>NC_136065.1:1981677077-1982277077 GCF_964261635.1 Lissotriton helveticus | reverse complement strand
CCCTTAGGGCATGTCTGTGTGCCACATGGCGCACATGCCTGTATTTGGGGTGCTAGAGGGTGTCAAAATGACACCCCCTGCACCCTTGCTGGAATCGGTATTTACCGAATCGGTAAATACCGATTCGGTATTGCCCATTGATTCCTAAGGGCTTCAATGCCCATAGGAATCAATGGGCATTACCGAATCGGTATTTACAGAATCGGTAAATACCGAATCTTAACTATTCGGTATTTACCGATTCAGAAATACCTACATCCCCCCTCTATTTTACCACTTCTTAAATACCGAATCGGTAAAATTCGGTATTTAAGAAGTGGTAAAATAGAATTACCTACATCTAGACCTAAGTTTTTAGAGAAACTGTACCTTATTAATGAAGATGCTCATTGTCTAGGGCTGTACTTACGTTGTCAAAGTTGCTCTTTTACCCAAGCAATGCCTACCAATGGCTCTGATGAACAAGGTTTGTATTCGGAAAGGCTGCTTAAGTAACTGGTAGCTTCCGTGTTGTGCGCACATGAGTGTGCAGGCGCTGGAACGCTAACCTCCCAAAATGGCTGCCCCTAGGTGGACTAACAGGTTCTTGGTACTCGTGGTGACTTCCGCGAGTGACACGTACATGAATCAAAATGGCCGCGTCACTATGGTGTTACTTCCTGGTTTGTTTTTTGGCATTGCGGCAGCGAGAATGCGGTTGCGGTCTTCTTGCATTGATTTAAAAAAGAATAAATTAGAAAAAATGTCCAATTCAAACAAATCATTTAGAATCAGCCGACTATGAAGGGGGTTAAAGAAATAAGGGTTGGTTAAATATTATTATGAATCAGATCAAAATTAAAGCCAATAATTTTGGTTTAGCAAGTAAAGAAGGGGGTTAAGGAAAATGGTGTTAAAGAAAAAGTGCTGGTAAGATATTAAAAGTATTCAAATTCCCTTTGTGAAAAGAATGATCAGGTTCATAGTTCGGAGGACGAATGTTGTGAGGACGGCTGAAGAGTGCTCCATCACCCCGTGGCGAAACAAGGTCATAGTGCCAAGTATTCCCAACAGGATACAGGAGTGGGGATGTCTGGGGTTAGTGTAACCACACTGTTGACGTCTTAAGCACTTCCCTATGTAACAAAGGTAGTGATGACTGGAGTATTCTTCACCGATATCTATTTAAGTTGCCCCCATGGTATGTCATCATTGAGTCCCCTTATATGTGTGCCCAGGCGGAACACCCAGTGTTGTTCCTTTTCAAACAGTGTTACCTCATTTTTTACTTGCTCAATTACTGTCCATTGAAGGTCTAGTATTGTGTGATTTGTCTATAAGTAGTAATGACAGACATTGTTGTCGCTTTTTTGCATTTGACATTGCTCCTGTGTTCGCCAATGTGCGTTTTCACTGGGCGTGTGGGCATCCCAATGTAGTGCAGTCTGCGTGGACAGGTGATCATATAGATCAAGTTTTTGAAAAGCATACATTGCTGTGATAATCATGTTTATTATGTCCTTCCAGATTAATTTACAGGAATATACCAATTAGGTATTGTATGAGTGCATGTTTTACAATATGCACACAAGACTCAGGCAGACCACATTGATTTCTTGTAGAATGGTTTAGGGAACAACTGCTTTGGTCCTGAAGAGAAGCCAAGGGGAAGGCTTCGAAACATGTAGACCAGAGAAGAAACAGCCCATTATAGCATACATCCTACTTTCTCCATTTTTACTAATACCAGCTATAGCAGTGTTTCCACACAACCAGGTATTTTTTAACTCACTACATTTCTTCTGACCCTTCCACTCTCACAGCAACACATAGGGGCCCAGTAGGATCTTGAGCGGATTGCCACCGCACGCTTGGCGGTGGCAATCCACCCGAGATCCATCCCCACTCGCCACCCATTTCCCACCACCATATTACTATGGCGGGGGGACCGTGGCGGATGGAAAGACCGTCCGCTGCTTTTCGGCCCGGTCAACAAGTCGACCCGGCGGAAAAGAGTTTATACGCCAGCCATATTACCATGGGGGTGGAAACATGCCTTTCCGTAGCGGCATTGCCGCCACAGAAAGGCATGCGGGAATTGCTTGCAGGGGCCCGTTTTCCTTAGGAAAAGCTACAGTCTTCTAAACACTCACTTTAGAACCAATCTCGGAAGGATAGCTTTTTTCTACAGGTAAAGTGTAAACTTTTTGTTTTTTCATGGTTTATGGAGGAGGAGGAGGCTGAGTCTACAGCTTACAGAACCTTTTCACTCCCTCCCTTGTTTGTGGGTGCTGATATACATGTAAGGATTCCCCTAGAGGAAGAGGCCCATTAAGCAGTGGGTTGGTCTATCGGTAGGAGACGCAACACACGCAGGTAGGAGGGGCATGTCAAATCTCTGAATTCTTCTGCCAGGTATGAGGGGAAACATCCTTTACAACGCAACCATTACATCGCACTACACTTACAACGCAGTCATTACATCGCAACATCCTTTATAATGCATGTCACTACAACGCAGGCATTATAACGCATGACACTACATTGCATGACACTATATCGCATGTCACTACAAGGCAGGCATTACAACACATACCATTACAACGCATAGTACCCCTACACTATCCAAAACTGACCCTACTGTTGCACTCCCTGGAATTAGAATAGTAATTTTTACCCCTACACTATCCAACACTTACCCTACTGTTGCACCCCCTGGACTTAGAATAGTAATTGTTACCGCTATACTATCCAATACTTACCTTAAATGCAATGTAATGGTATGTGTTGTAATGGTATGCGTTGTAAAGGTATAATGCGATGTAATGGAATGCGTTGTAAAGGTAGTTTCAAAAATGCGATGTAGTGTCATGCGATATAATGGAGTGCGTTGTAAATTATGTGATGTAAAAACTGAGTTGTAAAGGCATGCATTGTAAATGTATGTGTTGTATCGCCATACATTCTGTATGAGATGCATGGTACCCATTTTTTGTCAAATGTTTTCCATGCATCTACTGAACACCCGCTCCGCACGCAAGCATGCCGTCGAGCTCTGAGACCTGCTGGACACAACATCCCCGGATGTCGCCTTCCTGACAGAGACCTGGTTTAATGACTCCTCTGCACCCGACATCGCCATAGCCATCCCAGACGGCTACAAGATCACCCGCAGAGACCTCACCAACAGAGTCGGAAGAGAAATCGCCATCGTCCACAAGAACAGCATCAGGGTCTCGACTAGCACCGCCGACACGCTCAGCACCGCCGAACACATGCATTTCCAGATCCACACAGACCCTAACTCCACCCTCAGAGGCACCCTCGTCTACCGACCCCTCGGACCCCTCCCCAGTTCAGCGACTCTATCGCCGACTTGATCAGCACGCATGCCCTAACCTCCCCCGACTACATACTCCTCGGAGACCTGAACTTTCACCTTGAAAACAACGACAACAACTCCACAACCCTGATCGATAACCTCGCCAACCTCTGACTCAACGCGTCACAACTTGTCACAACGGCCACCCACTCCGCCGGCCACACGCTCGACCCCGTCTTATCAAGCCCGTATGTCTCCATCAGCCACACCACCGAACTCCTCTGCACCAACCACTGCTGCATCCACTTCACCTTCCAGAAACCCACCACACACCACCGCACCTAACAGATCCCCCGCCGCTGCTGGAGCAAAATCACCTAAGACCAACTACACGCAAACCTCGCTCTCAGCCCACCCACCAAACACTCCAACACCGACGACGCTGCCCACAGCCTCAGACGCTGGATCGAGGACTGCGCCAACACACTGAACCCGCTGAAGAAACCCCCCCACAGAGACACCAGCAAGAGGGCCAGCTGGTTCACCCCAGAACTCCTAGCCTCCAAGCAGGCCTGCCGGAAACTAGAGAAGTAATGGCACAGTGAACAAACTCCGGACAACCACGCAGCACACAAGGACGCCATCTGCAACCACCACCACCTCATCAGGGTGGCCAAGAGGACCTCCTTCAAAGACCGCCTCGACAACAACGCACACAATGGCCAGGAGCTCTTCAACATTGTGAAGGAACCCTCCAACCCCAGTTCCACATGCCGCCGTCGCAAGCCCTGTGCGACTCCCTCGCCACCTTCTTCCACCGCAAGATAGCAGACATCCACGATAGCTTGAACACCCAGACAGCCCCAACAGACAACAACACAACAGACCCTCCATACACCATTGACCACGGTCCCCTGCTAGCCTGGGCCAGAATGAGCATCGATGACACCATCAAGACCATGCGCTCAATCCACTCTGGCTCTCCGTCAGACCCATTACCGCACCACATCTTCAACAGAGCAAGCAGCTCCATCGCACCCCACCTGCGCAACGTCATCAATCACTCCCTCGAGACCGCAACCATCCCAGAGATTTGGAAACACACAGAGATCAACGCCCTACTCAAAAAACCTAAGGCAGACCCAAGAGACCTCTAGAATTTCCGGCCCTTCTCTCTGCTCCCCCAAGGTCATAGAGAAAACCGCCAACAGACAGCTAACCCGATACCTCGAAGAAAACAGAATCCTGGACCCTTCCCAGTCAGGGTTCCGCTGCAACCACAGCACCGAGACTGCCCTCATTGCCACCACCGACGAAATCAGGACCCTGCTGGACAACGGTGAGACTGCAGCACTCATCCTCCTAGACCTCTCTTCCGCCTTCGACACCATCTGCCACACACACTACGCGCACGCCTCCACGCCTCCGGGATCTGAGACAAGGCTCTGGATTGGACCACCTCCTTCCACTCCGGCAGAACCCAGAGCGTCCGCCTCCCTCCATTCCGTTTCCAAAGCCTCCGAGATCATCTGCGGCGTACCCCAGGGATCCTCCCTCAGCCCACCGCTGTTTACATGGCCCCGCTCGCACACGTAGCCAGACAGCATGACCTCAACATAATCTCCTACGCCGACGACACTCAGCTGATCCTCTCCCTCACCAAGGACCCCATCACTGCTAAAGCCAACCTCCACGAAGGAATGAAGGCCATCGCCAACTGAACTCGGACAAGACGGAGGTCCTCATCCTCGGCTCCAAACCTTCAGCCTGGGCGACTCCTGGTGGCCGACGGCCCTGGGGGCAGCCCCGACACCCACCGACCATGCACGCAACCTGGGAATCATCCTCGACTCAACGCTCTCAATGACCAAGCAAGTCAAAGCCGTCTCCTCCTCCTGCTTCAACACCCTTCGCATGCTCCGCAAGATCTACAGATGGATCCCGACAGATACAAGAAAGACAGTCACCTAGGCCCTCATCAGCAGCAGACTCGACTACAGAAACGCCATCTACGCGGGAGCCCCGACCAAGCTAATCAAATGACTACAACACATCCAAAATGCCTCGGCACGACTGATCCTCGACATACCACGCCACGGCCATATCACCCCCCACGTGAGAAACCTGCACTGGCTCCCCGTCAACAAGAGGATATCCTTCAAGCTCCTCACCCACGCACACAAGGCACTCCACAAGACTGGCCCAGTCTACCTCAACAGACGGCTCTCCTTCTACATCCTCAACCGCCAGCTATGCTCCGTCGACCTCTCACTCGCCACCGTCCCGCGCATCCGAATAACAACCACTGTTGGGAGATCCTTCTCCCACCTCGCTGCCAAGACATGGAACACCCTCCCACTGAGCCTACGACAAACCCACGACCTGCTGACCTTCAGGAGGATACTTAAGACCTGGCTGTTCGATAAGTAGCGCCCCCTCCAGCGCCTTGAGACCCTCGCGGGTATGTAGTGCGTTTCACAAAAGGTTGATTGATTGATATTTCATGGGGCCTGTAGGGTCTGGGAAGCCACGGAATCTTTCATATGTGAATCCCGGAAATTACCTGGTCCATAAAACACCAGTGCTTTTCAGTGGTTGGCCTAGCCCAATCTACTAAATTGCGGAGCTACGCTGGCTAATAGTAATGCACCAGGTGGGGAAGTCCTAATCCGCCCTCTGCAGGGGACAGACACATCAATCGCTTGGCAATCCTGGCCCTTTTGAGTGTCCATATGTATTGTTCTAGAAAATGTTGTCGTTTATTAAGGACATGGGGGGCACGGTGGGCAGGGTCTGCATTGCATATAAGATCTTAGAGAGGAGTGTCATTTTAACTGCTGCCAACATCCGCAGCCAGGACAGCTCATAATTCTTCCATTGCTCTTCATCTGTATGTGTTTTTGTCAGGAGAAGGCTGTAGTTACTGTCTGCTGTCTGCTGTACTGTGGGTTAGATGTGGAGACCCAAATACACCACGCCCTGGGTAGCCCACGGAAAGGGAAAAGGTCCACTTAAAGTTTACTGATCCTCGTGTGGGACCATAAGGCTGATCGCACATCGCAAACGATTCCAACTTTTATCACTTGTCAAAAACATCGCAAAGACCATCACACTGCCATTTTTAACAACGTACGTCATTTCAACGCCAATGCGGTGTTTCCTATTGCCAAGAAGAATACATCATACACTGTAATATCGCACGCCATTAAACCGCATATGTGCAGTCCTACCACAGTTTCATATTTTTTTTCAAAAATGAGTGATCCCGCCTCTAACCCCTGGCCCCCTCTGCCCCTCCCAATCCCACGACGCTAATTCTTTTCTATTTTTATGTATTTTTTATTTTTTTGTTTGCGACAATATATACTAAAATTGTAAATCATACATTACCTAAATGTTTCCCTTCACATTCCCAAAAACTTACTGGGGGGGGGGGGGGGGGGTTGGATAAAGCAGTCTGCCACAGTGTCTTCATCCATTTGTGACTCCATTGCCCAGCTAATCAGACGTGACTGCAACGTTCCCGTTCCCAGACATCCGCCATATTCAGAAATGTGTAACCAAGTAGTTTAACCCGCTCTTTGCAATAGTTGATTGTAGGTGATGTAGATAAACTAATCTTGTTTTCTCTTCCCAAGGGCTTGCCTTTCACTGGCATACTGCCGAAAATCATCATTTTTCTTCCACCGACGTTTTTCTTGTAATCTGTAAGTACAGCTTGGCCTCCTACAGAACAGGTGTGCGGGGTGGGTGGTGTGAGTTCAGAGGTAACACCTAACCCAGCCATAGTTTAACCGCTTGGCCATTTGCACTGACTGTTTGCTATGGTGTGTGGAGGGCTTCCTAAACAATGTCCTGTTTGCCTTTGACCTGACAGAAGCCTCAGGTGTCATCAACGGCCCTATGCCGATTGCGAGCAGCGCGGCCCGGCGCAATCTAGCCCCTTCCATGCTCATGACGAGCTCAGCTCGTCATGCAGCACAGTGCTAGTGTGACGACACCCGTTTTTATCGCTGTCCAGCACAGCAGGGGAAACTCTCTAGCAGCGATGAGGGCGATAGGAGAGGCTGATAAGAGAGAGGGAACAGTACAGCTCCTTTTTTGCTCCCCCCTCCTCCTCCTTCTTTCGCGCTCCCTCTCGGCTTGATCTGATTCAGAAATGTCCGAACTACACCGGATTCTTCGGGACAATAGTGCACATTCACGGACCGGTTAGGTTTACAGCGTTCTCACTGGGAAGGCTCTAAAGGAAAAGTTGTCCATGGTGAAGCAAAAGCCATTTCCTGTAGTCCTGTCTGCCCTGCTTTGTCATCTTTATGCAGCTGCGTACGGCTTCCCCAGGGTCTGTCCAGAGAGTAGCGAGCGACCCTGGATTCTACAAGGAGGGGTCCTTGTGTATCTACACGGGGCGTTGTGTGGCGTGGTGGCACTTTTCTTCCCTGGGGGAAAAATATTGCACTTACCCGTACACAAGTCAAATTGGTGCAATAATTTAGTGCCGCACTTCTCTTACCTGCAAAAGCGCTGAGACATCACAAGAGGACAACATCAGTGTAAAGCACTATAGCACATGCTGATCAGCTTCAGGAAGAGCTTGTAAACCTGGCTCTTTCCAAGGAATGTGTCTTAGTCTGTCTCTATGGATAATTGATTCTGGTTTTTCAGTGCCCTTCTTTGATCCAAGCGCCAGGATACCCGTAGGGTGGCAGTTTTGGCCTATATAAGAATTTGTTCCATTCCATCAGGCCCTGTGCCAGCAGGCACCTCTTTGCCATAGCAACTCACAAGCGTTTAAACACCTGTATATATGGTTCCCAGTCTTCAACTAGCATAAAATTTAAGACGTAACTTACTGCCATCAGGTGCTTTGTGCTATGCTAAATCTGTTCCTATCCAAAGTTATAGCAGTCCTTCCCCTCAGATGTCCACATGTGTCTCATGTTGGAATACTATTAAAGGGCCTTAACCCTTTGCTGATATTACAAACTTACCCAAGAAATGCAGGCATTATGCATATTTGCAAAGTTGATCCACACAGACAACTTGGAATAAAACGCCAAACTTACACTATGCCACCAAGATCACAATGTTCGTTCCTAAATAGGGCCTTTGTCTCACAGAAGAACATTCCAGAATGACTACAGTAATTAGTGACATGCATTTATACTAACACACACTTATGTAACCTTTATAGTCCTTTAAATTGAATTATCTACAATGTATTGTGCATACATTTTAATAGGGGTTGATTTATAAAGTATGATGTTTTTTTTATTGCAATCAACAAGAGAAACTGTTTTATGGTGCTCAGTATTTAATCTGAGTCATCTACAGTTAGGCTGACATGTGTGAAGTTTTTTATATTTATGTTTCCCTCCTATTCATTGCTTGATTTTACCCGTGGGTGTCATTCATGGTGGTTGAAATGTCACTCATAATTACACTTAAAATATGAACATGTCATAAATAGCAATCTTAAACCTTGGCAGCTGTGCCATTTATAGCAAATGGATTTTCCACAGAATCCAGCATAGACACAAAATGAGAGTAAGCAAATTCTCTGCGCCAAAAAGTACTGTGAGGTGTTAGAAAGGATTCAGAGACCATATCTTGGGCTAAGTTGTGATACATGCAGCCAGGCTATTACATCTAAAAGGTTGTGACTAGGTTACTGAGTCCCTCCAACATTTGTCCTACAATATGTTCTCCATATTTCACCACAGCTACCTGCTTTACATAGCTAACAAATGATGTGACCCATTAATTTTATTAGCAACAAGGTGGGTGTGAGTTGGATAAGTTGGATAGCATAGGATGGGTATTTAGTCGTGTTCCACATGCCAACTTGCTCAACATGAAACACATACTAAAAATTTGGTTATTTTGACTTAATGAGTCATATTGTGTTTTCCTGCATCAATTTGTCTGTTTTTTTAAAGTACTATATTATTTTTCTCTTTTTTCCCCAGCTAATGTCTGGATCAAAGATGGTGAAATACATCACCTCCAGCAGAGGAAACCGGCTATTCGAACATAGTGGTTATGTGTATTGCAAAGAGCGAAATTCTGAGCCTCGGTGTCTTTGGAGGTGTGTGCAATACTACTCCATTCATTGCAGAGAATATGTTAATGAAATGAAAGAAATTGCAGTCAACTCGAATGAACCGTGTGGTGCAATTTTAAGGAAGGTAGCCCAACATATACCTGAACATGTTGCAACGAGTATGCCTAGTATACCAAACTTGCATAGAATTATACCATGTAAAAAACCAGCATGCAACCCAAAAAGAGCTACCCCTCTAACATTTTCCGATATATGTATTCCTCCGCAACTGTCTGTCACTGTTTGTAATGAACCTTTCCTATTACATGACAATGAAAACGACCAAAAGCGCATTTTAATCCTTAGCACCCCCAGAAACCTTGTTAGGTTGGAGAACAGTGAGGTGTGGATGATGGATGGTACATTTAAAATCACGCCCCATCCTTTCACACAAATATATACAATTCATGGGTACTGTAACAACACAGTTGTCCCCTTGGTGTACTGTTTTCTTCCAGACGAACATTCGTCCACGTATATTGAGCTTTTATCAGTTGTAAAATCCAAAACCTCTGGCAAAAGTCCTCGGAAAGTTATAGTGGACTTTGAATTGCCAACAATGAATATTATTACTAAATTATACTCTGAGACAAATCTTCAAGGTTGTTTTTTCCACTTTTCTCAGGCCTGTGGGCGCAAAATCCCAAAAACATCTCTAATTGCAGATTATGGGGTCGATTAGGATCGCGGACGGACTTGAGTCCGTCCGCAACCCCTGAGGAGGAGGGAACGTCCGCATGGGCTGCGGCGTTCCCTCCGATCAAATTAGGATGTGACCGCCAGGGTGGCGGTCACATCCTCTATCTCTAACATTGCGGCGGGTGCAGCTTCAAGCTGCACCCGCCGCAATGTAAAAAATCCATGCACAGCATTTGCGTGCACAAAGCGGCAGGCACCGCGCGGTGCCTGCTGCATTGTGCACGCAAATGCAGGGGGGTACCATAGGTACCCCCCATGTGCACCCCCCACCCCACCTTCACCCAGGGGGCCCGCAACGGGCCCCCGAAGTGAAGGTCCGTATGCTTTTCCACGGCGGTAAAGCCGCCGCGGAAAAGCATATATTTTCAGACATCCTAATATGCCTGGCGGTGTCTGATAGACACCACCAGACATGTTAGTGCTTTTCCGCCGCGGTCGCCTTCCGACCGCGGCGGAAAAGCGGCGGACAGATTATCAGACCCACCAGCCATCCTAATTTGGCGGTGGGTCTTTGGAGTCTCCGCCGCGGTTTTTCCGCATCCTCCAGGCCGGCGGACACTTCCGCCGGCCCGGAGGATGCGGAAAAACCGCCATCCTAATCAGCCCCTATGTGTCAACCTTTACAACGCAACTTTTACAACGACCTACCATTACCACGCATTTTTTACAACGCAGGATCCATTACAACGCATACCATTACCACGCATGTATTTACAACGCAGGTACTTTTACAACGCATACCATTACAACGTAAGTATTGGTAAGTATATTATTTTATTAAAAATATTATTTGGGTTTTTGGGTAAAGGGGTATTTTTAGGGTTCAGGGTCAGTTGTGGGTTTTTTGGTAAAGGGGTATTTTTAGGGTTCAGGCTCAGTTTTGGGTTTTTGGGTAAAGGGGTATTTTTAGGGTATTTTTAGGGTTCAGGGTCAGTTTTCAGTTTTTGTGTAAAGGGGTATTTTTAGGGTTTAGGGTCAGTTTTCAGTTTTTGGGTAAAGGGGTATTTTTAGGGTTTAGGTCAGTTTTCAGTTTTTGGGTAAAGGGTCAGTTTTGAGTTTTTGGGTAAAGGGGTATTTTTAGGGTTCAGGGTCAGTTTTGGGTTTTTGGGTAAAGGGGTATTTTTTGGGTAAAGGGGTATTTTTAGGGTTCAGGGTCAGTTTTGGGTTTTTGGGTAAAAGGGTACAGGGTAAAAATTAAATATAATTAAATTTAAATTAAATTAAATTAAATTGATTAAATTAAATTAATTAAATTAAATTAAATTAAATTAAATTAAATTAAATTAAATTAAATTAAATTACATTATATTAATTTTAATTAAATTAAATTTAAAAAAATATTATATACTTACCAATACTTACGTTGTAATTGTATGCGTTGTAAAGGTATATGCGTTGTAAATACATGCGTGGTAATGGTACTTCGTTGTAATGGATCCTGCGTTGTAAAAATTGCGTGGTAATGGTAGGCGTGGTAAAAGTATGCGTTGTAACGTCATACATCCGTCTGACAGCAAACTGCAGTTTTGCTACTCGACCGATAGAGGGAGGAGGAAAGACAAATAATGCCATTGAGGGATGGCACAACTCCTTAAACCACCTAATAGGCAAACCACAGCCTAATTTGTAAAAAAATTTTGTAGTTTTGGTTAAGGAGCAAAGTTTTCAAGAAATGCGCATGTCTCAGTCTTCGACAGGTAGTCTTAAACCACTTATTTCACATAGAACTAAGGAAATGTCGGCAAGACTATTGTCAGCATTACAACTCTTTAATTTATCTGTGGCTTCCGACTACATTTGTAGCTTGGCCCACATACTGAATTCGTATGTGTAACTATTGTAGTACTTCTCTTGTAACATACATAATGTAGCACTTGAATCTTACCTTATGAAGCAGCCTGCAAGCACCATGTAACTGAAGTTCATAAGTATAATAAATAAAGTACCAAACGGTTGCACACCAATTCATTGTAATTGAAGCTTGTCATTATTAACGCCATGTAATACAGTGACGATGATTTTTCTTTTAAAATGTTTAAGCTTCATGTAAATACAATTTTTAATAATGTAATACAGTGAATAACATTTTTAATAATGTAATACAGTGATGAAAAATTTTCTGTTAGAATGTGTACATTTATTTTTGGGCAAGATGTAAATAAAAACTTAAAATAATCCAAACCTTGTCCTTGCATTTCCTGTTAAGCCATAACTGACGTAATTATTATTAAGTATTTGTAGGTATGTAAAATTTTAATAATGTAGCACAGTGATGATGAATTTCCTTTGAAAATGTCAGATGCATGCTTGGGCCAGCATGTGGGTGGCTGTAGACTGGAATGGGCGTGTACTCACTTGGCAGGAAGATACTGTAGGCCACTTAGCATTCCGGGGATGGAGGGATCTGAGTCGCTTTTAACACTGCGCTTTTAACACTGCTGTAGGCTTCCTAAACAATGTTAATTTTGCCTTTGTTGTAATCTGAATGTACAGGACCTGACAGAAGCCTCAGGTGTCATATACGCTTATCTCTGCAAACATGAGCACATGTGCTGTCTGGGCGCATGAGCGTTAAAGTAAAATATCCACATGCGATGAGCGTTAAAGTAAACTGTCCACATGCGAGCACAGCAAGCAAGCATCTGTCAGGTATCCACACGTGCACAGCATCGGTAATAGCAATTAAGTCACCATACGTGCACAGCATCTGTCAGGTAAACGCCACACAGGCATGAATGTCATCCGTTCACATCGTTTGATCTACACAACGTCATTGTATTCATGTCAGGCAACGACGTCACCACACGTCACCACAATGTCAGGTAAACAAGCAAAAGGTCATCGTATTCATGTCAGCATCGAGCAATGTCACTGCGCACAGCATGCAAAACGTCATCGTATCCATGTCAATGTCAGGTAAACTAGCAAAACGTCATCGTATTCATATCAGTATCGAGCAATGTCACTGCGCACAGCATGCAAAACATCATCGTATCCATGTATTCATGTCAGCATCGAGCAATGTCACTACATCAATGACGTCACCACACGTCACCACAATGTCAGGTAAACAAGCAAAACGTCATCGTATTCATGAAAAACGTCATCGTATCGACAGCATTTGTCAGGTAAACGCGTTGTAACAGCACACGATGTGGAAGACCCTGCGATGTAACAAGATGCGTTGTGGAGACGTTCAATGTAAACGTGTCCGCGATGTAAAATGTGCGTTGTAATGCAACCGCGATGTGCGCACATCGTGGTAAAGGGTGTTCGCCCATAAGGCTATGTAGGTGTGGATTTTGGGAGTTAATCTTGAAAGCCAGAGACCTTCGCACAGACCTCCAATTCTTGTATAAATGCTGGCATTGAAAGAATAGGATCCAACAGTGTCATCATGATGTCATCAGCATAGTGCGCCAACTTGTGGTCCCAGCCACCCATCAGGATACCGGTAATCTTGGGGTCTGCAATCACCCATACTGCGAATAATTCTCTGTATAGAGCAAACAGGAACAGTGACAGGGACATCCCTGCCTCGTTCCCTGTGCAATATCAAAGGCCCAGGACAACACGCCATTGACTTTGACCTGAGATCCCGAATAGCTGCACCATGTCCACTGCTGAAAGCAATGCCCCAGGCCTACTGCTTGGAGAACAATGTGGAGGTAGGGCCAATGAATCCAATTGAACATTTTTCTGTGCCAATTCCCTGATAGGCTAAGCCTTATCCACAAGGTGACAAAGTTGTTTGGTACTGTCACTACAAGTGAGCTCCGGGATGAAACCCGTCTGGTCGGGATCTACCTATCCCTGCATCAGAGGGGCCAACGGCATTGCTAAGATGGTGGTAAAAATTTTGACATCCACATTCAGCAATGAAATAGGCCTATAGGAGGAGCAATTTGTGAGATCTTTACCCGGTTTATGTATGACTGTGATGGTATCCAGTTTCATCATGTCTGTCAATGCACCCGTGTCACTAAAGGAATTGTAGAGGCGTGTTAGTATAGGGGCCAGGGTGGGGGTAAAACTTTGTAGAAGTCAGGTGGGTATCCGTCTTGTCCAGGGGCTTTACTCGATTGGAGATGGGAGCTCGCCACCACCACTTCATCAGTTTGAATTTCTCTCTCTAGACTAAGCATATGATATTGATCTATTTTTCTATTGGTGTTTGCCCTATATATTGCAAATGTCTTTCTCTAGAAAGTCTTCTGCGGAGTATAGCTCGGTATAGAAGCGTTGGAATGCTTGTGCGATGTGTTCGTCCTGGAACAATCTGACACCTTGCAGGCCCTCAGCCTCCATTACCCTCTGCTTGTTCACCTGTGCCCAAAGTCTGTGGGCCAATAAGGCCCCTGCCTTATTCTCTCCCATGTAATTTTTCTATTTGGTGCGCAAAAGGCAATATTCTGGTCTGTCCATAACTAACACTTTAAGTTCGTTCCTCGCTGTAGTGAATTGGCGTGATGTCTTATGTGTGCCCGTCTGTTTGTGTAGCGCTTCAAGCTCCCTAACCCTGCCCTCCTGCACCCCGTCTCTCCCGCCTTTCCCTGTTAAAACGGGTGGCAATTGCAATGAAGCGGCCACGTATCACCACCTTTAAGGTATCCCACAAAAGCGCCACCAGTGTCTTTGGGTTGTCATTTGTCTCCAGAAAGGCCTTAATTGCCTCTGTGATCTCTGTGACCACCGCAGTATGCGTAAGGAGTGTGAGGTTTAGGTACCACGTGCGGCCCTGGAGTGGGGGAGCAGGGGCATGGGCCTCTATGTACATAGGTGAGTGATCGCAAAGTGCCGCAACTCCAAAATCAGCATCCCAAGTCAAGGACACCTGATGCTGCATAGCCAGAAAAAATCTATTCATGCATACAATTGGTGGGTTGCAGAGAAGGAGTATGTTTTTAATTTCTGGTGTCTCTGACGCCAAACGTTGTTCAAACCAACTCCCTAAGGTGACTATGGCCATGGAGTGACAGTGTGCCAGTGTTTCCCACCCTCTGGACTGAGTGATCCAGTATGGCATCCATTACCAAGTTAAAGTCACCTCCCACTAGAGTATCAGCATCTGTGGTCTCCAGGACCTTACCCAAGGCCTCCATAATGAAGGGTTCCTGTTGGTCATGTGGAGAATATATAGTGGCAAGAGTGAACGTTTGGGACCCAAGAGCAATACGAAGAGACAGAAGGCCATCCGGGACCTCAGCCTCCCTGCAAAATGTGTAGCTATTAGGATTGCTACCCCGCCTTTTTCCCAACCCCAGCTGATGAGTATTGGCGATCACCATCGGGATCTCATTTTCCGCCAATCAGCCTTAAGTAAATGGGTTTCCTGCAGTATATATACCTCACACTTAGACTCCTGCAGCATCAATAGAATTGCAACACTCTTTGCTGGTGCATTTAGGCCCCTCACGTTGTAGCTAACGTTGTAGCTAACTATCTTAATTAGTAGACCATGGAGTGGAGAAGCATAAAACAGGGAACCTGTGACTTATGTGTTCATCTTCCTCCAAGGGGAATTGCACTTGAGTAGCGTTTAGAGCTGACAGCATCTGGGGTGGTGAAGTAGGGGTGTAGAAAGAGAGAGAGAAAAGTAAGAGAAGAAAAAAAATTGAATATCAAACTGGAACTCTCCAGAAATTCCCTCTGTAGATCGCCAATCATGTCAGAAAGAGGGTCCATGACACCAACTCCGAGGTTGAAGAATCATCTAGTCGCCCAAGTCTCCGGCTCTGCTGCCTAATAGAAAGAGCCCTGAGATGACAGCACAGGTGGGACCCCGAACCAGTACCCCCGCAGTAGTATAACATTCAGCATATGTGTGATGTGCTTGATGGATGTCCACAGTGAAGGCTCAAATAGGTGTCTCTGGTCATTGATCTCCCACCCAGGCGAATCCCAGTCTTGATGCTGTCGCAACAGGGCCTCTCTTTCTTTGCAACTTTCAGAATCGGTTGGCTTATTCATCTTCTTCCTTCTTGATCTGAGGAAACGGCCTGAATGGGTCATAGGGGGCGACATCTTCCTCAGCCCAGAGTCAGAACCCGCTCCCAAGTCAGTAGTGACAAGTCAACCAGATCCTTTCCTTCCTCCAAGGTATGTACTGAACGCATTTCATTATCCCACACGAAGGTGAGGCAGAAGAGCAGACCACAGCGGTAGCGGATGCCTTTCTTTTGCAGGTTTTAACTGAGGACATCTCTGTAGTGTTAAGGGAGACAGGTCCTGGTACAGCCATGCCCTGGCTCCTTCAAACTCTATAGTCGTGTGATCTAGAACTTCTCTCATGAACGTTTCCTTCTGAGTATAGTAGTGGAGGCAGGTAAGGATGTCCAGAGGCATCCCCGGTGAACTCGCCGGTCGCCCTGCTCTCTGTGCACGATCCAAGAGTATGTCCTGTACCGCAAGTGCTGGTTCCACATAATGGAAGAGTCTTCAGAGGTAGTCCTCAAGATTAACAGCGGCTGCCTGCAGTGTAATCCCCTTCTGGATCGATTTTCAAGATCCTCCACTTGGTACCGCAATTCTGAGTTCTTATCTTGAAGGTCCAATAGTTCATGGCGGTGGGCATCTAAATTCCTCATCCCGGGAGTCACTGGTCTGTTCCAAGGTGTTCCAGCTCACCCATTTCTCTCCTGAGTTCCTTGGCATCTGCAGTTAATTCTGGCTTTAGGGTGGTGATGTCCATCCTTAACATGTCGAATAGGGCTTCCAGGAAGGACCTAGTTACAGAGCAAGTATACCAGGGGAACCACACTTTGGAACCCTGATGGGAGATGATGAGAGTCCCCCTGCCCCTGGAGAATTATCTGATCATAACACCAATGGCCGGGAGGCTGGAAGAGATTCTTTAGGGAATGAAGTATGGGGCCAACTGAGAGAAATTATACTGTGTTCCATGAAAGCTTCTCTCTTGGAATCTGGCGGGCATCAAGACCAAGCTTAATTGTAAGGATTGGGGGAACTTCGTAGATGGTTTTGATGTTTGCCTCTTCTCAGAGACTTGGGCCACAAGGGAGCTTCACAGAGTGGGATTCTCAAACTTTAGTATTGAAGTATCCCATTCACCAATGGGAAGACCAGCAAAGGGCCTTATTATCTGGGTTAGCAGGGACCTATAAGTTGTTAAATTTGAAAGTGGCAGAAAAAAAACCCTTGTAATTAACATCTATAATAGATACCCCACACAGCTGCAGGCGTCTCCAACTGTAATAGCGTTCAATGGTCTCCGTGAGAGGCCAGAGGGCTATGAATTTCTATTGATTGCTGGGGTTCTAACCACCACATATGAACCCTCAGACTTGCTGGCAAATGTTACTGGGGAGGAGGACAAGGAGTGGGGAATCCCGGGGTTGTGCCATGGTAGACCAGCTAAAAACACTAAAGCTGCCTTCCAAATGGCCTCACTTACACTCAAGCACTGTTTACAAGCTTGTAATGGGCGCTCTAAGTCAGACAAGAACTTAAAACACACATTTAAGAGGGCTTTTTGCCATTCCAGAATTGATTACATTTTATTGGCTTTACCATCATATACATGAAGATAGTTGAAAGAGAAGACAGTGATCATAAGGACCTGGCTTTAGAGCTGGATCATATGTTTATTCTCTACGACTGCAAATCAGCTAGAGAGTCGGTTAATCCAATTGTCACAAGTAACTATAGGAGAAGGAATAAATGGCCCAAAATTGAGGGTTGCCAAGATATTATTGCTCAGATATGCACCCAAGTAATTAGAACACTTATACATCTGAGCACACAAGGAAGAGAGATGCACTCCTTCATAAGTAGTTGTACTAAGCTAATTGATGAAATCAAAGACTTCTATAAAAAAGCAAAGTGCTCTGCTAATTATAATAACAAAACGGAATGGTTTAATGAGTCTCGCTAGGCAGCAGGGAAAGAATTAATGGGAGCTATTAAATCAGGACACAAAGCAACAGTAGCTCAAAAAACGTGACGCATTGCTAGAGTTGCTCATGAAAGTGACGCAACTCCAGCACTGCACCACAACAGATGGGTGAGTCCTATTCAAAAAGCCCTGCGTCATTCCTTACACCTGGTCTTAGCAGGCATAGGCATTTTGATGCAGTGAAGGCGCAGAGTGATGCAGTGAAATGTTGTAAATCTCACTGCATCAGTGCTTTTTGCGTGGAAACGCCCACCCTGCATACATTATAACTGACGCAGGTATAATGTGGCGCAGGGCTTTACAATGTGACGCATCTCCCTAAATGAATCACGCTGTAAATGGGCCACAACAGAGCGCATTGTTTACGCCGCTGCTACGTCACAAAAAGTGACGCAATGGCGGTGCACAAGTGTTGCAAGGGGCTTGTATGCCCCCCAATTTCAAAGGCCAAAAGTAGGGTTACCAAGCTGTTTTGGCATATTGTTGCTAAGAGTAGTAAGAAACAGGTCATAGATGAAGATATTCACATCAAACCGATGCCATGGGTAAAGTAGTTTAGCACACTTTATGCCAGTTAGACCTCATTGACACTGGAAATTGATATCTCACTAAGTTCAGACTGAAACAATTAATCTAGGGACACCAACCTTATTGATTTTAGCCTTGAGGAAACAACACTAGCCCTCTCTGCGCTTCAGAGAGGGACAACACCTGGATTGCATAAAGTCCCAGGGGACCTTTTCCTTTCTGAAGTGGATGTATGGGGGTGTCATCCTCAATCACTGTTTTAACTTTTAAGGCTATCTTAAATGGTGCACAGGTTTCTGACTCTTTGTTAGGGGCGTAGGTTGTCTCAGTGTATAAAAAAGGGAGACTAAAATAACGCAGCTAATTACAGGCCTATTAGCCTGATAGATATTTCGCAAAAATATATTTTTAGGCACCTACTGGGGAGTTTACATGACTGAATTAAGGAAAATTTGATTCTCTCACCCCTTCAGACTGGTTTTAGAGAGAAAACTGGCACAATTGACCAGCTATTTAGATTCGTAAAAATTTTATGGAAGTACGTGGTGATTAAAAAAATGACACATATACGTTGTATTTGTAGATTTACGTGCTGCCTTTGACCTTATCCCCACGGGGAAAATGTGGGGAGTTTTGGCACAGTTAGGTGTCCCAGGCCACCTACTACAAATGATTATTAGGCTCCACCAGGGAAACTATGCTCAGGTAAGATGGGGACAAAATGGCGAACTTAATAAATGCATTAGGCTGGGCAGAGGGGTGAGACAGGGGTGTGTCTTAGCCCCAACTCTGTTCACCCTATACATCAATGGGCTATTAAAGTCCCAATAGGACTATAATGGAGACCACCCTAAGATAGTTGGCAGCCCTTTTGCGTCTTTAATGTTTGCGGACGACACACTACTCATATCATGGGGCTGCAAAATTTACTGAATACGTTTTCAGCAGTAATTTATGGCATTAGATCCCATAAATCATTTAAGGGCAAAGTGAAGTGGGGAACACCATATTTGAACAAGTCTATGAATTTGTCTATTTAGGGGTCAGATTCACTGATACAATAGTATGGTCTTCACACAGTTCTAACTCACAACTCATTCTTCAGCATGTTAGCTATGCCTTGTATAAAAAGCTGAAAGCAGGTGCATACAGGCCAGGTACCCCTGCTATTGGTATGTATCGGGCAAAGGGGGTAAGTGCTGCTTTATACGTTGCAGAGATCTGGGGCTGCCAGAATGTAGGGCCCATGGAGAAATAAAAAAATATGTTTCTTAATGAGATCAATACTGGGCTTACCACGTAGTGTGCCCTAACCCCAATTTGTTTGGATCTCGGTCATGTGCAGCGTTTTGCCTGTCTAACCTATTGGACATGTGTCTAGTATAATAATACACCACACCCAATGAGAGAATCATTCCTAGAAATAATAGCACTGGACAGCAAAGGGAGTATCCCCTGGTTAAAATATGTTAAAACCTGGCTATTTAATCTTGACATGAGTGAATTGTGGACTAATCCCCAATACATTAGGAAAAACACTATGATGTCCCTTAAGAGGAGATATTGGTTCCATATCCATGCCCAATGGTTGAACCCTATTTCCATGAGGGATCTAACTGGCAGGGTTTTGGGTTTTATAGATAACCCGCATTATGAGGAGTTTCTGAATCGACCCCACAAGCGTAACCTATATACCTTCAATGTAGCTATGGTACTTTTCCACTTAACCTCTTTCGCTGCAGATGAAATGGCCAAAACATCTTGCCCTTGTGACCATTTTGCCCAGATAGCCCCGAAACAGAGGAGCATTTTCTATCCCTTTGTCACAGATGTGCTGCAAGTAGGAGATCTTGGTTAGCTCCAATTTGTCGTATCTTATCCGTAAGACAAATGGGGCCTACCATTAGAATTTTTAGAAGCGACACAACAGGGCTGATTTTTGCCCTATAAAGATAATTGTTGTATGCATTGTGTCTTAGATGCAAAAACATGTCACAATGTGATAAGTAAAATTGTAGCCCTCTGAATTAATGATTTCATCGAAAGGAGTGGTTAGGACCCTAAAATGAGTTCCAATAAGGGGCTTTTTTCAATCATTGATAAAATGGTAAAATGCCTGGTGATTCCTACATAGCTTTGTGAATTGTTGTATACGGTGCTTTGGTTTTATCATGTACATTAATGGGCATTATCTAAAATATGACCCCTAGTACGGATCATTTTCTATTATGGAAAGATGTTAATGTGAGCAAGCTTCTCAATTTTTTATAACCATGATTTTTATATTGTCTAAAATGGTAATAATGTCCATGCTGCTTTACATTAAATTATATACTTTTATGGTTTTGTTATAAACCAAGTAAAGATTATACTACTACTACTACTCCACTCTATGCCACTCTGCACCAATCCACTCCACTTTTGGCACTCCAGCCTATGAGACTCTACAACACTCCGCTCCATTCCACTCCAGTCCTGTCCAGCCCACTCCACTCCACTCTATGCGCATCCACTCTAAAACCCTCCACTCTAAGCCCCTCTTAGCTATTTCTCCCTATGCCCATACCCTCTTCAACACTCCACTGTACTTCACTCTACACCACTTCGCTCTATGCCACTCTACTACACTCTACGCCAATCCAATCTACGCCACTCCACTCTACGACCCTCCTCTTTACAAACCTTTATGAAACCTTACAACATTTTGCAACACTCTACAACACTTTGCTCTACGCTACTCCAATCTAGGCCTTTCCCCGACACTCTACTCCACTCCACTCCACAATTGCTCAACTCTAATCTACAACACTTTACCCCACGCTATGCCACTCCACAACACTCTAAGACCCTCAACTCTGCAACCCTGCAATCTATAACACTCCACTCAGCGATCCTCCACTCTATGAACCTTTATGTGAGCAACTCACATTTTGACTCCTTCAGGCCATCTAGAGGTGTCATTTTCTGTAGATTTCTGCTTGCACAAATCCCACTTGTAAGAAAAACTAGATCTGGTTTGCGAGCCTTCTCCCACATCACTGCTCATGCATGGAACAACCTGGTGCTACCCATAAGAGCTCCTCCTCACTCCTTAAATTCCATAAGAAGCTGAAGACCTGGCTTTTCAAGTAGTCCCATAACTGCCTGGACTCACACCTACTCAGTGCCAGAATACTCTAACAGGAGATAGTGCACTCTATAAATCTGCATAACAAACACGCTCCACAGATTTTAATGCTCCTCTCAGATAAGATTAATGTAAAATTTCTTACTGAAACATGACTTAATACCTCATCCAATCCTGACTTTGCAGCTGTTGTCCCTGGGGAGTACTCATCAATCTCTAGGGGTATAGGGGGAGAGTGCCTGGTAGGGCTGCCCCCCACTCAATCAACTCTCAATCCCAAACAGCCCTACCAAGACAAAAAGCATCGAAGTCCTAGACCATGACTACTTCCGTACCCGCCCTTGCACTTCCGATGTGGACCGTCGGAAGCGCCGGAGGGACGCGGCAGCAGTAAGGGTGTATGCGTGCTTTTGAATGATTGGAAAAATCTGGAAGGATGGCATTGCAAAACGCGCAGTTATTTGCCGACTACTGGGATGAGGCTGACGCCCACTTCCTAATGTGCTTGACATAATATCATTACCATACCTTATAGTGGTTGGGAAATTGTCAGTGTAACGCGTGTGGGTTAATAGCACTTAACAGCGGTTGGGAGTGCGGTGACATAACGCATATAGTTAGGAGCTGATCATCGGGCTAAAGCCGACGCCCTCTTGCTGAGGTGCTTAAGACAAGATTCTATTAGCACTTTATAGCTAAGCACCGGCGTCCCTCGGATAAGAGAGTAACGAGGTATCGCTGCGGCTGTGAAGATTTCATTGGCATGACTTTTGGGTTGCGTGCACTGTGGCATTTCGTGGTGCATGGCTGGATATGGGCTTGAAGTTATTAGTAGAATGAACAGAGAAACTCATGTCATTCTAGTGGTGCCCTTTACAACTCCATTGTCGTGTTGTTTTTATTTAGGTGGCTTGATACATTCTGAGCACTGTGAGGACATGTGATCACATGACACGGGGTCCGCTACATGATCGCTGGTATGTGATGTCCAGGCGATCATAAGGTAAATAATTATCTGTGACGAATGTGTGGCTCTATTGTGAGTGAACATGTCCCGATAATCCTTCGGCTGTAGGGTTGTGCATTGTGGTATTTTCATTGCTGCACTCTGGTTTTTTATATTTACACAGGTCTTTTAAATTGATAAGATGTGAAGATTGAGAATAGTGCACCCCATCTTTTTCCCTGATGAAGCTGCTGAAATTGGAGCAACGAAACATGTCGGCTTTGAACAAACAATGATGGTACACAATTACCCATTTTTAATTGGAGGGTTTTGCAGCACCAGAATAAAGATAGATAGCTAGCAAACCTCACCATTTTTTACTCTCGTTTGGAACCAATCTTCATGGTTCATTTTTTATGGGGTCTCGGTATTTCTATATATATTTGCACAATAAGTGTTGGTATTTGTCTATTGTTGGTTTATATGTCACTATTCTCATTTGTACACATGTAAATGTCTGAGTGTAGTTTCTTTTTCTTCACCCAGAGAGAGTGACCAATGATGAGAAGTGGATGTACCAGTGATTGCTAACCTGGAACCCCCTCGGGGGATTCGACCGTGAGGCACTTTCTCTGTTTTCACCTCATTTTTTTGGGTGTTAATGTGTAGTGGCCTGTGTTCTTTTCTCTTTATAAGTTTATGCATCTTGACCTTGGGCATAGTGTTAATTTACACATTAAGGGAATCTAGAGTGTTGATGATATATCAGATTCCTCCATTGGTCTAGGACTTCGATGCCTTTTGTCTTGGTATGGCTCTTTGTGATTGAGAGTCCCTGGGGAGTACTCAATTCTCCATCAAGACAGAGAGAACGAGAATGGAGGAGAGGCGCCATTGATTTCCATAACTCAAATCAGTGCTCCACATTCCCGTTAGACAAACTTAGAGAGTCTGAAGGGCTAAGTTTTTTGTATCTCACCTGCTCCTCAATGGCCTTTCTCGGGTGTCTTCATATAGTACCCTCCCGGTTATGCAGCAGAGTTTATTAACTTACTTGATGAGGGAATTTCCCCCATTTCCTTCATTTCTCTGATATTTTGGTGTTAAGAGATTTCAATTTACATATTGATGATGGTAATGATAGATTCGTGCAGGCTCTTATTAAAGTGTTTGAATCTTTTAACCTTCGTCCACTTGTTTTTTCCCTCCCATCTCACAGGGTACACTAGTGACCTGCTTTTTCTAACATTTCCCTATCAGTCGAGGCTCCTTTGGAATTGACCTGCAAGACCATGCTCTCATTTAGTTCAGCTGGCCTTACTTTTGTAAACCTTCAGTTGAAAGTGAGGTCAAAATCGAACCGGTCCATTCTTGGAGTAAGACTGACTCTTTTGAACTGTCCAAATTCTAACTGATTCCTGCCCTTGTCTAACAGGGCCCATTGAAGAGAATTTGGATACTGCCAGTTAGTGGCTGCATTCAGCAACTGACTTCCTTGCTCCTATCAAACAGTGCAAAGTCCAGAAACAAGTTCCTTCTGCTCCCTGGTTTTATCCAGACTTTGTCTCAGAAAAAAGGGTCTGCAAACAGAGAGAAAATGGCACCATAAATATGCTTTGGTGGACAGGATCACATACAGAATGGCTCTTTAAAAGTTCTGACAAATTTGGGAAAGCGGCACAGGCTGCTTTCCTTGCAAAAAATAATTAATCAGGTGAAGAACGACCTTATGCAGCGGAAAGCTTAGAACATTTCATGTACAACATTTCAAACCATCATCTCCAAATGGGTCCATAAACATAATCAGCTTCTTGCTTACTTTACAAACTATTCACCATCCTAATTATCAAACCTTCAAGTCAAGTCAAGTCAATAAATTTATATAGCGCGCTACATACCCAAAGGGTCTCAAGGCGCTTGGAGGAGGGTGGGGAGTTACTTGTCAAATATCCACGTTTTAAGTTGCTTTCTGAATGCTAGGTGGTTCTGAGTAAGGCGAAGGTGAGTGGGAAGTGAGTTCCAGGTCTTAGCTGCCAGATAGGAGAAGGATCTACCTCCCATGGTGGTTTTGTTGATGCGAGGTACAGTGGCAAGGGCTTGGTTGGCGGATCGTAGCTGGCGGGAGGGGGTGTAGAAGGACAGTCTTGTGTTGAGGCATTCGGGTCCGATTTCGTAGAGCGCTTTGTGTGCGTGGGTTAGGAGCCGGAAAGTAATCCTTTTATTGACGGGGAGCCAGTGGAGGTTTTTCAGGTGTCCAGAGATGTGATCTTTACGCGGGATGTCTAGTATAAGCCTGGCTGAAGCATTCTGGATGCGTTGGAGTTTTTTCTGGAGTTTTGCGGTGGTACCGGCGTAGAGGGTGTTTCCGTAGTCCAGACGGCTCGTGACCAGAGCGTGGGTGACTGTTTTTCTCGTTTCGGTGGGGATCCAACGAAATGTTTTTTTGAGCATGCGAAGAATGTTGAAGCAAGATGAAGAGACGGAGTTGACTTGTCTGTTCATCGAGAGTGAGGAATCCAGGATGACGCCCAGGTTCCGTGCGTGGTCCGTCGGGATGGGTGCTTTTCCAAGGGACTCTGGCCACCAAGAGTCATCCCAGGCGGAAGGGGAGGTGCCTAGGATGAGGACTTCTGTTTTGTCTGAGTTCAGTTTCAGACGGCTATGCTTCATCCATTCGGCTACTTCTTTCATTCCTTCATGTAGGTTGGTTTTGGCGGTGTTAGGGTCTTTGGTGAGTGAGAGGATTAGTTGAGTGTCATCAGCGTAGGAGATGATGTTGAGGTTATGTTGGCGTGCGATGGCCGCGAGGGGGCTCATGTATACGTTGAAGAGGGTGGGGCTGAGTGAAGATCCTTGTGGTACACCGCAGATGACTTCAGTGGCCTCTGACTTGAATGGTGGGAGGCGCACTCTCTGGGTTCTTCCGGTGAGGAACGAGGTGATCCATTCCAGTGCTTTTCCTTGGATTCCGATATTTCTGAGGCGTTGTAGAAGGGTGCTATGGCAGACCGTGTCGAAGGCTGCGGAGAGGTCGAGGAGGATGAGGGCGACTGTGTCTCCATTGTCCAGTAGAGTTCGAATGTCGTCTGTTGCTGCGATGAGGGCGGTTTCAGTGCTGTGCTTGGCTCGGAAGCCGGACTGTGAGGGGTCGAGGGATTTGTTGGTTTCGAGGAATGCAGCGAGCTGGTTGTTGACCGCTTTCTCGATGACTTTGGCCGGGAATGGAAGGAGTGAGATAGGGCGGTAGTTTTTGAGTTCGGTGGGGTCAGCTGTGGGTTTAATAGCAGTTAATTAGTACAAATAGTCACAAAATATAATGCAAATTCGATATGAACATTTGATTGTTAACTAGAAAGAGAGAGAGAAACATGGGAACAATCGAGATTCAGTGTTTAGTTCATACAAACCAAATATGATTGAGCTGTTGTCTGTCTTCGATTCAGATCTAATCAAGTCAGAACTGAAGCACAGCCTGCCACAGGAGTCAGTTAACCCTTCACCTGAAAGGTTATTTCCTGCTCAACTTTAACAGCCAGAAAAGTGCAGGGTTCTGAAACAGTCAGGGAAGTTCAGTTCCAAGGTTTGGCATTAAGGAAAATCAAAAGTCAATCCGACAGTATTCCAGGCAGGTAAAATGGAAAATGACAGCCAGCCCCGACTCCTCCTCCAAGGGGCAATTAAACTCCCAAAAGTTACCGGTTTACACCCACAAAGCATCTTTTCCATCAGCCCATACGGTTTCCATTTGTTGTTCACGGTGGGCTGTTCATGATGTGATCAATACCTCACCAAGAAATTCAGAAGCATTAAGTAATCCCTTTTGCATGTTCATTAAGCTCCAATAGTATTATATTTCCATCCTTTCCGCAGAAGAAAACTTCACTTTACTCTCAGTCTGGCTGTTCCCAGGCGCTTTTTCTGGGTTTGCAATAATATTGATACATTTCTGTCAAAAGTGTTGCTAAATCAGAAGTGAGTCCATTGTTGTAAAATGCAGAAAAGAAACTTCACGAAATGTTGTCACAGCATCTAAAGTGACTACTTCAGCTTGATTCTGCCTTTTGTGGAAGAGAGAAAAAGCATCTGTGGTCTACATGAAATTTTACTGAATCCTTACAATGTTATGATTAATATAAAAGACACATTAATAATCATATTTCAACTTTTCCCAATTAATTAAATCATTCTTCTTCTTTAAAGATTACATGCCAATATTAGGCACTACTAAAAATCTTTTGCATGTTTATCATTTTCAAAACAAATATTTACACGTTATTCGGGAGTACACGTTTTTATCACAACATTAGAGTAAGCTGCAGGTTTACATACTATCGATTATTACTAAATGAATCATTTTAATCATTTCAGGTGCTTTATTATGCAGACATTATTTCATTTTGATACATATTAGAGGTTATCGTCACCACAATCTCTATGTTCATAATAATTTTGTTATCAAACATGCGATTACATGCATAGGTAAATGTCATTGTTTCTTTTTATTTACATTTTCACATTTCCATGTTTCAAACACTTCTGCATGCTTTTTGATGCAGTATAAATTCTCATATTTTCCAACTTAACCAGTTTAGATATTTTCATCAAGAAATAATTATCCTAAATCTCTTTTGATAGTGATAATTGATAGAGGCAATCGTTCTATAACATTTACGCTCCATCAACCTTTTTTTCAGCCTAAAGCTTGTAATTTGGAAATGTTACCTTGTCCTGAGCTCTGTGAAAAGCTGTCTGACTTTTTTGAGTATAAGGTTAAAAGAACCCAGACTGATTTATTTCCCAGAGTGAGGATATTTCTATGGTATTTGTGCTGACAATCCCCATCTCTAAAGTGGACTGCTCCATCCACAAATGTAGATCTATTATTATCAAGGAGGCCCTAGATAGCTGTAATTCAGGATCTCCATGCTATCCTTGCCCTACTTCCATCCTAGCTATTGCGCCAGATGAAAATATTCTGTTTTTAATGGGTTATTTAACACTTCCCTTGGAAACTGCTGTGGTCCCCATATCTGGAAGCTGCAGAAGATAAGTACCTCAGCTTAAGAACCATTCAGCAGAACCTTCTATTCTTTCTAACTTCTAACTTTCTAACTTGGGGAGAGGATGTGGTCTATCGGCTAGGGTGGTCAAACTCAAATCTGTGGAACCGGGTTTGAGTCTCGGCAATAACGATAAACATCCTGTGATTCTGTGCAAATCACTAATGGGCACATGCATCAAAATCAGAAATAGCGATTTCTTATTTGCGAAAAAAGGAATCGCAATTAAAAAATCACTTTCTGGAATGCATGAAGCCCCACGCGTAGAAATAGCGATTCGCTAAAAATTGTAAAAACCACTGCGAGTACACACATGCGACTCACAAAATCTGACAATCCCAAATAGCGAGATCTCGCTATTAGTGAAAATAGCAAAAAGTGGGTCGCAAGCACAACCAGGAAGTCACACAGACCATGCTTCATTCAGTGCTCTGAGGAGCTCAGAGGAGGAAGCAGAGTACTGAGGCTGACCAGGATCACTGACATTTCAGAATCCAGCTACCTTGTCACACCCAGGATGGCCAAAAATGCTTCAGGGGAGGGTGCCATGCCCAGGAAGAGAAAAATGAAGTTCTCAGAGAGGGAGCTGGAATACCAAATATAGGAGCAGGAGCCACATTAAACTATTCGATAAATTGTCCCTGAGGTTCCTGAGGCAGAAAAACACAAAATATGGCTGCACATCAAGGCTAAAATTAATGCTGTGGGAGTCACACACCGCATCATTGATGATCTGAAGAAAAGGTGGTTCGACCTCAGGATACATGCCAACAAGCGCATTGCGGAAAGGCTGAGGGAAGCAGGTGCCACAGGAGGAGGGCCATCGACTGTACCCACAAACATAGCCCTTGCGGACCTTGTTCAGGTGACAATCCAACCTGAGGCGGTGGTGGGAGTCACACAGATGGACACATCCGGTGCAGCTAGTACAACACAAGGTAAGATTCATGTAAGCGTTAATCCCTTGCGTGATGTATGATCAGGCATATCCCCTCTGGCAAACACAGTATGCATATCATACTCCAGGCCACGTTTCCCCTCATACGCAAAATGCATCATGGGAGTTGTAGTCATGTCAGCAAATTCTGCATTCAAAAGCAGCAAGGGCAATCAGAAAACACCAGCACAGCATGACAGCCAGTGTTTTTAGTCAGTGATTTTATCTGAGCATAGTATGCCATTCTGAGGTTCTGTGAATTCTGAACCTGTTTTATAACCGTGGGTTCCATTTTATGTATGGAAGCCATTTTGTGGTTGCCCTCACATAGGCCGATGACTGTGGTTGAACCAATCTTTTAAGGACATGTACACCTTAGCTCGAGTTCGTGCTGACTCCTGTTTGACCTGAGTGAACTGACCCTGTTGCCTGAAGCTGACCTTGTTAAACCAGTTCCTGCCCTTTAGCTGATCAAGATTAAGGATCAGAGCACATGACATCATAAAGTTTTACTGCACACAAATATGCCTTATCCTACTTCTATCTGTTTCTGTTTCTTCTTTTATGATCTATTTACGATATGGGTTGTGGTCCTTTTTATTATGGGTTTGTCCGGCTTGTCTAAAGAAGAATGTTGGGTTTGTTCAATGATTGATTATGGTCCGGACAACTGTAAAATGGGTTTGTCGTCATGCAATACTTTTGTTGTGGAAACATGTGATTGGTTAAACTGTAAACAAGGAATGTTTGCCTGAAGCATTATGTTTGGCATAAAAAGGGATAACTTGCTTTGTAAAGTTGAGCAGTCTCCTGAGAACTCAAACCGCGTTGACTTCTAGGACTTCTGTTACTGGCTGCAGCCAATAAATTTGATCTTTGACGCCACTCAGAAGTACCCCGTGTCTCTGTATTCTAAGACAGGTGAACCCGAAGACTTTGGGCGTGCCCCTGGCGCCGCTGGGTTCTAAAACCCGGTTCTTCAGTTGGCGCCCAGCGTGGGGCGACTTCAGCGGTACCGGTCCAAGCCTCAATTTCGTGAGGAAATTCTGGAGGACGGCCACCACTTCATCGACCCCGGCATGTCGAACGTGGAGTTTTTGGTCTTTTGGCTCTTAGTTTGTTTGGTCCTTAGTTTTGATTTGAAAATTGCAATTTCCAAAGCCGAAGGTCTCGTATATTTACGAGTGTATCGGTAGAGATAATCCCTTGAAGTTTGAAGCTCGATTAGTGAGCGAAGATGCCTAATCGTAGCAAATTGGGTACTTGGTTTGGTTGTGGTTGCAACAGGGATTCCCGATTGGAGGATTCGTGTCCGATACCTCCGGTTGGAACTCCGACTTATGAGCTCTATTCTAAACACGGCGTGGGCCCCATTACGTTCAATGAAGTATGGGTCCACTACACTAGAAAAGATGGTGTCCTACAATGGCCCCAACATGGTAGCTTCAATACACAGGTTTTAGACAATTTAGAAACTAAATTATTTAGGAAGAAAGCCCGGCCGGCAATGTTTGACTCCTTTCGCCTTTGGCGTAAAGAAGCCAGACAATGAGAAATTAAACAAGCTAAAAGAGATAAAAGAGAAAAGGATGTATCAATAATGCAAGCTGCTAGGCAGTTTAAAGAAAACGAAGAAGATAAAGCAATTGAAGTGTCAGATAGGCAACGTTGCATGGCCATAGATAAATGTTATCCGGCCTTGCCGTCTTCTCCTCCGAAAGCGATTGAAGATCTTGAAAAAGATTCTTTGATCTCTCATTTTCTGAGATTGCCACCTCCTTATGTACAGGGTGCTACTGCGCCTCCATTACCACCGGTTGTTCCACCCTTTGTTGCTCAACCTCCTGATGTTGTTCAGCCACCCGGTGCTCCACAGATGGTTTTACCTTCTCCTGTGCAACCCGCTCTAGGGTTGCCATCTTTGCTACCAGCTTTGCCTCAAACTCCTTTGCCTTCTACTTCTGCTTCTTCGCCTCCGACTGTTCTTATGCCTACACCTTCTTTGCCTCAGAATACTTGTTCTCCTGTTCTTATGTCTGCTTCTTCTCCTTCTGCTCAAAAACGAATGACCGAGACTGTTGTTAGTCTGCTGTCTCCATTGTTTGGGTCATTGAATATGACCCCTGTTTCGGAACGTAAGCAGAGTCGTAGTCAGCTTCCTAGTTCCGAGGAACGGACAGTGTTGGATTTTTTGGCTAGTAGATGGATTTTGAATGCTTCAAGGTATAATTTGCCAGCGGTTATGGATGTTTTCTTTCAGTGGGAACCGCCTAAGCAAAGGTATGTTTTCGATGTGATGTGTACTTTCCTGCGTCAGGAATGGGAAGATAATGAGTTGGGTCCGATTCCGCAGGATGTGCTTGATGTTCAGTCAGATTTTGCTAAAGGGATGATAGTGGACACTGATGTTACAGATGCTGTAGAGACGATATTGGCTTTTAGATCTAGACTTCCGCCTCAGACATTGTATGAACCTGATCCCTCTATTAGGAGAAAAGTGAGACAGTATTCAATGAGAGAGGTTCCTCCACTTTGGAAAGAAGGAGACGCAACTGCTAATCTGCCTGTTTTGCCTCATTTTCAGCGAATATGGGTACATGTCCCTTGGAAGAGAGCAGAGGTCTTGGCTCTTAAGCAGACCTTACCTGATCCTCATAAGAATCCTGCTGGTTACTACAAAGAGTTGTCTCAGACAGTAGATGCGATTAAAATTAATTTAGCCGACGTTGACATGTTGATGGGTAATGTAGTTCCGCAACCTTTGTGGGCGAAGATTCGTCATGAGAATCATGCAGCAGAGTTAGGTGATACTTGGGCGAATATTGTTGCTGCAGATGGTAGACAAGTAGGAGGTGCTAAACCTGAACCCTTAGTTGCAGAATTACCTGGTAGAATTATTACTTTGATGAAGACGATGATGCCTGCTTTATGAGTGAATTGGGATAAGTTAGTAGCATGCAAGCAGAAGAAAGATGAGAGTGTGTCAGACTTCTTCACTAGGTTTGAAGAGACGTTTATCGATCACAGTGGTCAGGATGTGAGTACGGAAGGTGGTCAAAGGTTGTTTGTGGATAAATTTGTCTTTAATTTGCTTCCCGAACTTTCTAATAAGTTGAAGGACTCTGAGAGTTCATGAGCCGTTTCTTCGTCGGCCCAGATATTGGCTACTGCTCAATATTACGAGAATAGGGATAAAGATGAGAAGGAGAGAAGAAAGCGAAGGATTTAAAGACGAAAGTTCTTTTGCAGCAAGCTTATCCGCCTCGTCAGAATCAGCCTCAGTTTCAGCAACCTCCACAATTTCAGAGATTGTTACAGAAGCCTGAGCCTTATGTTCAGCGATTCTTTCCTGGCCCGAATCAGTGTGCTTACTGTAGAGAGGAAGGTCATTTCAAGAATAATTGTCCGACTTTGTTACAGTGTGCGAATGGTGCACCTGGTCAGAGAGGTAGTGGTGGTTTTCAGCAAGCGCCTAGAGGAAGAGGTCGTGGTGTTATCCCCCAGAATGAGCGTTCCTCTTCCCTACAGAATTCTGCGAATTATTTTGATAGACAGAGTGTTCCGAGTGGTCAGTCTCCTCAGTACTATGTTGAGGATTACTATGTTGAAGGTGAGAGTGTTGGTTATAATGATAACTAGGACAGCCATGGACGAAGTAAGGGAGTAGTGTCAGTTCCAGTAGATCAGAGTGGACCGTATGTTGAAGTGATTACATCAGGTGTAGTAGAACCGTTTCTTTTGGATACTGGTGTGACAAAGAGTTCTATTATGCATTCTAAACTCCCTGGCGCACCTTTGTCTGGCTTGACCAATGTTTCCGTAGGATTTTCAGGCGCCCCAGTTCGTAATCCGGTTTCTAGTCCTTTGTCCCTTTCTATTGGCCCTTGTGAATTGGAAGCTCCACTTATTCTAACGACTGGTTGTGGTGGGAATTTGTTGGGATTGGACTTGCTGAAAAGATTGTATGCGACATTGCATTGTTCTCCTTCGGGAGTACAACTTACTCTTGGTAAGAAAGTGATTTCTCCAATGTATTTGTCTAAAGATTGTTTGCCACTGGAATTACGTTCGCTTCCTGAAACGCTTTGGGCTACAGGTCCAAATGATGTTGGTCTTTTGCAGATTCCACCGTATGTTGTTACGCTAAAGTCGAATGTTAAGTTGCCTCGTATACCACAATACAAGGTCTCGAGTGATGGTGAGAGAGCTCTTTTAGCGATTGTCTATGATCTGGTTGAGAAGGGTGTGGTTGAGGAAACGAGAGGTAACGTGTGCAATAGCCCTGTTTTGCCTGTTCTTAAGCGTACAGATGCTTCTCAACCACCTGTGTACCGGTTTGTGATCGACCTTCGAGAGGTCAACAAGATTGTCGTGCCACAGTTTCCCGTGGTACCTGATATTACTGCATTATTGACTTTGATTCCTGCTTCGGCAGCCTGGTTTTCTGTCATCGACTTGCAGAATGCTTTCTTCAGTATTCCTATTGCTGAGGAGAGTAGGGATATTTTTGGCTTCTCATTAGGAGGACGAAGCTTCCGATTTAAGAGAGCTCCCCAAGGTTATTGTGAAAGTCCCTCAATTTATAGTCAAGCGTTGAAAACTCAGCTTGACGGGTTTGTGTTGCCAGTTGGTTCTACTCTTATTCAGTATGTCGATGATTTGTTGATTACTGCTGATGACAAAGAGATTTGTAAAGAGGCTACTCTTTCGTTGTTGCGATATTTGTCTGACCTTCATCATAAAGTGTCGCCTTCGAAGTTGCAGTATTGCCGCCAAGAGGTAACCTACTTAGGTCATCTCTTGTCGAAGGAGGGAAGGAAATTGACCCCAGAAAGAATTCAAGCAATTGCGCAAATGAGTGCCATTGACACAGAGAGAAGTTCGTGCTTTTTTGGGTATTACGTCATATTGTAGACAATGGATCCCCAATTTTTCCTTGTTGGCGAAACCTCTGTTAGCATTGACTCTGTAAGACACTCCGTATCCACTTCCTTGGTCTGATGAATGCCAGAAACGTTTTTCTGAATTACGTAATGCATTGTGTTCGGCTCCTGTGTTGGGTGCTCCAGACTATAGCAAGCCTTTTACGTTGTATGTGCACGAGAGAGAAGGATGTGCGTTGTCAGTGTTGGCACAATCTTTTGGGGACAAGCAGCGTCCATGTGCGTATTTCTCAGCAACGTTAGACCCAGTTGCTAAAGCATTGCCGATTTGTTTGAGAGCTACAGCCGCAGCTGCCGTTTCTATTCGACAGTCTGCTGGTTTGGTATTGGATAATACGCTGATTGTGATGGTTCCGCATGCAGTGGATACTTTACTAAATAGGACTAAGACACAGCACCTTACTAGTGCACGTCTTTCCGGTTACGAGTTGACACTGTTGGCTAGCCATGTTCACATTAAAAGATGTAATGTGTTGAATCCAGCTACGTTGTTGCCGATCTCTACAGAGACGGATGCTCAAGAACAGCATGATTGTTTTCTACGTACAGAGGAAGAAACAAAAGCTAGAGTGGATCTTAAAGACACTCCTTTTGAAAATGTTGATGGTACGCTGTGGGTTTAGGGTTCGTGTTTTAAGCTTCCGAATGGTGAAACGACTGCAGCGTATGCTATCACAAATTTAAATACAGTTGTTGAGACAGCACGCATACCACAGAATTCTGCGCAAGCAGCAGAGTTGATTGCACTGACTAGAGCGTGTGTGTTGTCGGAAGGAAAGCGAGTGAATGTTTATACCGATAGTCAGTATGCGTTTGGTGTTGCGCACAGATTTGGACGTTTGTGGAGAGAGCGTGGGTTTTTTTACTTCCCATGGAACTAAAATTCAGCATGGGCAGTTAGTGAATGAACTTTTGGAATCTCTCACTCTCCCAAAGCAGATTGCAATTGTGAAATGTAGTGCGCATAAGAAAGTTGTGGATGATGTTGGTCGAGGGAATGCGTTTGCGGATGAAGTTGCGAAGGATACAGCGAAAGACATGATGAGCCGTATGTATGTTGCAGGACCAGCAAGATGGGTTATGGCTGGTGGAATGTGTGAAGACGGGATAGAAAGTGTGAAAATGATTCAGGCTAAGCTACAGAAAAGGAAATTAATGTTTGGAGAGAGAGTACGGGTATGTTGGATCCTACGGGTTGTTGGATTGAGTTGTCGGAATACCAGCGATGGTTGTTGCCAGACGCGTATGTGCTCCCAGTGGTTACAATGGCTCATGGGTTGGCTCATATAAGTTCGAAAGGAATATGTAAGTTGTTGGCTCCAGTTTGGCAGAATGCTGGAATCCCGAAATGTGCAGAGAACGTGGTGCAACATTGTATGATTTGTCTGCAATATAATCCTGGTAAGGGAACTCCAACTCCAGCTGGTCATTCTGCTCCTCCGACGTATCCGTTTGAGGTGATACAGTTAGACTATATTCACATGGAGAGATGCAACAATCTGAAATATGTTCTTGTGGTTGTTTGCGCCTTTTCTAGATGGATAGAGACTTACCCCCTAAAAGATAATACTGCCTTGTCTACAGCCAAGGTTTTGTTGAGAGAGTATTTCCCTAGGTATGGATTGCCGAGAATTGTATGGTCAGACAATGGGAGTGAATTTGTGGGTCAAATCATGAAGAAAGTATGCTCTGGATTGGGAATCAGTCAGAAGTTCCACGCAGCTAATCACCCCCAGTCTGCTGGACTTGTTGAATGTTACAATGGTACGCTTAAGCGGAAATTAGCTAAGGTACAAGCGAGCACTGGTCTTACATGGCCAGATGCCTTGCCGTTGGCTCTTTTGTCAACAAGGACGACTGTGCATTCTCGAGTGGGACTTAGTCCGTATGAGATTGTGTTTGGTCGTCCAGCGAATGTTTGGGGAGTGCCTCATCCGAAAGAATACAGCAGTATTGAATACCCTATGTTGGTGGATTACTTACATGACTTGACTGCTAAATTACGTGTTCTCCACCAACAGGTCTATGACAGTTTGCCGACAGCTACTACAGATCCAGGCCACGTACTTGAACCTGGACAGTACGTTCTTGTGAAGAATTTTCAGCGTAACAAGAACTTGCAACCTAGATGGACCTGCCCCTATTTGATTTTGTTGGTTACTAGAACCGCTGTTAGAGTAGCAGGCAAAAAGAACTGGGTGCATGCCACCCACTGTAAAAAAAGTTCCTTTGCCTTTACCATATGATCAGTGTGGAAAATGACAATGTATATGTACATAAGCGGCGTTCATTTGTGTTCACCACAGCCACTGTTGAAAGTAAAGCGAAAATCACGAAGCAGTGGCCACGCCATCTTGTCCCTTTTAGGCCCCATCACGAACGTAGGTGGCAGCAATTTTGTGTGTCATGACCTCTGCCCACTGCCAATAGCCTGCGCGTCTCTCCCCCTCACTCCCCAGCCTCGCAAGCATTCCCCCGCGCCTCGACAGCCCCCGGTCTCTCCTGCTTGGGCCATAAATGCACCTCTAACGCGACCCTGTCTCCGAGCCATATCCCGTGCTGAACCCCCTCGCTCTTTCATCCCATTCATGGAACACCCCCTTTCTGATAACCCCTTCCTCCCTGCCCAATTGTCCAGCCTCATCCCAGGCCATCAACTAGCCCGACAGATGCAGTTTATTGCCCCCTACAGTAGGACCTCGCCTCACATCAAAGGAGCGGTGGTTAATCAATACCCTCACACCTCCAGATCCGACCGATCACCCACTTTCCCGTTCCCAGCAGAATGTCCAGCTGGGCAACAACCACCACATGCTGAGATTGGGGTGGGAACTCTACTGTAGATGTGTGTGGGAACGGGCCTGAACCGGGGATTCCAAAGATGCCTTTTCCGTACTTCAAAGCAATACCACGGATGTCACAAATGTAATAAAACCATAAAACTGTGTATAAGAGGCCAGGCCTCAGAGATGCGGGTAGAGCACCTCTTGAAGACATTGTGTGCGTGTCCGAAATGACAGGCTCTCCTCATGAGAAATAAAAATCTGTTCTTGCATTCCCGCTTCCAGCGCCCGTCTCTTTATTTGGTAACTGACCAAAATGGGAACTAAGAGGCGTCTTGTGCCTGGGCATCGGTTGTAATTTGGGCTGTTTTTCCTCAATTGGCGTCCCAACGCGGGGCCCATCAGCGACATAAGGTCCGGTAAGAGAGGTCCAGATGATGGGGTGAACATCTGAACGATTGGAGTATACCTGCCTTGAGAGGGCCCTCGTCCGGCTGCCGATTGAATGAACTTCACCGATTCCCAACGGACCTCTCTCAAGCGACCTGACTGGGATCCCACAGGAATGCTGCGGTAAAAACATGGAGTAAGAGAACGATCGGGCGCTGGAAAGGGAAGGCGAAGAACTGTCCACATGGTCCGGTCCGGGTAAGGTTAAGTAGGACGTCTTTACGTCTGATTGATAGGATGGCTTTATCCATCTGATTGATTGATTGATTGTTTGTATTGGAATCGGTATTTAAATACTGGTATTGTTCATTGATTGGTTCATTTAGCCTTGGTTGCTACTTGAAGTATTGGTTCTCTTTGAGACATTCTCTGTTTGCAAACAGCGACGAATAGGAACGTTCCTCTCTCTTTGCAAATAGTGAAGGATAGGTAATGCGGACTTTTGTCCCCGGTTGTAATCCGTCATGCCTATTTTTCTCCCCACTGATTGATTGGTTGCTCTGTTGCTCTTTGAGACATTCGCTGTCTACAAACGGCGAAGAATAGGAATATTCTGTCTCCCTTTGCAGATAGTGAAGGGTAGGTAATGCGGACTTTTGTTCCCCATTGTAATCCGTCATGCCTATTTTTCTCCCCACTGATTGTTTGTTATCGATTTTTATCGATTGTCGCTCTTTTGACATATTCCCTGTCTACAAACAGAGAAGAATAGGAATATTCTGTCTCCCTTTGCAGATAGTGAAGGATAGGTAATGCGGACTTTTGTCCCCCGTTGTAATCCGTCATGCCTGTTTTTCTCCCCACTGATTGATTGATTGTCTGGACATTTATTGTTCAAGGAATAGTTCTTTTGAGGTATTCTCTGTTTGCAAATAACGTGGAATAGAAATATTCTGTCTAGTCTTTGCAAGTAGTGAAGGGTAGGTAATGCGGACCTTTGTCCCCCGTTGTAATCTGTCATGCCTATCTACTCCCCACTGATTGGTAAACTAGTTCCACCCGGACCATTTATTAGAGGTAGATCATCTGGCTCAACCGGAGGGCGCCCCTAATAAAAAGGACATATGTAAAATACGAAGTAATCACCGTATCCTGTTAACAGAAACTTTAGCACGAAACACACTAGAAAAGGAAGGAAAAAGAAATCGAACAAAATCAGTAGGCCACTGATGAGTCTTTTTGACTTCGCTAGAAATAAGAAACGTTAGAAATAGCCCGCAATAAGAAACATGAAAGTGGTGAGAGAAGCCAAGCTTGACATCACGGCAGCCACAAGGTAGCTAGGCTCCGCCGCCCCTCACTGCTCCAAACATGTCTGTCCCACCGCCCGCCACGCCCAATAACGGTAACATAAGATAGATACAAGTCAGCAGATACCTACCCCCATTCCGGAAGCTCCCGAAGTGCAACAGGTCCACGGTTACGCCCATCCGGAAGACGAGGCCTCAACACGGGCAGGGCGGGGCCCGGCTGGCCGCCATCGGCCGGAGAGGTCGTGGGGTGGATGGCCCGGAATGTAATGGTCCTCCCATCCTCTTCTTCTGACGCCTTGCAGGCCACGGGGGGGGGATGTCTTGCTTATGCCTCCGACCCCCCCTCTCTCATCGCCTGGTCGCCAGGAGACGGCGTGGGGTGCACTGGGAGGGAGAGGCGGCGCGGACGAGCCTCTCCCACCTCCCCAGGTGGAGGCCCCTCAGCTGCACCCCCAACGCTCCATTCACCCGACAGGCGTTCGTCCACTCTTGCGGTGCAGCGACGCTCCACTCACCCGACAAGGGTTCGTCCACTCTTGCGGTGCAGCGACGCTCCACTCACCCAGCGGGGTCTCGTCCACTGTTGCGATACAACGGCGCTTCGCCCGAACCAGCTGAGTTCCTCCCACTCTTGGGACACAGCGCTGCACCCCTGCGCCTCACTCACCAAGATGAAGTTGCGTCTGCTCCTGCGGTACAGTCACCAAGCTGAGTTGCGCCCACCCCTCTTGCGGTGCAACGCCACGCCCGACAGGCTGGAGTCCGTCTGCTCTTGCGATCCAGCGACTGCCCGTTGCCGCGGAACTCATAAAATGGCGGTCGACTCGGCAGGATTGGGTCTGGCGTGCAAAGATGGCCTGGTCGCTTGTCAGCTAGAAAATGAGTTCCCCGTCCAGAAGCGTTCTCCTCAGCTTTGAAGATTCTACGAGAACTGCAGGGGCCCCCGACCCCCGCGGGCCCCCCCGATGGGGAATGACTGCCATGATTGCCCGCGGAACGACCAAGACGTAGCCTCGAGACGTTGGCGCTCTCATGCTGGCGCCAGCCTCAGTTTGAATGACCAAAATCCTGCAGACTACCAATTTGATCAGTTCCGGTGGAACACCAGTATGACCCGGTAGGAAAGATTGTTGCCTCCCTCCCCCCTTTGGTGTAGAAAAGAAGGGTCCCAGTGGAACTTTGTGCGTTTGCTTGAATTTATTGTAGAAAAATCAAATTTGATAACAAACAATGTCAATTAATCACAATGAATGAACCATATCACTTGGTAAATAAAAGTGCCCCAAGAAAGGAAATGGGAGTGGGATAGCGTGATGCTGTGAAGGAAAGGACAGTGAGGAAATAAAGTTGGTGACAACTTATGTATTGCGAAATTAATTCAGAACCTCCCCCCTTTGACTGATGGTTCATATCGCCGGTCCCTTCTGTTGCCCTTTTACGAAACTTTTGGACTGCCGAAAGAGGCTCTGGTCCAACCACGAGTTGGTGGAGACATTTTGACTATACTTGGACCTGCCTGACCTCACCCAAAATGGCGCCGGTACAAATGAAACTCGCAACTCCCTGTTGTGTTCCGGTTGCTCAGCCTTGATATCATGAGATATGTATGCAGTTTTTGAAGCGCATGACGGGAGGGGATGGGTTCTGATTGAACATTCGGACAATGAATTGATATTAAGTTCTGACGTGTCATTGATTACCGTATTATTGAAAGTTCGAATTTTCGACACTTATGGTACTTGCCCACAACGAATTTTTGATATGATTTTATTGCACTTGTCGCACCTTTATGAAATCAACGACCACCGACTCCGTTACGTTTCCCTCAAATAAATATCCCCTCATGTACAGTTCCAGTCTGCTCCGTGGCCGGCCCACGTGGTTGTAGGCCCGTATTTGTGCGCCAACATTTTTAAATAAAAGTTTTGTTTTTTTTAAAAGCAAACATAGTTGTAGCGCTTAGATTGGTAAGTTTCGAATAAATGACCACTGTTTCCGATATAAGTAAAACACAGGTGAAATGAAGCAACTCGATTACTTAAAGGTTAAAAAGCAAAGTACACAGAAATATTGCAGATGTGAATGGTCCAGGTTTGTTGTGTGAGTTTTTTATTTTTGTGCAACGTAAAGCAATCGATAAAGGTCCCGGTATTTAGCCTTTACTTTATATGCCACATGTATCAGGGAAGTTGTTTCAGATGCCCCTAAGCCACTCCGAAGGAATGCCACCTAGCCCCTCTAGTTTCCGTGCCTGATGAACAAAAACGACCCTGTACCACTGTAGACCATCCCTCCTCCTCGAAGGAGAGCACGAGTTCACCCCCCACTTTACACTGACTGCCCTTTGTTTTGACCCTTCCCTACACACGATCCGTAATACCACACTTGGGCGATCTATGCAATACACAGTCCATCAATGATTATCTATCCCGCACTACCGGTCCCTCTGGGCTTAAACGCCGAGATGAAAGGGACTGCATCCCGCGGAGATAGGTCGAGTATGTGGTAAGTAAAAGCATTTTCGGGTTTATGCGCGCTGATGTGTTTTAAAACGCTGCCCCACCCCTTCTTTTTCCCTTCTTTCTGCAGGTCACATCGGAACGTCGACTAAAGTATGGAGAAGACCTAAGCAACACGCCATGGTTCCGCGCGGATAAATTGTATAGTATCTATGGGGACTGCCCCTGAGAATGTGACGAATTTGTGTGATATGAATGCACGCGTGTATGCCCTGATGTGTATAACTCGACTGAATACACGTTGCACACGTTTGGATTGATAAGAGAAATGTTTTATGTATGACTTAAGTGATGATCGAACGGCCGATGGAATGGGGAAAAGGGGCCTGAACATGGTGCCTATACACGACGAACAAACAAAGATATAGCACTCCCTTACTTAGAAACAGCTCTCTCTCTCTCTGAACCCAGCGACTGGGAGGGTGGCCTGAAGCAGAAACTTGACGGGTTATTGCAGTATGACAAAATATGACTCCAACCGGCACCCCAAATAATGCAACCAAGAATGACGTGCACCCATGAGTAAATTCATACGGTAACTAAATAGGGAAAAGTTCAGGAATATTCGGGGTGAGGTTTACCCAAGTACCCTCCTCCTGGAAGACTAGGAATATTGTCAATGTTTAAGATTTACCACCTCCTTCTTGCACCCTCATAGACATGAAACTCAAAGCTGCCCCATTGTTCTCCCGACTGACACCCTCTGTTGCCTCAGCCTGGATACCCATTCGTTAAAAAACGATTCGAAGATCCCACCGTGAGTATTAGCCCGACCAGGTTAGTTCCCGAACAATGGACAAAGGTGTAAGTATTTGCAACCGAGGCCACCAGCAAAGGCAGCCAGATGAATTAAGTAGGATACTAAGGATGCGCAGCATGCAGGAAGGAATGTTTTTGGCCAAGTACTGTTCTATGTTTTGTCCTGGATTTTTGTATATAATACATGTACTATTCCCCCCCCGCCTGAATTCATGTGTACGTAATGTATGGATCTACGTCGTCTCTCAGCCTGTGTTTCTATATAACTTGACCCCTGCTGTTCTGTGTTGTGTGCGCACTAAATGGCCTATTATTGTACACGTTTCTCTCTCTCTCTTTCTCTCCATGTCGTACGTGTACTGAATAGTTCATTTAAAATGCGGACGACTCTCTCTCTGAGGGTCCCCCTGTTCCCTCTTCCTTTGTGTGGTAACGTTGTGCCCCGCCGGCACAAGCCTAATTGGTTTTTGAACACAAAGGTGTTCGGCAAAATTGACAGAAACTAAAACAATTGTAATTTGCCATATTACTACCTCTCCTTTCTGTAAAATGATGGAACTTGAATTGGCTAAGAAGGAAAGGACAGGTAAGACGACTGATGTCCCCTAATCTGGCCCTTTTTTTTATAGGGGGACTATATGTCAGTGGCCTTCAGTTCTCAGTTAGTTAGAAACACAATCCCCAATGCCCAGATTGCCCCACCTCTCTGCACCCAAGTACGGATGTCCAAAGCGTCCTCGTTTCTCCCGATTGACCCCAGCTCCATATCCTGAAGTATAACTGATGACCCTTATTAACCGTTGCTCCCCGAGAAAAGAATGTTTAGCCTCTGTCCCTCTCTCATGATGATAGAAGACTGCCAGGGCTCGGGTTAGAAAGACGAGTCTCTACCGAAGGATCCGATTTCAAGTTTGATGGAATACGCAGTTGATAGGAGTCTGACTTCTCTCCATATACGTCATGAATGAACGCCAAATAGACTTAGTACAAATTCAGTAGAAATGCCCGCATACATACTCCATAGTGATAACTTCTGACCGTGACCGATGAACGTATCCCCAACTACTTAAGGTTGGGGGAGGAATTAAAATGTATAAATGTCTTCTCCTGCCAGTTCTCTAAAGCTTGTTTTGTACCCATTCAAAGATACCCAATCACCGGAGGAGAGGGGCCGGACGTGACGCACAGCCTGGCCGCAGATCATGAAGCACATGTGACCTCGACCAAAGGTGGAGCCGCAGAGCAACGAGACGCGGGACGAGGCACCACTCTCAAACACGGAAAATGAAAGGATGGAGGGCTGCCTTGAAGCCCTCTGCTTGCTGACCCACGCGTGCCAGAAGTCCCCGCCCCTTTGAGCCCGATTAATGGGCCTGCCTGCTCGTTATCCTTTGCTCCCTTGGTTTGTCTCAAAGATCTGATCCCACTCCGCCCTCTCTTCCCTCGATTATCCGACAACCCCCCCTTTTTTCACATGGATTTTGACTCAGAGAAGAAGAACAGCATTTAGGTAGAATAGGGTTTGCCACGAAAGGAGAAAGAAATGCAGGTGCCCAGCATGAGGCACCCTTAAAAAGATTAGTTAGGAAACAGGACTGTGGTCTAACAGCAGAGGACAGATCGCACCCTGCGACGTGTAAGGATGGATCCGAGCTGGACCTATAGCTCCACCGCCGGTGCTCAACAGCGCCAACGGAAGAAAACGAACTACTAGAGCCTACCAGTGATGGCTCGCTGCTAAAAAGACACTGTGGCGAAGACCCCCCCCCTCCCCTTTCTGAACTTTCTACGCCCCCTTGACTAATTGCTTGTATTGAACTGAATTCCTCCCTCAACCACTTTGTATTGCTTTCAAAATGTTTCATCGGTCACTTTTAACTGTACATTGATACCGCCGGAGAGAGAGTCAGAACATGGTTCCATAATGTGTCGGAACATTTCCTTGATTGACTTCGACTGAGTAGTATACCGACCTCTAGACTCGTATATATAACACAACAAATGTAAATTCATATGTATTGCACCTCGTCTATCGCATCGACTGCACATGGTTATATGCAATCCGCCAGTATTGACAAACGCTATTTCATTGACCACACATGGCTATATGTACACCCCGTCAGTTATGATAAACACGGAAATGAACTAACTTATGTTAAAAAGCGGCGACTGTGGAAAATGACAATGTATATGTACATAAGCGGCGTTCATTTGTGTTCACCACAGCCACTGTTGAAAGTAAAGCGAAAATCACGAAGCAGTGGCCACGCCATCTTGTCCCTTTTAGGCCCCATCACGAACGTAGGTGGCAGCCATTTTGTGTGTCATGACCTCTCTGCCCACTGCCAATAGCCTGCGCGTCTCTCCCCCTCACTCCCCAGCCTCGCAAGCATTCCCCCGCGCCTCGACAGCCCCCGGTCTCTCCTGCTTGGGCCATAAACGCACCTCTAACGCGACCCTGTCTCCGAGCCATATCTCGTGCTGAACCCCCTCGCTCTTTCATCCCATTCATGGAACACCCCCTTTCTGACAACCCCTTCCTCCCTGCCCAATTGTCCAGCCTCATCCCAGGCCATCACCTAGCCCGACAGATGCAGTTTATTGCCCCCTACAGTAGGACCTCGCCTCACATCAAAGGAGCGGTGGTTAATCAATACCCTCACACCTCCAGATCCGACCGATCACCCACTTTCCCGTTCCCAGCAGAATGTCCAGCTGGGCAACAACCACCACATGCTGAGATTGGGGTGGGAACTCTACTGTAGATGTGTGTGGGAACGGGCCTGAACCGGGGATTCCAAAGATGCCTTTTCCGTACTTCAAAGCAATACCACGGATGTCACAAATGTAATAAAACCATAAAACTGTGTATAAGAGGCCAGGCCTCAGAGATGCGGGTAGAGCACCTCTTGAAGACATTGTCTGCGTGTCCGAAATGACAGGCTCTCCTCATGAGAAATAAAAATCTGTTCTTGCATTCCCGCTTCCAGCGCCCGTCTCTTTATTTGGTAACTGACCAAAATGGGAACTAAGAGGCGTCTTGTGCCAGCAGCCTGGGCATCGGTTGTAATTTGGGCTGTTTTTCCTCACAGTGGGTAAGGGATGGTATCGCCGATTCTGATTGTGAGAAGGACCCTAGATTTGTTCCATTTAGTGATGCTCATTTGACATGGACACGGTCTGAACGTGAGGATGATGATGTTCTACAAGCTGCTGTGCCTTCTCATCTGACGATTGACACCACCAATCCGGATCTTCTATTTAAAGATCAGACTGTGCCTGACAAAGAACGCTACGATTTGAGACCAAGAAAGATTGTACATATGGACAAATAAATATTTTCTTTTTTTATGTAGTGAATTTACACTTTGGCAGATGAAGAAACTTTTTTGTCTTTTTATTTTTCGAACCACCATCAGGGTTCAGCTGTAGGGTCGCGGTATAAAGACTTGGGATTGCAAGCCGTGTAGACACAAGGTTGACGGTTCTGGTTGGTCCAAGGGCGTTCCCTAGACTGACAGGCACATTCCTTAGCGGAAGAGAACCAACTGCCGCGAACAGCACGGTTAGAGGATGGAGTTTTTTGATGCTGCCCAGAATGTTAGGAAAATGGACTCTAAAGTCCGAATATGTATATTGGTTCGAAGCAAATGTTTTTTAATAATGTGTTTTTTAATGCTTTTGAATCTTGCATTAGCTTGTGTGGGTTTGGTTTTCTATGCCACACAACAGCCGTTTGCACCTACTTCCCAACCTATGTCTTTTCCTACTACTGTTTCTTTACATTCTTTTCATATTTTACCTGAACACGAGCAAATTAGAAGGTCGGAATTTGTGAATAATTCCTTTGTGCAACTTCTCCATCAACACCAGTTAGTAGTGAACACGACTAATTGTTGGGTGTGTGGTCTTATGCCACATACTATGGATAGAGGTATTCCTTATCTGGTTCTGCCATTCAGTTACAATGGGTCCGTATGGGCATATCAGACGATGTTTATTTATGCCATCGAAGTCTATCCCCTGCGTTCCATGAGAGATAACTCAAGTAATAAAGCCTTGGTGAAGGGAATAACAGATATGAGTAGAGATATCGAAACGTATAACACTATTCCCAAGGATGAGTTACTAGCATATATTGGTTGGAATACAACCGGATATAGTATTAGTCTGGGTGAGAAGCAGAGACGAAAAAGGTCACCTCCGATTTGGATTGTACCCCATCGTGGTCATTTTTGTCTGCAAGGGAAAGGCAAGAATCTGAGAGCTCAGTTAGGGAAGAGTGTTTGTACTCAGACGTATGTCTTTGCGTCCCAAACTTCCCCACCGTTTTTAGCAGCTAAGGGCACGTATTTTGTCTGCTATGATAGAGCATATACATGGTTGCCCCCTGATTTTTCGGGAACATGTTATGTTGCATATTTGCTGCCTCCTACGTATACTGCTGCTGTAGATTACCACAGAACGAGAGTTGTTAGGGGTGTCTTCAGTGGGGAAGATACTACAGCACAAGAAGTGGGAGACTTTTTCAAGGGTTTCCTACTGTTTTGGGGACCTATGGCAAACAGTAGAAACGTACAGCAGTTGACTAGAGTGGTTGAATGCACCATAAATGAAACTGCTGGTGCCCTTAGTAATCTGACCGCTGAGCTTCAAGCGGATCGCCTTATGACATTACAGAATCGAATGGTTTTGGACGTCATACTTGCGGACCGAGGTGGGGTATGTAAAATGATCCAATCGAGTTGCTGCGTTTTCATACCAGACAATGCTCCTACAGTATACCAGGCCATTTCTAAGTTACATAAGATCTCTGAGTCTATAAATGTGGATAAAGGAGATTGGTCGTTGATTGGATGGTTTTGGGAACTGTTATCGACCTGGGGATGGAAGATTCTGATGATCATTGGGATGGTTTTAGCGATTCTCTTCTCATGTTGTCTCTGTGTACAGTGTGGCCCTGCCATATGTGGCCTTTGTACTACTACGTGTGTGAGAAGACCTGTCTCGAGAGAAGTCCTGAGTAATAGGATGATGCTCCAGCAGCATCTTGATGATCTGATGAATATTGACATCGACTCAGACGCAGACTGAGTGATTGCCTATGTAAGGGCAAAAGGAGGGTCTGAGGTTCTGTGAATTCTGAACCCGTTTTATAAATGGCATGGTTTCGTTACGAATTTGATAATAGCAAACCGTGACTAGTGAGTTCGGCAAGTACGAGTGATCTCGTCACGCTAGACTAACAGATTCACTACGTTTGTGGAGATTTCGTTCTGAACCGTGGGTTCCATTTTATGTATGGCAGCCATTTTGTGGTTGCCCTCACATAGGCCGATGACTGTGGTTGAACCAGTCTTTAAGGACATGTACACCTTAGCTCGAGTTCGTGCTGACTCCTGTTTGACCTGAGTGAACTGACCCTGTTGCCTGAAGCTGACCTTGTTAAACCAGTTCCTGCCCTTTAGCTGATCAAGATTAAGGATCAGAGCACAGGACATCATAAAGTTTTACTGCACACAAATATGCCTTATCCTACTTCTATCTGTTTCTGTTTCTTCTTTTATGATCTATTTACGATATGGGTTGTGGTCCATTTTATTATGGGTTTGTCCGGCTTGTCAAAAGAAGAATGTTGGGTTTGTTCAATGATTGATTATGGGCCGGACAACTGTAAAATGTGTTTGTCGTCATGCAATACTTTTGTTGTGGAAACATGTGATTGGTTAAACTGTAAACAAGGAATGTTTGCCTGAAGCATAATGTATGGCATAAAAAGGGATGACTTGCTTTGTAAAGTTGAGCAGTCTCCTGAGAACTCAAACCGCGTGGACTTCTAGGACTTCTGTTACTGGCTGCAGCCAATACATTTGATCTTTGATGCCACTCAGAAGTACCCCGTGTCTCTGTATTCTAAGACAGGTGAACCCGAAGACTTTGGGCGTGCCCCTGGCTCCGCTGGATTCTAAAACCCGGTTCTTCAGTATGTTCAACAATTATAGGATTAACAAAAATTAACACTGCACTTTTTCACATCACAGATGCAGCTGAGGCAGACTTGGATGACAGTGACCATCTCCACATCTCTGAGACACCTGCGGAGATGTAGAGACTCCAGTGGTCCAAGCAAGCCAACACCACCACCAAAACGCAGGGCAAATGTCCCCTCACTGCTGGCAATGGAGGCTGGACTAGCTCCAGCACCTACAACAGTCTCCATCCAGCCACGTGTTGCCACACCAACTCTGACAGCAGCACAGGTCCAACCAAGGTGACAGCGCAGGTCCAGGGCACATATTGCAGTACGTGTTGAGCAGCCGACAAATGACGGTGGTGGCGTAGAATCACAGAAGGTACACGTCCGGGCGTCTGCAGGGGAGACACATGGGCACAATCAATGGCAGACAGTGTGCGTGAACTAACAACCGTGGTAGCAGAGGGCAATCGCCAAACAAATGTAAGACTACAGGAGCTCACATGGGCGTTGCTTGCAGGACAGGCCACTAAGCGAAGAAGTCATCGCCAGAGCCTGTACCGCACCTCTGCAAATACAAGGGCCATCAACAAGCTCAGCAACACCACAGCGCTATTGGCAAGGCGCTTTGTTGAAATGCAAGTTGACCTCGGTCATGTCTGTGGTGATGTTGCAAGGGCCTTGGGTCAAGTGACCACAGCGGTGGAACACTTACAGTCCGGAACAGTGAGTGACATCAACTTGGGGGAGGAGGGGAGTGAGGAGGCATTGAGCCTCAGTAGCATGTTAGTGCCAGTGACCCCTGCCAGGAGGCACAGTTCGCGCAGCACCACATCCACACACACACATCCTGTTGATGTTGCAGGGGCACGCGATAGGAGGCTGGGTGTACGTGGCAGGAGGTGCTATCCAGGCATATCCTCATTTCTGGGCCGTGGTGGTGTAACCATGGTCCTTTACGATGTGGTGATTGACAAACAGCGCTTGTAACTATTTTCTGTAGACTTTATGCATCAATTCAATCACCCTCACAATTTGCACTATTCTTATTTTTACTTAACATGGGCTCATGTTAATAAAACATTTACGTTCACCATGCAATTGTTAAGGCTCATTATTACCTGCATCAGAAATAATGTTGGGTGATGTGTGTACGTCTCCTCTGTCCTTCTGCTGAGTTTGCCACATGTGCCTGTCGGTGTTGCGCGGGTGGTTTGTCATCCCAAACAGACTCAGAGTCGGACATCTCGAGGTGTATGCCTCTTCTGGTGGCAATGTTGTGCAACATTGCACATGCAACCACGATTCTGCAGCAGGTCTCTGGGCTGTTCTGAAGTGCTCCACCAGTCTTGTGAAGAATGCAAAAACTACTCTTCAGTATCCCGAAGATGCGTTCTATCACATTCCGTGTGCTTATGTGTGTCGCATTGTACCTGCATCAGAAATAATGTTGGGTGATGTGTGCACGTCTCCTCTGTCCTTCTGCTGAGTTTGCCACATGTGCCTGACGGTGTTGTGCAGGTGGTTGGTCGTCCCCCATCAGACTAAGAGTCGGACATCTCGAGGTGTATGCCTCTTCTGGTGGCAATGTTGTGCAACATGGCACATGCAACCACGAACCTGCAGCAGGTCTCCGGGCTGTACTGAAGCGCTCCACCAGTCTAGTGAAGAATGCGAAAATGACTCTTCAGTATCCCGAAGATGCGTTCTATCACATTCCGTGTGCTTATGTGTGCCGCATTGTACCTCTGCTCCTGTGATGTGGCTGGGTTGAGGTACGGTGTCAGGATGTAGTCCCGAACGGCGTATGCGCTGTCACCTACAGGGTAGTAGGCAAAGGGTTAGCCACAGTTATGCAACTACATTTGGTTGATTGATGTAGCAAATAGGTATATGTGTGTACCAAGTAGATGTTCGTCGTCAAATTCACCCCTGAACAGACGCCTGTGGATGCCACTGTGCTGGAATATATAGGAGTCATGTGTGCTTCCTGGAAATTGTGCCACGATGTCCGTTATAATGTGCTTAGCATTGCACACAACTTGCACATTAATAGAGTGGTAAGACTTCCTGTTCCTGAAGATATATTTGTTGGCTGCTGGGGGACAGTCTTTGCATCCGATCACATGCGGGAATTGGGCCACCTGGTAGAACTCCTGTTTTGTCTTATTCAACTCCTGTGGGGTTGAGGGAAAGGTGATGTGTGTGTGTGTGGATCTTGTCATCAGGGCATCAAGGAAGTGTTTGGAAAAGTGTGAGAGTGAGCTTTGTGACACCCCTCCGGCTCCGGCTACTACCCCCTGGAAACTGCTTGACGCTCGTAGGTGCAGGCAACATAGCCTTTGGACATGTGCGGGGATTACATTTGTCCTACGTGTTTGGTGTTGCAATAGGGGTTCAAAATCAGCATTTAGGTGCAGGATCATTGCACGGTTCAGCCTGTACTTATCGCATATCTCATCATCAGTCTGGCCCAGCAATGTAATGCGCACTCGGAGAATCCTCTCCTGTATCCTCCTTCTGCGCTGAGCTGCTGCATTGATCCTCATCCTCCTTGCCAGCATGTAGAGGGCTGCCATTGTGAAAGGCTTCTGGAGTCTCCTGGGTCAATTTTAAAGGGTTTCTGATTATTGGCACCTGTGTGAATTTTCTTTTTTTTAACTTTACCACCTGATTGTGATTCCTCTTATTCTGCACTTGCTAAATAGCGATTTTCCTGTAAATCACTAATTGCGTAGCATTGCGAGTCTTTGATTGATAATCGCTATTTGCGGTTGCATGTTTCACTGTAAGGAATCTCAATTTTGCTTATCGCAAAATTTGCGGGAGATTTTTTGCGATTTGTTTTGCATTTTCGGTATTTTGGTTGCTGCATCGGAAAGTGCTGTTTTGCGGCCCTAACAGTCTAGTTTTCCGAATCGCAATCTTTGCGAGGATATTTTTGCTTGATGCACGTGCCAGTTAATGTCCTAGTGCCTAACAAAAATGAATGTGTTTTTGTGTAACGTAACTGGTGCTCATGTAAGGCGCTCTGATACCTGATACCTTCGGGTCAAGTTTGCGCTACGTAAAACACCCAAAAAAAAATCATCTTCAGGCCAATATCGTTATTGCCTGCAGAAATCAAATTGCTAGAGAAACATATCAATGTTCAACTTTCGGATTCCCCAGAAACGAATAATCTATTACACTCAAGCCAGTCGGGCTTAAGGCATTGACACAGTGCTGAGACTGCTTTAGTGGAGATGTCCAATTCAATTAAGACAACACTGGATCAGGTTCAGAATCCCAGCCTCATTTTGTTGGATTTTTTCACACTTTTTCCCATATTATATTACTTCAGCGATTAATACACGTGTCTGTTTGTGGCACTCTATTGGGTTGGATAAAGTGTTTCTTGCTAGATGGAAACCAATTAGTCTGGATCCCTCTGTCGCTCCTTATCCTTCTGAAAACAAACCCAGTAACCATAGGGTACCTCGGGGATACTCTTTGAGCTCAAACTTTTTAATACCTATATAGTTTACTGGCAGCCCTTATTGAGTCATTTTGTGTCAGGGATGGTTTGTATTTCTACAACACAGATTGATTTGAAAAGACTCCAGCTATTACTAAGTGGATCTTTAAAACCTGCCTTTCTAGAGTTTTTGACTGCATGAGACTGGACAACCTGAAATGTAACTCTGATAAGACAGTAATTCTACCCTATGGTTCCGTTGTGGGCAATTTTCAGGTAAACTGCTGGCTGGCCCAACTACCCGCTTCCCCTTCCCCTCATCCCCTCGTCCGCTCGACCTGGCACCATTTTCAGTAACCTGGGCATAAAGTTTGATAACACCTTATCCTTCCATCCTCAGGTGATGTCGGTGGTAGGTCCCTGTTTGTCTTTGATTTGTTCCCTCAAGAAATTGCTTGACTTGCTTCCTTTCCACTTACACAAATCAGTGGTCCATGCCTTGATCACTGCAAGGTTAGACTATGCCAGCATCATCTACCTTGGCGTACTGTGCATCCTGATCAGTCATCTGCAAACCATACAGAACGCAGCAGCTCGTCTACGCCTCAAGATTCCTACACCTTCATTTGCATCACACATCTTGAATCACTTCATTGGTTGCTGGCAGAAAAGAGGAGCCACTTCAAAGCCTTTGTACTGACTCAAAGAGACGTTTACAACTCTGGGCCGAAATATATTTTGGAGCATTTCCTTTTCTATAATCCACTCAGACATTTACAATACTCTGATGCTCTCTTGCTTCGCTTAGCTAGATTTATAACGATCCAGGAAAGGGCGATGCTTCTTCTCTGTTTTTACGTCCAAAGCTTGGAATCATCACCCATTGAGCCTTTGCTGCACGTGTAACGAGGCACTCTTGAAAAATGTGTCTTTTTCATACCTAATTGGGTTCCCTGGTGTCTATTCTTTTTTTTCTTTTTGTCTTTTTTAGCACCAGGATGCTTCGTCGAGTAGCTGTTGCGCTCTATAAGTAATGCCATTCATTAGTCCTCCTCAAACATATTTTGTTGGTTGGATTGCACAACAGCTCTTGGAAATGGACTGTTTTATTTCTTTCGGCCAGACAGCAGGCGGTGAGGCTGCCAGGTTTTAATTCTGCCTTTGGTGTTCCACAGAGCTCTGGTGTATTCTAGATGGGCCTGGTGTATCAAAGGGGTTTAACCATTTGTGTGTCTGTGGGAAAATATGTTCGTCCATTAGGGCATATGTTCTTTAAACTTTAGCTGACATCAGTGACATCGAGGAAGCGAGGAGATCGGATACAGGTGCAGAGGGGGGAGTTCTCCACTTTTACACGTTTGACCGAAGGGGTCTCCCCTCCTCACTCTCCTATGGGGCTAGTAGGTCCCATAAGTTAGGGCATAAACTTGAGCCGCGCACACAGTGGTGTGTGAAAGTGTTCACCCCACCAAGTGGAACCCTCACAAACATAGTACGGTAAGGGCGGAGCCCGTTTATACATTATAGGTCCTGAAGAATGCCACGGGCCCCTCGGGCCAGCAGGCAGAAACATGTTGACCACTTATAGTACGGTGGGGGGACAATAGAATCCCTAACACACTGACCATTTATTTTAAACACCATACAGATGCCATTTACATTAAATTAAGTATGACATCTGTAATGGCATTTTAACCTCACTTTTTTTGTAAGGGCCCCCACTTAGCTTTAGAAGTGCATCCCTGTCTTCAGGTGTATGCCCGCCCTCTATCAAACCAAAGTTTTAGAGGGCGAGGACTGGTCAATGATGAAGCATGACACCAGCCTGAAATGCAACTCAGATAAGTCTGAGCTGCTTTTCTTTGGTTGTGCCCCTGACCCCTGCTGGAAATCGTGGTGGCCTCAGGACATGTTCCCTCCGGAGAAGGCGTCTTCCCAAGTCAAGAACTTTGGGGTAGTGTGTGACGACGACCTCTCTTTTAGACCCCATATTATGGGGTTATCAGGGAAATGTTTCGGCATCCTGAAGATGCTTAGAAAATTTCTCCCACTGCTCTCCCTGCAATATAAAAAAACTATACGTCCAGGCGTTAGTAGGGTCTCGACTCGACTACGCCAATGCGTTATATTCAGGACTGCCCAAATATTTGTTGGCTAGACTGCAAATAGTGCAGAACTCAGCGGCAAGAGCCATATTTGGCCTGCCACGGAGAGCAAGAGCTTCAGAGCTGCTAAATAGGCTGCACTGGCTACCTATTTCTAAAAGAATTGTTTTTAAAATCCTCACGTTGGCTTTTAAAGCCCTTCACTCAGTGGGTCCGAATTACATCAGGAAGCGCATGGCTTTTTATGTGCCGCGGAGGATGTTGCGGTCAGCTGAGTTGGCTAAAGTGGTTGTACCGTCTATTAGACGTGCCCGGATGGGAGGACGGTCCTTCCAATATTTGGCGGCATGCCGTTGGAATGAGCTCCCTTTCACTCTCCGTAAAGCCAATAGTCTCCTCTCTTTTAGGAAGGAGCTAAAGACTATGCTTTTTTCTGCTTAAGCTCTAGGATCGTAGTGATTTGCTGCCTTTGTGTTTCTTTGGTTTTCAGGCCTCTTTGTCAAAGCGCCGGGACACCCCTTGGGGTAGCCGTGCGCTCTAAAAGAGTGGTTTAACATAACATAACAACGTGTGAGGCCAGTCTTTCACTTTTTGTGAGATGCCTGCACTCACAAATCTAACACTGTAACACTATAGCACTAAGGTCATCATACTAGGAGCGGCTCTTTTGTGTTAAACATTAAAATGTGGAGGCTGCTTACTTCTAGAACCTTATGCCTCTAGTTCCCTTCCCCAGGTCTTCCCTGGGGTTCTGTGGTTAAACAAAAATGATGGTGACAATATTAAAGGAGTTCCACCTAGTAGAAATGTTTCTGTTTTTTAATTGAATGCTAGAGTGGCTAGGGGGCCTTGTTCTAGAAATCAAGCGCCACAGAATTGTCAACCATGGTCTTGGTCCTTAGGGTTCATTCAATCTCATCAATGTTGGAGTCAGGAATGGCTCTCCTTTTGGCACCAATAATGTCATCTCAAATAAATGAGCGGGCGCCCCATACATAATGTATCCAATGTGTCACTTTATTCTTTCCTCCCCTTCCTGGCTAGTGTTATAAACCAGCTTGGGAACATTGATCATCATGATGGAAACTGGGCTAGTAGGTCTAATTTTACTATGGTAAAGGTTTTTTTTTCAAGATTTATTCTAAATCAGATAAAAATGTATACATTCCTAGGTGTTGCAGAGATAATCTTTTAGGGCATAAGGATTGGATTGATTTTCAACCAACCTGCAAATTAGTTGTGCCTCATCTGCATAGGTGTAGAAACTAATGTTACTACCCCTGATCACAGCCCTGAAATACTGAACAAAATAGGTGCAAAAGTAAATCTGTGGGGAACCCAGTAGTCACTGAATGGTATGAGGAAGAGTATTGATCTTATGTTGCTTTTGTCGACCTAAAATCGGCCTTTGATTTGGTCCCCCGGTCTGCCCTTTCGAAAGCCCTTTCTGACCTGGCAATGCCTCCACACATTTTATCATTACTATTTTTCCTACATGAGGACAATTATGCGTGTGCTAGACGGGGGGACCAGGGTCAATTGTCTGACAGGGTGCCAGTCAGCAAAAGTGTCCACAGGGTTGTGTCCTGGCACCCAGCCTGTTCTCGCTATCAGTTAACAATATTGTCCATTTTTTGTCCCAGGCTGATACAGAGGCTATAAACAATAGAAATAGGTAACAAGGTCAAGAGGGCGCACTGCACAAAGTTAGGCAAAAATACAAATTACACAAATCACAACAGGTTCTCTAAGGCAAGATAGGGAAGGTTACCTCACTCCCCCAAAATTCCTTGAACTGATACAGAGGCTCCCTCACTGGCACAAAGTAAAACTCTGATTCTTCTATTTGTGGACAACAACCTGTTGACCTCCATGACCCTGAGCAGATATAAGAAACTTTTGAATCTTGTTGGCAAGTATTGCCTTGCTTGTGGCCTGGACATCAACTCTTCTAAAATAAAGTGATGTCATTTAATCAACATAAGTCGTATAAGGGGAGTATAGTCCTGGGGGAGCTACCATCGAGAAGGTGGACTCCTTTACTTATCTCAGAGTGACGTTCTCTTATGACCTGGCACTTCAATGCTAACAAAGCTGCTATAAAATTCAAGCAGACCTCAGGGGCGTTACTTGGCCAACACATTGGGCTCCACACTATATGTTGTGGAACTGTAAGGTTTTTCCAATTATGAAGAATTAATTTACACCAAAAACAAAATCTTTAGAAATCTTGCCTCTATTCTTCCCAGCACTACAATGTATCCACTCTTTATGGACCTGGGTGTAGAAGGGTTGTTGGGGAAATTTCGTTGCGCCCATTATTGTATTGGAGATGCCTATGGAATACCCCTGAACTAGCACACTATGCTGAAGGTCTCAAGGATGTTCAAAAGGTTGATTGCTTCAGTAAGGTCCCCTGGCTTCTGAGTATTAAGGAGGCGCTTTACTCACTTGGGCTGCCTGAGCTACGGGAGTGCCCAGAGTATACCGAATTCAAGGCCAGGCATCTTTCGAAAAAGCACTATTGGGCATCTGTTACAGCTAATGATCTTCGCAAAGCCGCCTGTTCCAAGTTAACCAATGATTTTATTGACTTCAAGACCACGTTTTGGTTTGAGATCTTTTTGGATCAGGTGTCTTTTGAATTGGACAGAAAGCTGTATTTTCAGTTTCTAGTGGGTTCCCAACCACTAAGAGTATTCACTTCCAACTGGGCCACGGGTGGGTGAGGGGGGCTAAGGGGAAGGAAGCCTCTGTGTGTCCGGCCTGTAATTCTGCAGAGGAGAATGTCTCACATGTTTTTTTGGTGTTTGTCCAGCCTATGCCTCTCCCGTACGACCTGGTTAGCTCTTATATGCAGGCTGTTGCCAGATTTCTGAGCACTATGTGGGTGATCAGAAGGAAGGTGCTTTCCCTCCCTGTAGTTGTATGAAATTGTTTGTATTATTTAACAGGTGTCATTTTGCTGGTTTTATCTATATGCACATGTTTTGTAAATTACTGTTTTAATTGTTTTAATCTGTTTTTAATCTAACAATTGTCTGTAAATTGTTTTAACTATGTTTCTATTTATTATTGTTTGTTCTAACTTTGTTGGTACTTTTATGGCCCTGGTGGCTGAAATAAATTTATTTGAACTGAACTGAGTATTGATATATGGTATTCTTTCAAATATCTTATTAAAAAATGAAGCCAACCATTTTAAAACCTTTCCCACAAGACCACATACCCTAAGTCTTTGTATTAGGAATGTATGGTCAACCGTATCAAAAGCTGCAGAATGATCGAGTAATATCAAAGCTCTACTGCTCTTTGTCTCTGCAGCCACGTGAAGGTCATCTCTGCAGCAGTAAAGGCCACTTTGGTTCCTCTGTTAACTCAGAATACCAAGGGGCAGATTTACTAGCCCCTTGCGACACTTGTGCGCTGCTGTTGCATCCATTTTCGTGATGCAGCGGTGGCGTATACAATGCGCCACGTTGCGGCCCATTTACAACATAGGAGATGCATTACATTGTAAATACCTGCGCCACATTATACCTGTGTCAGGTATAAGGTATGCAGGGTGGGAGTTCCCACGCAAAAAGCCATGTAGAACTGACTCAATGAAATTTACAACATTTCACTGCGTCACTCTACGCCTTCACTGCGTCAAAATCCATACGTCTGCTAAGACCAGCTGTAATGTATGTATGTATCTTGTAAAGCGCACTGCTGCCCTGAGGCGTCGTGGCGCTGTAGACCGCTGGGGAACCCGTCCTGGCTATCCTTGTGAGATGGTCCCTAATGGGTATCTTCAAGGTGAAACCAGGCATCCCCGGCGAATGTGGGGGGCCGTTGTAGAGATGAGGCAAGCTAATGCCCAGAGTTGCCGAGTGTGATCCCTGGTTAGAGTAGGCATCGAGGCGAGAATTATTGAGTCCACTGACCCTGGTCCACGACCCTGCCGCATCGGGAATTGAACCCTGGTCCCGGGCTGTTCTCTGCTTTCGGGTCTGCCGCCTCTAACCAGTGAGCCACACCACTCCACCTAACCAGTGAGCCACACCACTCCACGTAATGACGTAGGGCTTTTTGAATGGCACTCACCTATCTGTTGTGGTGCAGTGCTGGAGTTGGGTCACTTTCATGAGCAACTCCAGCAATGCGTCACTTTTGTGCTAACAGATGCATCAGAATTTCTGACACATCTGTTAATGCTTGCGCCATGGAGCACTGTATTATAAATAAAGCGCATCCATGGTGGTGCAAGGACATTTGGTGCTGGCGCAAGGAAAACTATGCCGATGCGTCAGTTCCTTGTAAATGAGGCCCCAAGTGGCCATCAATGATAATGTTCTCTTCTAAATAACTGGATAACTCACAAGCCACATGCTTTTCTAATATGTTGACGTCTACTGTTAAAAGGGCAATTGTTTGAAACTGAAATTTTAGGGTCTAGGCACAACTTAAACAAATATTTTACAAAACTAATTTTCAGTTCAAATTGTCAGAATGCCGGAATTTTGTGAATGATTCAATATATTGCAAGTAATGTTAGATATTTCAGACAATTTCTGCTGGTATACCTTAATTGAAAGAGGGTCGAAGACGAAATACAATTTACAATTGAAAATAATCTGCTGTACTCCCTCATTTGAAATGATGCTAAAATAAGAGCATTGCTCTTTAGATGGCATATCAGGAATCACAGAGGTTGGTATAGAAGATGCTTCTGCCACTACAGATCCCGTCAGTCAAATTGATCATGTTATTATTACTAATGGATTCAATTTTTGTCTACATAATATTTGGCCAATTTGGCACCCATTTCTATTTGTAAATGTGTACTTTTGATCTTTGCTATCCATTTGTGTATGCCGATGTGTACCTCTGGCCCTCATATATATGCGCTGCTTTAATTAGGATAAAAAGGGTGTGGGAGCTCTAAAGTACACAAGGTCTCAGAAGCATATTTAATAAACCTTACAGAAGGCACAGACTGTGTAACTAATGGCAGAGTCTAAGATATAGAATATACAACCCTGTGTTTCACAAATTCATAAATAGAGTTTTACTGGACAAATCATAACCACAATGAATAAGATGTTGTATTTTATAGTTTAAATAACACCGTTAACCTGGGTCATAATGAATAAAACACTTGAAAAGTTCAATTTAAAAGTAAGCATGATTCAAGGGAGCAGCCAGAAAAATAAAATACCCCTCTACTACAAACTGTATTGCACTACATAAGTGAGTGATCCTGACCCTTCCTACAAAGGTGAGTGGCTCTTCATACGTCTTCCACTATTTGTTTCTTTTCCTTCATCTTTCCTTTCTTTCATCATCAATACTACCATCTCTCATTTTTCTTTCCCTATTTGTTTCCATAATTTCAAACTATTTTTCTGCTTTCCTTCTTTCTTTTCATTCTTTCGAGTTTTTTTCTGCTTTCCTTCTTTCCTTTCGAAGCCCTTCTTTCCATCCTTACTTGGTTCCTTCTTTCTGGCTTTCTTCACTTCTCGTTTCCTCCTTTCCATCTTTCTTTCTCTTTCCTACCTTCCATTCTTATTTTGTCCCTTCTCGCAATCCTGCTTCCTTTATTTCTGGCTTTCTTCGTTCCACTCCCTCACTCATTTGTCACTCACAATTTTTTTTCTTTGCCTTTTTAATAATTTCTATACGTTATCCTGATTTCTTCTTTGTCTCCTGGCTTTCTACTCATGTACCACCAAACAGATGTGACATGGCATGTTTTTAAAAATGTTTTTTTAATCTTTAGTTTTCAATTGTGTAAAACATTACAGAAGAAAAACAGCAGTTAGTGGAGGGGAACCAACCTTAACAACGCAGTCATTACATCGCGTTACCTTTACAACGCGGTCGTTACAACTACCCCATTGTTACATCGCAGTACATTACAACGCAAGGCATTACAACGACTTGCTCTAGATGGTGCTCTAAACTAAGGAATAGTGTAATTTACTATTCCAACACCTTCTCTACTGTTGCACACACTGGAGTAGGAATAGTAATTTATACTATTCCTAAATCCAGCGAGCCACTTAGAGCATGTCGTTGTAACGACTTGCATTGTAATATACTGCGATGTAACAATGCGGTCATTGTAACAACCATGTTGTAATCACATGCGTTGTAAATGCATGCACTCTCATAGTATATATTTTTAGTGGAGTGCATGGTGAAAGATGTTGTGCACATAACTCAATATATGACAATTTGACAATCAGTTCTGAGTACAATGAGTCATCAGTACCCCCAGGGAACACCAATGCTCACCTTGCATGTACACCACACATTTCAGCTTCAATGCAAATGTGTTGTGGTCCCTCCCTGTGCGTCAACCTCCTCTTTTGTCAGTACTATCACTGTCCATCGTGATCATGTCTGATTCCGGGTCTAGGAGTATGTCACAGAGGTCTCTCCAATCAGATAGGCTTGCTTGTTGAGCTTCATATGGGTCTCCTCCAACAGAGATCACTCCAGCACATCTTTGTGCCAGTGTGGAATCTCGGGTACAGTTTGTCTCATTCATGTGAGGGCGAGCCCACGCCTGGCTGAGGCTAACATCAATAGTAAAAATTTGTATGGCTTCTTCCTGCCCTTTGGGCGCTTAATGTTGCTTAAGAGAGCACAGTGGGCAAGGACCATGTTCAGATGTGTGGTCCTTGGTATGTCTGCGACCACCTGACTCCAGTAAATCTGTACCAGACAGTACTGCAAAGCTAAATGCAGAAAGTCAGCACCACTGGCGCCGCATCAAGGACAACTCTCTGAGAAGGTCAGGGTCAAGCAATGCATGTCCCTGGGAGTAAGGTAAGTCCTGTGGAGGAAAATGTGGTCTACTAGCTTAAAGCGGGCATTACAAGAGACTGAGTGGGCAAGTTAGTTGACTCGCATCCAGCCCTCATCATCCAACAGGGAACCCGCGCATAGCTCTGTACAACAGTTTGATCAATTGGCAGCCTGAACCACAGGTTATCAGGATCCCAAGAGTTTGCGTAGGTTTGGGTGCTGCAGGGTAGGTTGGCCAGGTTACCTTGGCTATATCGGCCAGGCCAGCATGGTGCAATTAAATGACCAGACCGGAGAGTAAATTCATGACAGGTGCTCGAAGGGGAGGAAGGTTGCACCAGGGTATAAATCCTGAAGGTGTGCGCACCACCCTCCTGCCACACCTGAATGGACATATTGTCCATCATCTATCTGGACAGATTCAACATCCAGACCGAGAGATCCCTAAGGAATAGGGCCTGTTTCAGAACTGCCTGAGCAAAATATTCCAAATTATGACTTTCTCCGCCTATGCGTAGGAGGTCCTTCAGGAGGCCCTCACCCAGGAGACTCTACCAATCAGTAATTATTTTTCTCAGTTATTGCCTGGGTCTAGCCATCCAGCCACAGGTTGGAGATGTGCGGCGTAATAATACAGATCAAGGCACAGGACTTCTAGACGACCATCTTCATAGCCTCCAGTCAGTGTTGTCAGAGCCACCCTGCTGCATCGGTCCGCCCACAGGAGAGAGATAAGAACAGAGTCTATTTACTTGAAGACCTTCATTGGGAGGGGGCATAACAAGTTCTTCAACAAAGACAGGCATTTTGGCTGCAGTACAATTTTAGCTATGGCTAACCTACCCATTAAGGAGGCTGGCAATGTGTTACAAAATATCACGGATGACCTCAATGCTCCCAGGACCCTGTCTACATTTACACATAGCTGTAATGCTTGGGTGTACACCACCTTAATCCTTAGACATTAAAATTGTGTTAGTTACCAACACAGGCCCAGAATCGGCATGCGGTCCACCAGTGTGCAGACTATAGAGGTGAGACGAAACAGCAGGGATTTATCGCGATTAAGCAAGAGACCTGAAAGGTTCCCAAGTCATCTAGCAGCTGCAACAGTCTTGGCAAATCAGCTCAGGGGGAGGAGAGTTAAAAAAGGACATCATCATCGTAGAGCGAAATGGCATGTCAAACTTCTCCAAGTTGTATGCTCCAGTCTCGCAGTCCCCTACATGTTCATATTGCAAGCGCAAACAAGAGTGGTAATAGTGGGCAGACCAGCCATGTTCCACAGCCCAGCGTCCATGTCTCTGAGTGGCATTGCCCTACCCGCACTCTTGCACTAAGCTCAGTGTAGAGGTGCCAGATCCACCCACAGAACTGAGGGCCAAAGCCCATGATATGCTCCTCATCTCGGTTCTTAATCTCTTTCAGGACATGAACCAGATCCCTAAGGTTCATGCCGGTACTTCTACCTGGTATAAAGCCAGTAACTTGCAGAGCACCTTCACAGCACAGTTAATCGCTGTGAGGGGTGTATAAGCAGCAGGATTGTCTGCAACTCCCCCCGGTTTGAGGAGCATGCATATTTCACCTCCTGCATGATTGGTGGCAATATTCTAACATCACTTAACTAGAAAGAGTTCCAGGAGTCCCTGTGTTAACGTGGCTGAGTATGCTTGATATAATTTAGGTTGGAAACCATCTCTCCATGGTGCCTTTGACTGCAGTAGCATATTCAGCGCTGTTCTGAGTTCCTCTAGTACTAATTGTTCGCCCAAGGCTTCTGTTGCATTTGGCCAAAGTTTGGGGATGTCTAGTCTCTCCAAGAATGGGGTGCACTTGTGAATATCTATGCCCGGGTCCGCTGTGTATACTTGTTGTAGGTGTTTATGAAACCGGTCCATGCTGCTCGCCCTAGAGGTAACTCTGGTACCAATCAGAGTGATGGGGTGTGTTCAGGCTAAAATACCAAACACCTGTCTCCGCAACCATCCCGCCCTCCGGCAACACCAGCCAACCCACCATCTCCTCCTGGCCACCGGTCACGACCGAGAAGCCCACCTCGACCATGAAGGCATCCACTCGGGGGGCCCCCACAGTCCCCTGCCCACCACACATCTACCACAGAGCCGCCACCACCATCGTGCCAGAGTTACGATGCACCATCAATGCCACCATCCAGACCAGCACCTTCCCCGATAACTGGAAACGCGTAGAAGTCAGACCCCTGCTCAAGAAGCTCTCGGCAGATCCCACGAACCTCAAGAATTACCAGCCCATGTCGCTCCTCCCCTTTTCCCCTTTGCAGGAAAAGTCACTGAGAAGACCGTCAACGTAGAACTAACAAGGTTCATCGAAGACAACTCCATTTTCAACAATCCGCATTCTGCAGAAACCAGAGCACTGAGACCGCCCTTCTCGCCACCACAGACCCTCTAGAGCACGTAGGTCATCCTCAGCCAATATGGCCTGCATCCCCAAAACAAGTTTGGCGCTGAAAGGTGGTAGGTCTTTTGGCCTTCTTGGAGCACAAGCATGGAACAAGCTGCAGGCGGCCCTGAGAGCACCTACCAACCTTCCTCACTTCAAGAATCAGCTCAAAACATTGATTTTTAGGAGTTAAGCCTCAATTGGTTAGCCTTCTTAGAATCTAGGGACGCTCCAGCTGGAGCAGCTGCGATCTTTATACATCTGATTAATTAATTCATTAATTCACAGACGACATCCGCACCCTCCTCAACCAAGGCCAAACTGCAGCCCTGATCCTACTCGACCTGTCAGCACCTTTCGCCACCGTCTCCCACTGCACACTCGCCGCCAGACTACACGACGTCGGCATACAAGGAGCCACCCTCGACTGGATCCACTTGTTCCTCATCGGCAGAAGCCAAAGGATCAAGCTGCCACCCTTCCTCTCTGAGCCCACGGAAATCAACTGCGGAGTACCCCAGGGGTCATTGCTCAGCCCTGCCCTCATCTACATGGCCCCCCTCGTAGCCCTCGTCAGACTGCACGGCCTCAGCATAGTATCCTATGCCGACGACACCCAACTCATCTTCTCCCTAACCAAGGACCCCACCAACACCAGACTCAACTTCCAGGAAGGAATGCAGGACGTTGCATCCTGGATGAGCAACAGCTGCCTGATTCTCAACTCAGAGAAGACAGAAGTCGTCGTCCTCATCCTCGTACGCTCCCCTTCTGCATGGGACAACACGTTGTGGCCCACCACCCTCGGCAGCCCTTCGACCCCCAGGAACCACACCCGAAACCTCAGCATCATACTCAACTCCTCCCTCTCAATGAACCGACAGGTCAACACTGTTGCCTCCAGCTGCTTCAAGACACTCCGCATCCTCCGTAATACCTTCAAATGAACCCTCCCACCCCCAAATCGAGGAAGACAGTAACCCATGCATTTATAACCAGCAAACTTGACTACAGAAACACCCTCTATGCCGGCATCAACAAGTCTCCACTCCGCAAGCTCCAGATGATACAGAACACCTCCACCAGACTCAGTCATGCCTACAAATGCCTCCACAACACCGGAACTCAATACATCAACGAAAGAGTCACCTTCCACACACCCAAAAGAAACCTCAGATCCGCCAAGCTCACCCTCGCCGAAACCCCACGCATCCACAGAGCTAGAACAGTGGGAAGAGCCTTCTTCTACAGCGCAGCCAAGCTCCCGATCGACATTAGACACGCCCCCTCCCTGAACACCTTCAGGAAGGCTCTCAAGACCTAGCTCCCCAACTGAATGGAACTGCGGACCCCTCTCCCGCCAGCATGTTGCGACCCTCTCGGGTGAGTAGTGCGCTTACAATTCCATGATTGATTGATTGAAAATGTTTGATTAACCTCTCAATGACCCCATGGGTATTGTTTCAATGTGAACATTTCCAGACCATCCCGGATGTCTGCTATGTGCCCGTCAACCAAGTTCTCCTCCCTAAGTAAGTCTATGCTAGGTGGGTCTGCCGTCTGTACATTTGCAAGTAACAGGTTCTCTCTATTCAATTTGTCCTGCAGTGGTCCCCGTACCCCTCAAGTCAGTCCCATATTGGTGCCCCTCAATGTTGTTTTAAGGGCCTTCCATTTCGCGGACTACTCTGGGTGCGCCCCAGTGGGAAACAACCTTTACAACGCAACTTTTACAACGCACTACCATTACAGCGAAACTTTTACAACGCAACATCCATTACATCGCATGCCATTACAACGCAACCATTACAACGCATGACACTACAACACATACCACTACAACGCATGTCATTACAACGCATACCATTACAATGCATAACATTGCAACGCATAGTACCCTTACACTATCCAACACTTACCCTACTGTTGCATCCCCTGTAGTTAGAATAGTAATTTTTACCCCTACACTATACAACACTTACCCTACTGTTGCACCCCCCTGGAGTTAGAATAGTAATTTTTACCCCTACACTATCCAACACTTACCCTACTGTTGCACCCCCCTTGAGTTAGAATAGTAATTTTTACCCCTACACTATCCAATACTTACCATACATGCAATGTAATGTTATGCGTTGTAATGGTATGCGTTGTAAAGGTAGTATGCGTTGTAATGGAATGCGTTGTAAAGGTAGTTTTAAAAAATTCATTGTAATGGCATGCGTTGTAATTGAATGCATTGTAATGGATGTTGCATTGTAAAACATGGTTGTAAAGGTATGCGTTGTAAAAGTATGCGTTGTAACGTCATGCATCCGCCCCAGTTCATCTCAAAGTAAGCCGTCTGTGAGTGTGATACTCCTCAAGTCCTATCGGGTCTTCTATTATGTCTGTGGCCATCTGCCAAGACCTCGAGCCCTGTGCTGTGGCCCCCACCGTCACAGTGCAGCTGACGGGTGAATGATCGGACTGAAAGCATGCCAGGAGAGAAAATGTTTCCTCACTTCCGGGCAGAGGTAGAGTCACAGGCTCAGCAGTCTAGCTGCTACCCGTGTCTACTTAAACCCATGTCTGCCCTAACGCGCAGCGGATGCGCTTAAACAGTAAGGCTGTTTTAACTTGCGCTGTTGCTTTCGCCTGATTTTAACTGCCACCTAAACGTTTCAACTGACTTTACTTACTGGGCATTTTATTAAATTAAGGCAATTGGGGGTAGTTGAACTGGGGTTTCACTAGGCTTCTTAACTGTTGCTCTCTGCATGGCATTTTCCCCACCACCTACTGCGTAATTACCGCACCTCTCCCCGGTCCACCACGGGTGCTACCATTGCGTGGAGGGAGTTAGCTGCAACATTTTCCCTTACTTCCGGGCAGGTGTGGAATCACAGGGTCAGCAGTCTAGCTGCTACCCATATCTACTTAAACCCATGCCTGCCCCAAAGCGCAGCGGACGCACCGAAGACACGCCAAAGGCAAGCCCTTCCGCGCCCATCCATCGCAAGGAGCCAGGACCTCTGCTCCTTTCAAACCAGGAGTTAGCCACCAACAGAAACTTTCTTACACAAGCACAGAGCTTCTTGCGCTGAGATGGGTACGCCCTTCAAAATGTTGCTCCAAGACCCTCCCAGAGATGGAGGGACCCTTTGCATGTAGGAACTGCCAATTCCATAGTCTAGAATCAACGCAGGAACACTTGGGCTCTCTGCTACCGGCTTCCGGAAAGAGGAATTCAAACTTGGACCAAAACAATCTCTCTCTCCCCCCAGCATCTCTATCGGTAATTCTGTCGCAGGTCTCACCTGTTTTTCTACAGAAACGCCACAGAACTGCAATAGAAATCCACAACCTCCTCAACCACCTCCTGCGCCTATATGAAAACAGGCTACAACAGGTAATCAGGGGAAGAGGGGAAACAAAACAAGGGAAGGATGGAAAGACACTCCTCCGTGACACCCAGGAACTGTAAAGAGTCTTCACACCCAGGAGACTTCTGGAAATATTCCAAATTAGGCAAACAAGGCTAAAAACAAGTGGAACATATTTTGAAAACAAATACCACCAACACTTATAATTACATGACTCTCAGCAGTAAGAGATATACCTATTTCCCCTTTAAGACCAGGAATGTGGAGGAGGTTCAGAATGAGGTCAGGTCTGAGTAATGCTGCAATGTAAAGTTCATTATTTCAGGAAATGCATACCTCTAAACGTTTTCCATATGCCCCTTTCTCTATGTTTGCCCACCTGCAATAATTCTTGCAACTCCTATCCCTCAATATTAATTACTGAAGACAATATAACATAGGCTCCGGCGAAGTTTAGCACCAATGGAGATAGCTATAGGTGCTCAGCTGGGTACCAGTAACACTGGTTGTAAAATGCTATTGTAAACTTAAAACAAATATAGTAAATAAAGAAAGCAGCGTAGCGTAGGACTTCAGGATACAAAATTCACGAAAACAGGGACTCACACCCCGACAAGGAACCAGGACGCCGACGACGTGGAAGTGAGCGGGCCGCGACGCACCGGAAGTGACGAAATCAGGTACGGGAACACTAGAACGCGAAGCGCTCTCGCTCGGGAAAGTCAGGGTTTTAACTGCTCTGCCTATCCCTGCCCATGCGCGTCTAACGGGAGTATTTTGGCAGATGCCAGGATTGCGGGGGAAGTCGCGGCACTTTGCAGGCTTCCGACCCGACAATCATGACAAATTCTAGCCCAGGCTGGCACTGCTTTCTGGCAAATGTCAGATCATTGCCCAAGCATGCTATTGAAATCTGGGATTTGCTTTCTTCAGGGCACCCCGATATTGGTTTCCTGACGGAAACCTGGCTCAAACCGAGTTCCATCCCCGCTACTACGGTGGCTATCCCTGATGGCTACCATATCCAAAGACTTGATAGGCAGTCCATGGTCGGCGGAGGTATAGCCATTGTTCATAAAGCGACAATTAATGTATCCATCCTTGAACAGTGTAGTGGCAATAAAATAGAAATCCTTATTTTCAGAATGGATTTTTAATCCCACTATTGTTGGAAAGGTGCACTTATATATCGGGCCTCAGGCCCCTTCCAGGATTTCCCACTACAACTTATGGAACTAATTGCCCCCTATATTATCTCCACTAAACCCTTCTTACTTCTAGGAGACTTTAATGTACATAGCGAGATTACCACCAATTGGTGGACCTAGATGTCTTAGGACTAGAGAAAATCAATGTAGGGCCCACACATCTTGCGGGCCAAACCTTGGATCTAATTCTGACCAACTCTCTCAACATTTGTGAGGCCCCCTGCCCACTCACATGGTCTGATGATTCTCTACTTAGTTTTCAAATAAAAGGACCTAAGGCCACTCCCGCTTCCACCAAAGCTTCATGTAGCCTCCGAAGACAACAGCATAAAATCACACCAGATTGCTTCACAGACACATTCTCAGCCAATGTCAACTTGGCATTAGGAAACAGCGAGGATTGTTTGGATAGTTACAACACCATAGTAGAAACTACTTTAAATCAATGGGCACCTTTAAAATCATACTCCAATCTGACCAGATGCATGCATGGTTCTCGCCAGATATAAGGAAGCAAAAAAGCCTGTGTAAACGACGCTGGCGTTTCTACCATGACGCAAACGATAAAAATGGGTAAAAGATCTCTCTAGCCCATTATCATAAGAACTTAAAGAATGCGCCTAGAGCCCACATTGAGTCGCAACTTAATCAGGTCGGGAATTCCTCTAAAGAACTCTATTGCATCCTCAATTCCTTCACAAATCCTAATGCCTGTCATAGTGAAGTAACTCCATCACAAGAACTCTGCGATAAGACAGCCAATCACTTTTCTCAGAAAATTGAGATTATTTTTGATAAAATCATTAAAGAAAGGGACCTGATGACTGACACTTCTACCCTCTGCCCCTTACTTTCACCCAACATGCATTCTTTGGAATGCTTCCCTCCCTCTTACATCTGATACTGTGGAGTCTCTGTTGAAAACGGTTAAGTCAGGCTCCCCTCAGGACATTCTATCTGCTAAAGTATCCTCATTACTCCGTACACAGTTGTCACCTGCCATTTGCTCAATCCTCAATTTTTCCATTGACTATCCAAATGGAAGGCTGCCCAAATAATCCCTATCCGGAAGAAACCCAATGTCTTGCGGGAAGGTCTATCTAATTACCACCCCATCTCTCTGTTACTGTTTTTGTGTAAACTCTTGGAAAAACACATTAATAAATATCTCTCCGAGTACATTGAAGCAACGGGCAGCCTCAACCCCTCCCAGTCTGGGTTTCGGGCTAGGTTTAGTACAGAGTCAGCACTGATTGCTGTCACTGATAAACTTTAGACATTCCCTGGACAATTATTATTTATTATTTATTTAACTTGTAAGGCGCACAGCTACCCGTAATGGGTTTCCCGGCGCCAAGGGACAGATTAAAAGAGGGAAGGGAGAGCAACCGTAGATCATTGCCAAAAGAGCCAGGTCTTGAATCCTTTGCGGAAACGGAGAAGGTTCGTTTCAGTTTTTAAAGCAACAGGCTGGACATTCCAGAGCTTAGGACCAAGGTGGGAAAATGAGCGGCGGCCCATCTTCACCAACCTAAATCTCGGGGTCACAAAATCACCTTTACCTGAAGATATGAGGGAAGGAGTAGGATGGTAGGCTTGGATGAGTTCTTGTAGGTATTTAGGGGCCGTGCCTTGTTTAATCTTAAATATGTAGCAGAGAGCCCTAAACTTGATTCGCTGGCAATCCTAAGCCAGTGGAGATCATAAAGGGATTGAGAAATGGAGGTTCTCCGCGGAACATGACATAGAAGTCGTGCAGCCGCATTCTGCACAACCTGAAGTTTTTATAAGGTTCCTTGATCAGCTCCTAAATAAGTCGAGTCAAAGCGGGGAGAATCCAGAGAATTTTGTGGAGCCATCTTTAAATGGTAAAGCAGACAGAAGCCTCCTTTACCACCTGCTGCCGCATAGAAAGATTCTCACCAATGAGAAATCTGAGGCTGCGAACCTGGGCAACAGGTTTGGGGGTAGATCCCATTTCTTTAGGCCAATGTTGAGGGCCCCATGAGTTTCTCCCTTTGCCCAAGATGACACCCTCGGTCTTGTCTCCATTAAGTTTTAGAAAGTTACTTCGCATCCACTCAGAAACCTTAATCAGTCCCTGTTTAAGGGTTGAGATATTACCATCTTCCACATTAGAAAAGGAAAAAATAATTTGCGTATCGTCAGCGTACGAGAATAGAGTAAGACAAGCTTCCTCCACAATAGTGGCCAGGGTTCTAACATAGATATATTTTTCAAAAATAAGAGAGTTTCCCAGGGACCAGAAAGGACTGGGTTAAAAATATGTTATTAAGGAAAAGGTTCCTTTCTGTGTACTTATTTTCAAGGGTGACCATGAGGCCTATCCATATCAATTGGCTATTTTTTCATTTGCAATTGAGAAAGACAAAAGTCAAATTTTAAGCTCACACACTAGGATGGTTTTACTGTTTACTCAAAATTTATTTTCATAAAAACTCATATTTTAAAATTTATTTTGAATACGCATTCAATTATACAGTATGGTGCTCTGATACAATTATATACCCCCTAGCTAACAATTCCGTGTTACGGTTACTATCGCAGAGTCACCACTTTATAATATGCATTCAATTATCATAATACACACATACAGTTGAAAGATAAAAACATTTCTTTTTTACATTAAAAAGTCCCAAAAAAGTAATACTGTATAATTGAATGCGTATTCAAAATAAATTTTAAAATATGAGTTTTTATGAAAATAAATTTTGAGTAAACAGTAAAACCATCCTAGTGTGTGAGCTTAAAATTTGACTTTTGTCTTTCTCAATTGCAAATGAAAAAATAGTTCTAACATAGATATTGAATAGTAAAGGACTCAGGATAGACCCCTAGGGAACACCGTACACTGAGGACTAAATTTTGGAGGAGGCTCCCGCAGAAAAGACCTCAAAGGTACGGTTACTTAAAAAAGAAGCCACCCAAGCCAAGGCAGGACCCTCAACTCCTAAAGACCGAAGTGATGCGAGGAGGATGGAATGTGACACCGTATCAAAGGCCGCACTCAAATCAAGTAATATGAGTGCAGATGTTTCTCCGCGATCGATACAGTGACGCAGTCTCTCGGTAACTCCCAAAAGCGTTGTTTCAGTGGAGTGATTTGCCCTGAAACCTGATTGAGACGGATGTAAGAAGCCCGAGCTTTCCACAAAGTGGGTAAGCTGTGTATTAATATGCCTTTCTAAGATCTTGGAAAGGATGGGCAAAAGGGAAATTGGCCTATAGTTTGACAATTTGGAAGGGTCGGCTCCAGCCTTCTTCAAGAGAGGAATAATCATTGCATGTTTCCACTCCGGTGGGACAAAAGCCTCTATCAAGGAGGAGTTCAAAAGCTCCTTCAAGACACCACAAGAGTCCGTACCAAGTTGTTTCAGAATATTAATCGGTAAAGGGTCACGCGGGGAGCCCGATTTAATACTTTCCAAACAGAGAACAAAGGATATGTCATCGAAGGGTGACCAAACAGCAAGTTTGGTTGCAGAGTCAGGCGCGCTACTATGAGTAGATTCAAGAGGCAGAATAGATTCCCCAGGAGGAACAGGAGAACCCAGAGAATCATAGATAAGCTCGACCTTTGCTATACAAAATTCTGCAATTGAGTCGCATTGTGCCTCATCTAAAGTCGGGGGAGTAGGGACAGTATCAGAGCCTGCCAACTTCTTTACCACTGAAAAAAGCGTGCAAGAGCAATTTTGACAGTGTTGGCAGTATAGGTGGCTCTTGCCAGTCTACACTGTTTATGATATTCTCTAAGGGCGCCTTTATAGTCCACTTTACGGGTAGGTGAATAAGAGCGCCTCCATTTCCTCTCAAGGACCTTACATTTAGACTTCATATCCTTTAGATCTTCTGAAAACCACGGCACTGGGGGGCGGTGTGGCAAGGAGTATTTGGGCACCAGAGGAAGAAGGGTATTAACAGCAGCATTAAGCCAGTTTGAAACAGCCAAATCGAACGAGGGTAATGACAAGCTGGTGTCCAGCAAATTCTTAGATAAGAGAGCGTTAAGCTCATCAATGTCGAGTTTACCCCAACGTCGGAAACTCTCATGAGTGTCTCCACCGCCTTTATTTACAACCTGTGTAGGTGTAAAAAAGAATTGGACTGCAAAATGGTCAGACCACTCCAAGGGGAGAGCAGAAAGACTACAGTTAAACGGAAGGTTGGAAAGGATAGGATCCAATAAGTGCCCAGCCGTGGGCGTAGGTCCTGAGTTACGTAGAAAAATATTAAGAGCTTCTAAATCTGATAAAAAAGTTTTACTGAAATTGCACTGTAGGTCGTCTAAATGCAGATTAAGGTCTCCAAGAATGGAGAAGTTAGCAGCTTTTAGCAAAAGAGGGGATATGGCATCAGAGAAGTAGGTGGCCCATGAATTAGGGTTTCCTGGGGGACGGTATATCAAGAGGCCGGACAAAGTCATCTGAGGATTGACCGCAAGTTTAAACTGAGCAGCCTCACAACCCTGGAGAGGAAAAGCTTCAAATTTGCAGCCTCCTTTGCCTATGTCTCTATCCTTTCTTACCATAACGTAGTCAGGGGGAAGGGCCACAGCGACATCAGGCCCTGAGCTGGCATGTAGCCAGGTTTCGGTAAGAAACAGAGCATCAGGTTTCTCAGTATTCAGAAAATCAAAGATATTATTTTTATGTTTAGGGAGTGACCTGCAATTAATACTCCAGAACCGTAAGTCGTGGCAAGCATGGAACAGTGATTTAAGACTAATTCTAGTGTGACGACGAGCTGTTTTCATTACCTTACTATAGATCATCCTACCCAGTGAAAATCCACAATGAAGGCATTTAAAGCCGTGCATGGGAAGAACGTAATTTTTACATTGGGGGGATGGCCGCTGCCTGAGTGATTTTAGATCCATGGCAGTGTAACTGAGACCACGGTTGTTACCTAAGGGGCTTACCGGATCGCGAGCAGAGTTGCTAGCCGCTGGGCGTGGCAGGGCGCGGACGGGCGCAAATGAGCTTGCCTCTGGCGCGCCAACAGCCCGCTGCGCGCTAGCATCACCGTGATTAAATAGCAGCGCAGAACGACTAGCGCGCTAACCAAGATGGCGCTCACCCGAAGTGCAAGTATGAGGCGATTTAGAGCAGTCTTTAAAAATAGGTACAATCGGCGCGAAAAGTTTCGGTTGGTCTCTGTAGGACTGCGCACTGGCATCTGCGTGATTACATAGCAGCGCAGAACGACTAGCGCGCTAACCAAGATGGTGCTCACCCGAAGTCCCGAAAGTAAGAAGGCAGTATCGGTGTGATCGGCCCAGAAAGCAAAATAGCAGCAAAAACACAGGAATACAAGCCACAATATAAACAGTAAGTTTAAAACCAAGGCAAGGTGCAAAACGTTGCTAAAATGCATAAAAGAAGCAGAACGCTTCATTAGTTTTTTTATAGTGCAAGTATGCGGCGATTTAGACCAGTCTTTAAAAATAGGTACAATCGGCAAGAAATGTTTGGTTGGTCTCTGTAGGCCAATGGACAAGCAGCACTATTGGTGCTGCTGGATTTGTCAGGAGAGTTTGATACGATATCCCATTCCATCCTACTCAACAGACTGAGGGATATCGGAATTCACGGCTTAACCTTTCAGTGGTTATCATGTTTTCTAACCCACCATACCCAAGCCATCAACCTCACACCTTCCGATATCGAACTTCTGAGTTGACCAAAGGAGTACCACAGGGACCTTGTCTTAGTCACACATCGTTTAATATTTACGTGGCTTCTTTTGCGGACTTACTCAGAGAACGGGCTTCATTCCAATCTCATATGCTGATGACAGCTAGCTTTTAATGGCTTTTGATAAAAACTCTCCCAACATCCAATTGACCTTTTCAGAAGGCATGACAGCCATTGCTGCTTGGATGAGGAACAACTTATACTGCTTGGATGAGGAACGGAGCTTATGTTATTCGGAGAAGCTCCTCTGCTCTGGTCCCCAGAATGGTGACCCATGGAACAGAGTGCCGCCCCGGTTCCTAAAACCGTGGTAAAAAACGTAGGCGTACTTCTGAACCAAAAACCTATTATGAAGGAGCACGTCACTACCATCTCATGCTTCCATACGCTAAGCCTTTTACGCAGGGCTTTACCTTTCCTCCCTCTATGTGCGTAAATATCTCCTCCAAGCAATAGTAATTAGCCGCTTAGACTATTATAATGCTCTTCTGATTTCAGATAACGAGTCTTCTCTCGATAGACATCAGGTGGTTCAAAATACACCTGCCCGCCTTGTCTTTAATTCTCCTGCTAGGACCATCTCTTCCTCCCTTTTCAAGGATTAAACTGGTTAACAATCTGCAAGCAGATCAGATTATAGAGAGGACTGCATTGTGTACAAAGCACTAAATGGCAATGGCCCTAGCTACTTAGCAGATAGACTCATGCGTTGCCAGCCTTACAGAACACTCCGCACTGGCTCTAAATCGCTACTGTGGGAACTCGTGTTAAGAAAACCTGCACAGGTGGGAAAGCCTTTTATTACCTAGCCCCCTCCTATTGAAACTAACTTCCCAGCCACATTCAGAAATTCCCAGACTATTTACTATTTTGAAAGCTCCTAAAAACTGAGCTTTTCTGAAAATCTCTTCCCCTTCCTAACTGTTGCACCTCCGTAGCACGGAGATACCCCTCCGGGGGTCATTCAGGTGCTTTATAAGTTATAAGTTCAGCATCGTCAAAAGAGTTCTCCAACCCCAACGCCGGAAACAACCCCTCGCAAGACCTCTGCGACTCACTCGCCTCGTTCTTCCACCGCAAGATCGCCGATATACACAACAGCTTCGGCGCACCTACCATGCACCCAACCACCGAACCAACACCCCCCACCACCACCCTCAGCACCGAAGACACCACCCGCACGATGAACACCATCCACTCCGGATCACCAACCGACCCCTGCCCCCACCACGTCTTCAACAAGGCCGACTCCATCATCGCACCCCAACTCCGGGACGTCATCAACACCTCCTTCAACACCGCCACCTTCCCGGAGATCTGGAAGCACGCAGAGCTCAGCGCCCTCCTGAAGAAACCAACAGCAGACCCCACCGACCTCAAGAACTACCGTCCCATCTCGCTCCTCCCTTTTCCTGCCAAAGTCATCGAGAAGACCGTCAACAGACAGCTTGCCGCCTTCCTCGAGACGAACGGATCCCTCGACCCCTCGCAGTCCGGTTTCCGAGCCAACCACAGCACCGAGACCGCCCTCATCGCTGCCACTGACGACATCAGATCCCTGCTCGACAACGGGGAAACAGCGGCCCTCATCCTCCAGGACCTCTCTGCAGCGTTCAACACTGTCTACCACCGCACCCTAGTGCAGCGCCTCAGCAACATCGGAGTCCAAGAGAAGGCACTGGAGTGGATCATCTCGTTCCTCGCCTGAAGAACCCAGTGAGTCCGCCTCCCCCCGTTCAGATCCGAGGCCAACGAAGTCATCTGCGGCGTACCACAAGGATCATCACTCAGCCCCACCCTCTTCAACGTCTACATGAGCCCTCTCGCAGCCATCGCACGCAAACACAACCTCAACGTCATCTCCTACGCCAACGACACCCAGCTGATCCTCTCCCTCACCAACGACCCCGCCATCGCCAGAACCAGCCTGCACAAAGGGATGAAAGACGTCGCCGAGTGGATGAAGAACAGCGGCCTGAAACTGAACTCAGACAAGACGGAAGTCCTCATCCTGGGATCATCGCCCTCCGCCTGGGACGACTCCTGGTGGCCCCCTGCCCTGGGCACCACTCCCAAGCCAACGGACCACGCACGCAACCTGGGCTTCATCCTGGACTCCTCCCTCTCGATGACCAGACAAGTCAACGCCGTCTCATCATCATGCTTCAACACCCAGCGCATGCTCCGTAAGATCTTCCGATGGATCCCCACCGAAACCAGGAAGACGGTCACCCAGGCACTCGTCACCAGCCGACTGGACTACGGAAACACCCTCTACGCCGGAACCACAGCCAAACTTCAGAAAAGACTCCAGAGCATCCAGAATGCCTCCGCACGACTCGTCCTGGACGTCCCCCGACACAGCCACATCTCCGGCCACCTGAGAGACCTGCACTGGCTCCCCGTCAGCAAGAGGATCACGTTCAGGCTCCTCACCCATGCACACAAGGCCCTCCACGACCTGGGCCCCATGTACCTCAACAACCGCCTGCCCTTCTACGCACCCACTCGCCAGCTACGATCGACCAGCCTCGCCCTCGCCGCCGTACCACGCATCCGCAAGGCCACCGCCGGGGGAAGATCCTTCTCCTACCTGGCAGCCAAGACATGGAACTCCCTCCCCATCCACCTTCGACTGACCCAGGATCACCTCTCCTTCAGGAAGCTCCTCAAGACCTGGCTCTCCGAGCAGTAACGGACCCCTCCCCCCAGCGCCTTGAGACCCTACCGGGTGAGTAGCGCGCTATACAAATGTCCATGATTGATTGATTGATTGATAAATAATAATAATTATTCTAATGTCATCTAACCTGGGGAACCCCTCTATCAGCACCCAGTTCAATTTGCTGCATGTATTGTGTGTTACGGAGTAGCAGGTGTATATGCTCTGCACGTGATGTTTTACATGTCAGACATCTACCAGTCCTATGCTTATCATGATCCTCCGGAGTGCAGCCATCATGTTTTGCTTCGTACCTGTCCTGGCAGGAGTCCTGTCTAGGTTAGGGTCAGAGATACAGTTAAGTCCCCTTGCCACATCAGGGGCAAGTTTACCTTTTGGGTGATCAGGTCCTGCACTGTGAGGAAGAAAGAGGGGCATATGTGTTTAGTATAATTAGGTCTTGTCCATCCAGAGTACCATTTATCAGAACATACCTACACCCCCCCCACATCAGCCTCCATATATGGGGGAGAAAATGGGACTATCCACAACAGTATGCCCCTAGCATATGCAAAGAAGGAGGCGTGATAGACCTGGCCCCGCCATTTCTTGGACAAACTCACGGCCCCGTGTGATCTAAAAGAGTTTCTTGCATGCTGTGTCAATTTTGTGGCATTTGAGGAAGGCAAGTACTCTGTATTTTTTGACGTATGTTCCAAGTCCCCGAACATTCCATGGTTAGAACTCTATAGTCACCTCCCCATCCCATATCTGGAATTGTGGTGTGCAACTCCTCCCCACCTGTACACCCTCATTCTGTTGCTGAAGAACTAAGACTTAAATAAACAACGACCCCTTACCTACCTATGGGCGAAAATAGTGCAACTGTTCGACTATTTGTGTCTACCCAATGCATGTGCTTGGACTTGCACAGCATCCCCGCCTGTTCAACCTCAATGGGCTAGTACTCAAATCCGGTCAGTATCCCGGCCAGTCACTCTGATCTGCTAACATCTAAATCAATGTGACATGCTAGCCCTCACATTCAACCAGTGATGCTGCGTACCCAGTCCACTGACCTCAGATATAGTCAGTCTATTCTCCTGCAAACACAGGAGCTGTTCTTGTCCCTCTCATCCCCTCTATGATCATACATCTACTGGCTGATGACGGCTGATTAGCCAGAAACTGGTCCCAGGATGCTTGTTTCCAGTCCAGGGAAGACATGGCTTGGCAGTTCGGGCTGAACTGTTCCCATGAGGCACAGGGTCAGACTGATTTGCAAATGGCCATGACTGAACTGGGGTGGCGGAGTGAGCTAAAGAATGATGATGGATCAAACCCAGATCAGTTGACTGGGGGTGAGTACTTGCAATGTTCATCACTCCTTCCATCATCCCCTTTGGTTTTGCTTTGTTCGCCCTAAATTGGCAGCGTATGCCCAGACGTGGGTCCCTTGCTCACTTTGCCACTGGATTCAAGCTAGCCTGGATGCTGACGGCTGATTAGCCAGAAACCGGTCCCAGGATGCTTGTTTCCGGTCCAGGGAAGACATGGCTTGGCAGTTCGGGCTGAACTGTTCCCATGAGGAACAGGGTCAGACTGATTTGTAAATGGCCATGACTGAACTGGGGTGGCGGAGTGGGCTAAAGAATGATGATGGATCAAACCCAGATCAGTTGACTGGGGGTGAGTGCTTGCAATATTCATCACTCTGTCCATCATCCCCTTTTAGTTTTGCTTTGTTCACCCTAAGTTGGCAGGGTATGCCCAAATGTAGTTCCTTGACTCACTTTGCCACTGGATTCAAGGTAGCCTGGCTGATGACGGCTGATTAGCCAGAAACCGGTCCCAGGATGCTTGATTCCGGTCCAAGGAAGACATGGCTTGGCAGTTTAGGCGGGACTGATCCCATGAGACCCAGGGTCAGACTGATTTGCATATGGCATGTCTGAACTGTACTGGGGGAGTGAGCTAAAGAATGATGATGGATTAAACCCAGATCAGTTGACTAGGGGTGAGTGCTTGCAATGTTCAACACTCCGTCCATCATCCCCTTTGGTTTTGCTCGATATTGGATAGGCATTATGGTGTTAGCAAGGGATACTTGGAGGTCCAGAGGATCTATTTTACTCCAAGTTCGAATGGTTGTGACTAGGGAAATCCTGTTGGGTCTGGGCTGTAAGTGCGGGATAGTAAACTTAAATATTACTGCTTTGTGATCTGATCATAGAACTTCTAGCGTTGTTAAGACTTCCAATAGAGGATTGTTGGTAAAAATACCATCAAGTGCGTGGTCCGCTGAGTGAGTAGGATTTCTTACCCGGTGCTCTAGCACTTTTCAGCTCCTGCTGAATCTTCATGAAATGTTCCAAAAAACGTGTCATAGTGAGTCTTGTTGTGCATGAAAGTTTCAGGGTGATCTGTCAAGCTGGGGCCAAAGAAAGAGGGGTGGGAAAAGTGCGTTTCCCATTTTAATTCCCATAGGAGCTTTAGAAATGACTGCCGCCCAAACCGCTGGACGGAACGACACCAAATTTCCAGGAAGCTAGCTTTTGGTAATCAGATTGAGCTGTTTGTTATTTGATGTAAATCCATTCAGTAGTTTTGAAAGAATTAAAAGAAATCCAAATTTGTATATCTACGATCGCGGCTAATTCCCGAATACTGATGAGGTCATGCAGGGGAAGTCAGAGCTCTGATTGGCTGTCAATGCAGCAACCAGGATGTCCCATAAAAAGTCATTAAAAAAAAGAAACGTGGTTAGGGAAGAACTAACCTGACCCCCAAGCCTTGGTCTTGGGATTGCAGATTTTAAAAAGCATGAGCGGGCTCCTGTGCTTGTTTTGTAAAGGCCCCTGGTGAGCCAAGTCCCAGGGGTAGATTCTAAAAAAGGAGAGGGGCACTCTGGGCCCCCTCCTAAGGCTCTTTTAGCCCCGGTGACCACCACCTCCCTGAGGCTTTTTATAAATATAGGAGCTGGGTTGCCTGGACCCTCCTCCATGGACTCAAATTAGCTCTGCAGGCCACCACCTCCCTAGGGCTTTACTTAAAAATTGTGCAAGGGGTCTGTGCAGACCCCCCCAGACCCCAGGGACCACCACCTCCCTGGGTCAAACTCCATCCTGGAGCCATACATGGCCCTGCGGACTGCCACCCCCATGCTTAGCTCCTGCTGTGTCCCGGGATGCCCCAGGACATAGCGGTTTGTTTTAGCTTGGTGGGAGCTCACAGCTCCCTCAATGGTAAAGCAAACTCTCCACTTCCTGCCTCCACTTCTCCTTTTCCTGCCTGCATGCGAGCAGGAAAAGAGATTAAACAGATTGCTACTGCATGGAGGGAGTCTCATTTCCAGAAGCTCCCTCCAAAGAGCAGCATTGCTGGCTCTCATAGGAAGTGGGGGAACCGGCTGGGGCCATGGAGCCTCGGCTCCCCTTCGCTCCCTAGAGGAAAATAAAGGTCAGAAACGAACTGAAAGAGGCAGAATTATGGTCAGCAAAGAGCAGAAAGAGACATAACAAAAATGAGAAACGAGCAGAAAAGAGGCAGAATAAAAGTCAGAAACTAGCAGAAAGAGGCAGAATAAAAGTCAGGAATGAGCAGAAAGAAGTATAATAAAGGTCAGAAGTGAGCAGAAAGAGGCAGATATGGATCAGAAACAAGCACAAATAACAGAATAAAGGTGAGAAATGAGCAGGAAGAGGCATTATAAAGGTCAGAAACTAGCAGAAAGAAGCAGAATAAAGGTGAGAATTGAGCAAAAAAAGGCAAAATATAGGTGAGAAATGAGCAGAAACAGGCAAAATAGTGGTCAGAAATTAGCAGTAAGAGGCAAAATAAAGGTTAGAAACTAGCAGAATGAGGCAAAATAAAGATCAGCAACAAGCAGAAAGAGGCAAAATGAAAGGTGAGAAATGAGTGGAAAGAGGCAGATTAAAGGTCACAAGGGAGCAGAAAGAGGAAGAATAAAGTCAGAAATGAGCAGAAAGAGGCAGAATAAGGGTCAGAAAGGAGAAGAAAGAGGAAAAATAAAGGTGAGAAATGACCAAGAAGAGGCGAATAAGGGTCAGCAACGAGCAGAAAGAAGAAAATAAAGGTGTGAAACGAGCAAAAAGAGGAAGAATGCAGGTCTGAAACTAGCAGAAAGAGTCAAACCAGAGGCAGACAAAATGTCAGTAATGAGTTGTAAGAGGCAGAATAGAGGTCAGAAAAGAGCAGGAAGAGGCAGAATAAAGGTCAGCAACAAGTAGACAGAGGCTAAATGAAAGGTGAGGACGAGAAGAAAGAGTCAGATTAAAGATCAGAAGTGTGCAGAAAGAGACGGAATAAAGGTCAGAAATGACAAAAATAGGGGAAATAAGAGTCAGAAACAAGAAGAAAGTGGAAAAAAAAGGTGAGAAACAAGCAGAAAGAGGAAAAATAAACATCAGCAACAAGCAGAAAGAGGTCAAATAATGCTGAGAAACGAGCAGAAATATGCAGAATAAAGATGTGAGCCCAGCAGAAAGAGGCAAAATAGAGGTCAGGAACGACCAGCAAGAGGCAAAAAAAGCATCAGAATCGAGCAGAAAGAAGCAGAACAAAGGAGAGAAACGAGCAGAAAGAGGGAAAATAGAGGTCAGAAACCAGCAAGAAAAGGCAAAATAAGGTGAGAAACAAGCAGAAAGAGGCTAAATAAAGGTGAGAAACGAGCAGAAAGAGGCAATAGAGAAGCAAGAAACCGGCAGGAAAAAGGCAAAATAAGGTGAGAAACAAGCAGAAAGAGGCAAAATGAAGGTCAGCCACAAGCATCAAGAGGCAAAATGAAAGGTGAGAAACAATCGGAAAGAGGCAGATTATAGGTCAGAAGGCAGCAAAAGAGGAAGAATAAAGGTCAGAAACGATCAGAAAGTGGCAGAATAGGGGTCAGAAACCAGCAGAAAGAGGAAAAATAAAGGCCAGCAACAAGCAGAAGGAGGCAAAATAATGACGAGAAACAAGCAGATAGAGGGAGAATAAAGGTCCGAAGAGAGCAGAAGAGGCAAAATAGAGGTCAGGAACGAGCAGCAAGAGGCAGAAAAAATGTCAGAATCAAGCAGAAAAAAGCAGAATAAAGGTGAGAAATGAGAAGAAAGGGGCGAAATAAAGGTGGGAAACAAGCAGAAAGAGGAAAAATAAAGGTCAACAACAAGTAAAAAGAGGCAGAATAAAGGTCCAAAACGAGCAGAAAGAGGCAAAATAGAGCTCAGGAACGACCAGCAAGAAGCAGAAAAAATGTCAGAATCGAGCAGAAAGAAGCAGAATAAAGGTGAGAAACGAGCAGAGAGAGGTAAAATAAAGGTGAGAAATAAGCAGAAAGAGGCAAAATAGAGGTCAGAAACCAGCATCAAAATGCAAAAAAAGGTGAGCAATGAGCAGAAAGAGGCAAAATAAAGATCAGCAATTAGCAAAAAGAGGCAAAAGGAAAGGTGAGAAATTAATGGAAAGAGGCAGATTAAAGGTCAGAAGGGAGCAGCAGAGGCAGAATAAAGGTAAGAAACAAGATGAAAGAGACTGAATAGGGGTTGGAAATGAGAAGAAAGGTGAAAAACCAGCAAAAAGAGGAAAAATAAAGGTCAGCAACGAGCAGAGTGAGGCAAAATAAAGGTGAAAAACAAGCAGAAAGTGGTAGAATAAAGGTCCGAAGCGAGCAAAGAGAGGCAAAATAGAGGTCAGGAATGAGCAACAAGAGGCAGAAAAATGTCAGAAACATGCAGAAAGAAGCAGATTAAAGGTGAGAAACAAGCAGAAAGAGGCTAAATAAAGGTGAGACACAAACAGAAAGAGGCAAAATGGAGGTCAGAATCCAGCAGAAAGAGGCAGAATAAGGTTCACAAAAGGGAAGAAAGATCAAAAATAAGGGTGAAAAAATCTGCAAAAAGAGAAAAAAAAAGGTCAGTAATGAGCAGAAAGAGGAAAAATAAAGGTGAGAAACAGAAAGAAAAGAATAGGCAGAATAAAGAACCAAAACTAGCAGATAGAGGCAAAATAGAGGTTAGGAATGAGCAGCAAGAGGCAGAAACAATGTCAGAAATTAGCAAAAAGAGGCAGAATAAAGGTCAGAAATGAGCAGAAAGAGACAGAATTAAGGTTAGAAATGAGCAGAAAGAGGCAAAATAAGCATCAGGAGCAAGCAGAAAGAATCAAAATAACGGGTAGAATGAGCAGAAAAAGCTAAATAGAGGTCAGAAATGACCAGAAAGAGGCAGAATAACGGGCAGAAGGAGCAGAAAGAGACAAAATAGAAAGCAGGAGCAAGAAGAGAAGAGGCAGAATAACTAGCAGAAAATGGGCAGAGGAAGCACAAAACCGAAGGCGGCAGAGGGTAGCGGACTGCAGCAAGCTGGACAGGAGGAACATGACAGGGAGCTGGCGCGAGGACCTGTTCTCATGTGCCCACCTACTTTTTGTTACCACGTGCCTACTGATACATTCATGCACGCACTCAAGGGCCCAATCACACACTTATGCACCCACTCAGAGACTCACACACCCACCGTTAGTATGAGAGGTGTGATAGTGACCAATTGTATGAAAAGGTTTCTAGCTTTGGAGTAGTCATGGTCTATGGGTTTGATCCCATGTGATTCTTTCATGTTTTAGGGTGTTTTTTTTATACGTATTTCATATTCTTATAATCTTTTGTTTAAACAGTATTGCCACAAGAAACAAGAGCATGGTTCAATGAAAAAGGTCACTATGTGCGCAATAGATACGGATGGCGAGTTCAATCCCCCACAACTCTTTTAGGTTTTCTATTGGTCGCTTTTTATTTATTTTTATCCTTATAATCTGGTGCTTGAACACTGTTGCTATGGGGAGGAATAAACTGTATTTACTTCATAATTGCTTAAAATGCTAGATTTTGGAACAACATTTTTGTTAACGTAAACTCAGCTGACAGGTCTAATCTGACATCAGGGAGTTGAAGTTGGGATAATTAGATTGATAATAGGGGCTTTAGGTGCCGTACCCAATGGGAAAGTTGAATTTGAATTTCAAAAAAGCAATTAAGGCACTTTCTAATTAGGTGGGAATAGGTAAATGAGTTAAATACGGTATTTAAAGGGCATCTTTCTAGCAGAATTTGTGCTACGGGCGAGATAGATGTTAGCTACAGCCTATTGACAGAATTCAGCTTGACACGCTGCAAGTGACACGTGTGAAATGCCAAAGCATTTGGCAAGTGGAAAGAGTTGCGTTATGTTAGTTATTGGCTTGCCATAAGGGTGCGGACTGGATGCATGATCTTGGGACCCAGTGACAGCTGGCAAGCGGGGGGAATTGCACAATATTTAATGTGTTATCTATATGGCACAGAAGATCTAGATATTGGCTTGCCTTAATGATGCAGACTGTGCTGGACAAGCTGGATCTGAATAAGGCATAGAATGACATTGTGCTTGCGGCTTCCAGCAGGAGCTGAAGACCTCTGTGGACAGGACAACTGGGGTTCGATCAGTTGGTTACATGAATTGTGTTCTACCAGCCAGGTTGGAGAAGATTGGGATTTGGATGTTTATTTTCTTATGGAATTTAGACACAATAAGCATGCTTAGTGGCATGGTATTTCAATATTTCACAATACACTAGACACCTTATCGGAACAACAACCGATGTTTTTTGTAGGCAAGGCGGGCTGTGTTTAAGTACTTGGGTTGGTTCAGATTGGGATCTGGTTATCTGATCTTAATTTGAATTGTCGAATATTGAGAATGCATGGTGATGCATTTTTCCTGAAATACTAGGTAACCAACAACCCTAAGGGCAGGTTAGAATACCGCAGGTGATGTGGGGAGTGGGGGAGGGGGCAGGTGGATGTCTCCTTTTGAGAAGTCTGAAGTACAATATTATCTTCCACTTACTGAAAATTTATATTTTATCATATTTGATTAATGTCAATAGCAAGGACAACCGAGTTTCGCTGGAATATAAATATATTGAACATATATGAATATATGTAACATTTTTGGGGGCAATAAGACTTGCGTGTATTTACTGTCAAAATCAGCCATCTGTCTCATAGCCTGTAATCCATTAATAGATACAGGACACCTTTAAATTCTGAGGTATCCATGAACACCCGAAGAATATAAAAATATAAAAATAAAAAAATGTGAAGAGAACATGATCGTCGTTAGGAATTAATAACAACTCCTCCTAATCCATTTCAGTATAGGTGCTGGAATACTGTGAAGGTATTGGCTGTATCATAGTGAGAATTACAACAAGAACCTGAGTGAAGCAGCACGAGTGAGGTCGATGATGGGTTACTGTCTTTTGCAAGAACTAAAGAATACAAAGGTATTATTATTTAAAGTGATTCTCAGTGCTAATAAGGGCCAATTAATAGTAAAAAATGATAGACTTGGGTTCTATTTACTCTGCAACACTTTGTAATATAGAGTAGTAGACAGAAATTATCAGTCGAATAACATGATGACAACAAGCATTTGCAATGCAACAGGTCTCGCATTTGCGAGAGTTTAAGCTATTGGAATAGTAAATGACAATGCCTTTTATTTATTTGTTTCGCAAACCAACACACATAAAAGGCATTGTCATTTTTAATGGCAATAGCTCAAACTCTTGCAAATGCGACACTACTTTAATGGTGGTCGCGACCTTTTTTAGACACTGCTCGCTGTATTCAGGTTACAGCGAGCCACGCCTAAAGAAAGGGGCGCGACCACCAAAAAAGTGAAAGAACGGAATGGGGAGCTTTTACTGGGAAAAAATAAACAGCTAACATAGCATGGCCGCTAAAGTTAAAGCGGGCTGCGCTGACAAATACAATAATTAAAGAAGCACAGCTGCTATAGTTACAGCGGACCGCACTGGCAAATTAAATATAGAAGTACGGCTGCTATAGTTAAAGTGGACCGTTATTACTAATTAAATATAAAAGCGGGTGGCGTGCTGCATTGTAGGAAGTACGCCGTGGGGAAAATCATTGAAGAAAGTAATGCTCACAGACTAGATAAAGCAGACCGTGCAACACAATTAAAAAGTCTATTTCTCATTGGAGGTTACAAATGCAGAGAAGGCGGTACCAAGGAGGAACTACTAGGCCTATTAATGAATCGAATGCAACGATTTAGAAAGGACAATAACAGGAGGCAATTGAAAAGATGGGCGGAGCTTCAACTCCCTACCTGAATACAGTATGCCTCGCAGCACAGCGCTGCCCTGGATCGACCTAAAAAGTAACAACATCATGGAAACAGCAAACACTCATAAGGAATGGAAGATGAAGTAAAGCATGTGAAATGTACGCAGGAATAACAGTGACTTAAACGTTTTTACACTTATTGAGAAATCATGGAGTGTTTTTGCCTGAAAAGTTAATAGGACTACATGGCTGAAAGAGACCTGTTTCAATGTCAGTTTCTTTTAGCCTTACAAAACGTAAGCAGTATGGTTTAAAAAGACCACTTTCCTGAACAAAGAGCAGCGGTGCACATTTTATAAAGTAAAATAAAGAAAACCATTAATAAATCACTTGCTAAAGAGCAGAAAGCCTAACACAAGATATATCACTAATGTACTCTACATTAACAGCAGTGCCTTGACAATAGACACATTAAAATATTAATGGACACATTAAAATATTCACTGTGCATTCCAGAGCACAGTGCTTATTTACAGGCACGTCAATATTCTCCACTGTGCACACATAGATGAGGCAATAAAGGCAAACCTGTTCTATTACCAAAATGTCTGCTTTCAAGCTTATAGCAGTACCTTTGCTGCATCCTTCATTCAGAATATTAAAAACACCATACACTTTTGCCGGACTGAAGAGATATCTTCAAAGGTATCTATTGTACCCTGCGTTCCGTGGCCGGCTTTATCTAACTAAGTAGGTTTAGGCAATGTTGGTGAAAATAGATGTGGCCCAATGATATTGATTATTTGGAACATGTGCAATCATGCTATGGTACCAGGTGGACCAGAGTTTTTTGCAGTCTACACTTTTAAAACCAGAGGGCTGCGAGATATCAGCACCTACGCATATCCCTGAGCAGGTGATGTGTGTCTGATGGGGCAAACAAATGGTACATAACTCAATAAACGTCAAACAGCAGTCACCAGAGTGGTGACAAATCAGGGACACTGTCGCCTTCTAGGCCTGTGCACTCACTGAAGCACTGTTGTGCACTTGGTCAGCGTGGTGTGAACAAATATGCATTCACCACGCCCACTGCTTGTTTATTACTCAAGGCTCCTCATGCTGCACAGAAAATGTTCATAATAATTGTGGCTTACAAGAGATTTGCGTCTGAGACTATCTATCGGGCTACTGAACATGTAAATAAATACCTGTATGAGAGAGCTGCAAGTCCGCTTCCGCCCCGGCGTCTTCAAATGCCTGTGCCCGTCAAATGGAGAAGCAGGCTAGGCGCAAGAGTTGTATTTTGGCTCAATTTCACAAGAGAGCAAATCACGGAGAGGAAAGAGGGGGTAAGACCTGCTGGTTGAAGTAATGGCTTTCAGCAAGTGAGGAGGAGCGAGAGTCAACAAGAGCTTGTTATTGGTTAGGTTTGGCATGTCCCAAGCAAGCAAGCGCCAAACCTAGAACTCCCCCACCCCGCCAAACTCAACTAAAATCCACAGACTAATTATCGTCCCTCCCCTAGCAGTCTATTAACCCGACAGCAGCCCAGGATAACGCATGACGTCTGCATCCTGCGACAACATGGTCTGGAATAAAGTCCCCTGTTAGCGCAGCCTCTGCTTGACACGGGCCAGCCTGGCCTCTTGTTTATTTCCGGGTGACATTTCCCGGGCTTGGTATGTCTGCAAGTGGTATTTTTTATATTTTTAACGGTGCGTTATATGTTTCGGTGTTTTTTGCAGTTTCTGTGCAGAATAGAGTTGAGTTTCAAATATTTATATGTTCCTAAACTTATGTTCAACATAGTGTTCAGAGAAAGAACAGGCTGTGAGATCACTCCAGGAACCGGATGTTGCGACCTCATTCGGCTGCTGCGACCTCATTCTAGAACAAGCATATAGGTACAATCAAAGGACGCGCCCCAGGGGATGTGAGGGAAAGAGGCTCAGCTATCATGGAAGCCCCGTAGCCCGATCCTCGGCCACCGATCTATCAGCACAGTGACGCCCTGAGAGCCGATCTTAAGAACCGCACCACTCACCTCTTACCTGGTGTCGTAGCAAGTCTGTGTAGAGGGTCACACCACCACCCCTAGCATCACTGATTGGAGAACTGCACATTTGTGCGGGGAGGAGACCTAGGAGGGGCGAGGGCTGGCCGCGCATGCGTGGTAAATGTTACATTTCGCGAGCGCTGTGGCTCTAGCGTGAGAATGGCGTATGCAGCGCCTGTCCCCTTCCGGGGCTCCCTTGATTAAGAGGGAGCCCCGGCACCAAAGAGGAAGAAGATAGCAGTGCGGGGCTCCTATGCCTAAGGAGGAAGCCCCCGCATCGGGCTGCTAGAAATTTGGAGGAGCTGGAGATTGACAGCATCCAGCCGCCACACCGGGTGAGTTTGCATGTTTCTTCTTTTGGGAGGGAGGGGGCGGGGGGTCTTGGTCGGGCGGGGAGCCGGTCTTAATGGCGTGAGGAAAACACAATTGTGCTGGAGTGATGGGCCGTGGAGCCTGTAGCGGAAAGAGCCCAGTGGGGGGGAGGGTGTGGGTGGGTGTGGGAGGGGGTTGCGCGTGTGTGTGTGTCTGTGTGTGCGCATGTGTCTGTGTGTGTGTGTGCGTGAGACACGGATTCATTAGGCGCGCTCACAACACCAGCAGCGCCCAAGAGATTCTGCACATGTGATGAAAGCCCGACAGCAGAAGCGCGTCCTAGAGATGAAATCGCCGAGGGAAAGAGCGTACCCTTCCCCTGTCCAACATTCCCGGCAAGTGAACAACATAAGGTCTTTCGCTGGACGCAGCGCTACGCGCTGCTAACACCAGCGAGACCTAAAAAGGAATTAGCACAAATTATATAACCTAGCTTGAATGAAGTTCTTCGTTGACAAACTTTAGAAGAAGTATGATCTTATGAACACATATCAGAAGTAAGTGTACCAAATCATACTAGTACCTGTTCCCTCGCAAGTTATAAATGTGTATACATTAAGGTAATATCCCCTTTTTTCTTTCTGTAACACTATAGTGTAAAACATTTTTACATTTGTCTGTCTTTGCTGTTTATACTTTTTTCTTTCACCATTTTGTTTTTTTCTTAATGCAGTATACTTTTTAGAATCTTTAATTGGAATTACTATGATGTAAATGATCTGTTTGGTTTTTGCACAATTATATTTTTTGTTTGTTTGCTAAGACAATGTTTCTCATTTTTTGAACAACAGCCCTGAAGAATCGAAGATTTATTGAAACACATGTTGGCTTGGATGTCGATCATTTATGAATAATGTGTAGAATTGCAAATCATCTAACTGAAGAATCTTTTTGAAAATAAAGAGCTTATATGGAGTTTCAAATGGACATTTGTGTTTTCTCAGAACAAGAACTAAAGTCTACCACATAGACTCTTCTCTGTAAGGGGAACAGAGATCTGAGGAATAGTGCCGGACGCGGTTTCTATTTTCCATGTGTTTCTGAAAGGAAAATTTAGACGCGGCAACAGCCTGAACTACTGAACGGAATTGCACCAAATTTGGCAAAAAGGTAGCTCTTGGTTCAGAAAGCACTCTTCTTGTTAAGTGGTGTAAATCCATTCGGGAGTTCCTGAGAAATGTTAACATTTCTCAGATATACAACTTGGCTGCCAACACTTCAAACCAGGAAGTGTTGGCAGCCATCTTGTGACTAAATGAATCGAGTCGCAAGAAAAAAGGTAACAAAACGTGAAAAAAACAAGAAAAGAGGCCAGGGTAGAAACACCCTGTCCTCCTAGGCCTGCTCACGGGTCCCTGCCAAAAAAAGCATTATAAAAAATATTTTGCCGTGATTCGCTTTGGAACCGCGAATGTGGTAGAATTGTTTTTCTTTAAATTAAGAGGAGGCTCCAGCGCTTTGTTTCCTTCAAGCCCTGGGTGGGCCAGGTCCCGGGAGCAATGAAAAACAGGGATACGGGGCCTGCATGTTCCCCTGCAGCTCTGGGAGCCACCACCTCCCTGGGGCTTATTCATTGAATGCGGGGGGCTACGAGGCACCCCCGCAGCCCTGGGCACCACCACCTCCCTGGGGCTATATATGTTAAATGCAGGGGGCCATGCAGCCACCCCGCAGTCCCTGGAGACTGCCACCTCCCTGGGAATAAGTTCAAAATAAAGTGTGGGGGGGCTCAAGCCCCCCTCACATAGGCCAGGGGAACACCACCTACTTTCAAAATTGGAGGTTGGGCACGCAGCCCCTCTCGTGGAGCCGTAAATGGCCCTAGGGACTGCTGCCCCTAAGAGCCGTCTCCAGCAATGTTCCAGGGTGCCCACCCCGGGACATTGCAGTTTGCTATGGGATGGTGGGAGCACTGCTCCCGCAACCCCATAGCAAACAGTGTGCTCGCTTTGAACAAGCAAGAGTACTTTGCTCTTGCTTCTTCAAAGCGAGTACACTTTGCTTTTTACCCACAGGGAGCTGCATGTCAGGAGCTCCCGGGATAAAAAGCCATGGCGGCTCCCGCAGGAGGCAGGAGCCTGCTGGGACCACGGGGGCATTCAGACTCACCCCTCGTTTCCTAACCAGCTGGCCATGCCCTGGGGCATGGGGCCCTCATTTAAAAAAAATGTTTTAAAGTGCCTGACCCAGTGGCGAGGGGGTGGTAACAGGTGGAGGCTGGGTGAAAGACAAAGCACTGCAGGGGTTCAGGAAAAGATATTAAAGGGGCGGCTTCTCTGTTTGAACGAAGGAGTGTCGCCACACTTCATTACACCAGAAATGCCACACAGACTAAAAATTAAAATGGCAATAAAGTTAATTTATTACCATTTTATTTTTCATCAACCAGTCCTGAACCAAGTGTCAGGACGGGGGGGGGGGGAGGGCCTATTGAGTAGCAGCAGTGGCGGGCTGCCTGACTGTGCACTGGTTTATAGTACATATGTCCCTTTGGCAGGCTCTCTTGCGACGACGACCAGCCTGATATGCGCACTAAAACTTCTCAACCCAGCCTTTTTAGATAGCCGGGTTGAGAGCGTACACAATCCTGCAAGTGGAGAGACAGACTGCTCCCTCCAATCCTGGCACTGCTGCCATGCAGAGCTAGAATTTGTTAAGCCTAGCTGGACATGACGTGATGTCAGGAGAAAAAGGCGACTGGAGCAAGGAGGACGTGTCTCTGGAAAGCATGGTAAGCACCTTTTTAATTTATTTATTTTGTGCATTTAAGTGCATTTATGCATTTTTCTTAAACATGTTAACCCTTTTTCCCACCCCTCTAATCGGTGGACTTTCCAGCCGCCACTGAAAACGAAGTAAGATGAGCAAGGGCAGTTGAGGTGGGAAAGAAAAAGCTGTACGGGCATGAGAGATAGTAAAGCAATGCCAATGGGGGAAAGGAACACAGAGGGTGGTGGGAGCCAATGGGGAGAAGCACCAGGGAGGGAGGCAAAAGGGCGATTGAGAGCAAAACAGTGCAGGAGGAGAGAAGTACACCAGGGTGGCAGTTCAAAAACACATGCACCTTTATCGAGTGTTTAACAGAAGAAAAAAGTAGGGCATGAGAAGCTCGCATTGGAAGCAGAGCAGCCAGTCAATCAAGCGTCGGTAAAGAGGCAGTGCTCCATGGGAGGGACAATCAAAAGATTGACAAGCTAAGATATGAATAAAGAAGCAGACAAATTAGCGTGACAGGAAAGCCAACCAATAGTTGGCAACAGGTGGGGTCCAAGTCCCTCTATGTACTTGACAAGCCACAATATGCCTTGCACCAGAAAGTGCAAGCGCTGTCTAATAGGGTGGACCTAAAAAACATTTTGAGAAACCAACTCACTGTCCAGTGATACTTAAGACTTTACCCAATAAACCCCTCTCATAATAACCCCAAAGATATAAACTGGCCTAGTTTCAGTTGCGCAATGAGTGCTGCGAGGCCATTGTAGTGGCAATACAGAGCTATACTAACCTTAACAAGTACTGAAAGCCTCCAACCTCGCGGACAACCGCGTTAAAGTATTAAAATGTCACTATCAATGCAATCCGAGCTTCCCTGCTATCCTTACTAGAGGCCAGCTCTCACTACAGACATCACTAGGCAGGGCCGGCATTAGGGCAGTGCGACAGGTGCGGTCGCACTGTGCGCTGACCTATGGAGGGGGGCGCTGTGACCTCCGGGGGCGGGGGGCGTTGTGTTTAGCAATATTGTATGATGGGGCACTTTTGCAGGTGGTAGGGAGAGAATCCGAAGAGGTGGTCATGGGATGTGGGGGCGCCAAAAGTGATTCTCGCACTGGGCGCCATCAGCGCTAAAGCCGCCCCTATCACTAAGACACACATCACTAACAGGTTTTAGAATAGTGGAACTCAGAAATGTATTAGACAAAGTACCCTTGCTTTCATTAAAGAGTCCACAAGCAAAGATCCCTCTGCTTTTCTTTAATGTAAACATTGATAAAAAAGTTAAGGTTCCCAAACTGGTAAATAAACGATACATTGCAGTACATGGAGCTGAAGTTCGAGTTATGGGACCTCCTGTCACACCTATGTCACTGCACAACCATTCAGGTCCAGACTAAAAGTCCACAAACACACTACTCACTTTTCTTATCAGTGTATCCATCGGGCTACCTGGTAAACTGAAAATTAAAGCAATTCAAAGACGGCCCCACCCCCAAGACTTATTCGTGCTGAAAAATAAAAGGATAATGTACCTGTGTTATAATTATCGTTTGATTTTTTGAGTTGTGGGGCTGCTGGACGTGGGGTGAGGGGGGGTGAGGTTCCGAGATTCTGAACTCGTTTCATAAAGGTCGTCGTATCGTGACGATTTTTGTATCAGCGGACCGCAAATGACGAGTGCGGCATGTATGAGTGTTTTCGTCATATTCGAGCGATGGATTCACTATGTATTTAGGGAGTACGTTCTGAACCCTTGGGTTCCATTTTGTGTGCGGCAGCCATTTTGTGGTTGCCCTCACATAGGCTGATGATAATGGCCAAATAAGTCTCTAGGACACGTACACCTTAGTTTAAGTTTGTGCTGACTTCTGTGTGACCTGGGCAAGCTGACTCCATTGCCCGAGGCTAAACTTGTTGAGCCAGTTCCTTGCTCGGCAGCTGGTCAAGATAGAGATCAAAGAGCAGGACATTGCTGAGTTTTTTGGTGCACACACACACCCTTCTATCTTCTTTCGCATCTGTTCCTGTTCCTTCTTTATGGTCTATTTACAATGGGGATGTGCCTTTTTTTATTACGGGTTTCTGTCCGGCTCGTTCGAAAGAAGAATGTTAATTATGGGTTTATTTGATGATTGATTTTGGGCTGGACAAATTGAAAATGGGCTTGTCATCATGCAATGCTTTTTGTCGTGGAAACAAGTGATTGGTCAAACTGTAAATAAGGAATGTTTGCCTGAAGCACAATTTTTGGCATAAAAGGGACGACCCGCTTTGTAAAGTTGAGCAGTCTCCTGAGAACATACACCGTGTTGTACTTCTAGGATCTCTGTTACTGGCTGCAGCTAATAAATTTGATCTTTGACGTCACCAAGAAGTATCCCGTGTCTCTGTATTCCAAGACAGGTGAACTCGAAGGCTTTGGGCGTGCCCCTGGCACCGCTGGGTTTAAATCCTGGTCCTTCAGTTGGTGCCCAACGTGGGGCAACTTCAGTTGTACCGGTCCAAGCCTGAAGATCGTGAGGAGCTTCGTGTGAAAATTCTGGAGGAAGGCGAACCACTTCATCGATCCCTGTATGTCGTTTGTGGTCCGAAAGTCTTTGCTGCGAGGTTCCCCGCTTTCCGACGGCTACGAAGGACTGCTGCCCTGACTGTCGCCCTGTCTTGGAGCCCTTTGATGATTTGTAGAGCGAGACGATAGACGGGTCTTCTGGCGACGTCATCGATACTTCAGTTAAGTATGAGTGGAGCGTCTCCCAGTCCTTAGTTTTTGGGTATCCCTTGGGATCTTTGATTTGGGTTCTTTAATTTGGGACTTGCAAGCTCCAAAGCCGAGGGACTCGTGTATTCACGAGACTATCGTGTTTGATATTCCCTTGAAGTTTGAAGCTAGACTAGTGAGCGAAGATGCCTGGTCTTAGCAGACTTGGAAAGATATTTTGTTTTGGTTGTAATAGGGATTCCCGATTGGAGGACTCGTGTCCAGTTCCTCCGATTGGAACTCCGACCTACGAGCTCTATTTAAAACATGGCGTGGGCCCCATCACGTATAATGAAGTGTGGATTAGATACACTAGGAAGGACGGTGTCCTCAAACGGCCCCAATATGGTAGTTATGACACAGAGATATTAGATAATTTCAGCCGCGGGCCGTGGAGGGAGTTACGGTGGGGCAGGGAGGCGGGGAGGGGGCGGGGCAGGGTGGAGAGGGCTAAAAAGCGGCACCTGGATAATTACAGGTAAGTAAACAATTTGATTAACAAAACGAATTTCGTAGTGCGCACTGCATCGCATTTTGCGATGCAGTGCGCGCTACGAAATTCGTTTTATTATTTAAATTGTTTACTTACCTGTAATTATCCAGGTGCCGGTTTTTAGCCCTCTCCACCCTGCCCCGCCCCCTCCCCGCCTCCCTGCCCCACCGTAACTCCCTCCACGGCCCGCGGCTGGATAATTTAGAAGTTAAACTCTTCAAGAAGAAAGCCCGGCCGGCGATGTTTGACTCTTTCCGCTTATGGCGAAAGGAAGCCAAACAGAAAGAAATTAAATTAGCGAAGAGAAATAAAAGAGAGAAGGGTATTTCGATAATGCAAGCTGCTATACAGTTTAAAGATAACGACGAAGAACAAGCGAGTGAGCAGTTGCAAAGGCAACGTAAAATGGCGATTGATAAATGTTATCCAGCTTTGCCACCTCTTCTTGAGAAAGATCCTTTGATGTCACATTTGTTGAATTTGCCACCCCCTTATGTGCAGAGTGCTACAGCACCTCCGCAACCTCCGGTTGCTTTGCCTCCTGTTATTTTACAGCCGCCAGCTCCTCTTCAGTTGGCTCCTATTCCTTCGGTGCAGCCTTCTCTAGGGCCGCCGACTTTGCTATTTGCTCCGCCTCCAATTCCTACGAATTTTCCTCCTGTTCTTGCTACTTCTTCTGCTACTGTTCCTACATTGGTTTCCTCTCAGTCTGCTTTGTCTCCTGTCCTTTTGTCAACTTCTCCTTCTGTTCGACAGAGAATGACTGATACTGTTACTGATCTCTTTTCTCCTCTCTTTGGGTCATCAAGTATGACCCCTGTTTCAGAGCGTAAACAATTACGTAGCCAATTGCCTGGTCCAGAAGAACGGACAGTGCTGGATCATTTAGCACGTAAATGGGTTACTAATACTTTGAGATATGATTTAGAATCTGTTATGGATGTTTTCCGTCAATGGGAAGCACCGAAGCAGAGGTATGTTTTTGATGAAATGTGTACTTTCCTTCGTGAAGAATGGGAAGATGGTGATTTGGGACAGACTCCGTCTGAGTTGTTCCGTGTACAGTCTGAGTTTGCGAAGGGAACTATAGTGGGTCTCGACGTTGAGAGAGCAGTTGCGACAGTGTTGTCGTTTAGGAGTACGTCTCCTTCTCAGTCATTGTTTGAGCCTGATCCTTCTGTTAGGAGAAAGGCGAGACAATATCCAATGAGAGAGGTTCCACCAGTTTGGAGAGCAGGGGATGCAACAGCTGCTCCACCTGTGCTGCCTCATTTCCAGCGTGTCTGGGTACATTGTCCGTGGAAGCGAGCTGAGGTTTTGGCTCTTAAGCAAACTTTGCCCGATCCTCGAAAGAATCCCGTGGGGTATTATAAGGAGTTGTCACAGACAGCTGATGTGTGCATTATGAATCTAGCTGACATAGATATGTTGTTTGGAAACGTGGTTCCACAACCGTTATGGGCGAAGATTCGTCATAAGAACCATGCGAATGAGTTAGGTGATACATGGGCTAATCTTGCTGCTGCAGATGGTCGACAAGTTGGTGGAGCCAAACCTGAACCTTTAGTTGCGGAGCTTCCCGGTAGGATTATTAATTTGATGAAAACTATGATGCCTGCTATGCGAGTAAATTGGGACAAATTGTCTGCGTGTAAGCAGAAGAAAGATGAAAGTGTGTCTGATTTCTTCTCTAGGTTTGAAGAAACGTTTATTGACCATAGTGGTCAAGACATGAGTACGGAAGGTGGTCAACGGTTGTTCGTAGATAAGTTTGTACATAATTTACTTCCAGAGTTGTGTACTAAGTTGAAGGATTCAGAGAGTTCATGGGCTGTTTCTTCCTCGGCACAGATATCACTGTGACAGAACTATCACTCTTTACTGACACACTTCTTACAGCAAGCGCCGGGACGCCCCTTGGCTGGGGCAGCTGTGTGCGGTACAAGTTCATTTAACATTAACATTAACATTAACATTAACATTTAACATATTAGCTACTGCACAGTACTACGAAAATAGAGATAAGGACAAGAAAGATAGAACAGACAAGAAGACTAAAGAATTAAAGACGAAGATTCTTTTGCAGCAAGCGTATCCGCCTCGTAGTAATCAGCGTGATTATCAGCAACCTCAGCAGTTTCAGAGAAACTCGCAAAGGTTCGAGTCTTCTCAACAGCGTTTTCCTGTAGGCCCTAATCAGTGTGCATATTGCAAAGAAGAGGTCATTTCAAGAACAGTTGTCCGGTTCTGTTACAGCGCACGAATGGTGTTTCTGGTGTGAGAGGTCGAGGTGTTCAGCAAGCTTCTAGAGGTAGGGGACGTGGTGTGTTTCCTCAGAATGCGCGTTCCTTTCCTCCGCAGACTTCTATGAATTGTTTTGATCAGCAGAATGGTGCGTCTGGTAGGACGACTCAGTACTATGCTTACGACTACTATGTCGAAGGTGAGAATATAGACGGTAATGATTGTAAGGACAGCCACAGACAAAGAGAGGGAGTGATTTCAGTTCCAGTAAATCAGAATGGACCTTATGTTCAGGTGATTACATCAGGTATGTCAGAACCTTTTCTGTTGGATACTGGTGCTGCGAAGAGTTCTATCATGCACTCTAAACTCCCTGGTGCACCTTTGTCTGGATTAACAAATGTTTCAGTAGGTTTTTCTGGCGCCCCAGTTAGTAATCCGATTTCTAGTCCTTTGTCTCTTTCTGTTGGACCTTGTGAATTTGAAGCACCCCTTATTCTGACGACCGGTTGTGGTGAGAACTTGTTGGGATTGGATTTGTTGAAAAGATTGTATGCAACACTATATTGTTCTCCTTCAGGAGTACAGCTTACATTAGGTAAGAGAGTGATCTCTCCGATGTATTTATCTAAGGATCGACTTCCAGCAGAATTGTCTTCTCTTCCTGATTCTCTTTGGGGTACTGGTCCTAATGATGTGGGTCTCCTGGAGATTTCACCGTATGTGGTGACACTGAAAGCGAATGCTACGTTGCCTCGTATTCCCCAATACAAGATTTCTAGTGATGGTGAAAGGGCGCTTCTAGCGATTATTTATGATTTGATTGAGAAAGGTGTGATTGAAGAGATAAGAGGTAATGTGTGCAATAGTCCGGTTTTGCCTGTTTTGAAGCGTACTGATTCTTCGCAACCTCCTGTATACAGGTTTGTGATCGATCTTCGCGAGGTGAATAAGATTGTAGTTCCGCAATTTCCAGTTGTGCCAGATATCACTGCTTTATTGACTCTGATTCTGGCTTTTGCTACTTGGTTTTCGGTGATTACTTGAAGAATGCTTTCTTCAGCATCCCGATTGCCGAGGAGAGTAGAGATATCTTTGGCTTCTCTTTAGGAGGCCGAAGTTTCCGGTTTAAACGCGCTCCTCAAGGCTATTGCGAGAGTCCATCCATCTATAGTCAGGCTTTGAAAAGACAACTTGGTACGGTTGTTTTACCAGATGGTGCTGCTCTTATTCAGTATGTCGACGATTTGTTAGTTACTGCTGACAATGAAGAGATTTGTCAAAAAGCTACTTTGTCGTTGTTACGTCATTTGTCTGACTTCCATCATAAGGTTTCTCTTTCGAAGTTACAGTATTGTCGACAAGAAGTGACCTACTTAGGGCATCTCTTATCGAAGGAGGGAAGAAGATTGACCCCCAGAACAAATCCAAGCAATTGCGAGAATGAGTGTGCCAACTACACAGAGAGAAGTGCGTGCTTTCCTGGGTATTACGTCATATTGTAGACAGTGGATTCCGAATTTCTCGCTTCTTGCGAAACCTTTGATAGCTCTTACTGTTAAGGATACTCCGAATCCTATTTCTTGGACTGACGAATGTCAGAAGAGTTTTTCGGAATTGCGTGATGCGTTGTGTTCGGCTCCTGTATTGGGTACTCCCGACTACAGTAAGCCTTTTACACTCTATGTCCACGAGAGAGAAGGATGTGCATTGTCAGTTATGACACAGCACTTCGGCGTTGATGCAACGTCCATGCGCGTATTTTTCGTCGACTTTGGATCCGGTAGCTAGAGCATTGCCGAGTTGTTTTGAGAGCTACAGCGGCAGCAGCTGTTTCTATTCGACAGTCTGCTGGCTTGGTGATGGATAATACGTTGATTGTAATGGTTCCACATGCAGTGGATACATTGTTGAACAGGACAAAGACACAGCACTTAACTAGTGCTCGATTGTCAGGTTATGAGTTGACACTCTTAGCGAGTCACATGCATATAAAGAGATGCAACACGTTGAATCCAGCTACGTTGTTGCCGATTTCAGTGGAGACAGATGTTTCTGAACAGCATGATTTCTTTCTTAGGACAGAGGAGGAAACGAAAGGGAGAATAGACCTTAAGGACACTCCTCTTGCAAAGTGTGATGGTACCTTATGGGTAGATGGTTCGTGCTTCAAGCTTCCGAATGGTGATACGACTGCGGCATATGCTGTTACGACTTTGCATACGATTGTTGAAGCTGCACGTATCCCACATAATTCAGCTCAAGCAGCAGAGTTGATTGCATTAACAAGAGCATGTGTGTTGTCGAAAGGGAAATGAGTGACTGTGTATACTGATAGCCAGTATGCGTTTGGTGTGGCTCATAGTTTTGGACGATTGTGGAAAGAGCGTGGGTTCCTGACTTCGCACGGAACTAAGATTCAGCATGGTCAGTTGGTGAATGAACTCCTTGAGTCACTTACTTTGCCGTTGCAAGTTGCGATTGTGAAATGCAGTGCGCATAAGAAAGTTACTGATGATGTTGGTCGTGGTAATGCGTTTGCAGATGAAGTTGCGAAAGAAACTGCGAGAGATGTGATGAGTCGAATGTATGTTGCGGGTCCGGCGAGATGGGTTCCGGATAGAGGAATGTGTGAAGATACGATAGAGAGTGTGAAGTCAATTCAAGCTGAAGCTACAGAGAAAGAATTGAGCGTATGGAGAGAGAGTACGGGTAAATTGAATGCGAATGGTTGTTGGGTTGAGTTGTCGGAGCATCAGCGATGGTTGTTACCCGATGCCACATGCTTGCAGTGATTACGATGGCGCATGGAATGGCTCATATCAGTACGAAAGGGATTTGTAAGTTGTTGGCTCCAGTATGGCAAAATGCTGGAATTCCTAAGTGTGCAGAGAATGTGGTCAAGAATTGTATGGTTTGTCTGATGTACAATCCTGGTAAGGGAACTCCAACTCCAGCTGGTCATTTTGCGCCTCCGACGTATCAGTTCGAGGTTTTGCAGCTAGATTTCATCCACATGGAGAGGTGCAACAATTTGAAGTATGTGCTCATTGTTGTTTGTGCCTTTTCGAGATGGGTAGAAGCATACCCCCTGAAAGATAACACTGCCTTGTCTACAGCTAAAGCCCTTGTTAAGGAATTTTTCCCTAGGTATGGTTTGCCGAGAATGGTGTGGAGTGATAATGGGAGTGAATTTGTGGGTCAAGTGATGAAGAAAGTATGTGATGGTTTAGGAATCCGCCAAAAATTCCACGCTGCAAATCACCCCCAATCAGCTGACCTAGTTGAGTGCTATAATGGCACCCTGAGGTTAAAATTGGCCAAGATACAGGCTAGCTCTGGTCTTCAATGGCCTGATGCTTTGCCGTTAGCCCTTTTGTCCACAAGAATGACTGTGCATTCGCGAATGGGACTTAGTCCGTATGAGGGCGTGTTTGGTCGCCCGGCAAATATTTAGGGAGTGCCGCGGCCGACAAAATCCAGTGAGATAGAGCACCCTGTATTACTTGATTACCTTTACGAATTGACGGCTAAATTGCGTGTTTTGCACCAACAGGTTCATGATACACTGCCACAAGCATCTGAAGATTCAGGACACGCCATCGATCCTGGTTCCTGGTTAAGAATTTTTAGCGGACAAAGAACGATCAGCCCCGCTGGACCGGACCCTACTTGGTGCTATTATCTACGCGATCTGCAGTGCGAGTGCGCGGTAAAAAGAACTGGATCCACGGCGTACATTGTAAGAGGGCCCCTTTGCCTCTGCCGTACGACCGGTGGGTCCAGAACGGACTTCCTGACTCTGAGACTGAGACCGTGCCTCGTTTTCTGCCTTTTAGCGATGCACGTTTGATTGGAACGAACTCTGAACGAGAAAGCGACGATCTTCTGCAAAAAGCTGTGCCACCGTCAGTTCGATTGGACACTACTGAACCTGAGCTTTTGTTCCATGAACAGACATTGCCTGGCAAAGGCCGTTATAATTTGCGACCAAGAGTCACTGGACTAATAAAATGAAGCTCTTTCTTTTCTATTTTTGAAATTGTGTTCTCTCCTCCGAGGAACTATTTTGATTTTTGTTTTCCGAACCGCCATCCGGGTTCAGCTGTAAGGTCGCGGTGTCAAGTCTTTGGAGTGCAAGCCGAAGACGTTAGGTCGACGGTTCTGGTTGGTCTAAGGGCGTTCCCTAGACTGACAGACGCATTCCTTAGCACGGAACACCCTACCCCCGTGAACAGCACGATTAGAGGATGGAGTTTTTTCGAGATGGAGAGACCTGTTGAAAGAATAAGCTTCAAGAGCAAAATGTGTAAAATTATGAGACGAAAGTGTTTCTTAATATTGTGTCTTTTTATGCTATTTAGTTTAATTATGTTTTTGATGGGATATATAATATTCTCTTTTCAAGTGACGTTTGCACCCACTACACAACCCATACCTTCTTCTACTGTTTCTTCACATTCTTTTCATCCTTTGCCTGAACATGAGTCCATTAGAAGATTGGAATTTGTTAATAACTCCTTTGTTCAGCTTCTGCAACAATACCAGCTAGTAGTGAACACGACTAACTGTTGGGTGTGTGGCCTTATGCCCCATACTACTGATAAAGGTATTCCTTACCTGGTCCTGCCATTCAGCTACAATGGTTCTGTGTGGGCTTACAGAACGATGTTCATCTATGCTCGTGAAGTCTACCCCCTACGTTCTGTGAAAGATAATCCAAAGAATAGTGCTTTAGTTAAGGGAATAGTAGATAGGATTAGAGGAATAGATTCCTATGAGACTATCCCGAAAGATGAGACACTAGCGTATGTTGGATGGAACGTTACTGGATATGGAGTTAGTCTGAGTGAGAACCAGTGAGCGAAAAGATCCTCTCCGATTTGGATTGTACCCCATCAGGGTCATTACTGTCTGCAAGGTAATGGCAAGAATCCGAGAGCTCAGTTAGGGAAGAGTGTTTGCACTGAGACGTATGTTTTTGCGTCCCAGACTTCCCCATCGTTTCTAGCAGCTAAGGGTACCTATTTTGTCTGTTACGATAGAGCGTATACATGGTTGCCCCCTGATTTCTCGGGCACATGTTTTGTCTCTTTCCTGTTGCCTCCTACGTATACAGCTGCGGCAGATTACCACAAGATGAGAATTGTTAGAGGTGTCTTCAATAAGGAAGATACTGCAGGACAAGAATTGGGAGATTTTCTGAAGGGTTTCCCGCCGTTTTGGGGACCTATGGTTAACAGCAGGAACATACGGCAATTGACGAGAGTGGTTGAGTCCACCATAGTTGAAACTGCCGGTGCCCTTAGTAACTTGACTGCTGAGCTCCAGTCGGATCGTCTTATGACTCTTCAGAACTGAGTTGCGTTAGATGTCATACTTGCAGATAGAGGAGGGGTATGTAAATTGATTCAATCAAGCTGCTGCGTTTTTATTCCAGACAACGCTCCGACAGTGTACCAAGCCATTTCCAAGCTACATAAGATCTCCGAGTCTATACATGTGGACGAAGGAGATTGGTCGTTAATGGGATGGTTTTGGGGATTGATATCCACTTGGGGATGGAAGATTCTGATGATCACTGGAATGGTATTAGCTACCTTTTTCCTGTTCTGTCTTTGCGTACAATGTGCTCCTACAATATGTGGCCTTTGTGCTACTTCGTGTTCGAGGAGACCTGTCCAGAGAGAGTTACTAAGTACTAGGATGATGCTACAGCAACATCTTGATGATCTGATGAATATAGACCTGGATTCAGATTGACGTGAGTTTAGGTTATTGCCTATGTAAGGGCAAAAGGAGGGTCTGAGGTTCCGAGATTCTGAACTCGTTTCATAAAGGTCGTCGTTTCGTGACGATTTTTGTATCAGCGGACTGCAAATGACGAGTGCGGCATGTATGAGTGTTTTCGTCATATTCGAGCGATGGATTCACTATGTATTTAGGGAGTACGTTCTGAACCCTTGGGTACCATTTTGTGTGCGGCAGCCATTTTGTGGTTGCCCTCACATAGGCTGATGATAATGGCCGAACAAGTCTCTAGGACACGTACACCTTAGTTTAAGTTTGTGCTGACTTCTGTGTGACCCTGGCAAGCTGACTCCATTGCCCGAGGCTAAACTTGTTGAGCCAGTTCCTTGCTCGGCAGCTGGTCAAGATAGAGATCAAAGAGCAGGACATTGCTGAGTTTATGGTACACGCACACACCCATCTATCTTGTTTCTCATCTGTTCCTGTTCCTTCTTTATGGTCTATTTACAATGGGGATGTGCCTTTTTTTATTACGGGTTTCTGTCCGGCTCGTTCGAAAAAGAAGATTGTTAATTATGGGTTTGTTTGATGATTGATTTTGGGCTGGACAAATTGAAAATGGGCTTGTCATCATGCAATGCTTTTTGTCGTGGAAACAAGTGATTGGTCAAACTGTAAATAAGGAATGTTTGCCTGAAGCACAATTTTTGGCATAAAAGGGACGACCTGCTTTGTAAAGTTGAGCAGTCTCCTGAGAACATACACCGTGTTATACTTCTAGGATCTCTGTTACTGGCTGCAGCTAATAGATTTGATCTTTGACGTCACCAAGAAGTATCCCATGTCTCTGTATTCCAAGACAGGTGAACTCGAAGGCTTTGGGCGTGCCCCTGGCGCCGCTGGGTTTAAATCCCGGTCCTTCAGGGGGGCGATGCTCCACAGCTGAGGAACACAGAGGATGCAAGGAGGCAATGAGGAGAAGCACACAAGAGGGAGTGGGCGGGGAGAAGCAAATAGTTAATAGAAAGCAACATGAAGTGCAGGGACGAGAAGTACCTGAGGCTGACATTTTGAAAAAACATGTGCTGTCATGGAATGCATAATACAAAAGAGGAAGTAGTGCTTGAAAAGCAATAGGTGGATGCAGAGCAGCCAGTCGATGAAAACAATGGTTAAGAGGGCAATGCTTAATGGAATGGGCAAACACAAGATTGACAAACTGGGATGCGAATAGGAAGCAGGCACATGAGAGTGACAAGGAAAGCCAAGCAATGGTAAGTAATGGGAGGGCTCAAAGCCCCCTATGTACGTGGTAAGCCACAATACGCCTCACAATAGACAGCGCATGCAGTGAATAGTTGGCTCACCCCAAAAATTAAGGTCTTGATATAGAGAGGCCAGAGTTACCATGGTGTTGAGGAGGAAACTGCTGAGAGGTACCAGTTTATTTGAGGAGATAATGGATGGCCAATGGAAGGGCTTGTGGATATGAATCCGATCTCTGATTGGATCCTGCACATTTATTGATGTTCTGTTGAGTTGCAATTTGTTTAATTTCCATTGTATTCAAGATTAGAAAATTGCCATCTCACAATGTATTTAGGCCCAGATCTCTGTACTGGGGTGAATGTATGACATTGTTCTGCATTCTATCCATCAACTGTTGTTTTTGCATATCTCATGTTTCAGCACACGATTGTATGTTCCTGTGGCGAGTTTGCAAGTGTACCCTCACCCTCTGTTCCTGCAATGAGTAGGTGAGTGCATTCTCACGCTCTTTTCCTCTGGTGACGGCTGTGAGAGGTGTTGCGAGGAGAGTGAGTGGTGCAGGGCGTGTGTGAGTGTGTGCTTTTACCCTCTGCTCGTGCATGGAGGAGTGTAAAGAGTGCTGTGACCTCCTGCAGGGGGGAATGTGAGGGGTGCAGATTGTCCCAACTGAGAAGGGAGTGAGGATTGTGGGGTGATCCAGCATCGAGCGTTGTGAGGTTGCATTGAATTACTGTAGGGAGGAGGGTGAGGGATGCAGGAAGCTCCCGCAGGAAGGTTAATGAGGTTTGAAAGGAGCTCCTGTGGGTGGGAGACGGAGAGATGCAGAGATCTCATTCTGAGAGGTGACTGGGGCTTGCAGTGCGCTCCCACAGTGATTACATTGAAGGGTAAACGGAGCATTGTGAGGCTGCAGCAGGTTCCTGCAGAAAGGAAAGTGACGGATGCAAAAAGCTCCTATACTGTAGGTGAACGTAAGGTGTAAGAGGAGCTTTAGCAGGGAGTGTTGTGAGGGCATTGTGATTGCATGACGAAAGCGAAGTGAGGGTTGCAGTAGGCTACTGCAGGAAGGTGAGTGAGAGGTGCTGTGGGCAGGGGCAGCTCTTCCGCAGTGGCAGAGGAGAGTCGCCCCATGGGCTCAGAACCAGCAGGTGAAAAAAAATGATATTCTATAATTGTTTTATTTTTCATTTGTGGCTCTGAGCCAGTGTGTGCAGGGAGGGGCCTGGCCGGGGTTATGGGAGGGGGGAGGAGGACTGGTTTGTGCACTTATAAGTGTGCATGTGTCTCAGGCTGGCCAAACACACATACACACTTAGGTTTCTCCAAACCAACTCTATTGAACAGCTATGTTAAAGAAACAGCACAGACTTCCGGTCCGTCAAACCAGCCTGCTCAGGCCAATCCCTGCGCTGTTCTCATGGCATGAGAGCAGTGCAGGGATTGCACAGGGAGTCTCTGCTGCTGTCCAGGTGTCTGCTGGGACCAGAAAGCAGCAGAACACCGAGGCATGAGGAGCGATGAGGCCGGCAGCTTCAGGTAAGTGTTTTTATTTTTTTAATTATCAACCCCCGGCAACCTCCCTCCCTCGCTATTCCGCACCCCCTCCACCCACCCATCACCTCTTCATTGTGTTGGCTGCCACAGGCTGTGGGCTCCTGTAGAGAGCATTGGGAGGGCTGTGGGGTGGGGGCTCTGTCAGGAAGCATTTGGATCAGAAAATTGCATGCAGGGAGCATTGTGAGAGTGCAGTGAAGTCTGGCAGGGAGGAGAGTAAGGGGTGCAAGGGGATTTCTTGCAAAGAGGATATTGAGAGATGTACTCCAGGGCAAAGCAGCAAAAACAGAATAAGATCACCATTCTTGTCATCATGTACAACACAAAAACACTGCCCACAGGCACACTGTCTTCCATGAATAGCACTAGTAGAGGCCTTAATTTGATTAGATCTATCAGCTGCATTTGACACAGTGGATCGCCTCGCATTAATCAATCATCTTGACAAAATAGGCATAAAAGGAAAGGCTCTGAAATTGATGTAATCTTTTCTTAATATTAGAGAGCAAGTGGTGATACTCGAAGGATATACCTCCACTCCTTTTAAACGTTGCTGTGGGCTCACACAAGGGTCCTCTATAAGTCCAACTCTTTTTAATGTGTCCATCACCCCACTTATCCAGCTGATCAGAGCACACGATTTTTCGGTCTGTTTCTACGGTGACGACACACAGCTAGTGGCAGCAATCTCATCTATTCTAGAAAAAGTACCCTCGTAGTTCAGCACATGCATGAACAGTATTGCGCAGTCGATGCAACCAAACTCTCTTAAGCTTTTCTCCGATAAAACAGAGGTGTTACCGTTTGGCAACAACAGTACTTTCTGGAACGCCACCTGGTGGCCATCTACTTTGGGTTGGCTGCCAACTCCAGCCCAGAAGGTAAGAAATCTGGGGGTCATTTTTGACAACAGATTAACCTTCATAGAACATTCAAACCAGGTGACCTTGTCCTGCTTTTTCACGTTAACATTTTTGAAAAAGATCTTACCATTTTTACCATTAGAATATAAGAAAAACAGTAATCATTGCCTTGGTAATATCAAGGATTGATTTTTTTATTGCTCTATTTGTAGGATGTCAAACATGTCTTCTTAATAAACTTCAGACTCTGCAAAATGCAGCAGCAACAGTTCTATGGAACTTACCCAAATTCTGCTCAGTTTCCAAGTCCATCAGGGAACTTCATTGTCTTCCAAATAGGGGGCGTGTCCAGTTCAAAGCACTTTGTTGGGCTAATTAGTGCCTACATCATGACGGTCCACTATTTTTGCAGGAACTTTTCCACTGGTACGTTCCACCATATACCTTAATATCTAGTACAGCCAAATAAGTACAAATACCCAGAATAAAGAAAGCTCACTGGGGTGGAGGACATGTTTCCTATATGGCAGCAAAATGGGGGAATTTATTGCTTTAGAATCTAGGAGCTAAACATCTAGGAGCTCAACGAAACCTTTGAAATTTAGGAAGGATCTAAAAACTTGGGGGCATATTACTTAGCAATAGCGATATTTATCGCTAAGCAGGGTTAGCGGGAATAATTTTATCGCCGCGCTACGACGATTTTTGTCGCTGAGATACCTTGCTATCATCAAGGTTTATCTCAGAAACGATAAAAATCATTGGAAATGCGTGAATATCGCTGGAAATACAGCGATATTCACACATTATCGTGACAATGCTCTTAGCCATGTTATCCACCTCCCATTGGATAACATGGCTAAGAACTGCTCTGGGCAGGTGTTAGCTATTGGAGATATTCGCGCTTAGCGTAAATATTTCCAAAACTACTGTGGTTCTGAAATTCTCAAACCTGTCTGCATTTTAATCTTGCCCTCACGTAGGCCAGTGCTGTGGGCGCAACGAACAAGTGGCTTTTCGTGCATATATTAATTTGGGTTTCTCTGTCTCTGAATGAACTGCAGAGAGTAACCCTTTTCACCTGGAACTGACCTTTTGTAAAACTAGTTTCGCCAGCTGATCGTTGTCTGAGTTTTTTCAATTACTGATTAGGACCTTGTTAACCATTAAGTTTCCTTGCGCATGTGTTATCTTAAACAACATCTAAATGGTTTCTTTCCTTAAAGACTTTCTTTTCTGAAATTTGGGTTTTTACTATGTGTCGTGACTGCCATCTAGTGTTACTTTTTATGTAGGCTTCAGAAGTTAGTTTGTGAGCCAAGCAGTCTGACCTGTTGTGAATCACATATACACATTAACCAGGGATTTCTTCGTGCGCTGGAGTTAATTTTAGAAGCTGGCCTTTCACCTAGGAATTGACCCTGCCAAGCCAATTTCCCTGCAAGATCGTTATTTACTTTTTCCAATCACTATTCAAGACATTTGTTAACTTTTAAGTTTCTTTACGTCTCTGTTAATCTTGCACATTATCTGAAACTACTTTTCTTTATTGTTCCTTCATTTCATGGGTTACGCTTTCAATTAAAGGTTTGTGCGGGCCTTCCAGATTATTATTTTAGATATGCCTAAATATTAACTTGTGGGTTGGGACACTGTAAAATTAGCTTTACTGTATGATGCTGTGTGATGTCATGTACTTTCTATTGGTTGAATTTTGGTGCAGGGGTGTGCATTTTAAATGTACCTTTTTGTGTAATAAAGAAGGATGTCTCGCCTTAGTAAAATTGAGCAGTTTCTTGAGTTGTACATCGTGCTGTATTACTGGGATTTCTGCTACTAGCTGCAGCTAATAAATTTGATCTCTGATGCCACCTAGAAGTATTCCGTGTCTCTGTATACCAAGGCAAGGGAACCTAGAGGACTCTGGGCGTGTCCCTGACGCCGCTGGGTACTTGAAAACCCGGTTCTTCACTACGCCTTTGTAGGTGATAGGAGATAGCGATGTTAGTGACTGTTTTCAGTCGCCAACATCTTGGCACGCCCACTTTGCATGTCATTAGCGATAATTATCGCTGACATGCAAAGTGGGCCCCTAAATGCCCGCTATCGCCTACAAGCTGTCGCTAACTGGTGTTAGCGACAGCTTGGCAATAGGGCGATAAAATTATCACCGCATTAGCGGGAAAAAGTCCTGCTAAAGCGGCGATAATGGCCCTTGGTAATATGCCCCTTGGTTTTTCTTCTTGTTCCAGCGGGTTGGTACCCGTTAAAAGATGGGTTTGCTCTTGTATTTGATTATTGACAATGCTGAGAGCTCTTCCCACTAGCACCAAGATGCCTAATTCTGGGTATAAGCGTGCTTTATAAACCTTTTTAACATAACATAACTAAAGCCAAGCAGTTTGCTACCCATCTGTAAATGCACTTTGGCAGCTTGGCAGATGTACAAAGCACTAAATAATATGCAGCAACAATACAATGCATTAAAAACAATTAAGGTCTGGCATCGGCCCAGTTGCCACATGATTTTCAGATTCATACTTGCTTATTCTGTGCCAACGCTTCTTGTTGTTAGTCGGCACTAGAAGCTAGTGTATGCATCTTTGCTTTACTCTTCCTCTTACGGTGATTCATCTTCAACTACCACCTCCTAATGTGCGCACCCGTAGAAACAAGATGGAAGAGCGTTTAGGGAAATGTTGAGGTTTCGCGGAAAGTGGCTGAAGCCTCATTGTGTTGGCATGATGCCAGCAGCTTCTGACTTCGTGATGGAGGGTAAAGATACAATCAGGGAACGTAATACGTAAGTGCCACGGGAGAGCGGAGGACGTGTCTCCGGAAAGCATGGTAAGCACCTTTTTAATTTATTTCTTTTGTGCATTTCAGTGTATTTATGTATTTTTCTTAAAAATGTTAACCCTGTTTCCCACCCCTCTAATCGGCAGACTTTCCAGCTGCCACTGAAAACGAAGTAAGATGAGCAAGGGCAGTTGAGGTGGGAAAGAAAAAGCTGTACGGGCATGAGAGACCGTAAAGCAATGCCAATGTGGAAAGGAACACAGAGGGTGCTGGGAGCCAATGGAGAGAAGCTCCAGGGAGGGAAGCAAAAGGGCGATTGAGAGCAAAACAGAGTGCAGGAGGGGAGAAGTACACCAGGGTGGCAGTTCAAAAACACATGCACCTTTATAGAGTGCTTAACAGAAGAAAAAAAAGTAGGGCCTGAGAAGCTCGCAGTGGAAGCAGAGCAGCCAGTCAATAAAGCGTCGGTAAAGAGGCAGTGCTCCATGGGAGGGACAATCACAAGATTGACAAGCTAAGATATGAATAAAGAAGCAGACGAATTAGCGTGACAGGAAAGCCAACCAATAGTTAGCAACAGGTGGGGTCCAAGCCCCTCTATGTACTTGACAAGCCACAATATGCCTTGCACCAGAAAGTGCAAGCGCTGTCTAACAGGGTGGACCTAAAAAACATTTTGAGAAACCAACTCACTGTCCAGTGATACTTAAGACTTTACCCAATAAACCCCCCTCATAATAACCCCAAAGATATAAACTGGCCTAGTTTCAGTTGCGCAATGAGTGCTGCGAGGCCATTGTAGTGGCAATACAGAGCTATACTAATCTTAACAAGTACTGAAAGCCTCCAACCGCGCGGACAACCGCGTTAAAGTATTAAAATGTCGCTATCAATGTATGTATAAACCGTTTTATAGCGCGCTCTGATACTTGGGAGTGTCCTGGCGCGATCCAATGCAATCCGAGCTTCCCTGCTATCCTTACTAGAGGCCAGCTCTCACTACAGACATCACTAGGCAGGGCCGGCTTTAGGGCAGTGCGACTGGTGCGGTCGCACTGGGCGCTGACCTATGGAGGGGGGGCGCTGTGACCCCAGGGGGGGGGGGCGTTGTGTTTAGCAATATCTTATGATGGGGCACTTTTGCAGGTGGTAGGGAGAGAATCCGAAGAGGTGGTCATGGGATGTGGGGGCGCCAAAAGTGATTGTCGCACAGGGCGCCATCAGCGCTAAAGCCGCCCCTGTCACTAAGACACACATCACTAACAGGTTTTAGAATAGTGGAACTCAGAAATGTATTAGACAAAGTACCCTTGCTTTCATTAAAGAGTCCACAAGCAAAGATCCCTCTGCTTTTCTTTAATGTAAGCATTGATAAAAAGTTAAGGTTCCCAAACTGGTAAATAAACCATACATTGCAGTACATGGAGCTGAAGTTCGAGTTATGGGACCTCCTGTCACACCTATTTCACAGCACAACCATTCAGGTCCAGACTAAAAGTCCACAAACAAACTACTCACTTTTCTTATCAGTGTATCCATCGGGCTACGTGGTAAACAGAAAATTAAAGCAATTCAAAGACAGCCAATGAAACATATATAAAAAGAATTTAAAAACTCACACCGTACTTCTCACAATAAATATGATTAGCACTATGAACATTGTAAAAAATACAACCCAAGGAACACCCGCTCCCACAAATTACTTGAATGTAGCTGATTTCAATCACACAAAAACTAGAACGAGCATGGACATGCCAAAAACAGCGAGGAACATCACAAGAGGCTGAAGGCCACACTTAGGAGGTTGGCGGAGTTTGGGGTCACGCTGCACAAAGAAAAGTGTCAGTTTTTCAAACAATCCATAGAATTCTTTGGATACGTGTTCGGCTCAGAGGGAGTGAAAGTAGATCCACGGAAGTCAACTGCCATCAAAAATGCTCCAGCCCCGACCACGGCATCGGAGGTGAGAAGCTTTATGGGGATGGCACAGTATTGTGCCCGGTTCATCCCGCAGCTCGCCACCATAGCTGAACCACTGAGGAACTTAACTAAAAAGGAGAACCCGTGGAGGTGGTCACGGACAGAAGAAGAGGCCTTTAACAAGATAAAAGCAGCGCTGCTGGACAGCACGACGATGGCTTATATTGACATGGCACGTCAAACGGAAATACTAGTAGACGCAAGTCCAGTCGGACTAGGGGCGCTATTGACACAAGAAGCAGAACCTGGAATATGGGTGCCATTGGCGTTTGCAAGTAAGGCGCTCACAGCTATGGAGGCCAGATACTCACAGATTGAAAGAGAGGCGTTAGCTGTGAAGTGGGCCTGCAATCATTTCCACTTATACATCACGGGGCAACCCTTCAGAATGGTCACAGACCATCAGCCACTAGTGCCTCTGTTCAAAGGCACGGCCCCACATCCACCGCCGAGGATCGAGAGATGGGCCATCCAGGTTCAACAATACCAAATGGATCTGGTCTATAGACCAGGAGCTAAGAACCCGGCGGATTTCCTGTCATGACATCCCCAGCTAGAGGCAAGTGAAACCCTGGATCAGGAAACACGGACCGAAGACTATGTAGACATGGTGTCCCAACTGTCGTGTCCCCAAGCCCTAGCACCGGAAGACATTGTAGCCCAGTACGGGGAAGATGCCGTCATCACGAGAGTCAAAGGGGCAATGGACACCGGATCTTGGGAAAACTTCCTGCGGAATGTGAATGACTGGGACGAAGCTGATCGGACGAGGTTGTCCCAGTTCTGGAAAGTACACAATGAGCTCAGTAGAGCGAATAATGGACTGATACTTCGGGGAACGAGAGTAGTGATTCCCCGCACTCTTCAAGATCGAGCGACCTCACTTGCTCATGAGGGACATCAAGGAACGAAGCGGATGAAAGCCAGAATGCGGGAAAAGGTGTGGTTTCCTCACATGGACGAAAAAGTGGATGCGCTGGTAAAGAACTGTCGAGCTTGCCAATTGACCAGTCTTCCGGAGGCGCCGGCCTCCGTCATAACGGAAGAACCACCCCCAGCACCCTGGACCTGGCTCAGTTTAGACTTTGGGAGTTTCCCAGACGGGAGAGTGACCGTAGTACTGGTTGACAGTTACACGAAATACCCAGTGGTGGAGGTCGCACCGTCCACCAGCTTCACAAACGTCCAGCCAATACTCAGTAAAATATTTGCAATGTTTGGTATCCCGCAAGTGTTAAAAACGGACAATGGGACCCCCATTTCAGGGACATGAGTTCAAAGAGTTCCTGCAAGGACTGGGAATAACACACCGAAGGATCACACCTCAATGGCCCCAAGCCAATGGGGAGGCGGAAAGATTTATGAGGACTGTGAATAAGACCCTGAGAATCGCACTGGTAGAAGGGGCAGACCCAGAGGCAGCACTGCAGCTATTCCTGAGGGAGTACAGAAGCACCCCACACAGTACCACCCAGAGATCCCCGTGGTCGCTGATGTTTGCAGGGCCCCGGCGTGACTTGCTGCCAACAGCTGAGCATTGGACGCCGGAGCCATACTCACCGGCTAAATCCCAAGAGAGAAGGAGAAAAACGAATGAGAAAGCAACCCACAAGAGGCGGGCGCAAGACAGAGTGTTAGCCCCAGGTGATGAGGTGCTGGTGAGAACGCGTCGACCAGGAGGAAAGTTTAAGACCCCGTATGAAGTCGAACCATGGACAGTCAGGGCAACCAAAGGTACGGCGGTGACCGCACATAAGAATGGGGAAGAAATTACCAGGAATGTATCGTGGTTTAAGCGGATTCCATCGAGGGAGGAAAATCAAGAGGCAGGTGAAGGACCTGCCGCGGAAGTTGCCGGCCAATCCGACTACGGCTGTGAGCCCCAGGAGAGTGAGGAGAGTGCCAACACTTCCTCCTCTCCCAGGAGAAGAGAACCCGAACCAATACTCACCCGAGGGCGAAACTCTCACAACCTGAGACCGAACCCCAGACCCAGTCGGATGCTGGCAGACTTTGCGTGTTGACTTTGCAAGGTGGCGAGAAAGAAAACAAAATTGAACACCAACTTGGGAAGGGATGTAGCAGTCTAGTGTTTCACGGGTCTCGGCCGAGACCCGGAAACCCCACCACACAATGTATCACCTTCTGGCCAGGCGTGGCCAGAAGGCTATAAATAAATGGACGGAGGTCGCTCGTGGCTTCCGGTCCGACCAAACCTCCACAGTGGGTGTGTGTGTCATTTATTGTAATACCCCCAGACTCCTTACCGGTAGGCCCCCAGTGTAATAACCCTGCTCCCCTACACCATTCACCCAAAGGCCATGAATATATGCGAGATATTGGAGTCTCGTCGGTCCCGCATCACATTCTGCTGGGGGAGGTGGGGAGCTAGAGAATAGGTATGGATGTCAGAGAGCGAGAGCATAGGTGTAAACTGTATACATGATCTGCATTTTGTGAACATTGCATTTAATATCAATACCTTCACAACACTGTTGGTTGATTTCATTGCCCAGTAACATTTCATATTGCAATTAATGTTTTTTAAAATCATTCAGACCGAAGTATATCCAGCCTTTAGGGAGCTCGACCTCGGACCTGGGGATCTGGGTTCGGTCTCGGTAACGACGCCAAAACCTCCTGTGATTCTGGGCAAATCACTTAATCTCCCCGTGCCTAAAAAAAATGAAAGTAACTGGAAAACGTAAAAATGTAACGTAACTGGAAAAATATGTAAAGCGCTCTGATACCTGATTCGGTTCGGGTCTAGTTCGCGCTATATAAAACTCTGCAAAAAAATAAATAAATAGAAAAAACAACACTGCAACATACCTATCTGTAAAATAAACCAAGCACCTAAAAGACATATCTGCAGATCAGCTAGCCCACTTCAGCACGAAACAGGGTCACAGCGTGAACGAACCAAACACACCAACAACCTTAGCAAAACACTGCCCTGTCAGGTATTCTCAAATTTAGGCGTTATCAAACACACAAACTCTGCACAGAGGCCCAAGCGCCTGGATATCCTCTCGAGTGATTATTACGCTACACAAATCATCACAACTTAACATGTCACAGACCTGTGGTCAAAGCCCACCATGTTGGATAATGCTGGAAGAAGAGGATAAAGGATGCCTGGAGAAGAAATTTAAAAGCTGGACAAAGTTTCGCTAGTCCAAAACAGACTTGTGAAACAGCAATTAGAAAGACAAAGCAACAGGAAAGAGGAAGGTATGAGGGAAGATAAAGCAGCAGAGTAAGGGGCAGGAGGGAAGGGAAAGCAACACAGAGGACGAGGGTGTGAGGAAGGAATACCAGTGGCGGCAGGTATCACAGCAGAGTGGCAGGGCGGGAGGGACGAAAAAAATTAATAACAAAAATAAAACCACTAACCTGCCTCTCATCACTCACTGCATCGTCAACTTGGTTCTCTTCTGCTGCTGCACTGCACAGGCCCCCCAGCGGCCAATCCTGAGGCTGCTCTCATGTTTCAAAGCAGTGTCAGGATTGGCCTGGGCACTGTGAATTTGTGCTCCCATGGAGACTGGGAGCCTGGGCTTTGCTGTCCAACTCCAGCTCAGAAGGTGAGAAATGTGGGTGTCATTTTTGACAACAGATTAACCTTCATAGAACATTCAAACCAGGTGACCATGTCCTGCTTTTTCACGCTAACATTTTTGAAAAAGATCTTACAGTTTTTACCATTAGAATATGAGAAAAACAGTAATGATTGCCTTGGTAATATCAAGGATTGATTATTGTATAGCACTATTTGTAGGATGTCAAACACGTGTTCTTAATAAACTTCAAACTCTGCAAAATGCAGCAGCAACAGTTATATGGAACTTATCAAAATTCTGCTCAGTTTCCAAGTCCATCAGGGAACTTCATAGGCTTCCAAATAGGGAGCATGTCCAGTTCAAAGCACTTTGTTGGGCCAATTAGGGTCTACATCATGACGATCCACTATTTTTGCAGGAACTTTTCCACTGGTACGTTCCACCATATACCTTAATATCAAGTACAGCCAACTAAGTACAAATACCCAGAATAAAGGAAGCTCACTGGGGCGGAAGACATGTTTCCTATATGGCAGCAAAATGGTGGAATTTACTGCGTTAAAATCTAGGAGCTCAACATCTAGGAGCTCAACGAAACCTTTTGAAATTTAGGAAGGATCTAAAAACTTGGTTTTTCATCTTGTTCCAGCGGGTTGGTACCCCTTAAAAGATGGGTTTGCTCTTGTATTTGATTATTGACAATGCTGAGAGTTCTTCCCACTGGCACCAAAAAGCCTAATTCTGGGTACAAGCGTGCTTTATAAACCTTTTTAACATAACATAACTAAAGCCAAGCAGTGTGCTACCCATCTGTAAATGCACTTTGGCAGCTTGGCAGATGTACAAAGCACTAAATAATATGCAGCAACAATACAATGCATTAAAAACAATTAAGGTCTGGCATTGGCCCAGTTGCCACATGATTTTCAGATTCATACTTGCTTATTCTGTGCCAACGCTCCTTGTTGTTAGTCGGCACTAGAAGCGAGTGTATGCATCTTTGCTATTACTCTTCCTCTTACGGTGATTCAACTACCACCTCCTAATGTGCGCACCCGTAGAAACGAGATGGAAGAGCGTTTAGGGAAATGTTGAGGTTTCGCGGAAAGTGGCTGAAGCCTCATTGTGTTGGCATGATGCCAGCAGCTTCTGACTTCGTGATGGAGGGTAAAGATACAATCAGGGACCGTACTACGTAAGTGCCACGGGGGAGCAACTGGCTAGTGCGCCTGCTTCCACACTCCTGGTGCACTTTAGAAGACCAGATGGGACTGTAGATGCTTGTGCTTCCCCTTCTGTAATGCAGATAGTGCTGGCGCTATCATAGCAGTGACCCCTCATTTGCATGGGGATATGGTCCCATGCAAATTAAGGGAAGCACTTTGTCTTTGACCCTTTGCCGCACTCTAATAGGGACACAGGCACCATGACAAAGAAGCTGTTAGGAGGCACATTCACCATGAGCCACAAAGAGGTGGCACACAGTCATCACAGCTGTACCCTTCCTCCCAAGGGTGCGTCTCTGGAGGACAGAAAGAGGCTTAATAGACCCCCACCCTCCCCAACATATCACCCAGGGCACCTGTCTGCAGGGGGAGCTCTGAAAGTGCAGGCCAGGTCCCATCTGCACTCTGAAAGACAGAACAGCTGCTTCAATCAGGATAGGACAAGGGGCAGTTTGTGACCATCTCAGGGGCAGCAAGTTATCAATATTAGGGCACACTGTCTCCGTCTGTACCCGACACACCTAGTTAACGGCGTGCCGTGGTGTGAACTGGGACAGTGCGCCCTTATTGTACTACGGCCTCAGGTGTTTTAGAACCAAGTGACTCGAGGAGTTAAGCCTTCACTGCTTAATGTTTAGTATAACTAGAAAGTTATATGTTCGAATCCTGGCGGAATCAATTCAGGCTTTCATCCTTATGATATTGATAAAATAAATTGCAATGAAATATGTAACATTAGCCCCTATCTTTTACAGTGCTTGGAAATGCCCAAAACAGTACCATTTAGTACCATTAAAAAAAACGAATTATTACCAACTACAGACGTTGTCAATGTGAAAACTATGATGCATTACCGCCCAGAAAACACAATCAAGCTTAAAGTGTAACCTAGAATGCTCTCTGTCCCAGGCCACCTACATTGTGATGCTATTTTACTTTTTCTTCTCTATGCACAACGAAGTATTTTCTTTCAATATTGAAGCCTTTCCCTTAAAATCATAAACTCCCTCTGAGCTAATGCTTCTTTTTACTGAAAAACATGTGTTTTGCTTCTATAGTGAAAATATCCTTTATGTGCAGTCCTCTTCGACACACCACAGTTAAATATAAATGTACATGACGCACAAGCCATAATAATGAACAAAAGACACAGATAGACTACAAACTACATAACCCAGAAAAGTAAAAGTCCCCTGGACCAGATCAGCACACTTCTGCTAAGATTTCAGTCCTCAAGGCACTACATAAGTTGGACCATCATCAAGGCAACAAAATATTGAATTAACGTTGTGCAGGACACCTGTGCAGCTTCAGCTGCACACTCCCATCCTTTGACAGCCCTTGAAGTCCCCAGCATGTGGGGCTGAAAGAACAAAGTGCCCCCCTAGCAGGCCACTCGCGGCATCCTGCACAACAGCGCCATGCGTTATATTCTCCTGCTTCTATGCTCTTCTGTGCTGATAGCAGCTCAGATTTGGGGCCTGATTTACTCATTTCCTATGTGGTGCAACGCAGCAGCCGCAAATGCGGCGCTGAGCGAGGAGAGCGCAGGAGAGCGCCAAATTGAATGAAATATGGCACTCTCCTTCGCTAGCGTTGGTGCTGAAATTAGCTGCCGTGCGCCACAGGTACACCTTTGCTCCATAGTGCAAGGGTGTCTCTGTGAGTCAAGCATAGGTTTTGCCCTGGAAGGAACCCTTCCAGCACAAAATACTATGCTTAGACTCATTGTGTGGTGTGGCTCACTGGTTAGAGTGGAGTGGTGTGGCTCACTGGTTAGAGGCGGCAGACCTGTAAGCAGAGAACGGCCCGGGACCAGGGTTCAATTCCCGACGCGGCAGGGTCTTGGACCAGGGTCAACGGACTCGATAATTCTCGCCTCGGTGCCTACTCTAACCAAGGAACACACTCGGCAACTCTGGGCATTAAGCTTGCCTCATCTCTACAACGGCCCCCCACAGACGCCGGGGATGCCTGGAGATACCCAGAAAGGGACCATCTCACAGGGAAAACCAGGACGGGTTCCCCAGCGGTCTACAGCGCCAGGACACTCGGGTAGAGTAACAGTGTGCTTTACAAGTATCCCACATTTACATTTGTAAACATGTTCGCACCTTGTCTGTTTGCTGTACAGTGCAGCACTTATGCAAAGTCGACAAATATAGGAGAAAGGAAGCATTTCTCCTTCATAGCACCTGGTTAAAGGGTGCCCTATTTTCTGATGCTAAACCCTGTCTACTTCATTTAGTAAATTGGGTTTAGTGTCAGAAACCTTGGGAGACCTTGGGTGGTTGCATGGGAACACCCAGGCACCACCCATGCTACGCCCTCTCGGCGCTACGTAATGCAAAGAAGCGCACAGCCCTGCTTCGAGTTATTTTCACCTTATTTCCAGTGCTAAACAAGTTTAGCGCTGGAAGAAAATTAGACAAAAAGATTTGGCACTGGTTTGCGTCATTTTTGTGAAGCACACGTGGCTTCATGTAAACCTGTCCCTTGATGTCCTAAAACAGATGGCTTTGGGACATGGTACAGATGTCCCCCGAGGAGAGAACAGGACATTCTTTCTTTACTGTTTTGCTTTGCTAAAACTATGGTCTTGGATGTTACCAAAAAGGAATGTGTAGCAAACAGATACTCCCAGATATTTAAAGCATGCCTATTTCAAAGTAGAGTACTCTGACAGAAGAGTATTAATTGATTTAAGTCTGAAAATGAATGATCACGAGTAAAACAATGGTATGTACAAATGCAGCAAAACGTGTATTGTCTGCCATGAAATTTCCATGTTTGTGCTGCACTATTTGCTAACCTGTGCCATAATATCCTTGGGGCGAGTCTAGAAAACATGCACAAACTTGGTGACATTTTAATGTAATGTATGTGCTCAAGACGCCAAAAGGAAATGCACAGACCACTTGGGTGCTGCAGCAGCATAGAAAATGGCATTATGATACGGCTCTTGAGGTGGAAGAATTAGCCCGAGGAACCACCAATAACATATGGTTTGGTTTCTACATTCTTCAATTTTCATTTACGAGGTTCTCTATTCACAAAGGCAATTTCAGTTGTAAACAAACTGAATGTAACTTTTTTTCAACCCTGACAGGAACTCTCAAAGGGATTCATGGTATGCGTAAAGGGTTATAGAAGGGCATGGATCGCCACTACGAGTGCAGAGATGTCCGCACTCGTAATCCACACAAGAGTGCATTCTAAGCCGTGATTGCCTTGCAAGTTTGGGAACACCCACTAACTTGTAGATTTTTGGACATTCCCAAACACCTCTACTGACCTCTTCCCACCTGGAAATGGTTAGAAATATACTCCATTGCGGAGCTGAAGTAACTTCTCTTCCAGTGTGGCAAATAGCGATGGGAGAAATATTCAGTTCCGCCCACAGAATAGTAGATTTTTGGTCACTCCTCATTACTCTTTAAAGCGGAGTTCTGGCCAAATTCGCCAATCGTCGCATGGTGGTTATATCATTAAACCACCCCTGCATAAACAACGACTTCCTTAATCAGGAAGGCCAAACCACGAGCAATGCCAAACCACTACATTATTAACTACGAGTTCCTAAATCACGAAAAATAGTCAATTTTCTCATTAACCGTTTACACCACTCTGTTATTTTAAATACGCACGTTCAAGCTGTGCCCATCACCAATCAACATCAATTAGAGGAGTGACGAACACAAATACATCAACTTGCCTTGAAAACAGTGAGTGCGTGCTTCACGCAGATCTGCAAGTCAGGTTTTTAGATCTCCAAGTCACCAGGAGCCTCGACCACATTGCAATGTCAACAACGAAAATGCTGTGCTTTTCATTGTAAGCACTCTCGGCTTGTTTGGTTGAATGTTTCCAAACAACTTCAAAAAGCGACAGGTAGACCAACTGGCACCAACTTGCACCTCTCCGTCCCTGAAATTATACAGGGTGTACACCCAATCAGTATTCGCTGCTTCTAGATACCTCTGCTATGCAGATAACATGAATTAATAAATAGAGCGGGGCACCCAAGAAAAAATATTAAAAGTCAATTCAAGCTGTCCAAATGTTCTTGTTTCTTCTTTATTTTATATTTCAGAAAGTTTTCATGTTTTCATTATTGCCGGGGCCTGTTTGGCACAGATTTGGGTGTCCGTGATGGGGTTCACCTAATCCTGAATATGAGCTTTTGGGTAGAACATATGCAGTCTTTAATTACCGTTTGATGAAACACTTTGTGCGAAAGAAAGAAATGGAGGCCTTATCAAGGTGTTTGGGGAATTACTATGAATTATTGTGGTCCTTGAATGCCCTGAAGAAGTTCACTGTTGTGAAAGAAATGCATTGGCTGACTCTGTAACATTTCAGGTACGAATAATGAAAATATAAAAGCTTTCTGGAATACAAACTAAAGAAGAAACAAGAAGCCTTGGACAACTTGAATGGACTTTTTAAATATTTTTTCTTGGGTGCTCCACTAAATGTATGAATTTATGGTGATGGTAGAAGATTACCACAGCACACTTTCTGGAGAAACATCCCTTCTAGGGTGGGATAGGGATCAGGGGCCCGATGTAGGTAAAACGCATTTACCGATTTTAAAATACCGATCCGTACCGAATCGGTATTTCAAAATCGGAAAATGATATGTAGGAAATAATCATCGGAAAAATACCGAATCGGTAGCATTCGGTATCGAGAGTCGATACGTACCGATTCGCCAACTACCGATTCGGTATAGGCCGGGTCGGACAAGTCCGAATCGGAGAAAAAAAAAAATGCGGAACCAACCGATTCGGTAAACGCCGAATCGGAATTATAAATACGCCCCATGGGCCGAAAGGCCAATAGGAAGGCATTATACATTCCGAATCGGTATTTACGGAACACATTCGGAAAATACCGAATCGGAAAATACCGATTCGGAGAATGCCGTTTTGCCGAGCAGGTTGAGTGACACTGAAGACATCAGCCAATGAGCTGTAAGCACCCTCCCCCACAGGGAGTGGCAACCCAGGCAGGTGCAACTCATCAGAACTTTCTGGAAAGCTGCCTGAGCTGAGCAAACACAGATAGAGCAGCATTGTGAGCAGGATCCCTGTGAGACATGGACACCAGCACAGAGAGCCAGAAGGCAGCGCGTAAGCGCAATCCAAAATTCAGCACCATGGAGCTGCAAACTTTGGTGGAGGAGGTGGTGAGGGTGCACACCCAGCTATATGGAAGGCTGTCCCTCACTGTTCCGGAGAGCACCAAGAGGAGGCTGTGGATCGACATCGGGGAGAAAGTGAATGCAGTTGGTGTCACCCACAGGAGCCTAGACGACCTCAAGAAGAGGTTTTATGACATCCGTGGCGTGACCAAGCGCAAACTGGCCGACCTGCACAAGCAGGCTGGACTCACTGGAGGAGGAACAAACCGTGCGCCACCCCTCACTCAGCTGGAGGAACTAGTGGCGACCACCATCGAGAGGACCAGTGTCGTGGGAATTGGGGACCTGGATAGCTCATCCCGAGCTACAGCTACAGGTAAGAAGCATGCGCAACTTGACACACACATACCAGACACCTCCCCTACAGACCCAATGCACAGCCAAACCCCAGGCCAGTACTGCTAGCAACAGACATGAGCAATGCATCTTGCTAAATGTACTCTGCAAAAGTTACCAAAAATGCCACAGCAGAAGCATGAGATAAATAACTGTAATACAGCATCAACGTGTTTGTAATGAGATGTGCAATGCTTTAATAGTTGTGACTGGAACACATTAGCACCCACTTGACAAATGCTTCTTTGTACCTAGGGGCACCATCAGGCGGGGGAGCAGCATCAGCTCCAGCACCAGCTCCAGCACCAACAGCCAGTGCGGCGGTGGCAAGCACCAGTGCAGCAGCACAGGAGGAGGAGGACAACAGCTGTGCCCTGGCAAATGAGGAGGACACTGGACATTCCCTCACAACTCCACACTCCCCCCGACTGTCTCAGTCTCAGTCGCCCTCATTGGTATTCTCCCCGGAGAACACACCACCACAGAGCCACCCTGCACCTGCCACTTCCCCGGCCCAGAGGAGAATAGTAGCTCCATTAGTCATCATGGAGGGGGCAGCGGGTCAGGCTCCTGCACAAGACCCCGTGACACCAGCGTCACCAGAGCACACACAGCAGGGCAGCAGAATTCCACGTAGGCTACGTGCAACCAGCAGCCCAATACCAGCACCGGGAGGCAGCGTCTTCGCAGGGCTGGAGACCAGCATGGTCACGATACAGAGGATGCAGGCGAAATCCATCCTGGCCTGCCATCGCCAGTTGCGCCTGCACAACCTGCAGATGGGTGAAATGACACAGGGCTTCAAGACCTTCGTTGACAGCAACAAGGAAATAGCGACATCAATTGGCCGAATGACCACTGCCATCACCCAGCTCTGCAACAGGTTGGATGACCATGAGCTGAGTCGTCGCAGGGATGCACGAGTCACGAACAGGTCACTCAACCGCCTTGCGGCTGCGACTGCCCAGCTATGCCAACGTGGGGCAAACATGGAGGCCAGCCTCACACAGAACATGTCCGAGGTCACTAGGGGCATGGGCCGTATTACAACCGCCATGGAGACACTACTCATCTCCAACACCGTAGTGAATCCCGTCCTGGGCGAGGCTGGGGACAGCAGCAGCCGCAGCAGCCCGGCCAGCGCTGCGTCAGAGCCGCGCCGGAGCAGCAGGCGCTCAGCTGAGGCTGCAGGGCATTCAGAAGGGGGTGAGGCTCATCCTAGTGGGCCTGCTAAGCGCAGCAAAAAATAGGACTGCCACTGCGGGTGAGGCAACCCGGACATTGGACATTCCTACCCCTTCTTGTTTAACTTTTCTTTTGTTGCACATCAGTGCAGTAACGTTGATGCAACATTATTAAATTTAATTTCTGAAAACATACATTGACCTGTTTGTGCATCTGTACTCACTCAGAAATAGTTGTCTGTGATCTCCTGACGCCTGTATCTGCCGTCAGATGGTGCAGAGACTCCAGCAGGTAGTGGTAGTGGCACAGCATTGTCATCGTCAGGGTCCTCGTAGTCGGATAACTCTACCTCAGTGCCTTTCCTGACTGCAAGGTTGTGCAACATTGCACAGACAGCAATAATCTTGCAGCAGGTGATGGGGGTATATTGCCTTGCACCTCCGCTCTTGTGCAGACATCTGAACCTGCTCTTCCAGATGCCAAAGGTCCTTTCCACTACGTTCCTCGTGCTTTTGTGGGCACGGTTGTACCTCCTTTGGCTGGGTGTTGAGGGGTTGAGGTAAGGGGTGAGAATGAACGAGCGTAGGGCATATGCACTGTCGCCTAGAAGGAGAAGGGGTAACATTACTCACATGCATACATGTATTTCACACTGCAATTTTGGTTATGGGGGTCTGACACTGTGTCTTACCTAGGAGGTATCCTTCGCCAAATTCCCCTGCCATCAGCCGTGCATAAATTCCGCTACTCTGGAAGATATAGGAGTCGTGGGTACTCCCCGGAAACTTTGCAACCAGGTCAGTGATCACACACTTGGCATTGCATATCACTTGCACATTTATGGTGTGCCGTGACTTCCGATTGCGGTATACGTATTCGTGTCAGCAGGGGGGCAAATCGGTATGTGTGTGCCATCTATGCAGCCAATGATGTGGGGGAATCGTGCCATCTGATAGAATTCAGCTTTTGTCTGTGCCAGTTCTGCATGGGTGGAAGGGAAGGAAATGTAGTGGTCCATCCTCTGGATCATGGCATCAAGGAACTTGTGGAAGAACCTTGACAGGCTGCTCTGGGTCACCCCTCCTGCCACAGCAACTACACTTTGATAGCTGCCAGACGCCAGCAGGTGTAGGCAGCATAGCACCTGCACCTGCACAGGGATTGCGTGTGCCCTTGGGGTGGGGTGCTGCAACAGGGGTTGGAGGTCCCTGATGAGGTCTCTGATGGTGTCTGCCTCCAGCCTGTACCTCTGTAGGATCTCTGGATCTGTCAGCATGCACAGGGTCACCCTCTGCCTATACACCTGCTCCTGTCTCAGCCATTCCCTCTCTCCTTCCTGCTGTAGCCGTAGCCGTCTTGCTATGACATAGAAAGCTGCCATGTTGCAAGTAGAACTGCATTTTGGGTCCTTTTTTATAGGTTGCACCTGGTTACCACCTGATTCCAATCCATGGTAATTTCCGACTCTGAAATACCGAATTTGAAGCAAAATCGGTATTTCAGTGCTTACCTACATCTCAATCTTAGGCTTTTCGCATGGAATCGGATTTTCACCGATTCGGAATATATACCAATTCGGCGATTTTACCGATTCGGAAAGTCACCGAGTCGGTCGGATTCCGAATCGGAAAAAAGTAGGAATCGGAAAAATCTCCGATTAGGTAATCTACCGAATCGGAGATTTTTTCCGATTCCTACTTTTTTCCGATTCGGAATCCGACCGACTCGGTGACTTTCCGAATCGGTAAAATCGCCTATTTCGCAGGATTTCGGCCTCCTACATCCCGTTGTCTCTATTCCGATCGGTAACGGCCGAAAATACCGATTTTCGGCCGTTACCGACCGACCTACATCGGGCCCCAGATCTTCTACATAGTTGCTGGGATTGTATAGGAGGGGCTTTTTCAAATGTGAATCTGCATAAGGGGTTCTATTACCCTGTGTTTTGTTCCCTGTGCAGACTTTTCCACTAAGGAAAACTCTGCCGAGTGGGAAGAGGAGCATGTGCGAAAAGTCACATTACCTCAGCTTGTTTTCTCAATCTCTGCATGCTCCTGAGAATCTTCAAATAGCTTCCAGCCAGCATCAGATGCACCCAGGCGCGCAACGCCCATTGGGCTCGAAGGGCTTCAGCCCCCCCCATGGTGTGTGGCAGCCTGAGCTGAGACGCTTCCCGGGCAAACACACACCTGCACCTGAGTACCTCACAGGTCTTTAAAATACCATTTACGCATTAATTAGGCTCTGTTGTTTTTTACCCCTTCTTAGAGCCCCTGCATCTCCATATTGCTGGAAGAGTCAGCCCTCCCTCGTAATTTTTAGCAGCCCCCCCCGAAATTTGGCTCTAGTTGCGCCTCTGGATGCACCGTAACCCAGGCCCTCTTCACCAGCAGCCTGGACTACGGCAACACACTCTAAATAGAAATCACCTCGCACCTACTAACGAGACTATACACCATACCGAACTCAGCTGCTACACTTGCCCTCGATCCTCCAGATGAGCCCCACACCTCAGGTAACTCCACTGGCTCCACGTCCACAAAAGGTGCCAGTTGAAGATGCTCAGCCATGCCTATGAAGCCCTGTACAATCAGGGACCAGCCTACATCAATCACCGCTTGAACTTGCACCAGCCCTCCAGACACCTGCTCTCCGCCTCCCTCTCCCTCACCCAGACCACCGCATCCTCTGAGGCAAGAGCGGCAGTCCCTTTTCCTCCTACCTTACCTCAAAGACCAGAAACGGCCTCCAACTCCACCTCTGGACGTCCCCGTCCCTGCAGGAATTCAGAAAGCATCTAAAGACCTGGCTTAAGTGTTCGACTGATTCCACCCAGCACCTGGATACCATCGCGGGTGATACACAGCGCTCTACAAATCCCTTTGATATGATTAAGCCTGGGTGTAGTTCGCGAAGTAGCACTACGGGTAGCACTAAGCAAACTGCTTTGTGCGCTGTTTGCGATGATTGCACAGTGCCAGATGCGTGTCCACACTGTGCAATCATTGAAAACAGCATCTTGCACAGTGCGAGCTGTCTTTTACTGTCGCTCAAGTAGATTTTTAATCGAGCAGCAGCTTTCTAAACTGGGACTGGTAGTTTCTCATCGCGAGTAGTCGCGAGCATACGCGACCACTCGCAATGAGAAACCTGACCTCCCCGCGTTGAGAATCTCGCCGGGAGGTTTATTTTCCACGCTCGCGATCGGCAACTTGATGTTGCTGATCGCGAATGAGGAAAAAGTCTCGCTGGGATGTCATTTTGCTTACTTGCGGTCGCCAACTTGACGTTGCAGACCACGAGCAAGCAAAAAATTACCACTGCACTACGCTATGCTACGTATGTTTGCACTGTGCTAAGTGCAATTCGCGTAGAGCAAAGTAGCGCAAACTTCACAAACTACGCGAGCGTAGCGTAGTGCTTTGCCCAGGGTTAGATATGATAGGACATCTTCCTACTTGTATATCTGGAACCATGGTGCAAGTTTGCACTTGTACTACGGGAATATTGGTAAATAAGGAATAAACATAAGCATATGTTCCAGAGCAGACAATAATCTCTGCATGTAGTTTTTACGTTTATTTTCATGAATAGATCCTTTGAAATATTGGTTTTTACTTTGAAAGGCTGTCAATCTGAGGTTGTTGCTAATCTTGCTTCACATTTAATAACAATATAGGCTATATACATTGAGAACATTGCAAACTGACACATTTCGGATAACTCAGCAGCACTGTCAGGGTCTGGGGAATACTGACTATTTCATGTTTTTAAAAAATACTTTCAATTAATGTCCCTCAAGTCAGAGATATAATCGTGTGTACTTTATTGAGACATCAAGAAATATTTTTCATTTCAGAGTCCTTATCACGTTTATCCGATGGCATTTGTTTCCTTATTTACGTCTTTTGGCGCCTCGGCTCTTTCTTTGGCTATAAGCTATGTCCGTTCCCTGCGTCGGCTCTAACGCAGTTGTCGGTGTCCCACAATCCCCAGAAATGTAGGGCCTCATTTATGAGAAATGACGCATCGCTGCGTGAAACCAGCGATGCGTCACTTGTCAGTGCGCACTCCTTGCGTCATGATTGATGTGTCATATTTATAATATGATGCATCATGGCGCAAGGAGTTACAGAGACGTCAGTATTTCTGACGTATCTGTAGGCGCAAAAGTGACGCATTGCTGGAGTGTGTCACAAAAGTGACGCAACTCTAGCAATGTGTACTTTCACATGGGCAAGTCCCATGTTGTTAGTGCCTGCGTCAGTCTTACGCCTGTCATGAAGCAGGCGTAAGATTTTGACGCATTATTGGCCAAGAAATGGCGCAGTGAAATCTTATAGATTTTACTGCGTCACTTCCATGACCCTTTCTTGCTTCAAAACGCCCCCCTTGCATACATTATACCGATGCAGGTATAATGTGGCGCCGGGGTTTACAAAGTGACGCATCTACCTAGATGCGTCACTTTGTAAATATGGCACAACAAGGCGCATTTTTTACGCCACTGGTGCGTCACAAAAAGTGACGTACCGGCGGCGTAAAAGTGACGCACAGCCTCATAAATGAGGCCCCCAGTGTCTCCGGCGTCCTTGCTTCTCTGTTTAAATGCTTCATAGCGCCGTAAAGCGTCCGTCGTGGTGTGGCGCTATGTAAGCATAAACAATAAACACATTTATATTGCTTAAGTATAAACCAAATGAGGTAGGAAGGCGAGAGGATTCGCAGCCTTCCAGTCTGCAACCTAGGTACGTCACAGGAGACGATTCATGCCAAAAAACACATCTGATTCTGTTCCTGATGTGCGCGAGGCTGTGCACCCATATGGATGCTATAAATCTCACGTCATATCAAAGCTAGACGTGTCTCTGAGCGCGGGGAGCCTCTGTACTGAAGCCAAGCGGGACCAGGGCGCAGCGCCTCTGAGGAGCGCCGGAGCGGCCATTCCTGGGTTAATTACCCGCTCACAGCTGTGCGGTCCCACTCGCCACAGGGAAAGGGGTCTGTGCCCCTAGATCGGCACTGGGGACCCCCTTCGTTCCATCACCATAGACGCTATTTGACACCCTCTTAGTCGATTATTGCGCGTGGCCCGCAGGCATTAGAGCTTTACCTGAGCTTCAGAATATGCTAAACATGTTTTTCAGGGCGAGGCTTAGCGATTTGCCTAGAGTCACAGGTTTGTTGAGCAATGGCCGGGATTCGAACTTGGTTCCTCAGTTCCCAAGTCAACAGCTCTCCCACGGTCTCATTTCCTTTGTGCCACAGTCTGGGAAGCCCATATACTCGTTCATGAGCAAGAAGAACTGCCCCTGGGGAGACCCCTGCCAGGGCCATACTAGCATGTAGGACAATAAGGCAGTGCCCGATGGGCTGGTCTGACAGATCAGTGTGCGGGACACTTTTGGGATGGTTTTGCCCCTGCTTTATGGTCTGCTGGGCCGGTGTGTGCTGTTGATTTCCCAGATATTATGCAAAAATTGCCCGTGGATACTGAAATCCATGCAGTTTTCACCACCGTGCACAACTCTTATAAGGCTTCGTATCTTTACTGCACTAATTTAGCAAACATGGGCCATTTTTTTAGGTTTCTAAATCACTCATGCGGGCCACTTTCATTTTGGGGCCCGGCCTATTGTCTCGCCCAGTCCGACCCTGCCGCCTGCTCCTCTTTCAACTCAAGATGTGAGGTCAGGGAGCATTGCAACAACCCCATCCAGGACAAAAAACAGCCACTGTGATTCCATTCCTAAATTCATGCATGAGAGGAGGTCACCAGCAAGCACCTACTCACAAGATGAAGACACCCTGAGCCTTCCTTGCACAAAAGTCTGACACTAGGGAACTCCTGCCTCTTCATGCATACGAAAGAGAAAGAAAAAGACACACAATTGATGGACGGAATGCAGAACAAATCAAAACATTCACCCCCAGTAAAGAGATCTGGGTTAAATCCATCATTCTTTTGCTCACCATGCCACCACAGTTTAGACCTGTCCATATGCAAATCAGTCTTGACCCTGTGCCTCATGAGAACAGTCCAGCCCAACTGCCAAGACAGGTCTTCCCTGAACTGGAAACAAGCATCCTCGGACCGGTTTTGGGGTTTCACCCCTCTTCAGCCAGGATAGCGTGATTCCAGAGGCACAGTGAGCCCACACGAGGCAGACACTCTGGAGCCCTGCCCCTTGACACAAAGGGGATTTCCACTCAACAACCACTTTATCCACAAGAGGCCATTCCTTGGAACCACTGTTCCCCTTTATGCCAAAGCAGTGGTCACTGGCAACCCCAGTTTAGTATCCAGAAGCAACGGGGGACGAGTGGGGAGGGGTTTCGACAGACGACAATGTGGGAAAATGACTTATTTATTTAATTTTCACTCGTCCTCATCTGTCGAAATCCCAGCCTCACCGCTCTTACCTGCACGGGCCGCGGCTGTCCTGAGTATTCCCATTCCGTGTATGCCTGAGGTGGTGTCTGGAGTGCTGAGTGTGTTTGACGTAATCAAATGTTGGAATCTTGGTGTGCAGTGGAAGCCACCTGATAGGGACCGTTGGCAGAAGGATGGTGTCCCGGCAGGACCAACCTGCTGTAGCTATGATCTAAGGCCCTAAACACAGAAGGAAATCTCCTTTACTGTAAGCATAACTCTGAAATGACCCATGAAGCTTTCAGGCTGTAATACAGGCAACAGTGCAGGTGATATAAGGACATGTGTTGTGATGAGTGTACAGTATGAATTCTCAATCAAGATTACCTTCTCACGGGATAGTACACGTTTTGGAGAGTCCTGTTTGAATTCTAAATGTTTTAAGGCCCCCAACATGAAGTGACCAGAGGTGATAGTGTGACTCCTGCTTGCTCATGGGTCTTGGTGATAAGATGTCTGCAACAATGTGCAACACTAGGCAAATGAGGACTTTTCTCTCTGGTGTGAGTTAATTTACACTGGAAAATAAGGTGTGGTGTTTGGGCACATAGTGTAACTTGTTTGAGAGAGCCTCATCAGTGTCTCAGGGTTCGCAGTGGCGGCACTGGCCATGTAGGCTTTGTATCATGAAAGAGGGTAGTAAGCTGATATGTGATTGTGACAAGTTTGTAAATGCTGAAAAACAACTACCCAAGGACTCCTGGTTAACTTAGAAAGAGAAGTAGGACTATCTCCAACAACATTGGAGACAGAAATGAGACTATGGGGCATATTAGCAAGAACCTCATTAAAGTTATCGCCGTTTTAGCGTCCGGAAACTGCAGCTAAAACGGCGATAATGGGCTTCATAATATACGTTATAGAATTCCAATAGAAGCCCAGGTTATATGTCCTGCACATCTAACCTGGGCTTCCATTGGAATTCTATAACGCATATTATCAAGCCCATTATCGCCATTTTAGCGGCATTTTCCTGCCGCTAAAACTGCGATAATTTTAATGAGGTTCTTGCTAATATGCCTTTATGTTATTCAGAGGTGTACATTGTCCTGAAGTAATGGGAAGTTGAAACTTCACCTGCCTAGCATTTGTCCTACTAGGAAGTTAATATGAGACTCAATTAATTAGTCAGCAGGGTTATTTATCATTCATGGAGTTCCTATCAGCGCCAGCGTTCCTATCTTGAGCGCCAAGAAACCAAGAAACCACTGGTGAAAGTGCGCGGTATAAATAATTTTAATGTAATGTAATGTAATGATATCATTATGTTTACTTCTGCTAAGAAATGTGCCCTGTTTCCCACTAACTGTGAGGTTCATTAGGATGGGGAACAGTTTGGTTGATGGTTCTTGCGCATTAACACATGCTCTATACACCTTATTGATAATACATGTGTTGGAATAGTATATTTCTATGTAAGTTGGTGTTTATTGTTTGGGAATTACGGTTAATGTTAATGCTGGTGGTGTGTTGAATGCTTTAGTACTGCAAGACAGGTTGGGAAGTTAAATAATCCACCTGCGGGTTCTTTTGGTAGTACACTGTGATTTACATGTGACTTCTTATAGACTCTAGTTAGCAATTTGGGGAATATAGTGTAATACACATCTACATCTGCATGTTCTTGTGTGCATACATGCTGGTTGTACAAGTCAAAGTGTTGCAGATGTGTGTAAGAGTAATTTCCCGTTGTCAGAGATACATGTGTAGTAAACTTGCGTGTGTCTTGGTCAAAGTGAGGAAAGAGCAGTATCCTTTCTACTGCTATACATATATATTTCTACCTTTTCTACCAAAATGATCAAGGTACCTAAATTGGAAAAGATGCACAGCTTTCTCCAATGGAACCGGCCTTGGGTCTAATAATTCTAGAGTGTTTTGCTTTTTGTCAAACATCACACGATAACACATATTTTTTCTTTGTTTTGGCATTGACGGACCCCAGTAACACTCATATAGGACATGTAGCATTGCAGACACCCCACCATGTGTGGGACTTATTACTTTCTAAGTGTATTTCATTAAATTCAGTCTGGCTGATTCATGCAGGATTTTATGTTCCCCTATTTTATGAGTGTTTAACTGTAGCTGAGTTCCAGGAAGGAGCTGTACTTCTTCGGAAAGCCTGGAGGCAGGGCATCTTTTCCTGTGAGATTATTACACTGCTGAATGTATCTCCGGGTCAATTTTGGGGTTGGACCAGGATTACAGCTACTTTACAAAACAGCACTTTAACTGCAGATTTTATCCGTCTGATTTGCAGCACAATTGCTTTTTGAATGAACTCCTGCAATCTGGTTCTCCAGCATGTGCTGAACTTCCATCAAGAGAAGCAGTCATTGAAGAGCAACTATCCCAGCACAAAGATGTTTATCTTTCCTTATCTTTATCAGAGTCTTTGCAATCATTGGCTCCGCATTTCTTTAAATCAACATAGCATCCCTGAACACAAAAAGAGGAATTTGGCTACTTTTAATGTTGTATCCGTAGAACTAAAAGAAGTGCATTTAATTCTGCACAGACATAACGTGTATTTGTAAAGCGCACTCTCACCCAGAAGGGTATGTATGGTGCTGAATGACAGATGTTTTATTGTTACCAAGCTCAATGGTACTTATTTTATCGACCTCAGAAGGATGAGTGTACCGACTAGGGTTGAACCTGTGACTATGAGGTCGAACACAGGCCCCTTGAGTGGCCACATTAGTCCACTGAGCCACCATACCCAGCAGTAGAATTGCTTAAGGGCTTCACAGGTATGTTAACTAACTTTGAAGTTTGAACCCACAAATTTTCCTTGCACTGCCGCTGAGGCTGCAGAGTAAATGTAAATGTAAATGTACTGCTGTTTAGACCTGTTGTAGGTTGTGCAGGCCCATCAGTATAACAAACATCATAACTGTGTAGCTGGAACTTTAGGAATTGTTTCTCTATACTATAGGAATTCCTGTGCTTTCATTAAAGGATAATGTTCAAACTGTATATCAGTACTAGCCTGACTCTAGGGCCACTGTATCCAAAGGATGTGCAATGAACGTGAATTTGGGATACTTGCCTTAGTCGCAGCTTCCAAAGATGATATTGGTGTTACTATGACTATTGTATTTCCTAGAACTATTGGCTGTTCTTTAATGACTGCAGTTTGCACAGCTGTCAGTGTAGTCTGTACAACATAACTATATATATATATATATATATTACCTACTGGCGGTCGCCAGTAGGTATATATAGTTAGGATTTTTTCTCTATGGGTTTTTTGAAAATTCTATGTCTAATAACTTTGGCGTTTGTGGACGGAATCGGCTGAAATTTTCAGGAAAATGGCACATTTTGTTTCTGAGCAGCCCTTGAAAATTTGGGGGGGGTTCGTCCAGTGGGGGCCGAGAAAAAAGGGGGGTCCCAAAACGTGTTTTTAACATTGAGTTTTCCATAGGGCGGTTGGCCTCACTTTTAGCCCGAACGGCTGAATGGATTTGCACGAAACTTGGCAAAATTGTAGGGACTGGTAGCCCGATGTGCCTTTTGTAGGTCTCAATATATGTGCTCCAGTGGATTTTGAGAAATTAACGTTTAAAAAAAGATATATATCTGTAACAGCGGACCGGTTAGCGCTCTGGTTCGCGGACTTTTCGCGCAACGGAGCTTTGTGAAGCGAAGCTGATTGGTTCTCCGGCGTCTGTCAACATTCCAAACAGTCCGTAGCGGCCGCCATCTTGTCTCTCGGTAGGATCGAGAGACAAGAGGAGGTCAAAACAAAGGGGGAAATAACTATAAGGGGGCATAGTAGATCCTCGCTGACCCCCTAGGTTTGATGTGGAGGTTTTAAAAGGGCCCCGCGGGGCAAAAAAAAAACAAAATAATAATAATCGAACGGCTGAATGGATTTGCACGAAACTTGGCAAAATATTAGGGACTGGTAGCCCGATGTGCCTTTGCTAGGTCTCAATATATGTGCTCCAGTGGATTTTGAGAAATTAACGTTGAAAAAAAGATATATATCTGTAACAGCGCTCCGCTTCGCGTACTTTTCGCGTTACGGAGCTTTGCGAAGCTGATTGGTTCTCCGGCGTCTGTCAACATTCCAAACAGTCCGTAGCGGCCGCCATCTTGTCCCTCGGTAGGATTGAGAGACAAGAGGAGGCCAAAGCGAAGGGGGAAATGACCATAAGGGGGCATAGTAGATCCTTCCTGACCTCTTAGGTTTGATGTACCATTTTGCCAAGTTTGGTGTAATTCCGTTCAGCCATTCAGGCTGTAGACGTATGTAAATGTCCTATGGAAAATTGCATGGGGAAAACACATTTGAAAGTGTTGAAATTTAGAACCAATTAAAATGTTACTTTGGTTTTGTATTTGTGTGTGATGAAAGTTAATTGGTTATGTATATATGTCAAATGAGAGGAAACCACAGCCATTTTGTGATACTACTGTCTGAGGTACATTTGTGAGGAATTTTTGGTGGTGAATTTCTGGTGTTTGATTTACACAGTACTAACACTTCTGCTACTTTTAAAAAGGTGAGTTGTTAATTTGTAAGGGGAAGTATGTTGTACACTTGAAGATAATTTGAAAAATGTTTTCTGTTATTTATTTGCAGTCCTTCTGTTATACTAAATACTTGATGAAGTTAGTTTTATATTATGTATTACTAAAAACGATAAATGAAAGTGATTATTTTTTTCTGCAATTTACAGCAAGCAATTTCAAAATAAAATGGCTCACAATGAAGAGACCGTGGCAATTTCTTTTGAATTGTCCACTACATTGATTGAAATTGAGAGCACCAATAATGAAATATTGTCACAAGGAGGACATGACTTGTATGATTCCATTAGATTGATTGAAATGGACAGCACCAAGAATGAAATATTGTCACAAGGAGATGACTTGAATGATTCCACTACATTGATTGAAATTGAGAGCACCAATAATGAAATATTGTCACAAGGAGGAGATGGCTTGTATGATTCCATTAGATTGATTGAAATGGACAGCACCAATAATGAAATATTGTCACAAGGAGGAGATGACTTGAATGATTCCACTACATTGATTGAAATTGAGAGCACCAATAATGAAATATTGTCACGAGGAGATGACTTGAATGATTCCACTACATTGATTGAAATGGACAGCACCAATAATGAAATATTGTCAGAAGGAGGAGATGACTTGAATGATTTTTTTGATCAATCTCTTGATGGCGAATTTATCGAGTGTTTGGAGACCATAGAGTTACAAGAATCATCATTGCAGACTTTTAATGAGGAGATTCCAGATGAGATGATTGAAGAGGAAATTACTGATGAGGACATGTTACTATTTGTTTCAAATTTAGAAAATTCTGAAGTATAAATTTATATTTAGAAATCAAAAATTGTTTGAGACATTATTTATTTTTATTTTTAATTTATGAGGTTGTAGCGAAGTGATTGTAGTATAAAATGAGACTTATAGTATAGAGTGCAACATTTTTATGTTACATGGTAAGTTTACTCATATTTACTTCCCTTCTGCCACTATATTATCTCCAATGTGTATTTGACATGTCTTCTTCATCTCCGGCCTCCTTTCTCTCAGTGTGTGTCTCCGATGCATCTTATCGCTGGTATTTTGTGTAATTACAGAAGAGAGTAAAATAAAATAGTTCGGAACGTGAAAAGGGGGCAAAGTAGAGTACTCCTCACCCCCTAGGCCTTTTTAGGCGGTCCCAAAAGGATCAGTTTCTGCTTTCCTGAGAGATTATGGTATGAGTTCCATATACCACAATAACTTGCATTACAACATGCAAGATATCTATCTCCTATTACCAACTTTTGGAGATATTCGCGCTAAGCGCGAATATCTCCAAAAAGTAACACCTGCCCTGAGCAGTTCTTAGCCATGTTATCCAATGGGAGGTGGATAACATGGCTAAGAGTATTAGCTCGGTAATGCATGAATATCGCTGAGTTTTTAGCGATATTCATGCATTGCGGCCGTTTATTATCGCATTTGCGATAAACCTTGATAATAGTAAGGTTTATCTTCGATAATTTCTGACGATGCTTAGTGGTAAAAAATTGGTTGGTAAGCATCGTTAGCGATAAATATCGCTTAACTTTGGTAATATGCCCCAACGTCTGTTAACGTTCGATTCGAAGGAAATGAGGAAGTGTTGAAAAACATTGTCTGCGCCATCTTGCCTTTTTTGAAATGCCACACTTTTGTCGTGCACGGCAGCCATTTTAGATGTCTTGACCAGACCCACTCTCTGCACGCTGTCGATTCGTAGCATGGCTCCTCACCCTCGTAAGCATCTCCCCCAGGCACTGGTCACCCCCGCTCTCTGTCTTATGCATGGGCAATAAACCTTCCCCCATCTGCGCTGCTCTTCCCTGAGAATCACACTCTGTGCCCGCCCGACACCTCCCTTTCGCCCTATTCACTACCGCACCCTCTGACACTCCTCTTCCTCTGTGTCCGAATGTCCAGGCCGGTCCTAGGCTATCAGCTAGCCCTGCAGATGTAGTTTATGGCCCCAGCTGTAAAGAATCACCCCTCTTCAAAGGAGTTATAGTAGATCAAGGCCCACACCCGATGAGATCCGTCACACCACACGTGTTCCTACTATCTGAAAACCATCCTGTATTGTGATTGGGGAGGGGACCGAGCCTGAAGCGGAAGATTCCAGGAATGACTCTTTGTACATCAAAGTTTTTACAATTATGTGTCACATTAAAAATATATAGCACTCCAACAAAGTAGTAGGAATATAAAACTTTAATAACATATAAATATATACAAGAAAACAAAAACAGTAAAAACATTTAAACAACGAAGAGACCGTGGCAATTTCTTTTGAATTATCCAATAGATTTATTGAAATTGACAGCACCAATAATGAAATATTCTTGTCAGTAGCGGTCTGTTGTGCGAATAGTTCCAAGGCAGCAGAACGCGCTGAAATCTAGATGGCACGAAAGTGATGTCTAGTAAGTTGCCGCCCAGCAAAAAACGGCGTGGGGCGCCGCGGGGGTGAGTGAGTCCAGTAGGCACCACAGCTATTCTTACCGGCATTGCAGAATTACTGCTGGGGACAATGCCTGTGCTGTAGCAGGGTCACAGCAGAAACAAAAAGGATTCTGTTGAAGATGTTGTTGGTTTTCAATTTGAAAACAGTTCTGGTGTCAACTGCTATGCTAATGTAGTGGTTAATGTTTTGTTTTCTCTAGAAAATGTAAAAGAGGGGGAGGCAGTCCAAAGTTCCGTTAAAAGGGCAAAGGAAAGGATCGGTGGTTTGAACTATCAGTCAAAAAGGGGAAGGGGGTGCAATAATTTTTCCTACCGGGTCACACTGTGCTTTCACCGGAAGTGAGGTCTGCAGGATTCTAGTAATTCAAAGTGAGGCTGGCGCCAGCATGGGAGCGCCGACGTCCCGCGGATACAGTTTCGTCACTCCACGGGCGATCATGGCAGTCATTCCCCATCGGGGGTCGGAGACTCCCGCGGCTCCTCTAGAATTTTCAAGGTCGTGAAGGACTACGGTGGTGGAGTCAACCAGTGACCGGGCCATTTCTTTATGCTGGGCCCGCTCTTGCCAGGTCGACCGCCATTTTGAGAGTTCGGCAGCTACCGGCGATCGCGGGGTCACATGAGCGGACGGGCTCCACCCTGCCGGGCGAGACGTTGCAGCATGGCCACAGTGGAAGAACCCTTTTCCGGGCGCCTGGAGCGCTGAGGGTGCAGCTGGGAAGCCTCCACCTGGGGAGGCAGGAGAGGCCTGTTCGCACCGTCTCTCCCTCCCAGTGCACCCCACGGCGTCTCGCTTGAGATTTGTTATGGCCGGACCAGGCGATGAGGACGAGGGGGGGGGGGGTCGGAGGCATGTGCAAGACATCCCCCCCCAGTGTTGTCGCAGCCATTATAAAAGAAAGAAGTGTCCCGTCCGTCTTCGGGCCGGGCTTCCGGTGGATGTCGGCCGGACGCCCCTGGCTCTGGCCCCATGAACGGGTTTCTTGGTTTATCGGCTGCAGCCGGATCCCGTCGGCCTCGGCCCCCCGACCGTTGGTGGCCGGACCGGAAGAGCATGTGGCGGGACTACCTGCAACTCTCAAGGGCCACCGCGGCCGGACTGGGAGAGAGAGGGGAGGGTCGAGGAGACATTCCCCCCCCCTGCAACTGTTCAGCGTTGTAAAGGCAATCCCCTGGCCGGGTCCCGCTGGCCTCGGCCTCTCCTCCGGCTACACCCTACGTTAGGATCTCCTGGCCGAGGCGTGGCAGCAGGACCTGCCTTATATGAGCTGCTCCCGGCTGGGCGTAGCCGGAACCCTGCCCCACCTTGGAAGTTTCCAGAGTGGGGGCGGATGTTCTACTGACTTGCATTTTCCCTAGTCTATCGATTTTTTTGGCGTGGCAGGCGGTGGGACAGCGAGGGGTGATTTGGTTTCTCTTACTGTTTTTCTGGTCTCTCACCACTGGCATATTTTAACGTTTTCTTGTTTCTAGGACATTAATAGGTTTTATCATTACGTTATGTTATCGTTTCTTTGTTCGTTGTTTAATAAAAGTTCATGTTCATCAGTGGCCTACTGATTTTCGTTTTCCTATTTTTTTCTTTCCAGGTTGTTTCATGGTAAAGTTTCTGTTAACAGGATACAGTGATCACTTCGTTATTATTGCATATGTCCTTTTCACTAGGGGTGCTCTCTGGTCGGGCCAGATGACGTATCTCTAGTAAATGGTCCGGGTGAAAAAGGTGCATCAATCAGTGGGGAGTAGATAGGCATGACAGATTACAACGGGGGAGAAAGGTCCGCATTACGTACCCTTTCACTACTTGCAAAGATTTTCCTACGTTTATTTGCAAACAGGGAATACCTCCAAAAAGAACTAATTCCCAAACAGTCAATGTTCGGACAATCAATCAATCAATGAGGAATGAAATAGGTACGACGTGTTAAAGGCTTGCGTTACCTACCCTTCACTATCTGCAAAGGGAGAGAGAATATTCCTATTCTTCCTCGTTTGCAGGTAGAGAAGATCCTTAAGAGAATTAACTTCGAACAATTCAATGCTCGATTGAAACAATCAACAAGGGGTACTGTGAACACAAATGAACGCCGCTTATGTACATACGCATTGCTATTTTCAACAGGTTGTTCCTAATGTTTCTATTTTAGCGAGGTCAAAAAGAGATCCCATTAGTGGCCTACTGATTTTGCTCGATTCCTTTTGTTTTTTTACACGATTTTTCGCTATCTGCAAAGACTAAACAGAGTATTGCGACTCTGTGCTTGTTTGTAAATAGAGAATGAACCAAAGAGAACAATCAATCAAATGGAGAGAGAAGCAGGCACGACGGATTACAAAGGGGGCAAAGGGCTGCGTTAACTACCCTTCACTATCTGCAAAGAGAGAGTACTCCTAATAGAAATGAGGGGTGGGGGGCAGCATTCAAAGCAGATCAGTGTGCATAAACACGAAAATGTTTTTACTTACCACGTACTTGACATTCGACAGCTTATGATATTTGCTATTAAAAAACCATTGAAATTCACTGAAAAAACCATAGGTTATAGACCATATATAGTTAGGAATTAGCATTTACAAAACCTTGAAAATTCACTGAAAAAAACCATAGGTTATAGACCATATATAGTTAGGAATTAGCATTTAAAAAACCTTATTTTACTCACACAAAACCATTGAAATTCCATATATAGTTAGTTGCACTAACTATATATCGCGCACCCGCAATCCACTGCTGATGATGTCACATATTACATCATTCATGACATGGTCAGTGACATCACTGATGACATCACTGATGACATCTCAAATGACATCACTGATGACATCATCCAGTGACTGTGTGTTTCTGTAAAGTTTAAATATGTTTTACATTTTGAAGAATGAGTAGATGTAGAAGTGTCTGGATGAAGGATTTAGTAGGTGCGTGACTGACTGTATGAGTGAGTGATTAAATGTGTCTCACTGAGTGCATGGGTTAGTGACTAAACTGTCTTAATTTGTGCATCATTATGTCTGTTGTTCTGTAAACTGCTGCATGTGTTGATCAGTAGCTATATGAGTAACTATATGGGTTATTGATTGATTACCCAAGTATTTGTATGGGAGACTGAGTGTGTGTGTGGCTGGCTGGGAGGTGTGTGACTCTGTGCAGATCAATGTGTACTTGTATCAATGATTGTATAAGAGAGTAATTATGTGTTAGTATATGTTTCAAAATGTAAGGTGCTCTATGTTTAACTGTATAGATTAGAAAATGGAAGTGTGATTGATTCTTTACAGGACTGACTAGGTGTGTGAGTAACTCCATGGATGAGTGACAGAGTGTGAGAGTCTGTATAGGTGTATGAGTGCATATGATAGTGTTGTAAAGATGAGTGATTGTATGTATGAATGATTGTATGGGTAAATGAGTGAATGTGTGTGTAAACATAGGAATCACTGAGTGCGTATGTAGTAACTAGTATTGGTGTGTCAATGGTTTCAAAAATTATACTCTGTATTTAACACTGGGTGTAACAGAGGTTATATTAAAGTGTGAGGAGATGCATTGTATTGTCACATGAATGATATCATCAGTGATGTGGTCATTGATGTCAAATGAGATGTCATCAGTGATGTCATCAGTGATGTCATTTGAGATGTCATCAGTGATGTCATCAGTGATGTCACTGACCATGTCATGAATGATGTAATATGTGACATCATCAGCAGTGGATTGCGGGTGCGCGATATATAGTTAGTGCAACTAACTATATATGGAATTTCAATGGTTTTGTGTGAGTAAAATAAGGTTTTTTAAATGCTAATTCCTAACTATATATGGTCTATAACCTATGGTTTTTTCAGTGAATTTTCAAGGTTTTGTAAATGCTAATTCCTAACTATATATGGTCTATAACCTATGGTTTTTTCAGTGAATATATATATATATATATATATATATATATATATATATATATATATATATATATTTATATAAATGCTATGATTGACTAAGTAATATTCTGATCACTAGGTTGAAGGTGTTGTCTCTTGTTAATAAATGTACTGTAGTTATCATGTCTCTCTGTAAATTTGACAGTATCTGAATATTCTCCTCATTACACTCCTGTCTAGCAAATGGTGTAAATAATTGCTAGAGAATGTTCACTTTTGTATAATGTGGCAAATATGTCCTGCCAAAATTCAAGAATCCCTTTAAAGCTTGTAATTTCTGTAAGGAATTTGGGGGTTCAAGAGTCTCACATTTATCTAAAAATCGAGGTCGTGACTCCTTTTCCTTCACTGGAATTATGTGGCAAGGGAAGGCCCAATTTTGCAGCATGTGGAAGATTCATCCTTTGTTTTACTCTTCCCAAGTGAAACCTTCTCTGCCTTAACCCATTTTGGCGAACAATGTTAAAGTGCAAGAAATTTGTGATTCTATGATCTTTCGAAAAAGGCTTACATTTCTGATTCATAAGAAGAGATAACCACAGAGCGAAACGTTTTGGGAAGATACCTCCTAGGGTTTTGCTCCATCAACGGTTTTTTAGACAATTTCTGGCCAAGCGAGAAGCTTTGGGAGGGGTGCATACTGTTGTGCTGCTATTGTTACAGCAGCCGCCATCCCATCTGGCACCATCCACATATTTGGTCTTAGGCGGGTGGGATGCACTGCTTCCTTTTGCACTTTGCAAGCAGGGCACCCTGCAGAACCGCCAGTGAGCCATCAGGTAAATTTGTATCACTTACCTCTTGAGGGCTGGCCGACCAGTGCAGTTCTCTATCATGGTGCTCCTCTTCATGGGGAAAGCGATGTCGGCCTTGGTCTCATTTTGGCCTTTCCTCCCAGAATTCCTCTAGAAGGAGTTTTGGGAAGATAATAATTTCCAAAATTCAAGATGGCTGCCGCTATTTGTTTACATAGACGTTTCCAAAGCCTATATGGAAGGGTCTCATGACTTACGTTCACTTCCGGTCTCCAGTCTACTGAAGGGGAGGAACCTTACTACTCTTTGCGTTGCAATGCTTTGATTATTGTACCACTGTGTTGCTGTTGTTCTTTAACCCTACCGTGGTCTTCCTTCTCCCTCACTCCAACTCCCTCACTCCACCAGCCTGCTGTTCCTTCCTGGACTCTGGACTCTCAGGCCTAGTCTGATGTCCAGCACTGACCTAACACTCCACATCTACTGCAAGTCATCCAGCCATACTGAAGTCAGCTCTACCAGAATTCAGGAGGTGTTTTGGTTGACTGGCTTTTACCTCCTTGGGGTTCCTTCTGAAAGGCGCCATCTGCTATATGCTTTCTGATGTAACCAGAACTGTGGCTACTGGAAGGAGATGACCTTACCTCTAGTAGACAAAGTCTGTGAAGACCAGACCATACAGATTCATAAACAGACTCAGACACCTACGCAAATTTCTTCAGAGTGACATCTAATGGGCTATTGTTATTTGCATCACACTGTCTAGTATGGCTACCGCCAATGTTCCATTTCTTAATAGAACTCTCTTTCAGTGAGGCATCCTTTTTTTAGCTGCCGCTACTCTCTTCTTCTGAAATCGTAGGTTTGAAGGTACTGGCTCCCTGCAATCTCCTCTTCCCTGTTGATAGGTTGGACCTTTATGAGATCCTAGGGAAGTGTGCAGACCTCTATCAGACTCTGTCTTCCTATCGATGGAACTGCAAATCTGCAATAAAAAAAACAACAACACCTCCATTGGTGTGCCATGACCTAGGGGTGGTGCATTATATTTTTGTAGGGGAGGTGGCATGTGGTTCCCTGCCCGAGCCTCCCGGAAGCCCAAGGACCCCACCCAAGGACGATGCTTAATTAAAGTGGAGCAGGATGTGTGGTCCCCCTCCCAGTGTCTCAAAAGGCCCTGGGAACCCCAATTTAACAGATGGGGGCATGTGGCTCTCCTCCCTGAGCATCGGAAGGCCCCTGGGACCCCATTGCCCAGGGCTGCTATTTTAAAATGGGAGATGGGCATCTGACCCCTCTCCCAGTGCCTCAAAAGATCCCGGGGGGCCCCATCCCTGGGGCCAGCACAATATTTCCGTTTTGCGAAGCCCAGCCCCAGGACACTGTTTCCTGCCTGAGAGAGCACAGACAGGGAAGACTTGTATACTCCCACTGGCATGAACTACAGAAATGCTCCAGCAGGGTGGAAACACAGGGGCATATTACCAAGAAGTGCTTTAGTAAACGCACAACGCACATCCCCATATCGCCGGCTATCGGCGGATTTCATCGCCGTTTTAGCGCACAATTATCAATGCGCATCACGTAGGCGAATTGAAATCCGGTGATAGTCGGCAATATGGCACATTAGCGCATGAAAACAAACATTGTTTTCATGTGCTAATGTGTGCCTTGATAATATGGGGGGTGGATTCAGCTGTATGATCCACTCCCCCATGTTATCAATGCCCTAACACCTGGTCAGAGCAGGCGTTGGGAGACCTGCGATAAACGAGTTTATCGCAGGTCTCCCTCTCCCAACGCCTGCCTAGGTAATAGGGTGTTCTCACCTCCAACCACATTTTACATGTGGTTGGACGTGGGAACGCCCACTTTGCATGTCATTAGCGAAGTTTATCGCCGACATGCAAAGTGGGCTTGCGCCAGGCTTTAAAATACCCTTGTTAATAGGGCTCTAGCAGTATCGCCGCTTTCTCAGCACAATTCGCCGAAAAAGCGGCAATACTTGCCCTTGGTAATATGCCCCCCAATTATTTTCTCTACTCTTGTGGGCAGGGAAACAGAAATTACTCCTACTCGGTGGGAGCAGAGAAAAAACCTGCTCCTGCTAGGTGGGAGCAAAGCCGGCTCCCACTGCACACTGGATAAATGCATGTAAGAGAGCCTGTGGCCCATGAGGGCTAAGGGCTTCCACCCCTGCCCCCCAACATAGTGTGTTGTGGGTGCCCTGGGTGGGACGGGGTACCCACCTTAGGCCCCGGGAGATGGGTGTTCCGTAGGGACAGTATTGGCTCGGGATGGGGTTGCATACACGCCTTCCTTTTAACTCATTTTAGCCCAGGTGGATGGTGTTCCCAGGGTCACTATTAACTCAGAGAGGAGGGCTGCTTACCCCTCCACTGTAACTGAATTTCACCCTAGGGGATGGGGATCCCGGGTCCCATATTGACTCTGCGAGAGAAGCTGTAATCCCCCTTTAATATTGAAAAAAAATCAAAAGAATTGCTGGCTGACAGCACCCAGGATGGATGCTGAGCCAGCAGGACCGAGGAGGACCTGGGGTTTCCACCGCAGCCCTCAAGGAAAAAAAGTTGTGGATGTCCCAAATAGGCCCCGGACCCATACTATAATAATAAAAAAGTACAGGGAAAAAGTAATAATAAATGAGCAGCAAGAGATGCTCATTTATTATTCACTGATTTAAGAAAGGAGAGTCCCATAATGCCCTTGGGCTTTTTCAAGCACATATTTTCTTCTTGGTAGTACACTTAGAAGAGGCAGGGACACCACCAAACATTTTTTAATGTTGTGGGGGGCTGCAGGGAGTGCAGCAGCCCTCTAGCTCCATTAAAGAAAACAGTAAGTCTCAAGGGTCATTAAATCCATGACCCCAGGAGAGCTTCCTATATGTTTTTTAGAGCACACTGAGCTGGAACTGTACGCACTTTAGCTGCAGTGTGGGAACCTTAGTGGTTGTTTCTATGGTTGCACTTTGTGCCTTGAAGTCTGTTAAGAAAAACTCAAAGACATCTTAATGTTTTTTTAAACATCTTTATGAATTTTTAAAACATACATTAAATTATAGTTATTGATGACTTTTTAAAACACTTGCTTATAATTATTGATTACTTTTTGACCAAACCAGTATGTTTCCCTTACATAAAATTATACCCTTTATCTTGGTACACATTTCAGCCATGCAAAGGCCCTCAGACCAACTCCCTGCCCTCCCCTCCCAATGCTCTGCCCTGGCTCAACTCCCTGAGGGATGTATGACGTTACAACGCATACTTTTACCACGCATACCTTTACAATGCGGTTTTTACCACGCATACCATTACAACGCATAGCGCTTAGAGGTGCTGGATAGTGGTAAGTATAATTTTCTATTCCAACTCCAGTCCCCGTGGACACTAGGGAAGGTGTTGGATAGAAAATTAAACTTATTCCCTATCCTAGAGCGCCCCCCAGCACAATGCGTTGTAATGGTATGCGTGGTAATGCCTGCGTTGTAATGGTAGTGCGTTGTAAAAATTTCGTTGTAAACGTTACATACCCTCCCTGAGACCCCGGAGCCCTATCCCGTGGTGCCAGTGCTTATTTAAATGGGAGTGGGCATGTGTGCCAACTCCCAAACCTCAAAAGGTTTCACATTCAAATTAAGGGCAGGGGCAAATGGTCCCTCCCTCCCTGAGCCCTAGGGACCCCATCCCCTAGCCTGTGTGTAATTACAAGGGCAGGGGATGTATAGCCCCCCTCTCTAAGCTTCAGAACGCTCCAGGGAACCAATTGCCCATGGGTGCTATTTTGAAAGGGGAAGGGTGCATGCGGTCCCCTTCTGCAACCCTCGAAAGGCTGTGCTCTGAGGGGGTAGGGGGCCCACTCAGGATTGGGCACAGGGCCTAGCCACAGACCAGACCCTGTGTCCACACCCATGCTGCGCACAGCGATGGACTTCTTAATTTACATTAAAAAACACATCGAAATTCACTCAAAAAACCAAAGGCCAAAGTGACATCATAGTTTGGTATGGTAATAATATCTTACTTTGCATTAAATAAACCCTGACACATTCACTGAAAAACCCAAAGGTTGAATAATACCATTTTAAACTGACAAAACCACTGAAATTCACAAGTGTCCTAAAGTAACTATAAGTTGCGGCCTCGCCATGCACTGCTTATTACTTCACATATTACTACACTCATGAAATGTTCTGTGACATTATTGATATTCATAATGTTGCTGCAACATCTGAAATTACATAATTGATGGCAACACTGTGCATGGCAGGACTAGCCCCGTAGAACTTCATAACAACATTATTTGTACAACAAGAACAATGAACACATATACAAGAATAAACACATATAAATGACAACAATACCATGGAATAAGAAGGACAAAATAAAGAATAAAACAATAAATGCATACTTCCAACGAAAATTATCTGTGCTATTGCACCTACATTATCACTCATATATTTCATAAAAGAATCACATAACCATACTGTAAAGATTCGAAAATCCTCCAAGAGGCTAGAGTTAATCTAATTGAATACATAAATAATTGATTCAATAGACTTAATAATAAAGTCCATGGTATCGATGTAGATTTGCTATGATATTAAAATGTTTTGGATCACATAATTCATTTGAGCAATGTAATGCAGTAATTACACCAAAGACAGCTAAATTCAGTTTACAATATTTAAGAACAGTTAATTCAGTATCATAACAATACGCCCAGTCTCTTCCTATGAAGCCAAGCTGTGTATAAATAGCGGCTAAGTGGGAAAACAATAATAGGGTGAGTATCAGTCTGAAGAGTCCTAAGGCTAGACAGAGAGGGTTAATCCATACCCTTCATGGCCTAACAAACAATAGGGAAAATAATAATATATGTTCAACATCTGTTATTGTATCACTACATAATATACAGTGTGGGGATTTGAATGGATTGGACTTCTTGTTGCTAGGAAACTTACTGACAAACAACGTGCCTAACCTAAATTGAATGTACAGTGTTTAAGCTTGACATGGTGTAATTGCATCCATATAAGGCTTCGAAGAAGTGACATATTTGTTAGATGGGAACACATGTGAGGCTGCCTATTTTGGAGTCACCATAATGAGAGTTGTTCTTAAAATTCAAGAAAGCCTATTTTACAGCAGCCTTAGTCCTTGTGTTAAATGATGCTGGATAGTTCCAGCAATTTGCTAGACCTATATCACTGAAGTGTGATTTAATATGTTGCAGCCATGGAATTAAATGCTCTTTCCCTGTTTTCATAATTTCTACTAGGGAACACTTGTAGTGTGATAGCTCAGGAGTGGACCACAATCAAACCCAGAAGAATATGGGTTTCAAAATGGTTAGTTCTCCAACTTTTCAACCACAAGTCAAAAAAGATGAATCAAAGGGGTGCTTTGGGGCAGACTAAATATAGATCTAACAAAGCTATTTTCCTTGGAGGTCAGCCCAGTAGTATCCCCTGCTCCCCATATTTCGGCCCCATCCAATGCCACAGTTAGTGCTTTTAGGCGGTAGACCTCGATGGCCCAGAGGGACAGATTTGGGGCGTGGTAACATTATATCTTTTAGTAAACTTGGAAGCTCTGTGTAAAAGAATCAATTCGCTTTCCATCGTCTGTGATTTCCAAGTACAACATTTCACAAAAATCAGCAAAGGTCTTGAGCAGGTTCTGGAACCCGGATGGGATGCGAGAGACCAAGAGGGTTTCGTCAGCTGGAATAGGAGTGCTGCCTAGTTTAGGAGGATTATGGGTGCTGGTACTAAGATGTTTTATGATGTCATTTATATAAAGGGAAAATAAGGTGTGGGTGAGCACACAGCCTTGATGCAGTCCACGCTCAATAGGATTACGATTGATCTGTGAGCTCACCCCCCCCATCTATCTTACTTGGGCAAAGTCTCCCTTGTGAAGTCTCATCAAAAAATACCTAGCATAGCGGGGTTAACGCCTGTTGCCGTGTGGGAGGACCATAAGCCTTGCCTAGGGCCTAAGTTGAAGGACTCCCTTAAGTCCACAAATGGCACATACATGTGGCCCTTGGAGAGAATCAGGTATTTCCACAAAATAAGATTGAGGCAAAAGGTCTGGTCAATCATACTCACCTTAGTGCTGAATCCTGCCTGCAAGCAGAAAAGATCTGGGATTCTACAATCCATGCAAGCATTGATTAAAACATGGCTACAGGACACTTTCTATAAATTTAGACTGATAGGCTGATAGTTACCAGGAAGGGTCTTATCCCCTTTTTAAAATAGTGGTATAATCTCAGCACTGTGCAAGGAGTTGGGAAATATTTCCCTGACCATATTCCTATTTGACAATACATTGATGAAGGGCCCCACACAGTGGGCTCAGAGCGATATAAGTTGCTGGGGATCTTGCCTGGACTAGGGGCTTTTCCTGGTTGCAGGGACTGAGCAAGTTATAGTTACTTTAGGGCACGAGTCATAGTTGCTTGAGATAGCTATAAGTGGTGAATTTCAGTTGTTTTATTAATGTAAAAATGGGATGTTTTAACTGACATTTTCACATAACTATAACATGCCTTTAAACCCCCACCTCAAGCTGTTATAAGCCCCGGAGAGTCCCCCCCCGCCCCCGGGGGGTCGAAATCCTTTGCAAAAGGGGAGGAGTGCTGCATGCCCCCCTAGCCATTATAGGCCTCGGGGAGTCAACCCCTTGGAACGAAATGTCCCCGGAGACCCTATCCCCCTGAGCTGGCTCACTTGCTGTGTCCCAGGAAGCCCACCCCTGAGACACATCAGTCTCCCTGTCTGCACCAGCGTGGGCAGGGGAACTTGTCTTTGTTCCCAAATTCTTGCCCATTCCACTCTACAATACTCTACTCCATCCTTTCCCATTTCACTTTACAACACTACACGCCACTCTCCTCTGTGCCACTAACTTTTAGACATGTTGAACAGTAGCCATTCTTCTATTCAACATGGCTAAACACATTGGAAAAGACAATAGCTCCTGCATAGGTGAGACCGATTGGCTTTGCCAATGTTTTTTTTTAATTATATACCACATAAATGTGTTCCTTGAAAGCAACTGTCCGTGTGCAGTCAGCCCCAGCTGTGTGCAACCGAAATGGGTGACTGGGCGTTGGCCTCTGGCCAGGCCTTACACCCAGCCAGTGGTGGCTGGCTGGGGGTTAGCCACTTGGCCACTATAATTAGTCTCTGGCCAGATCGTATGCCCAACCTTATGTGGGTTGCAAACTTTGGCTACTGATAACCTTTAGCCGTGTGCAGCATGGGGTTGGCCACTGCACCTGACCTCCAAGCCTTGAACAAAACCCTATGCGGTTTGCCATTCGCAGCAGGGTTGGGGTTGGAAAACCCAAACTCCTTGGGTGACCAACCCCTGTTGTAGATGGCCTTTGGCTGTGAGCAGCTTAATTAGTCACAGGGCCTGACTGCTAGGCCCTGTCCCCAGTCCTCCAGGGGCAGTCAACCTCTCTGCACATGGCCTTCAGAACTGCCAGATTACATCACCAAAACTCATGGACAGGATGGCACTGAGAGTATCAAGATGTCATTAATTAACTAAGCCTTTGCTTTTGTATGTTCATGGAATACCTCAGCAGAGGGTATTTTATTACTTATAATACATGGTCACACCATCACTTGTCCCACAAACCTCTTAAATCCGTGGGGGTTTTGCTACTTCATATGAAGAGTAAAAGTAGTATCAGTAGTGTAAACTAAAACTAAGAGCAGGTTTGTTCCAAAAAAGCATATTCAAATACATTTAATGCAAATCAGATTAAAAGGGGTTGTAGTTCAGAATGAGTAGCAATATGCAAATATATTCTTCCTTTTCTGTCATAATTTGTGTGCAAAAAACACACTTTACCATAAATCTCTCCTTTCTGCTCATTTGCTTAAAACCCCCCAGACCTTTCTGGCTGTCTTTGTTTGCAGCTGCATTGATGCTCTGTGGCCTGCTTTTCAATTTGGCGGTTGTCTCTGGCAGCTAGTATTACAATGTCACAATTTAACTGTGATAATCACAATCAACAGTAAGGGGTCGATTAGGATCGCGGACGGACTTGAGTCCGTCCGCGACCCCTGAGGAGGAGGGAACGTCCGCATGGGCTGCGGCGTTCCCTCCGATCTGATTAGGATGTGACCGCCAGGGTGGCGGTCACATCGTCTATCTCTAACATTGCGGCGGGTGCAGCTTCAAGCTGCACCCGCCCCAATGTAAAAAATGCATGCACAGCATTTGCGTGCACAAAGCGGCAGGCACCGCGTGGTGCCTGCTGCATTGTGCACGCAAATGCAGGGGGGTACCATAGGTACCCCCCATGTGCACCCACCACCACCCCTTCACCCAGGGGGCCCGCAACGGGCCCCCGAAGTGAAGGTCCGTATGCTTTTCCATGGCGGCAATGCCGCCGTGGAAAAGCATATTTACACACACATCATAATATGGCGGACGGTGTCTCATAGACACCGCCTGCCATGTTATGGCTTTTCCGCCGCGGTCGGCTCCGACCGCGGCGGAAAAGCGGCGGACGGAATTCCAGACCCACCAGCCATCCTAATTTGGCGGTGGGTCTTTGGAGTCTCCGCCGCGGTTTTTCCGCATCCTCCAGGCCGGCGGACACTTCCGCCGGCCCGGAGGATGCGGAAAAACCGCCATCCTAATCGGCCCCTAAGAACGAAATTAGACACAGGTTTTTATATTGGATTGCAGATCTATCTATCTATCTGTCTATCTGTCTATCTGTCTGTCTGTCTGTCTGTCTGTCTGTCTGTCTGTCTGTCAATCTATTTATCTATCTCGCCACATCAATTCCCGAATCTGACAGTCCAAGCCCTAGTGGGTGGTGAGCAATTGGGGGTATGGAAAACCCACATATGTATTCTCAAAGTTCCACAATAGGTAAACACATGCAAAACCTAGTGCTAAGGTGCTAATGCTTAAGGTGTGTTTATTGCTGTTAGCAGCGAAAACAACACGTTTTAGCTTGCTGAGAGCCTTGATCATGGATGGGGCAATTTTGTAACATATGGGATAAATACCATGTGTTAGCAATTGGGATGTTTGTTGACTGGGGCGTGAGCCCAAGATAAGCAGCAACCACAATACTAGTCAGGGTAAGGCACAAGCAAACCCCAAATTAACCTGTACCCACCATCTGGTAGCTTGGCATAGAGCATTCAGGCTTAACTTGGAGGTAATGTGTAAAGTATTTGTACAACACATCAAACAGTAAAACAGTGAAAACGCCACTCAAAAGTATCTCACAGGGGGCGTGGCCAAGATGGAGGTCTGAACGGTCACTTGTCCCGGAGGCTCCTTGCTCCTGGCCCATTCATCCGGCCGGATGTATGACGTTACAACGCATACTTTTACAACGACTACCATTACCACGCAATTTTTACAACGCAGGAACCATTACAACGAAGTACCGTTACAACGCTGGTATTTACAACGCAGGTGCCTTTACAACGCATACCATTACAACGTAAATATTAGTAAGTATATAATATTTTTTTTAATGTAAATTAATTAAATTAAATTTAATTTAATTTAATTAATTTAATTATTTTAATTAATTTAATTTAATTTAATTTATTTTAATTTATGTAATTTAATTTAATGTAATTTATTTAATGTAAATAATTTAATTTAATTAATTAAATTTAATTTAATGTAATTTAATATAATTAATTAATTTTAATTAATTTTAATTTAATTTAATTAATTTAATGTAATTTAATGTAATTATTTTAATTAATTTAATTTAATTTAATATAATTAATTTAATTAATTTAATGTAATTTAATGTAATTTAATATAATTAATTTAATTAAATTAATTTAATTAATTTAATTTAATTAATTTAATTAATTTAATTTATTTTAATTAATTTAGTTTAATTTAATTAATTTAATTTATCCTGTACCCCTTTACCCAAAAACCCCAAACTGACCCTGAACCCTAAAAATACCCCTTTACCCAAAAACCCCAAACTGACCCTGAACCCTAAAAATACCCTTTTACCCAAAAACTGAAAACTGACCCTGAACCCTAAAAATACCCCTTTACCCAAAAACTGAAAACTGACCCTGAACCCTAAAAATACCCCTTTACCCAAAAACTGAAAACTGACCCTGAACCCTAAAAATACCCTTTTACCCAAAAACTGAAAACTGACCCTGAACCCTAAAAATACCCCTGAACCCTAAAAATACCCCTTTACCCAAAAACTGAAAACTGACCCTGAACCCTAAAAATACCCTTTTACCCAAAAACTGAAAACTGACCCTGAACCCTAAAAATACCCCTTTACCCAAAAACTGAAAACTGACCCTGAACCCTAAAAATACCCCTTTACCCAAAAACTGAAAACTGACCCTGAACCCTAAAAATACCCCTTTACCCAAAAACTGAAAACTGACCCTGAACCCTAAAAATACCCTTTTACCCAAAAACTGAAAACTGACCCTGAACCCTAAAAATACCCCTTTACCCAAAAACTATAATACTATACAAACTATATACTTACCAATACTTACGTTGTAATGGTATGCGTTGTAAAGGTACCTGCGTTGTAAAAACATGCGTTGAAAAAACATGCGTTGTAATAGTTTTTGCGTTGTAAAAATCTCGTTGTAATGGTAGTTCGTTGTAAAAGTTGCGTTGTAAAGGTTGTTTCCCATCCGGCCGTATCTTAGCAGGAACCCCCCATCTGGAAGCCACGAACAACGGAATAGAGAGAGGAAGAGAGGCGGCAATCCTGAGAGTGCAAGAAAAGAGGGTTCGCTCTCGCTCGACGCGCAGTGACTCTTCAAGGGAGAGCGGCGCCGAAAGAAAATGGCGCCCAGGTCAGACACCGTCTAGAGCTGCCACCAGAGTGACACCAAGAGTGGCGGCATCAGTGAGGCTGGCGTCAGCGGCGTAAGTCGCCCGGCTTGATCGATTAGTGCCTGCAGCATCAGCGGAGGCGAGAGAGCAGCAGAGAACGGTGTGGGGTGAGGAGCAGATTTGAGGCCTGCAGGGGCGCGTTCCCAATACACGTCACTCAGAGCGCAGCACAGGAAGACCCAGGCCGGGCCGCACCAGGCTTCGTGGAGGAGGCGGACAAGAGTGAGCCCGCGGCAGAGGACAGATCTCAACCCATCCTATACTGAAGTGAGAAAGAGGAGACACAGTAGGGGGGCAGTTTGGAAGCAGACGCCTTGGAATCCTAGCCCAGCCCGGTGTTCTTGGGCAGGGTAGCAAAGGCGGGAGGTGGAGCCCGAAAATGGCAGCTCAGCACTGCAGTGGTTAGAGCAGCTGTCAAAGCTGTACTCAGAGGGCCCCTGAGGACTGTAGCGGGACATCAGAGCCTAACATCACAGAGCTGTTGCACCCCAGCACACACGACTGCAAGTAAGGGTGGTGCCGAGGGAGGCCGACTGGCTGGGAGGGAGCGGAGGAGTGAATGGGGGGTGCCTAGACTCCCAGTGGAGGGACGCAAGCCCTGTGCTGATTGACGAGGCGTGACACGGATCCAGTGCAATAGCTGCTGCAGAGGTGGCCTGGAGGGGTGAAAGCAGCCTGGCGAGTAAAGGTGTAGATGGGACCCCCGCCACCGTCCCGGAGAGCCGGAGGCCCACATCTATTAGCCCCTATACCTGAGTGCGCCGTGGGCCTTACAGGTAGGCCTACTGCCATGCTTTCGAGAGCGGGCCTGGTATGCACTGAGCGGAACCATCAACACTAGGTGGAAGGGTGAAAGGGACCTGGTGAGTGCAGACATAGATGGGGCAGCGCAGCGGGCCTAAAGACACTGCCCTGGTCATCTAGAGGCTGGTACTGGAGGCCAACCACGTGGTGTGAGTGACGGGCCCTGCGGGCCTGGTGAGAGTGGATCTGGTAATCAGGGTGCGACAGCAGTGACACGAGGTGTAGCGACCAAAAGGGAAACCGGTGCAGTTGCATCGAGGGACTGGGGGCTCCCACCAGGGAGGGGTTCTGGCAGAACCCAGCGCAGAAGTGGAGGGGCCCTCCGCGGGGGACAGCACAAGAAGGGCTGCACAGCGGGCCCTACAACTTTTCCACAATACGCAGCAGCCTGTTGACACACCCAGCCCACGGTGGGAGCGTAGTGAAGTCCTGCCCATTCGCCTGACACTGGGCTGGGGAGTGGGAGACCACAGTGGAGGCACGAGACAACAGAGCTGTGTTATACAGTAGTGTACAGGGGATCAACAAGGCATTCGCCAGAGCAAAGGGGCATACACCCGGCCAGAACATTCGGCTGGCGGAGAGGGGAGGAGTCGGCCACAACCGCCCGGTAGTGGGACCAAACAAAAGTCAAGGGGTGCCCTGTATGGTGCAAAGAAGCGGGGTAGCCACCTGAAACACCTGAGCACTGCAAAAGAAAGGAGGACACCCTCTGCAGCCTGAGAGCGACGGAGAGGCTGCTGAATTGAAGGCAGAGTATGGAGGCGGGGCGGAGGTGAATCCTGCCGTAGGTTGTCTACCGCAGTAAGATAAGGGGACTAACTCACTCTATATCAAAAGGCAGAAGCGCTACTTAGACACCCCATAAATTGACGAGCACCAGGGTTGACTCCTCCCACATGAATTAACCAGAGATGTCCTCGGTGAGGAAGAAAGGGGAAAGATCTTTGAAAGAGATGCTCACCAAAGGACCCCTTCCTGGGGACAAAGGGAGTAGAACGCCCCAGGCCCGAAAGCTCCTACAGACCTGGAAGACGGAGAGGTCACAATTACTCACTCATTCCTTGAATCGCTTTTCAATGTTCTCAGAGAGGATTTTCAAACACTTAAGAGCAAGGTGGCAAGCAATTGGACCTGCAGGCGCATGCAGAGGGCCTCGAGAATCGTTCAAATAACATCAGGGGGTCCTTTCGAAAACGGAAGAGATGAATGTGACCCAATATCTCCAGGGACTGTTTCGTGACATATTAGGAGAATCCCAGGACTTTGCAATCCGCATAGACCTGGCACACCGTGCAGGGCTGGCGAGTAACCCTAGGTGTAGTTCGCGTAGTAGCGCTACGTGTAGCTACACAAAGTGCACTTCGCACTACGCAAGCTACGCGAACTGCGTAGTGCACTGTGCAAAATACTGTTCGCACTGATTGCACAGTGCCGGATGCTTGTGCGCACTGTGCAATGAGTGCAAACCGCATCTTGCACAGTGCAAACGGTCGTTTTCTGCCGCTCGAGTAGATTTCTACTCAAGCGGCAGGTTTCTCAATGCAGACTGGTAATTTCTCATCGCGTGCGGTCGTGAGCATACACAACCACTCACAATGTCAAACCTGACCCCCCCGTCGTTGAGGATCTCGCCGGGAGGTTTATTTTCCATGCTCGCGATCGGCAACTTGATGTTGCTGATCGCGAACAAGGAAAAAGTCTCGCCGGGATGTCATTTTGCTCGCTCGCGGTCGCCAACTTGAAGTTGAGGACTGCGAACAAGCCTAAAATGACCGCTACGTGTGTTTGCACTGTGCTACCTGCAATTTGCGTAGTGCGAAGTAGCCCAAACTCCGCAAACTACGCGAGCGTAGTGTAGTACTTCGCCCAGGGTTACTGGCGAGACGGGATCCTGCTCCTCTCCCAGACATACTTGCCTTCCTGCCGGACTTTCCTCTCAATGAACGAATACTGCGGGAGGCTCAGTCGAAACAACCATTACTATATCAAGGGCATTCCATAGCTCTTTACCAAGACCTGGCTTCCATCACACTTCAAAAGAGGAAGGCTTTTTGAGAAGTGATCATCATCTGAGAGAACAAGGGGTGGCATACTCCTGGGGCCACCCCTTTCGCCTAATCTTTAAATTGAATGGCAAGCTCTACCAACTCCAAACCCTCCAAGAAACTTGTACGATTCTCAGCTTAGAACATCGAGCCACGGAATAGTCACCCAACCGCGCACAAGGTTCGCCAGGAAACGATGGCAGAAAGTGGGCGACAGACACTCACCCAATCAAGAGTGACAGTGGAACTCTCACACCATGGCACAGGAAAGAATGGCGGCACTTGAAACAGTCCAGAAAGAAACTGCTGCGACGGCCCACCCGTGACTCTACCAGAGGGATTGTTTAGCATTGATATTGCAATGGCTGAGGGGGGAGAGGGTCAGGGGGCCCGGGACACTTGGACCACACACTAACCCTAATTTTTTGCTCACCACATGCCCACATCCTTGCGTGATGGGCAATGGACACTGATGAAACTCTGGGGTTTTCTAGTTGGGGTTAGGGAGGGCAGGGGGTTCAGGGTGGAGGGGATGGGGAGGGGGCTTCTTGCTGATGGGTTGGTGGGTGTTGGGGTTAGGGAGGGGGAGGGTAAGGCGAACCAGTGTGCTATAAAGGAGGGGGTCCATATGTGGCGCGCGCTCACAAGTGCAGGGTGTCGAGAACTCACAAGGTAGTCGGGTGGACAGGGGGGTCTTCCCCATCAAATTCAGCAGTGTGATTTCATAATCGCCCTATGTCAAGATCCACATTGCAGAGTCTCGCCCTTAACGTGAAGGGACTGAACAACCCCAATAAAAGGAGAGCCATTGTATCCTACTTAGAGGACTCAGGGGCGTCAGTTCGCCTCCTGCAGGAGACCCATCTCCTCCCCAAAGACTGGCACCGTATCCGATCCCAAGCTTTTCCCCACTAATTCTACTCCTCTACCGCAGATAAGAAGGCAGGGGTGGCCTTTCTGATAGCTAAATCGTTTCAAGGTACGGTAGGGACCAATGTGGTGCAAATAAAGGGCCGTTTACTGGCCTATACAATTTGGGTGGGGGGCGCCCCCCTAGTGGTGGTCTCTATCTATGCCCCAAACTCGGGACAAGAGCAATTTCTGAAGATGGCATTGTCGAAGGTCTTGTGTTCCCAAGAACGGAGGATGGTGGTGGGGGGGGGACCTAAATCTGGTCATGAATGCAGAGACAGATCGGTCAGGGCAGCGCTATGGCCAAACTGGGGCACTCTGCAAGGCAGGGAGGGAGAGGCTAAGGGACAGGGGTTTGCTAGATTTATGGAGGGTAGCTCACCCCCAACTCACACAATTTTCCTTCTACTCTCATGTGCATCACACCTACGCCAGGCTAGATCATTTTATAGGGCCCACAATGGCAAACACATTGGAAGATATGGTGAACATCATCCCAACAGCACTCTCAGATCATGACGCAGTGACAGTGACTCTCTCTATGCCCTCGATCCGTAGATCTCTGGGGAGGTAGAGAATGAGAGAAAATTTGCTTTCTAGAGCAGGTGCCCCAACAACTTCACAAATACATCGCTGACTACCTAGAGTCAAATGACTCCCCAGACATTGCTATCTCGGCGCTTTGGGGGGCACTCAAGGAGATGGTGCTGGGTGAACTAATCGCCATTTCCGCAGCCGAAGCCAAAAAACGTAAAGAAAAGAAGGAGCTCCTTACCGCCCGAGTAACAGAGCTAGAACGAATATAGCACCAACTAAAGGCAGCAAGGGTGCACCCTGCGACACTTGACTTAGATAGAGCCGAATATGCAGCCCTTCGGCTGAAGCACTCCTACTACGTGGGAGGCGATAAAACGGGGCGACTCCTTGCCAGCAAACTTAGGGCCCGCGCCCAGTGTGCAAAAATACAAGTGCTTCAGAACGACAAAGAGACAATGGTTGAAGGGGACAAGGAGATTGCTGCGGTCCTTTGGGACTTCTACTCCACACTATAATGCAAAGCCTCGCAGTTGAGTGACGACGGGTAAACATATCTTAAGGGGGCCGCTCCCATGGGTAAACACCATGGGAGCCGAAGCACTGGACGCGCCCATTAAGATTGAGGAAGTGATTGGGGCGATTTCTCGTCTCAAACCACTGAAATCGCCTGGCCCTGATGGCTTTTCGGTGGGATTCTTTAAAGCCATCTGCCTATTTCTGGCCCCGATTTTAACGCAGCTTTTTAATTCCTTCCAGGGGCTCTGGACCATACCCTCAGACATGTTGACAGCTGACATCGTAGTCATTTCTAAGCCGAGTAAGGACACGACTCAATGTAGTTCATATCGACTGATTTCCCTCCTCAACCTAGATCTCTAGTTGTTTACGGGTCCTTGCGGCTAGATTGGGCCCGCGCCTACCTGGGACTTTTGAACCTGACCAATCCGGCTACATATCTAATCATCAAAGCAGCAACAACACTAAATGCCTCTTATATTTGATAGATAAAGCCCATCGCACTAATATGAACGCCCTGCTACTGTCAGTCGATGCCGAAAAGGCTTTCGACAGAGTTAGCTGGGACTTTTTAGATAAAACCTTAGCTCACTTTGGTGTGGGAGATCGGTTCAGAGCTTGGGTTGCGAGCTGCTACGACAGGCCCACAGCGGTAATTAAGGTGAACAGGGTGGCTTCCCATCCCTTTGAAATACAGAAGAGTACGAGACAGGGGTGCCCTTTGTCACCCCTTCTCTCTGTGCTTTATGTGGAACCCCTAGCACAAAAAATTCGGGATAACCCTGACATCTTATGTATTCCATTCAGGGAGGAGCGCCATACTGTGAGCTTATACGCTGATGATATTCTGGCGACTCTAGAGTCCCCTGAGCAATCGGTACCAGCTTTTTTGCGGTAGCTGACTGTCTTTGGTCAGGTCTCCAGGTTTTACGGTAAACGTCAGGAAATCCATGGTCTTACATCTGGGTAGTGGGGCAGCTCGAAACGAGGGTGAGCGGCCACAATACGGAGAGCTGTAATCCTGTGACACAATCACTTATCTAGGGATAGACCGTGCTTCTTCCTTTGCAAGAACGGCCACACAGAATTATGCCAAGCTCCTCTCCCAAATCCAGAAAGACCTTACACAGTGGCAAAAACACTCCTTATCTCTTCTAGGCCGCATTGCAGCCATCAAAATGAATATCCTGCCCAAAGCCCTTTAGATTTTTCAGACCATACAGGCCTGGCCCCCACCGGGGACCCTCCCTAAAATACAAAGCGTGGTGCAACAATTCATCTGGGCAGGGGCACGTCCTCGTATGCGCAGAGATCTTTCACACAGACCTCCAGACAAAGGAGGGTTGGGTATCCAGAACTTTGTAGAATATTTTAGAGCATTACAACTTAGACACTTGGTGGAGTGTAGCAGACCCGAGTCTGAAAAACGATGGCTGTTCCAGGACCGGGCGCTAGCGAAGTTCTCCTTGTGGAAGGTGCCTTTTCTAAGGTGGCCAGCTAGACCACCAAATCTTAGGGGCTCCCCAATCACAAACACACTGTTCAGACTCTGGGACTCGGTGGCAGTCAAACACAGCCTCACATCCTTACCCTCGTCCTTGGCACCTATGTTCGACAATCTGGAATTTCCACCAGGGCTTGAAGAATGAGCATTCCCACAATGGCGGGCAACGGAATGCAAGTCAGCGGGACACCTCTTCGATCTAGATGGATTCCTCCTGTTTGCAGAAGTGGAACAATCCTACACAATCACCGCACTGCAATGCTAACAATACTTCCAAATCGGCCACTGGCTCCTCCACCCCGAGGTGCGTTCGCTGGTTCAAAGAAAGCTCACCACATATGAGAAATGGCTCATAACCACAATCTCAGATAAAAAGATGATCTCTGAACCATATAGTATATAGTGTGCGTCCACCAGCTCCCTCCTCCCCTCTGCGGGGTAGTGGTGGTGGGCGCAGGAACTCGGGAGACACCTAACAGAGAAAGCATGGCGCGATATATATTTTCGGGCTAATCACATGGCTTGCAATACAGGTAGTAGGGAAGCGGAGGTCAAAGTGGTCACCTACTGGTATTTAACCCCGGTCAGGCTGAAAAAGGGAACCCTGAGCGATGCCCGACATGTTGGCAGGGTTGTGACGAAGAGGGTTCACTGGCTCATCTACTCTGGGACTGTAAGGAACTGACTGATTACTGGGGTACTATTCTGTACGACATTGACAAGCACTTTGAGACCAAAATCACCCCATTCCCCGCCTACACACTTCGAGGGCACCCCAACTCACACACCTACCCACTGAAATCGATTAAGGGAAAACAGATGGGCCTGGCAATGGGAGCAGTTGTTCAACATATCCTTTCTTTATGGGGCACACAGACCCGACAGACCCCACAGGCTGGCTATACAAATTATAGTATATCGTAGGCATGGAACGTATTCAAGCCACCCTGAAGAACTCTACGCAATCCTACAGGACTATACGATGCCCATTGCTGTCTCTGCTGGCGCTTGAAATGATCAAGGTGACATGCCCCAAATACCTTCGTCTCCTTCGTCTCACAGAAGTACAACATAGGGATGAAGCCCCTAAACCTGCTCATTAATAGGTGACCCTTACAAAAGGTTCTTAAGAGATATTCGCCTAGCACACCGGTTCAGGGTGGGAGGGGGGTTCAGGGAGTTTTGTTTCTCACTCACTCTTTGATTTCTTATAATGTTTACTCGGGTCAATCCCAGGCTGTACCTTGCTTGCATTTACCTCTCCACTCGTCCAAGGAAGAATTATTGGGACTCATCTATGTGTGTATGGATCTGGCTGGTATAGGGGCGGATGGTAATTTTAGGATCATGATTTGGGATTGTCTGATGTACTCAATGCTGCCTTTACATATTTGTAAAACAATAAAAACAGAGTTAACCATAAAAAGATCTGACAGCAGGTTTTGAAAAATAGAGTAAATTGTCATAAATAAAACAAGAACAAAACAACAAAAATACAATCAGGGAAATTGGAGATTTAGTTTTATGGTAAAATAGCACCAAAAAGCACAAAGTGCCAACAATGGATATCTAGTTGCGTCAGACCATGATAAAGTCACAAGTTAAGGCAGACCGCGACAGAATGCAAATCGGCTACAGGGACCCAGATAGGCTCGGTGAACAAAGTACCTTAAATCCTGGTTGCGGAATGTTGTGTGGATCCGAAGCGAAGTCAAAGCAATGAATCGATTCTGAGATGTGGCAAGGCTGCGGTGTTGTATCGATGTCAAGGGTTCCATTGGTTGGCCTTGCAATGTGAAGTCTGGGCAATGAGGATGTGGAGCACACCAGCACTGCATCGGTTCCAAGGAGCTGTGATGCGGAGGCTGGCGTCATCGTCGAGCTGCCATTGATGAGGGATGCAAGAACCTGGGCCGGAGTTGCACCACCCCTTCGGCAATGCCTCAGTTCTGAAAACTGCAAGGGTGATGCAGACCTTCTCTGTCGGGCCCAATCCATGCAGCAGCGGCAATGCATCAGTTCTGCTTCTTCAGGATGTGCTGCTCAACCTGGGAGATGTGTCGGTTCGGTCGGGTATGCCCCGCTCAGCCAAGGAGATGTGTCGGTTTGGCTTGATGGTGCGCCATTCAGGAAATGAAGCTGCATCGTTTACACTTGTAAGCACTTAAGGCCACTTCTAAAGGTCCAGAACTGGGGTGGCACCACTTGGCAGGGTAGACTCACAGATGGCAGAGTTCAAGTGCACATGCAAGGTTTTTGGACGCTTGTTATGTCCCTGAGGAGTCAGATCAGGAGGCCAGCCAACTAGCCCTTGGAGTCATTCTCGGTTCTAGGTTCAAGAGATGCATGTCCAATCCTTCTCACCCAGGCAAGAATGCTGCAGGCAGCAGGTCAGCACAGCAAAGCAGGAGTCAAGCATAGTAGCAGTCCATTCAGTAGCACAGAAGTTCTTCTTCCTGACAGATTATGCACAGGTCCAAAGGTGTACTGAGTGGTGGTGTCTGAGGTCCTTCTTTTATACACAGTTGGGCCCTTTAAGTGTGGAGAATCTTCTATAGACATTCCTTTGAAGAGCACAGATGCCCTGATCTGCCAGCTCTAGCTCAAGACTAACTACAGGGGGTAGGCAGCCCTTTGTGTGGGAACAGGACACAGCCTATTCAGGTGTAAGTGAGGCTGGGTCCAGCTTTTCCCTCTCATGTCAGGATAGCCCACTCAGTCACACCTAAGATCCCTTTGTGTCTGGTTGTCTAGGAGGAATATACAAAGCCCAACTACACCAAGTAATTTGACCAGAGACAGGCTGCAGGCACCAAATGGCGAAGGCAAGAAAATGTCAACTTTCTAAAAGTGGCATTTTCAGAACTGTAATTTAAAATCCGACTTCACCATCAGTTAGGATTTTAAGTTAGGATTCCAAAGACACTAAACATGAACCAGTCTTATAATCCCATTTAGAAATTAAATTTATAAAATGTAATAAGGTAATCCCAATGTTATCCTATAGGAGGCATAGGCCTTGAAGTAGTAAAAAACGAATTGAAGAGTTTTTCACTACCAGGACTTGTAACACTTGAAAGCACATGCACCCTGCCCTCCGGGCTGCCTAGGACCTACCCTAGGTGTGACTCATATGTATTAAAAAGGAAGGTTTGGGTTTGCAAGAGGTTTAACTTGCCATGACGACATGACAGTTCAAAACTGCATACACAGGCTCTTCAATGGCAGGCCAAAGACAGGTGTAAAGGGCTGTTTAAGTGTGTGGCACAATTAGTGCTGCAGGCCCATTAGTAGCATTTAATTTGCAGGTCCAGGAAGCATGTGTTCACTTCACTAGATACTTATAAGTACACTAAATATGCCAATTGGGTAGAAGCCAATGTTACCATGTTATAAGCAGAGAACACATGCACTTTAGTAATGGTCAGCAGTGATAACATGTGCAGAATCCTAAGGCCAGCAAAAGCAGGCGGTCTGAAGGCAAAAGGTTAGGGGAAACCATGCCAAGGATGCCAAGTCTAACACCGTGTGATCATAGACAGTGAGGTTGCATGCGCTTCCACAGCCTTTCTTCCAATCTTTGTACATTGAAAAATTAATTGTTCATAATTATATTTAAATCATTCCTATAATAATTTGAAATGCCAAAACATTTGAATGTTTTTGATTTGGTACATAAATAAAATTATGATGATCAATCAAAATAATTTTATTGCATGTTGTCCCTTTAAGATTAGGCTTCATATTGAAAAACGTTGTAATATTGAAATTACATTTGATGAATTAATATGATAAATAAAGATCATTATGAAGTCTGTTCAAACCAAAATTATAATGTCCCAGTGAGTCGCCATATCGGTCCATGTGGAGATCATCATAGGTCCAAATCCTTACAAGTTATCCTCATGGTTGATTGTGATATCCAATCATCTATCTCTTACTCCCTCAATTTCAGAGTTTGCTTGTCTGTCAGCTGGGTATGACATTTTCCATCGCATCACTTTTTAATTGCCATCCTTCACATAAGTGCAATGTGAATTGAAATCATAATTAACAATTACATCACACAGTGGGCCTTATAAAGAACCACATTTTCTAAACTAGTTCTGAAGTTTGAAATTTCTAGTAACAGGGTATTTCTGGTCTTTATTTACTATAGGCATAATTATTATCTTATTTATGGAAAAGATTGCATTTTTTCCAATATGTCTACTTTTCATGGGCATTCTATATGGTACACATCATAGTCTGTTTTGAAATGTATGAATTTCGATATTTTCCATGTTTTTGTGAAGGATGGTGAATTCCAACCTGTTCTGGCTATATTTGCGAGTTGTACAGTCTTTACAAGTATATGCACTAATCATTGTTGTTATAATTGTTGTTAAAATGACTTTGTACTAACATATCTCTCATGTTCCTACTTCTTCTGAAGGTTATGTTAAGAGCATCTCCTAAATATTTACAGATTGACCTTTCATTTTTAGTAATTGCCAGTTGTTTGCAGAGAATGTTTCTAACTTCCCTTATCTTGTTACTTATTGTAGTTATTAATCTGATCATATCTGCTTAATTTTTGCTACTGTATAATGTCTGTTGTCCGCAGAAAATCTCTGGCAACAGTGTTGATTTTTACTATGGCCCTTCAAAATACTTGTAGTGGGTAACTCCTGGCTTTAAATCTGGCTAACATGTCTATTTTTGCTGTCTCCAAAACATTTTGTATGGCCGGTGGTGTTCGCAGAGTTTTGTCCACTCTGCGTTCTGCTTGGAACACGGAGTTCCGGCAAAACTCTGCCAACCGCCGCATGCCAGAAATGTTTATCGTGAGTGGCTCACCAACCTTAAGTTGGTGACCCCGAGCGAAAATTTGTGTCTTCAAATGTGATTTTTTGGCACTAGAATGTCTCCCGGCAAGACTGCCTGCGTTGAGAAAGCTGCCACTAGAGAAAAAAATCTACTTGAGTGGCAGAAAGAAGCAGCGTCCTCTGGTGCACCGCATGATGCAGTGCACACAGATTTTACAGCAAAGAACAAGCGCCCGGCACTAACAATTAGCGAATTGTGGCAAATCCTGCCACTTGCAGAACTCCACGGAATCTCGTGGAGTTTTTATGTACCTCCACGGAATTCTGCGAGTTTCGCCCACCCCTACTCAAAATTCTGTTCTGCACTACATTTATGTTTGAGTCTCACCAACTCACCATATGGTATGTTCCACTTCATATGTAGTGGGTGGTTTCTGTGTGTGTGAGTGGAATGTTGTTTCCTGCGTTTGACTTCCTGTGCATTGAAATAGTTGTTTCTAATTTAGATGAGGAAATATATACGAGTGTTACTGCATGTTGCAGTGAAGGTAAGGCCTAGTGATTTTAGATTTACGGTCCTAACAAACTCCTCTAATTTCCCTACACAACTCTTCTATATCAAAAATAAATCATCAGTTTAACCTAGCCACAAGACTACATATTGCATGTACTGTTCCGGATAAGAGGGCATTGACTGCATGCCCCCTCCCCTTAGGTTCCGGCCCCGGGATATGGTGTCCACTTGGCCCAAGAAGGCTTTGGGAGGGGGGCTGCGTCACCCCCTTCCCATTTGTTATTGAATTTGGCCCCTGGGATGGGTGCCCCAGGGCCGAAGAAGGCTCAGGAAGGAGGGTTGCACATCCTACTCCCCTATTTATTTGTATTTGGTCCCTGGGATGAGGAGTCCAGGGCCAATTAAGGGCCGGAGAGGGGCCAGAGGGCCTGGCCGATGCAGCTAACCTGGAGGCAGCTGAGACATGTGCTAGTGAGTAAAGTAACCACTGCAAGCTTAACTGAGGATAAAGCATGTGTTCTGTCTAAAGCCCCTTAAGAAAATAGTGTTCTGAGGACCGAAGACAAGAGCCACGTTGGCTTTCTGATGGAATGATTCTTCCTGTTGCCAACGTGGAGGCGCCTCGGATGGGCAGAGTGGGTGAGCGCCGCCCCGTACAACAGGGAGACCCTGTTGTTCTTCAAGGAAGTGGAGAAGTTTGTGAAGGAGTTCGGGCTGGAGGCTGCCGCCCCTGCCACATGGACCCCGAAGCTTATCCAAGGCCAGATATGAGCAAAGGACATCAGCGAACCGAACAGCGCCCTCCCCTCTGCCACAGCAGACCACGTGTGGGGTAACGTCGCATCCAAGAACCAGACCAACCAGCACAAAGATATCACCTGGATGGCCATCCAAGAAGGACTTCCTGTGAGAGCCTTCATGCACGCAAGAGGACTTAACCGATATAAGTCCTGCCAGAGGGATGCACAGGACCTGCTGAAGGCCCTAGGCAAGGAGTTTAGGGCCTTGATACCTACACCCTGCATCACCACGGACTCTGTGATGTATGGTTTCTTCCCAGGGACACATGCACTGAGTGACCTCCAGAACTGCTGGAGGCTCCTGTGCTGTCTAAAGATGTTCTTCTGTTTTCCAGAAACCGCCTGGTAGTGGGGAAGAAGGAGACATCGACCCTGGCGTGCCACAAGATGATCCACTGCCTCCTGCGCAACTACGCAGCACTGGACTGATCAGATGAAGGCAGCGACGATGAAAACTGAGGACCCAAAGGGGTCTCCTTGTACCTTCACACGGGAGGGACCTGAAGGCTCAGGCAACGAAGAAGACAACGACAGCTGAGGACCCAAGGGGTCCCCCTGCCCTTACCTGGGGAGGGGCCCGGAGGGGCAACTAACCTGTTTTTTGCACTTTTTTCCCCTTGCCCAGGAAATGGTAGGTGACAGGGGAGAGGAGAAGGAGGATGAAGACAGGTGGAGTAAATGTAGTTATTAACTGTTTGTATTTGACTAACATGACATTTTTCCTTCACAGTTAAAAGGTCAATGGGATAGCTTGTGCACTTGTTGTAATGTTTGTTACCAACGACTTATGATTAAAATAGGGCTTTGTGGAAGGTGACGTATGACAAAGATTTTAAAAAAGTGTTCTGAGATTGTACTTAAAACGTAGGTAGTAACAACATATATACCAGGGATGTTCTCATGGGAGGTTACGAGAAGAGACAAGGTGGTACTAAGGAGGGACTACTAAGCCTATTGACCAATTAAAAGCCACCCTTTACAAAGGACGGGGACAGAAGCCAATTAAAGTGGGTGGAGCTTTATGCACATAACCTGAATACAGCATGTCTCGAAGAGACAGCGCAAGTGCTGCCTAGGCGAGACCTAAAAAAGGGGAGGGGCTGTGTGCCTCCCCTCCCCGAGCCTTCAGAGGCTCCAGGGACCTTATCACCTGGGGCCATTTTTTTTTAAAAAGGGAGGGGGCTGCACCTCAGGCACCAGGAATCCCATCCCCTGGGGCTGTGTTTTTTTTTTTTTAAAGGGGGGGGGGGGTGCTTGGCTCCCATCTTTGAGCCTCAGTAGGTCCTAGAAACCCCATCTCCCAGGGCCGTATTTTTTTTTAAGAGGAGGGGGACTGCATGGCCCCCTTACAAGGCCTATTTTTCCGCAGGGCCCTCGTGGCCCTAGCAGGCTCCCCGCATGCTGCGGGAGCCAGGATTGCTCCCGCCCAGAGGGAGCAGCTTTTATGCAATCTGTGGATCTGTTTCTCTGCCCACATTGTCCGAGCAAGGAAACAGTTCCCAAGTCTGCTCCCAGCTGGTAAGAGCATTTTTAACATTAGGAGAAGACTTAGTGTTTGCTCCTATTTGTTGGGAGTTCCAAAAATGCTCCCGCCATATGGGAGTAACACAAGCAGGGAAACTACTGTGTCCTGGGGGTGGGCTCCCAGGGACATAGCAAGAGAGTATGGTGTCCCTTAGGCTCAGGGAGGAGGGCCGTGCCCTCCTGTAGCAGGGATTCTGCTCATACACAGACCTGTGCATAGAGACTTGGAACCCCAGTGAATTAGGGTGTGCAAAAACTCACCTTAGTAGCCAAAATCCCCTACCAGACTAGCAATCAGTGTCTCATTGGTTCTTCCATAACCCCAATGATTAGACAACCCAGAACATGGGCCTTAGAATACCTCAGTCAATGTGGAACACATGAACACTCTTTCCTTATACTCTCATACTAGTCCAAAACGGGGAGTAAATGAAGACACGTGCAAGTTTGAAAGATTTATTTCTAATGCCGTGTTCTCAGGCGCAGTATCTTAGCTAATACAAGCAGATATATTATAAGCAACAAGATTATCAGCATAGTTACTATTCCATAAAATACAAAGGGAGAAAGCATGTTAAAATGCTAAATGAAAAAGGGCTAGATTACACCTAGAAATTACCCTCCCTTGCTAGTAGGTTATGTTATATCTACAGAAGGTCTCCTGGGTTTACAAGGGCGGCCCCATACCTCTGGTCCTAGCAGAAATGGATCACATCATTTTCTGCACCATCTCTCTGCATGCAAATGTTCTCTAAGTGTGTGAGCATGCCTGCGCAGTGCATTATTAAACACGCCAAAATCAGAGGTGGCCACAGCTGCATATATGTTACGTCTAGAACATGCGCTGATCAGACCGAACAACAACCACTGTGTTGGAATAACCTTGAAGGCCTCGGCAATCACTGTTCAGACAAAGCTTACCAAGCAAGGCTGCTAGTATAGAAAAACATATTATTCTCGTGTGAAGCAAAACAGTACGCTAGACTCTAAACATTTATAGTAATGTGTGCTGTGTGCAAAGGCAGTAGAAAGGAACAAGCATTTACAATACAATGGTCTCGGCATTGTTAAAGTTGGAGCTATTGGCATTGCTCATGACATTATTTTTATTTATGTTTTTGTTTTTAAAACATATATGAGAGAGCACAAGTTTGAAAAAAATGTATAAGTACGCCATATTTACAAGCACGTAGTTAGTTAACATGTACTTTGCACCAGAGTGTCTTATATTCAGTGGTGAAATGCATAGAATGTTTAAGTAGAGTAACAATAATCATAACTGTGTGAGACTAATGTAGAAATGTTTGGGATGAAAATGAAAACCTCACGTTCTCATGTTAAAGGAATAATGTAAGAGTTGAATGTAACTCTAAAACCCAGTATTTTGTGTAGGCCTCATGGCAATTCACAAGCAAATCTAAACGTGCTGCTAAAATAATGTGAGACAAGGTTGACATGGTTCTTTCAAAATGTACTATTGAACTTAGGGTTAAAAGTATATGCTTTATAGATGTGTTATTTTAGAAACGTATGCTAGTTAAGAATGTTTGCTGTTTAAATCAAGTTAACGTTTTAAGAGTGCAGGAACCTGCTGCATGTAAATCAAGTAGGCCAGAGCAGATAATGTCATGTAGTTTAAATCGTCATGTGCTCGTTAGAGGAGAGGTCGTGAGGTGTCCAGTATGGAGCTCTGAGAGTGTTTTATGGCCTAAGATATGGTGAAGTCTGGAATTTGAGGCCCACTGCAGGACGAGCTGTATGCAGGTGCGAGGGTCCTAATCAGCTCGAATGAAAGGGACTTTGTTCAGTGGCGCCTTGCGCAGGCCTGTAGGAGTTTCCAGGAATTTCAGGGGGTATCAGCGCACGGAAGAAGAAGCCTGGGAACCAAGGTCAACTTTAACGAGGGTCTTCAAGAGTACCATCATGGAGTTTGCCGCGGAAAGATGTACCACGTGAGGGGCGTCCCAAGGGGCGTTTCTATTGGAAATGTGATTTGGTATTAGGGAAAGTGACCCGGGAGGAGAGCAGAGCAGATGATTTTGGGAGCCTAAGGAAGCGGATGGGTAGGCAGATAGGCTGATCAGGAGAGACCCATTATCAGAGAAGAGACAAAGAGAAGTGCGTGATCTTCTTAGGAAATCACCACGGCTGACACCTAGAGGGTTAAGATCTTGCTAAGTAGGGATGTCATTTAGTGTAGTGTAGGGACAGACTAACCTTAATTTTCTTTTCTGTAATGACTTTGAGGTTGCAACTTGTATCCATTTTAGCAACCCTGATGGTATTCGAACTTGTACTTATTATTTTGTTCTTCAGACTCAGACTATTCAAGAAGTTCATGTTCATAGTGATACCGATATACCTTTTGAATCTCATTTTGAGAAGTTTGTATCTTCAGTTATCTTTGACTTTATATTAAATCTTTAAAACTTAATTTTGGTCAGTGGTCATTTAGAGTGGTGTAAGTTCTTAAATTGATTGTTTATTGTGAGATTACCTTTTACTCAAGACAGGTACCAACGATTCAGTCGACAGGAAATGGGATTTGGTAAGATAATTAGTAACCAGTAATCCCGCGTTAGCAGTTGGTAGCAGAGGATGGTTATCTTCTTGAGGAAGGTAATCTAGAGAGGTTAGTTTACCCCAAGGCCCGAGACGTCGAGAGACGAGCAGCGGAAGAATCGTGTGCCGAAAGGTGCAGACGGTGCGAGAAAAGCAGCAGTATCGGAGAGTGAGTATAAAAAGGGTCATGCGTGAACAGATTGCGGTGTTTTGTGTTGTATTTGTATTGTAATGTCTTGCGGAGTTGAATGCCTGTAGTGTGAGTGAGAGAAGGTTGTGAGCGCGCGCAACCTGGTAAACTGGTAACCTGGTAAACGGGTGAACTGGTGAAATCTTAAGTTCAGGCCAGAGCTTAAGTGGTTTTGGGTGTATCGAACATCCAGGGTAGTTGTCGACCATAGTACGGAGGTCACGAGGTACCATTGACCGCCGTGGATCCAAGATAGGGGGAGTGTAAGAGTGAGTGTGTGAGTAACGGACGCTGGTCGAAAGTTACTGCGTGTGAGTAACCTATCGGAGAAGGCGATTGTCTGGAAGTAAACGGAAAGACATTTCGCCAAGTTAGGGTGACAACTACAGAAAGACTGTGGGCGTACAGTCAAAGAAAGGTGATCGCTTGGACGGAAGTAATCATTTTTCAGAGTATGAATGGGATGCGTGCATGACCGAGGAGACGAGCTGAGAAAGGAGGGGAACTGCTGCGAAGGGGGACGGGTGACGTCGGCTAGAGCCGCGCTCTGATTGAGCGGTTGGTGTGACGTTAGCTAGAGCCGCGCTCTGGTTGGGCGGCTAGAGTGACGTCGGAGGAAAGCCGCGTACGGATAGGCCAGTTAGTGAGAACGGCGCTGAGATTGGTGGAATATCATCAGGAAGTAAACAAACGCGGAGAAAAGAGAAATCATGAAGTGTTTTAAGTGTTTGAAAGGGATTTTTAAACGTAAACGAAGTGAACATTATTACGGGGAAGAGGCTCCCCCAGAGGGTACGCCAGCTCATTATATGGCAACGAATGTTGGGCTGCATACGATATTGTGGATCGGGGCTTGGAATAAGCTTACGGAAGGAAATGAGAAAATGCAGTTCCCGAAGTACGGGACGTTTAAGTTAGAGGTGTTACATCGGCTAAAAGCAACCATGTCCTCATTGAAACCTTCACCTAGACCAACACAGTTTGAGGCTCTTAATGCATGGATTAAGGCTGCACACGACCGAAATTTGAACAGGCGTCAACAAAGGCTGACGCGATCGGTAAGGGCAGTGCGAGATTCCAAATGGGATGAGGAGGAAAAGCGTTGGAGGGTACAGACTATTGAGGTGGAGAAAATGTATCCGATGAGGGAGGTGTCAGGAGGAGGAAACCTCATGGAAGAAGACGAGGAAAGCGAGTCGGAGGACAATCTGATAAACAGATTGTTAATGGATAGACCACCTCCGAGAGTGGGATTGATAGAAGATAGAGGGCTCGCAAGGGAAGATGGGAATGAGATAGAGGGATATACACCACTCCCTATATCGGAATGGACACCTAGCAAAGGCGGAGAAACACCTCCAAACAACACTGTACAGAGTGTAGTGGGAAGGTTTGTGGTGCAGAAAACGCCAACCACAGAAAGGGTTGAGTCTGTGGGATTGCCAGATGCTCTTCAAGTGCCTGTTACAATAGGACCCATAGTTTCGATCTATAATTCTGAGAGAGATAGAGGGGAACAACAAAGGCAATTGGATAGGGAAAGGATTGAGATGGAAAGGAGGAATAATGTGACGAATGCATGGAAACAATTACCAGGTTCGGTAACGTGGAACACCCCATTAGACACAACTGTCGGTCCCAATTCAGAACAGGGAGGTCCGAGAGGACCAATGGACCTAAGGGGACCGCGGCCAAGATCTTTTTCAGAGTTAAGAGCTGATTTGAGGGAATGGGACGGGTCCATAGTATCTCCGAGTAACAGGACAAGAACAGAACCAGAGTGGGAAAGCAGGGGTAACGGGACAGTATCTCATTGTGGGGCCAGCGAAAGCAGTCAGGGCCGGGAAGGCCAAAGTCAAGAGAATAGAGGGGATGCAGGTCCTACAAATCAGAGAGAACAGCCGGAACAAAATACTAGGATTGTAGAATGTGAGGAAATGTCCCGTCTCTGGGGGAACGGAGGAGATGAGGCGGTACGGGCTTTTCAGAATAGGTTTAGGTGCCTTCATCATACGCTTGGGGAAGATGTCCAACATTGGAGGAAGGAGAATAGTGACAGGTCCCGTCATGCTTCAAGTAATCAAGAATCACAGGGAAGTAGGGAAGAAAGAGGGAGTAAGGGAACATCTTACCCTGCATCCCGTGAAACTAGCCAGGATGGAGAGAGAGAGGCTGGGAGGCATGAAGGAGTGTTTCACCACCCACCCCGAGAAGACGGAAAGGCATGGGACTTAGAGAGATGGGAACAGGGGAGGACTCCCTATAATTCACCAATACCTAAACGTAGATCTCGGAGCTGGGATGGGAGAGATGCGGATGGAGGAGCTAAATTGAGTGTCTTGAAAGCTGAAATAAAGGCAAAAAGGCTTGATGTTACAAGTTTAAAATCAGATGTTGATGAGATAATAGATGGAACATTGCCTTTGGAAAGGATAGAATTGTATGAACAGGATGAGTTATTGGTCATGGCAAAGGATATTACTAGGAAAGCTAGAGCGGTTCATGAAAAACTGACTGATTTGGCAGACAAGTATGCCGTGGATTTGTCTAGGACAAGGGCATTGCAGAGCAACCACAGATTACAGTACGCAGACCAAGATCTAGATGAGAAGAGAACTGCTGGATTAAAAACACACATAAGAGAGCTGGTAACAGGGATAAGAGTGTGGAGAGAACTGGATAAATGGGAAGAAAGGTGGTCGAAAAAGGGTACAGTTAGGCGAAGTACAAATGTGATGACCCCGGAGGGAAGGGTAATGCAGATGGAGGCATTCCCTTTGCGAGAAATATCAAATGGAAATTATGTACATGTGCCCTGGAGTAGAGGAGACTTAGCCGCATTTACCAACTCATTTCCGAAGTTGCGGGACAACCCAGTCGAGTGGTATAAGCAGGTAGAGAGGTTTGTTAAAATTTCGAAAGTACTGTGGATAGATTTGAACACGTTGTTTGACATCGTGGTCCCATCTGATTTGTGGACCCCTTGTAAGACTAGTGTCGAATGGCCAAATGCTGAACCATTGAGAGATGTTCGAACAAATGGACCATCTGAGATTGTCATGCGAAAGTATGAAAGGGTAATAGCATGGCTGAAAGATAAGGTACCACCACAGGATATAGATTGGGTAAAAATAGACCGAACAAGGCAGGAACCCAAGGAGACAGTTCACGAGTTTTATGAAAGATTGTTGAAAACATTCAAGCAATACAGTGGATTAGATGTAATGGATCCCAAAGACATAGGGCAGTTCGTGTCAAAGTTTGTCTTGGGGTTGAGGCCTGATATTTGTTTGATGATACAGCAACATTTAATCTGTTGGCAGAACAAACCACTAGATGAGATTTTAAGATATGCGAGGTACTGCAGTGACGAGATAGATTCTAAAGCCAAGAATCTAAAGGAGAAATTGATGGTGGTGCAAATGCAGTCCGCTGGGAAGGGTGGCCAGCAGAAGCAGGGGATGGGACGAAAACCAAATGGTCAGAACAAGGATAATGAAGAAGGGCAGAGACCTAGGATAGACTTTGCCACTTTAAAGAAAACGACAAAGTGTCATCTGTGTCACCAGGTGGGGCATTGGCGACGCGAGTGTCCCTTTAACCCTGAAAACGGAGAGCAAGAAGTAGAAGAGCAGGTCCAAGAAGACCCAGTGCAAAAAGTGACAGTCCCGAGCAGTAAGGTGGCCAAAGGGGGGACTTCGGCTCCACGGGCCCAATTCCCACAGCCACCGAAGATAGCAGCTGGAGGAAAGGTCTTTAAACAAATGCCTCTGTTTATCGAGGAAGAAAAATGTTATTACATTGATCCATTGACAGGACAACGGGTGAGCAGTGAAGAAGACTGTACCCTCGGGGCAGTTCTAGAAGTGGATCAGAGAGGGCCATTTGTTGAGGCAGAAGTGGCAGGGTGTCCCACTACGTTCTTAGTGGACACTGGGGCTACTCGTTCGACTCTGAGGTCAGCGGTAGTTCCAGACTTGCCAATGTCAGGGGAAACAATTCAAGTGGTAGGAGTCGCAAATAAAAGAATGACTAGTCCCTTGACAGAACCAGTGTCTGTGAAAATTGGAAACCACATGAACGAACATCAGTTTGTGGTTTGTGACTCGAGTCCGGTATGTCTGTTAGGTAGGGATTTGTTGTGCAAATTGAATTGCACCATATACTGCACCCCACAAGGAGTGGAGGTACAGACTACCGACGATGATGCTACCTTTAAGGTGGCCAATTCAAAATTCTGTGTAGAACTATATCCTACTCTGACTGTAGAAGATCTTCCACAAGACTTAAGAGATGCAGTGGCCTCAGAGGTGTGGGATTTCACAGGAGAAGATATAGGATTGATTAAAGGGGTAGAACCGGTAAAAATTCTGGTAAAACCAAATGTTGAGTTTCCAAGAACGCCTCAATACAAATTGTCCCAGGAAACGATTGCGGGAATAAAGCCTGTGATCGAGTCAATGATACAGCAGGGAATACTGAAGGAAATCGTGGGCAGTCCTTGTAACTCCCCGATTATGGGTTTGCAGAAACCTAGTGGGAAGTTTAGGATAGTTCAGGATTTACGAAAGATTAACAACATAGTCGTTTCATGTTGTCCCGTGGTACCGAATCCATCAGTAATATTGTTTCAAATACCATGTCAAGCAGAATGGTTCACAGTGATAGATCTTTGTCAGGCTTTCTTTTCAATCCCATTGGATGAAGAGAGCAGGTACCTTTTTGCGTTTAAAATGGAAGATCGCGTTTTAACATGGTGTCGAAGTCCACAAGGATTCACAGACAGTCCATCCATCTTTAATCAGTTGTTGAAGAAGAATCTTGAGAATCTAGTACTGCCACAGAACTCGGTTCTGGTACAGTACATAGATGACCTACTTGTTGCGTCAGAAACAGAGGAAGCTTGTAAAGTAGATTCAATTGCCTTATTGAATCATTTAGCTGAAAATGGACATAAGGTATCTCCGAGCAAGTTACAGTATTGTCTGACAGAAGTACAGTATCTAGGGCACAGGTTAGAAAAAGGGAAACGTAAGGTGTCCCCAGAGAGGATTGAGGCGATAATGAAAATGAATGCGCCTACAACACAGAGAGAAGTTAGAATGTTCTTAGGAATGGTGGGTTACTGCCGACAGTGGATAGTTAACTTTTCACTGAAAGCAAAGCCCTTACAGAAACTGACGCACAAGGAGGTGAGTGATCCGGTACCATGGGATGAAGAATGTCTGGTGGCGTTTTTACAGCTGAGAGACGATTTATGTCGTGCTCCGGCTCTGGGAATGCCAGATTATGAAAAGTCGTTTTCACTCTATTGCTGTGAGAGAGAGGGATGTGCTTTGTCAGTCTTGGCACAGACCCACGGTAATGCCCGTAGACCAGTTGCATATTTTTCGGCTACATTAGATCCAGTAGCCGCAGCGTTGCCCGGATGTCTCAAATCCGTTGCTGCAACGGGTGTCAGCATTGAAAGGAGCGAGAGTATTGTGATGGGACATCCAGTAGTGGTATATGTACCGCATTCAGTTGAATTGTTAATGACCAGGACGAAGACGCAGCATCTGACCAATAGCAGGCTCACGCGTTATGAGCAAGTTATACTTGCCGCAGAAAACGTGACTCTCAGGAGATGCTCTGTCTTGAATCCTGCTACTTTGATGCCATTACCTACTGTAATAGAAGGCGAAGGATGTGAAGACCACGATTGCCTTGATGTGACTGAACTATGCACGAAACCCAGACCAGATATAGTGGATGAGCCATTGTCTGACCCCGATGAAATTTACTTTGTTGATGGCTCATGTTTAAGAGACGATACTGGTCGGTTAAGAGCAGCTTATGCTGTTTGTACCATTACTGGAGTTGTGGAAGCCGCTTGCCTGGAAGGAGTACATTCCGCACAGGTAGCAGAGATTATTGCCCTAACTCGTGCCTGCATAGCAGGAAATGGAAAGAGAGTCACCATCTACACGGACAGCCAATATGGTTTCGGTGTGGTTCATGATTTCGGGCAGTTGTGGTCTCAGAGGGGTTACATGACCTCCTCTGGTTCGCCCATTCGAAATGGAGAATTTGTGCGATTGCTGATAGAAGCATTACAAGGTCCTGTTGATATTGCAGTGGTGAAGTGTGTAGCTCATACTAAGAATACAGATTTTGTGTCACAAGGTAATAGATATGCTGATGAAGTCGCACGCTATTGTGCGGAACAAAGTTATTCTTTCTCAAAGGTGGAAATAGAAGGTGCAGAAGAAAAGACTGAATTAAGTATGATGTTAGAAACTGTAGACACTTGGGAGGATTTAAGAATAATGCAGGAGAACGCACCTGAAACAGAGAAAAAGGCATGGGAAATAGCAGGTTGTGTGCGAAGTGAAATGGATTTTTGGGTTTCAGCAGATGGGAGAGCTGTGTTACCTGAAGAATTAGCTAATCCCATGGCGAGAGAAATACATGGTCCAGTACATCTAGGAAGGGATGCTATGATGAGAGTTTTTAGGCAGACTTGGTATTGCCCGAAATTCAGAATAGCAGCAGAATCAGTATGTAAGCGATGTGTTACTTGCCAACAACTGAACGTAGGCAAACGAACCCCAGTCACACTGAGTCACATTGGGAGGTCGGGGGGGCCTTTCAATAGAATGCAACTAGATTTCATTGAAATGCCAAGAGTCAATCGCCTTCGGTATGTGTTGGTGATTGTATCCCTACACGTAGGTGCGATACACTCACAGTGGCTAAATTGTTGCTCAGGGAGTTGATACCGCGCTTCGGGGTGCCTGCCTCTTTGGAATCGGACAGAGGAAAACATTTTAACAGCGAAATAGTGAAGATGTTGTGCTCCACACTGAATATCGATCAAAAGCTGCATTGTAGTTATCGACCAGAAGCTTCAGGAATTGTGGAACAAGTGAATGGCACTTTGAAGAATAGATTGGCTAAAGTAGTGGCATCCACATCCTTGAGTTGGCCAGATGCTCTTCCATTGGTGCTCATGAGCATGCGCAGCACACCTGATAGGAGGACAGGTCTCTCTCCCCACGAGATCCTGATGGGGAGGGCCATGAGACTTCCTACAGTTCCAACTACTGCTCTATTGAATATTACAGATGATCTGATCTTGGATTATTGTAAAGGACTGTCTGACGCCATCCATTCTGTGTCCCTTCAGGTGCATGCGGCTGAAGTTCCAGCAGCGAGGAACCTGTGTCATGACCTGAACCCAGGGGACTGGGTCCTGGTTAAAAAACACGTCCGGAAGAACTGCCTAGATGTTCGCTGGCGTGGGCCCTTTCAGGTAATCCTGATCACGAACACCGCGGTGAAGTGCGGGGGGCTGCCAAATTGGATCCATGCATCCCATACTAGAAGAGTTCCAGCACCTCTAGAAGGAACAGCTCCCATCCCAGACGAAAGCCCGGAAGTGGAAGAAGAGTCGCAAGAAGGGATTGAGGCAGCTGAGGAGGTGTCGGAAGAAGTTGGGAACGCATCGGATTCAGAAGAAGAGCGAAGGCAGGACGGCAGTGAGACAGAAGACGCAACTGAAGGAGAGAGCAGAAGTGAATACGACTCAGACTCAGATCCGTATCGGAGCGACCAAGAACCAAGTGAGAGGACAAGGAATAGGAGAATAAGGCTTGGAGCTGCCACTTGGCCAGCAAGAAGAAGAAGGCTAAGTTTGAGGTCGGCCCAAGAAGAAACGCTTACTCCTATATCCGAAGACTCAGATCCAGAAGAAGATATCCAGGATCAAGCCGAGGAGGGTCTTAGAAGATCAAGTAGGGTGCGAGTGCCTAGCAGAAGATACTCTACTCCCGATTGGACCTACCTCGTTGCAGATGTCTGGGAGACACAGAACAGGGAGGATCAGGGAAGTGGAACTGATCAGAACTGACCCGATCATCACAGTGCAAATAAAGTTTCTACTGCCAGGAGCGGAGACCGAAAGGTTGCTGACACTCAACATCGTTCATCCTGCTCTCCTGAGTGGAATAAGAAAATTGCTTTTAGAGACAGTTGAGTTTCCAGTTTGCTGTTCACGATATCCAATATTGGAGGGAACTCTTCTTCGTTTGGAAATGCTTGAACGAGTAGTAGAATTGCTAGGAGTGCTTATTGTTGTGGACTAATATCATACTACGAATGTCTTCAAAGGGGCGCAGATCTGGAAAGGTGAAGAAAGTGATCTTGATTAGAACGGACCCCTTTGTAATTGTGGATATAGAACTGATAGTACCAGGATTGGAAATTGAAAAAACGCTAACTCTCAATTTCGTCCGTCCACTTGTCTTGAGCGAAATAAGGAGAATAATCCTAGAAAAGGTTGACTTTCCATGGTGTGGTACGAACTGTCCAGAACCTGAGGGAATGATACTTCGGATGGACGTTTATGAAGAAGTAGTGTCACTCCTTGAGTCATACATAACTTCAGACGAAAATAAGACTTTTGAAAGGAAATTGTAAACTTGTTGCAAGATAACCTAGCGCCGAGTGGAAGAAGAAAAGTGATAGGGGTTTCATTTTAGTGGATGGAGAAGGGCTAGGGTTGTCTATATTACTGGACTTTGAACTGTTTTGCGGAAATAAATTGTCAAGCTTCCAAGTGTTCCAAGAAAGACATTGCAAGAGAGAAAGACTTTGTTTGAAAAGAAGAGGAAGTGAATGCTGGAAGATAGTCGAAAACTACACTGTTTGAGAACATGGAGGCTGGCAACCCGAACCGCAGGGCAAAATGTATAGCTGTTACATTTTTAGGAGTAGTGGTTTCTCTTATAATTTTAGTGGTAACTGTTTCATTCCTAGCGGGACACGAAGGGGATGGAACCACAGTTAAGGAGGATAAGGGAGTGTCAACACCGAGAACTACCATTATTAAGGAGAAGGGAAACATCAATGAGAAAGACAAAGCGTTGTTAGATGCAGAAGTAAAAAGGTTACACATGGATGAGTCACAGGGGAATTACAAGTCAAATGCTTATGCTAAGTTGCTTTACGAATATGTTGATGCCATGGAGGTAAAGGACTGTTATGTCTGTATGCAATTACCAATTTCGGTGGAGGAGGGTATCAAATACCATCATCTCCCGTTGACATATGGAATAACGTGCAGTTTATTGTTAAGTATGTTTTATGGACGAGACGGATTTGAGTATTACTTCTCGAATTTCGACTCGACATTGCCAGAGGTTCCGAATTTCAAGCATTTGAACAAATGGGACTACTACAAAAGCGAAGACAGGTTACACAAATGGTTTATTCCATGGAGAACGTTAGATACTTCACATGCTCGAATAAACAATCTGACTTGTCAAATATCAGAAGTTGAGAAAAAGTTTATAGCACAGGTAGATACTAGATACAGGAAGCAGAAGGTATTGAAGGCATCAGGACAAGGAGAAACAGATTGGACCAAGGAGGAAAGGGCACAACAACGAAAAGGTAGTATTGGTCCAATTGCTTTGGATAAGGAGAAACGGGGGAAACTGTGCATTCACAGGAGTTACTCCTACTATGAAAACGTTTATGTAGGACAAGTCAATTGCGAACATGCTTTTCAATTGGAGTACTACTCTAAGAACTTCATGAAAGGGATGCAAGCAATACCAAATGTATATTTTGTATGTGGAAGATATGCCTATGTGAAGTTACCAGATAATTGGTACGGATCATGCTATCTGGCTGTTGTCTTCCCTAAAATATATCATGTTGAGAATTTAGACACGCCTAAGAAAGAAATATCAACTAGATGGAAGCGAGGGCTGGGTGCAGCAGAAGTAGTTGGAGATGTAATAGGTGCTGCATTCCCTTTCTTAGGATTGATAATGAATGACATTAAGATCAGGAGGTTAGCTACAGTCGTAGATAGACTGTCTGCCAGTACTGCAAGATCCTTGATGCTGATAGAGGGGGAGATGCAATCGATTAGGGCAATGGTTCTTCAGAACCGACTTGCTTTAGATGTTCTGTTAGCAAAAGAGGGAGGAGTCTGTAGGGCCTTGAAGGTCCAGGAATGTTGTACTTACATTCCAGACAATTCAAAGCCTCTAGAGAAGTATATACAAAACATCACTGCCATACACTACGAAATTGAGGACCTGGCAAAGGTAAATGTGTGGGAAAAAGTAGGCCATGGAATGGGTAAAGTTGGAAGTTGGTTTGCCAACTTAGGAAAGGGTATCGTTTGGTACATATTGAAACCCATCATCATAGTAGTGATTTGTGTAATCACTTTGTGGGGATTGGTGCGTTTGTATCAATGGTATAGAGCAAATAGGTTACAGAGAGCTATGAAGAAACAGGAAGAAGAGTTGACAGCGATGCAGGACACTCAATATAAGAGTCTGAAAGCATTAGAGAGTATGAAAAGAAGTGGTACTGTCCTGACTTCACTTTAAAGGTTCTACATTTTTTGTGTCATGGTAATGATGACCCCTGAAGGTCATCAAAGGGGGGACTGAGAGAGCACAAGTTTGAAAAAAATGTATAAGTACGCCATATTTACAAGCACATAGTTAGTTAACATGTACTTTGCACCAGAGTGTCTTATATTCAGTGGTGAAATGCATAGAATGTTTAAGTAGAGTAACAATAATCATAACTGTGTGAGACTAATGTAGAAATGTTTGGGATGAAAATGAAAACCTCACGTTCTCATGTTAAAGGAATAATGTAAGAGTTGAATGTAACTCTAAAACCCAGTATTTTGTGTAGGCCTCATGGCAATTCACAAGCAAATCTAAACGTGCTGCTAAAATAATGTGAGACAAGGTTGACATGGTTCTTTCAAAATGTACTATTGAACTTAGGGTTAAAAGTATATGCTTTATAGATGTGTTATTTTAGAAACGTATGCTAGTTAAGAATGTTTGCTGTTTAAATCAAGTTAACGTTTTAAGAGTGCAGGAACCTGCTGCATGTAAATCAAGTAGGCCAGAGCAGATAATGTCATGTAGTTTAAATCGTCATGTGCTCGTTAGAGGAGAGGTCGTGAGGTGTCCAGTATGGAGCTCTGAGAGTGTTTTATGGCCTAAGATATGGTGAAGTCTGGAATTTGAGGCCCACTGCAGGACGAGCTGTATGCAGGTGCGAGGGTCCTAATCAGCTCGAATGAAAGGGACTTTGTTCAGTGGCGCCTTGCGCAGGCCTGTAGGAGTTTCCAGGAATTTCAGGGGGTATCAGCGCACGGAAGAAGAAGCCTGGGAACCAAGGTCAACTTTAACGAGGGTCTTCAAGAGTACCATCATGGAGTTTGCCGCGGAAAGATGTACCACGTGAGGGGCGTCCCAAGGGGCGTTTCTATTGGAAATGTGATTTGGTATTAGGGAAAGTGACCCGGGAGGAGAGCAGAGCAGATGATTTTGGGAGCCTAAGGAAGCGGATGGGTAGGCAGATAGGCTGATCAGGAGAGACCCATTATCAGAGAAGAGACAAAGAGAAGTGCGTGATCTTCTTAGGAAATCACCACGGCTGACACCTAGAGGGTTAAGATCTTGCTAAGTAGGGATGTCATTTAGTGTAGTGTAGGGACAGACTAACCTTAATTTTCTTTTCTGTAATGACTTTGAGGTTGCAACTTGTATCCATTTTAGCAACCCTGATGGTATTCGAACTTGTACTTATTATTTTGTTCTTCAGACTCAGACTATTCAAGAAGTTCATGTTCATAGTGATACCGATATACCTTTTGAATCTCATTTTGAGAAGTTTGTATCTTCAGTTATCTTTGACTTTATATTAAATCTTTAAAACTTAATTTTGGTCAGTGGTCATTTAGAGTGGTGTAAGTTCTTAAATTGATTGTTTATTGTGAGATTACCTTTTACTCAAGACAGGTACCAACGATTCAGTCGACAGGAAATGGGATTTGGTAAGATAATTAGTAACCAGTAATCCCGCGTTAGCATATAAATAAATGGCATTGTCATTTACAATGCCAATAGCTTAATAACTCCCAAATGCGAGACCTATTGCATTTGCACCCACACACAGAGCCACCCACACAGAGCCACCCACACAGAGTCATTCACATAGAGCCACCCACACACACACACACAGCCACCCACACAGAGCCACCCACACACGCACAGAGCCACCCTCACACAGACAGAGCCACCCACACATAGAGCCACCTACACAAAAAGCTACCCACACAGAGCCCCACACACACACACACACACACAGACAGAGCTACACACACACAAACAGACAGAGCCACACACACAGACAGACAGAGCCACACACACAGACAGACAGAGCCCAACACACAGACAGACAGAGCCCAACACACACACACAGAGCCCAACAGACACACAGAGTCCAACACACACACACACAGAGCCCAACACACACACGCACAACAGAGCCCAACACACACAGAGCCCAACACACACACACAGAGCCCAACACACACACAGAGCCCAACACACACATACACAGAGCCCAACACACACACACACTGAACCCAACACACACACACACACAGAGCCACACACAGGGAACAGAGGGCAGAAAAACAATCACAACGAGGGAACAGAGGGCAGAAAAACAATCACAACGAGGGAACAGAGGGCAGAATCACAACGAGGGAACAGAAGCCAGAATCATAATCACAACGAGGGAACAGAGGGCAGAAAAACAATCACGAGGGAACAGAGGGCAGAATCACAACGAGGGAACAGAGGGCAGAACCACAACTAGGGAACAGAGGGCAGAATCACAATCACAACGAAGGGAACAGAGGGCAGAAAAACAATCACAACGAGGGCAGAAAAACAATCACAGCGAGGGAACAGAGGGCAGAATCACAACGAGTGAACAGAGGGCAGAATCACAACGAGGGAACAGAGGGCAGAAAAACAATCGCAACGAGGGAACAGAGGGCAGAAAAACAACGAGGGAACAGAGGGCAGAATCACAACGAGGGAACAGAGGGAAGAATCACAATGAGGGAACAGAGGGCAGAAAAACAATCACAAGGAGAGAACAGAGGGCAGAATCACAACGAGGGAACAGATCAAATACTACCCCCAATATGTTTTAACAGCAATGCCTATTAATTAGGCCTACAAAAAAGAGTGAAGCAAGTAGAGTGTGCGAAATGTTACTCTGGATGTCGCTAGTGTTGTGACAATTCCATGCTCTTTACATTCTTAAAGTTGTGTGTTACTTTCTATAATGACAGGCTTGCTTTATCGCATTGAAGAGGCGGGGCTTAGGTTCTCTTGTCCAACTTCTGTTTCTCTGTTTCTTAGGAAACGATCCCCCCCTCCTGAAGTTCTTCAAGTTTTGCGCGTATGTTGTCCTGTCCATGCTACTTCTCACCTTAATCTGTCTCTCGAGCACCGTTCCGTGTCCTGCGACCAGCAGGATGCAGATCATTGCGCGACCGTGTTCGCTGAAATGTGCTGTGGTTGTGGGTCTAAAAAGCAGAGTTGGAGAGGGTGAATGGAAGGCGGGAGTGGTGGCTTAATCTTGTAGTTAAAATTTCTCGCTTCAGTCTTCCGAGTTTGGTGTGTGGGGCGTGGTGGGAAAAAGGGCGTGGTCAATGTTACACTGCACCTTTAGGAACATTGAATATCTGAGAACCGAAATGTAATGCATGGAATGTCCTGTGCTCTGAAACCGAGGGAGGAGCAGACCGCTAAACAGGAACCTTGCAAGTGTACCTGCTTGCCTTAAATTTAAATGTGCAAAACTCAATCTGCATATGTAAAGGGTGGACACGGAGAGCCGGGAGACGAACGGCGCCTGGACACATGGGGAGCACTGACGCCTTTGGGGTTCTCCGCTGGGCTCCAGAGGGAGAAGCGGCAAGCAAGGCACATGCAGTCTCCCCGCCGCAACTGAGGCCGGGTGAGCATCGAGGGGCTGCTGGGTGGGCCTCCGGTTGCTGCTGGAACTGCTGGCAGTTGCCTGAGCGGTGGGCCCTGTGCCTGGGTCTTCGCCAGCGGCTCGGACTGAGGAACTACAACGGAACCACGAGGTGAGGAAGGGTGAGGTGGAACCAGAGCAGCGGCCCTTTTCCGGCCAGGGCAGTCGCCTGGCGGTGGCGCGAGATGGAGGGAGAGAGAGGGGGCCCTGGAGGGAAGACGCACAGAGGAGACGCGGGCAGACAGGCAGCAGGAGTCTGTAAACCCCGTCCTTTTCGGATTGGGGGGGCGTGTTTTTCTTTCTCCCCTCTTCTCCATTGGCTGGAGGAGAGGAGAGAAAGAAACGAAAAAATCACGCCCCTCAATCCGAAAAGGACGGGGCTTACAGCGAAAAGAGATCCTCACTGAGACCTCTTCTCCAATGGCTGGCCGCCGTTTAGGAGGCCAGCCAATGGAGAAGAGGGGCAGGTTTAAGCCTCGCTCCTCTGAGACATAAGATCTCGCCAGTGAGACTGCGCATGCACGGCCTACGCTAGCCGAGACCTAAAAGTGGTGTTTAAACTTCTAATAAGCTCATGCTAACTTAACACTGTGTAAATGCAAGGCTCATCCCCATGACACTCCCTTTTAAAGGGTCCCCAGGGCATTTGAAGGCTCAGAGAGGTAGGCTGTGCATCCACCCTCTTTTTTGGCCATTTTGGCCACGGGCCGATAATGGTTTGGGGATGGGGGGGCGCATGCCCACCTCCCTTTAATTAAACAATGAAGCTTGGTCCACCATTTTTTTTTATCACACAGGAGTTCTGCAGGATTAATGTAAAAATTGCAAGATTTGTTGTTCAATGTTGTCTCGGATGGGGAATGAGGTCCTTATGGTCTCTCCCATGGAGCCTAAAGGTGCAGGGTAGCCCTATCCTGCCCCTTATATCAACTTTTCAAGGCAGGGGGCTAAGTCCCCGAGTCCTGTAATAGCTGACAGCAACATGTTTCTGATGTTACTAGCCACCAATGAGAGCGCTGGCACCTGCGGTGGTCATTAGTTGTTGAAGTTATTTGGGTCCAAATTCACATCCGTCACCTGGTACAACTATTCTCGGTGCCACTAACTTTGAGGCAGGTGCCAGTATCCTCTGCATAGGAGTAGAGGCTAGCCGAGGCCTTAGGGGATCTGCATGAGAGTGAGCAGGGATGCAGCCATACATTAAAGGGGAGAGGGTGGATATGTGGGACACATTACAGTTGAAGGGTGAGCTTTGAGATGCATGACGGTGTAAAACATTCCTTTGTGGCTTTTGTCACAAGCTGAGGAGCTGCTGTCCAGTGTTAAGTGCTGGACTTGGAACATGGAGAGCTAAGCATTAATCCTACCTTGGGTACTTGACCAGAAACAGTTGTGTGAACCTGGGTTAAACATTTCCACCCAGCGTGCCTGACATGTAAATATGTATAATAACTGTGTAATGGATGTAGGTGCAATCTGAAGTTTGTGTAAATCCGTCTATACAATGCACAACACCAGCTATGTGCCTCTGTCACCTTCCAATCACACTAAGGGATATCAAAAAAGGGAGTGAAGAGGTGGTGCAACTCGGCACCGCGGTGGGCTAATCCTCCTCTTATGAAAGTATGAATAATCAACAAAGACCACCTGAAAAAAGATTTCAGTACATATTCCGATGTTGTTGGAATATACTCAGTGTGTTAAAATACCCCTCACACACCAAAAGGGCCCTTGGTGTCATGCTTCATCATCGGGGTCTTCCCGCCCCCGCTGCGGGACGGGGCAGTGCTGCGACAAGCGGCTACGCCGGAGCACCTTTTTATTGTGAGTGCTATGTGAGTGATGATGGAGTGAGTGTCAGTGGGGTCAGGAGTGATATAGGTGAGATTAAAAGATACCTGGCCTGGTGTTTAGAAAAAACTGTTTAATAGGCACTGGCTGGTATCGTTAAAAGGGGTGAGGCGGAGGGCAAGAACGGGTTACTAGTCTTGCTCTCCTGTGTGGGTCAACATGTTTCGGGGCGACATGCCCCTTCGTCAGGACCGGGTATATAGATCCCCCTGTCACTCACTAATGCGCTCCCACAGATAGAGAGTGTTATGTTTGATCAATGTGTATAGATAGACTTTATAGATACACGTGAAAAAGCTAGGTCAGAAATACTGATGGTATAAGCTTTTGGAATGAGGAGACAATGCCCCATGAGCCAAGCTGGGCGAAGGGTACAGAGGGTCCAATCAACCCCCACACCTCAGTGCTTCCTCCTTCGTCAGTGGCTTCCGTGGTAAACCCGGCATACCCGGTCCTGACGAAGGGGCATGTCGCCCCGAAACATGTTGACCCACACAGGAGAGCAAGACTAGTAACCCGTTCTTGCCCTCCGCCTCACCCCTTTTAACGATACCAGCCAGTGCCTATTAAACAGTTTTTTCTAAACACCAGGCCAGGTATCTTTTAATCTCACCTATATCACTCCTGACCCCACTGACACTCACTCCATCATCACTCACATAGCACTCACAATAAAAAGGTGCTCCGGCGTAGCCGCTTGTCGCAGCACTGCCCCGTCCCGCAGCGGGGGCGGGAAGACCCCGATGATGAAGCATGACACCAAGGGCCCTTTTGGTGTGTGAGGGGTATTTTAACACACTGAGTATATTCCAACAACATCGGAATATGTACTGAAATCTTTTTTCAGGTGGTCTTTGTTGATTATTCATACCTTCCAATCACATCCTGGTTTCTGATAGCTGGTCTCAACAAGACCTCCCCACACACACATACACAACCACACACACACACCCACACACACAAACACACACCCACACTCACACATTACTCATCTATGTTCAACCATAGGGGCTGTATTACAGCAAGTACCCTAGGGGCACAACAGCCATTTGAGTCTGCTTCTTGCATCCCTTAGGCACCCTGGTTTTCTAGAAGGGGCCCCAGATGCTTGCATGGCCCATCCTTTAATATGGATTGCACCATCACACATTTTGCGCTGGCACAGACACAAAGGGATGTTCCCTCATTTGCACGAGGAAACACTTTGCCCCTGTACCAGCACCATTATTACAGACATAGGTGATAGGCAAAGAGACCATCATGAAGTGCACTGACTGTACTCCATGAAGAGATGGCACACAGTGTGCTCTACCCTGAGGGATAGAAAGGGGAGCTCAGGGACCACCCAGGCTCACCCCTGAAGGCAGGTACAGTCACTCCTTGAAGGAGAAGCTGGTTGCCACCTGCACATTGAAACACGGACCAGTGGCTTCAACCAGCTGCTCCACCTTTCACTCCTGTATTGTTCATGTTGCAGGTGTGAGTTTGCAACTGCACTGGGAAAAGTGCGCATTGTTGTGGTGTGCACCCTGCACAGCAATGTGCCCTCCTTGCTACAAAGGCCCTGGTGCTTCAGATGCACCTGGTACTATACAGATCTTCTGCGTTAAGTGCTGTGGACCTTCTTAGGACTGTGTTTTTGCTGCATCAAAAACCCTAAGGCATGACACTTTAGAGAGTGCGGAATGAGTTGTTTAAAGGCCCTGCAATGAGGGACCCTTTGATTGCAATGAAGTTAAGCAAATCAAAGCAGAGTGCCTGGGGCTAAATCCCACGTGAGTAACATCGTTAATGTGGTGGAACTCAGAGATACTAAATCTCGTCAGATTACCTTGAGAAGTGTTGACGATTACAGAGCAGAGTTGCGGCTGCATCAGAATGTAAATCAATCGCTCAATCAATCAGAATTTATAAAGCACGGCTAATCACTCGATAGAGTACCCAGGCGCTTGTAGCTTGTTTACATCTGGATGGAAAGCTAGCTTCTTAAGAATCGAAGTCCAACCTTAAGACGTGCACAGCGGTCGGAGAGGAGTCCATTGCGGCTATTACCACCGCTGCTAAAAACTAATAGACACCACTGATGTACCATGAGGGTAGAGCAAGGTTCGGAAATCTGCGCAAAATGGTAGACACATCGGGCTGTATTGGCCGGGGGGGGGGGGGGGGGGGGAGGGGCGCAACAGGCTTTTGCGCCTGCTTTGCTCGCCCCCGGGGCACTTTCATATTACAGAAAAGGCAGCAGACGCTTGTGCTGTCCTTTCTATAATACCGATAGCGCTGGCACACATAAAGCGCCAGCGCTATTTTCAGGGGGCATTCCCTTATTTGCATGGGGGCATGCCCTGTGCAAATGAGGGGATCCATTTGCCTCTGCGCCCGCGCTGTATTACAGACTTCTGTGCAGAGGCAAAGAAGCTGTCAGGGGCTGCACTGACAGTGAACCACCTAAAAGGTGGTGTACTATCAGTGCACCCCCTGAGAGCAGCCATCTTGAGGCAGCCCTCTCGAGGCTGACTGCATCCACCTGCAAGGGAATCTCTAATCCCCTTTAAAAGTGCAGGCGAGTTGCCGCCTGCACAGCAAAACACAGAGCGGTTGCTTCAAAGCCGCTTTGTATTTCACTTGAATGCGGGTAGCACGAGTTTGCTGCTGCTCTGGGGGCAGCAAATTGTATTTAATGGAGCACACTTTCTCTATTTGCAACTAACACACCTGTTTTAAGGGCGCAAACAGGGAAAGTGTTCCCTAAATATAATAGAGCCCCTAGTATGGAGGCAAATTCTGCCCAGTGATAGTAACAATACTGAATAAATATTCATGACAACGGGTCAATTTTACAAACTGATCTCTGAAGTTCAAGCAATAATATAAAAGGTAGTAAAGAGACAGATGACAAATCAATATAGGTTGATATTCCTTAGTTTGTATAAGAAATAGCAGAACTGAGCAAACATTCACATGTAATTGGGGGTCATTAAAAACATAGCAAAAATATGCACATACACCCTAGCCTGCTTTTTCCTCTTGTCACTTTTACGAAATAAGTAACACAACATGGTGTAGGTATCGTGACTATTACATGGAATAGTCTTTATTGCATTGGTAACCTGCCAGATTGAACACAAACAACAGGGAGGTGATCAGCCAGCCCCTCCAATGGTGAAATGCCAATGCACTAATAGAAAAAACGTGCATAAGCTGTCTCACCAACAGTTAAATGCAGCTAGGTAATAGCTATTGGTGTAAGAAATTCATGTAATTTACTGTTGCGTAATTTTTACTGGAAATTACCACAAATTGAGGCATTTGTGGAAAATTTTTACAGCGCATAGAGAGGAATAACGCAAAGTGGTGTCATTTTGGGTGACAAGATTAACGCAAAATTCTCAAAAATACACAGATTTCTCTGAAATAGTTTATATTTTGAACCAGCCCAAGGAATAGCCTACTAGCATAAACACAACAGGCCCTCATCTAAGTTTGAGTACAACATATGAATGGCACCAATGGAAAACACATACTAAGTATAACACAAAATGCGACACATGTCAGGGAACCAACTAACAGCGAGACACAGGCCAAAAAACTCTCTAACATATTAATACACGGTATGAAACCACCAACAGGGAAAACACTCAAGGAAGCAAACCAAAAAGGAAATAAGTCCTAGCATCAGGGAGACATATGTTTTGCAACAAGGAAACATGCACCAGGTACACCCAAACAAGCAAAGGCATTCCAGGTCCCCCACAAATGTGGAAATATGTGCCAAAAATCCACCAATATGCAAACCTGCCCTGTGTTGGCTTTGAAGGGTGTGGGTACTGTGAGGTGAGGGACCCCTGGTCTAAACTCAATGTAGATAACTAGGGGCTTAGTATGGTAAGAAGAGAGCTGAGCCCGTGCAGTAAGAGGGGCTGTAGCGTTACGGCTATAGGGGTTGACCTCAAAGCTGGGGAAATGGGTTTGTGACTCGGCAACAACGCTCAACGTCCTGTGATGCTGGGCAAATCACGTAATCTCCTCGTGCCTAAAATAAAATTAATGTGTCCTTGTGTAACACAACTGGTGCTCATGTAACGCTCTCTGATACCTGATATCTTTGGGTCTAGTATGCGCTAAATAAAAAAAAAACATTTTTTAAATGAGAAGACCACAGCTGGTAGTGGACAGCGAAGGTCCAGTGCTGACGGGAAACAACTTTTACAACGCAACTTTTACAACGCACTGCCATTACAAGGCAGTCATTACAACGCAACATCCCTTACAACACATGCCATTACAAGGCAACCATTACCACACATGACACTACAACGCATACAATTACAACTCATGTCATTACAACGCAGTCATTACAATGCATACCATTACTACGCATACCACTACAATGCATAGTACCCTTACACTATCCAACACTTATCCTACTGTTGCACCCCCAGGAGTTAGAATAGTACATTTTACCCTTACACTATCCAACACTTACCCTACTGTTGCACCCCCTGGAGATAGAATAGTAAATTTTACCCCTACACTATCCAACACTTACCCTACTGTTGCACCTCCTGGAGTTAGAATAGTAATTTTTACCCCTACACTATCCAATACTTACCATACATGCAATGTAATGGTATACGTTGTAAAGGTAGTATGCGTTGTAATGGAATGCGTTGTAAAGGTAGTTTTTAAAAATTTGTTGTAATGGCATGCGTTGTAATGGAATGCGTTGTAATGGATGTTGCGTTATAAAAAATGCGTTGTAAAGGTATGCGTTGTAAAAGTATGAGTTGTAACGTCATACAACCGTGCTGACACCGCATGCTGAAAAGGCCTGGGCGTGAATTTCCGCTTCGCTTGAGGAGTTTTTCCCACTCTGCTTTGTTTCTCGTCCACCAATGTTAAGTTGTCGAACCCGAGTGAAGAAAATCTCACTCCAGACCACCTCCCAGCGAGATTTCTCAATGCAGGCGGTCACAGATGGCCACGACCACTCATGTTGAGGAAGCTGCAGCTCGAGTAGAACATCTACTCAAGTGGCAGAAAGAAGCTGCGTCATCTGATTTTTCAGCGCTGGACAAACACCTGGTGCTAAAAATCAACACGAACGGAGAGAGCTAGCTCACTCTGCCACTAGCGGAACTCCATGTAGCGTGGCAGAGTTTTTTGTTCACTTCGCAGAGTTCTGCGGTGGGGAACTCCGCGAGGTCTGCCCAGGCCTAAAGCTGAAGGCCGTGGGCGGACATCGCTTACTGAGGGTACTGGAGTGGCACTGCAGGGTAGAGGCACAGTTCTAACTCTCCATGCTGAGGGCCCAGTGCTGCACTCCCTGGTAATGGTTGAGTGATGGCAATGCATGCCCAGGGTCCCTTGAAGCAGTGGTGGTGGCATACCACTGTTTATGCTCGTAGCGATGGACTTGCTGCGTTTCTAGAGATTTGGCAGGGTCCACACATAATGCCTCTTTACTTGTCTGGTCACGTGAGAGTCCAGGTCTAGTGTTTATCAGTGCATCGGCTGAAAAAACAAGGAGAGGTCAAAAATGGAATCAGATGCCATGACGTCACCGCAAGCCCAAGTGCGCCATCAAATGAGCACAGGGCAAGCTGTGTGGAAAACGCTGGAACTGGCTGACAGCTGTATAAGCCAATCACAGGTCGCACGCACAGCGTGGAGTCATTCTTGGGTGGCGATTGGATGGGTTGTAGGGCCACGTGACTGACTACAGTGCTGAAAATGGTAAATGTTAATTATGGGAACCCATAAATTGGGGGTCCAGGTGTGGCATCAGAAAGACGGTGAAGTCAGCAGGGGCAGAGTCAAGAAAAGCGGAGACCTACATTCGGCAAATGTATTAAAATCTCATCTGCAATGAAACTGACAAGGACAAATGAGACAATGCATCTGTTCTGACTTATTTATTCGGTCACAGACTGAATGTTGCAATATATTATGTGGTAAGGCACCTGCTGCAGAGATCTTTCTGGGCCCAGAAATTTTCAGGTGAGGATATTAATGGTAACATAACTCTGGTGGTTAATGCACATGGTGGGAAGATCTGTGAATTGTCTGGTCACGTTTGACTCATCAAAAAAGTAGCATATATGGTTAATGTACCTGCTTCAAAGTACAATGGGGCAGATTTATAAGGCTCTTGCGCCTCCTTGCGCCGCAATTGCGTCACGTAATGTGACGCAACGGCGGCGCAAACAATGCGCCCTATTTTCAACGTGACGCATCTAGGAGATGCGTCACGTTGGAAACCCCTGCGCCATAAGGAGGCGTTCCTGCGCAGGGGGGGCGTTCCTGCGCAGGAACGCCTCCTAAAAGTGGCTGAGTGAAATCTATGAGATTTCACTCAGTCACTTTCTACGTCAATTCCCTACGCCTGCTTGAAGCAGGCGTAAGGGTGACGCACCATACATTGAAGAGGTGGCCCCTGTGCATTGCAGGAGTCATGTCGCACTTGCGACATGACTCCTGCAATGCGCCGCCCGTGCGCCGAGAGATGCGTCACGCATCTTCACTGCCTTGCACCATGGTGCGCCGCATTGTAAATGCGGCGCACCATGGGTGGCCGAGCAGTGGCGCACTGTGGCGCACATTAACTGGCGCATCCCTGGGGATGCGCCAGTTAACATAAATCTGCCCCAATGTGTTACTGCTTTTGTCACAGAGATCCTTTTGTTACTTTACACCAGTCGTATGATTTTTGGCGGTGTACACTCGAGTTGTCGTTAAGGAGCAGGTGAGGTTTATATATGTATTGAAAGATTACTGAGAGATATTGTGATTCGTGATGAAGTCTTGGGGTTCTAATTCAATTGCTACCGTGATTCATGACAGTTGCATGTGAAAGATTAATCATGTATGTCACGACATGGTTCTACATTAAATAATTTACGCTGTTTTGTTTCTTTTGTCAAATGTATATTTTTTGTGGTCCAACATGGCCCTGAAGAAGAGTCTGTGACCCGAAACGTATTGGATTGTTCCTTAATGAAACGTTAAGAACGATACGACAAAAGTATCATTGATGAAGAATACTATACTACGAGTGAATTTATATTTAGGAATCATTGGAAATTAATGGATGATGATGAACTTTTTTATCAAAGGCATCTTTAAAACAGTGACACCCAATCTTGTATGGAACTGCTGTATAAGCGACTTGGCCTATTGGCAGTATGATATTCAGTCTTGGGACTGATATGCCCCTATATATAGCTATGGGCAAAATTTTCACTCATCATAAGGTGGCATGTAGGGTTAATGCACTTGCTGCCCTGTACAACGTGTAACTTGCAAATGAATAGCTCAATGGGTTGCTGCTATTGTCAGAGAGTTCCTTCTGTAGCTTGCAGTTAATCAGTTATAATCTTTCTAATGTAGCATCATGAGTTATGAACCAGCATCTAGAAGCTGCATAGAAACTGCAAGGCATAAGTTTAGTATATTATTGTTTTTTTCTGAATCTTTCATTATTTCAAGATTGTTGAAAGGATTTCTTTGGATAGTAACAAAGTCTTATCAGTGAAGACAACTCCGGTCGACACTGTGTAACAAATTGAATCCTGACTTTGTGATTGTGCCTCCTATTGTGGATGATATGTGACTCCTACACTTTGTAGCCATCATTTTCTGATGTAAAATCTCTTCACATTGATTTACACATTTGGATGATTCATTGCCTCTGCATAATGTGTATGTGATATGAAACGCTCTGACACTCTACATTGGGATGGATAGCGCAGTAAAATAAATAAAAATAAAAACAATAATTAGTAAGTGCTAATAAAATCATTATTGGTGTAATAATTCATACAGTCAAACAGTCAGGTACATCTAGCATCCTTACAGTGCATGCACATCCTTTACATACAGGGATTGCCCAAAGTCACAAATATTTAACCAACAGCTGGGAAGCTGAGAGCACGTGGAGGGCATCTGAAACCTTCAATTGCACTGGCATTTAGGTGATAGATCCCAGCCAGGGTGAGACTCCAACAAAAGAAGGGCTAATGGCCCTTTAAGTGAGGCTTTTGTGTTAGGCCCTGCTGGAAGTGAAATTAAGAACCCCTCTTACTCTCTGCAGGTTGCTTTTCAAACCTGTGGGGCGCTGCTAAATGGAGTCATCACTCTTCACTCAGGAGGTTGGGGTCCCCCTAATTTCCTGCACTGTTTGGCTGTCAGCAAGATGCTCGCAGTTCAGTTCAGCAGGTTTAAAATTACATGTGCCGCTGTCTGCAGTCATTCATTCACACTGACTCCCTAAGATAATACAAAGATGCCTTGGGCATCACAGCCTGGCACCCAAAAAAAACCCATTGGCAATGCCAAATGTTTTTGTCATTTGCTTTTTGTACATTGTTACTAAATTTGAAGCCTTAGTAATACACAGAAAGGTGTCTCTGCTGTACCCTAGCTGCGTGTTGGTGAAGCTTGCACTGCTGCTGTCTATGCTGTACCCTAGCTGCCTGTTAGCGTTGCTTGCACTGCTCTGTTCTATGCTGTACCCTAGCTGCTTGTTAGCAATGCTTGCACTGCTGTGTTCTATGCTGTACCCTAGCTGCGTGTTAATTAAGCTTGCACTGCTGCTGTCTATGCAGTACCCTAGCTGCGTGTTAATGAAGCTTGCACTGCTGCTGTCTATGCAGTACCCTAGCTGTGTGTTGGAGAAGCTTTCACTGCTGCTGTCCATGCTGTACCCTAGCTGCGTGTTGGTGAAGCTTGCACTGCTGCTGTCAATGCTGTACCCTAGCTGCGTGTTAATGAAGCTTGCACTGCTGCTGTCTATGCAGTACCCTAGCTGCGTGTTAATGAAGCTTGCACTGCTGCTGTCTATGCTGTACCCTAGCTGCGTGTTAATGAAGCTTGCACTGCTGCTGTCTATGCAGTACCCTAGCTGTGTGTTGGAGAAGCTTTCACTGCTGCTGTCTATGCTGTACCCTAGATGCGTGTTGGTGAAGCTTCCACTGCTGCTGTCTATGCTGTTCCCTAGCTGTGTGTTGGAGAAGCTTCCACTGCTGCTGTCTATGCTGTACCCTAGTTGCATGTTAATGAAGCTTGCACTGCTGCTGTCTATGCTGTACCCTAGCTGTGTGTTGGAGAAGCTTGCATTGCTGCTGTCTATGCTGTACCCTAGCTGTGTGTTAAAGATGCTTGCACTGCTCTGTTCTATGTTGTACCCTAGATGTTTGTTAGTGATGCTTGCACTGCTGCTGTCTATGCTGTACGCTAGCTGCGTGTTGGTGAAGCTTGCACTGCTGCTGTCAATGCTGTACCCCAGCTGCGTGTTGGTGAAGCTTGCACTGCTGCTGTCTATGCTGTACCCTAGCTGCATGTTACCGAAGATTGCACTGCTGCTCTCTATGCTCTACCCTAGCTGCGTGTTGGTGCAGCTTGCACTGCTGCTGTCTATGCTGTACCCTAGCTGCATGTTACCGAAGCTTGCACTGCTGCTGTCTCTGCTATACCCTAGCTGCATGTTACCGAAGCTTGCACTGCTGCTGTCTATGCTGTACCCTAGCTGTGTGTTGGTGAAGCTTGCACTGCTGCTGTCTATGCTGTACCCTAGCTGCTTGTTAGCGAAACTTTCACTGCTGATGTCTATGCTATACCCTAGCTGCACGTTGGTGAAGCTTGCACTGCTGATGTCTATGCTGTACCCTAGCTGCGCGTTGGTGAAACTTGCACTGCTGATGTCTATGCTGTACCCTAGCTGCGCATTGGTGAAGCTTGCACTGCTGATGTCTATGCTGTACCCTAGCTGTGTGTCAGTGAAGCTTGCACTGCTGCTGTCTATGTTGTACCCTAGCTGCTTGTTAGCGAAGCTTGCACTGCTGATGTCTATGCTGTACCCTAGCTGCGTGTTTGTGAACCTTACACTGCTGCTGTCTATGCTGTACCCTAGCTATGTGTTGGTGAAGTTTGCACTGCTGCTGTCTCTGCTGTACCCTAGCTGCATGTTACCGAAGCTTGCACTGCTGCTGTCTATGCTGTACGCTAACTGCGTGTTGGTGAAGCTTGCACTGCTGCTGTCTATGCTGTACGCTAGCTGCGTGTTGGTGAAGCTTGCACTGCTGCTGTCTATGCTGTACCCTAGCTGCTTGTTAGCAAAACTTGCATTGCTGATGTCTATGCTGTACCCTAGCTGCGCATTGGTGAAGCTTGCACTGCTGATGTCTATGCTGTACCCTAGCTGCGTGTTGGTGAAGCTTGCACTGCTGATGTCTATGCTGTACCCTAGCTGTGTGTCAGTGAAGCTTGCACTGCTGCTGTCTATGTTGTAGCCTAGCTGCTTGTTAGCGAAGCTTGCACTGCTGATGGCTATGCTGTACCCTAGCTGCATGTTAGTGAAGCTTCCACTGCTGCTGTCTATGCTGTACGCTAGCTGCATATCGGTGAAGCTTACCCTGATGCTGTCTATGCTGTACCCTAGCTGTGTGTCAGTGAAGCTTGCACTGCTGCTGTCTATGCTGTACCCTAGCTGCTTGCTAGCGAAACTTGCACTGCTGATGTCTATGCTGTACCCTAGCTGCACGTTGGTGAAGCTTGCACTGCTGATGTCTATGCTGTACCCTAGCTGCGCGTTGGTGAAACTTGCACTGCTGATGTCTATGCTGTACCCTAGCTGCGCATTGGTGAAGCTTGCACTGCTGATGTCTATGCTGTACCCTAGCTGTGTGTCAGTGAAGCTTGCACTGCTGCTGTCTATGTTGTACCCTAGCTGCTTGTTAGCGAAGCTTGCACTGCTGATGTCTATGCTGTACCCTAGCTGCGTGTTTGTGAACCTTACACTGCTGCTGTCTATGCTGTACCCTAGCTATGTGTTGGTGAAGTTTGCACTGCTGCTGTCTCTGCTGTACCCTAGCTGCATGTTACCGAAGCTTGCACTGCTGCTGTCTATGCTGTACGCTAACTGCGTGTTGGTGAAGCTTGCACTGCTGCTGTCTATGCTGTACGCTAGCTGCGTGTTGGTGAAGCTTGCACTGCTGCTGTCTATGCTGTACCCTAGCTGCTTGTTAGCGAAACTTGCATTGCTGATGTCTATGCTGTACCCTAGCTGCGCATTGGTGAAGCTTGCACTGTTGATGTCTATGCTGTACCCTAGCTGCGCATTGGTGAAGCTTGCACTGCTGATGTCTATGCTGTACCCTAGCTGAGTGTCAGTGAAGCTTGCACTGCTGCTGTCTATGTTGTAGCCTAGCTGCTTGTTAGCGAAGCTTGCACTGCTGATGTCTATGCTGTACCCTAGCTGCTTGTTAGCGAAACTTGCACCGCTGATGTCTATGCTGTACCCTAGCTGCGCGTTGGTGAAGCTTGCACTGCTGATGTCTATGCTGTACCCTAGCTGCGCGTTGGTGAAGCTTGCACTGCTGATGTCTATGCTGTACCCTAGCTGCGTGTTTGTGAAGCTTCCACTGCTGCTGTCTATGCTGTACCCTAGCTGTGTGTTGGTGAAGCTTGCACTGCTGATGTCTATGCTGTACCCTAGCTGCGTGTTTGTGAAGCTTCCACTGCTGCTGTCTATGCTGTACCCTAGCTGTGTGTTGGTGAAGCTTGCACTGCTGATGTCTATGCTGTACCCTAGCTGCATGTTTGTGAAGCTTACACTGCTGCTGTCTATGCTGTACTCTAGCTGTGTGTTGGTGAAGCTTGCACTGCTGCTGTCTCTGCTGTACCCTAGCTGCATGTTACCGAAGCTTGCACTGCTGCTGTCTATGCTGTACGCTAGCTGCGTGTTGGTGAAGCTTGCATTGCTGCTGTCTATGCTGTACCCTAGCTGTGTGTTGGGGAAGCTTGCACTGCTGCTGTCTCTGCTGTACCCTAGCTGCATGTTACCGAAGCTTGCACTGCTGCTGTCTATGCTGTACGCTAGCTGCATTTTAGCGAAGCATGGCTCTACGCTCTTTCATTATATAAAATCCAACTGTTAGCGCGAGTAAGGGGTATGTGTGGTGTGATAGTAGTGTAGGGGAAAGGTGACGTACAGGACCCACCAGTAGGGGCAGCGTAAGGTCCGAGTGGGGTAGCACAGAGTCCTGCAGTGGATGGCCAGAGCATGGTCCAGTGAATTGGGTCAGTGTAGGGTTCAGATGGGGGGCACAGAGTGCAGGTGTGGAGCAGGGCGGAGTCTGAGGTTGGGGTGGTAGCAGGGAGGTCCAGAGAGGTAACTCACCAGGCGTCTAAGCATAAGGTGCCAAGGGGAGCAGCGCTGGGTCTGAGGAGAGAAGTGCAGTGTGCCAGGGGTGGGGGTAGCACAGGGACAAGGGAGAGCACTGCAGGGGCTAAAGGGGTGGGGAACGCAAGATGGAGGGGGTGGAGAGCACTATAAGAGCCCAGGGAGCAGAGAGCTGCACAGGGTCCAGGTGTGGTCAGTTAAGGGTCTGTGTGGAGTAGCGCAGGTCAGGGGTGTAGTGTAGCACATGGCAGAATAAAATAAGTAGGGGTACAGTGTAGGGCCAAGGAAGCAAGGAGTGTTTCTCGAGCAACGTAGGTGCCAGGGTTGAAGCGCAGGGCAGGAGAAAGCACCGCCAGAGTCAAGGAGGGAGCACCGCCAGGGTCAAGGAGGGAGCACCGCCAGGGTCAAGGAGGGAGCACCGCCAGAGTCAAGGAGGGAGCACCGCCAGGGTCAAGGAGGGAGCACCGCCCGAGTCAAGGAGGGAGCACCGCCCGAGTCAAGGAGGGAGCATCACCAGTATCAAGGAGGGAGCACCACCTGAATCAAGGAGGGAGCACCGCCAGAGTGAAAGAGGGAGCACCGCCAGAGTGAAAGAGGGAGCACCGCCAGAGTCAAGAAGGGAGCACCACCAGAATCAAGGAGGGAGCACCACCAGAGTCAAGGAGTGAGCACCACCAGAATCAGGGCGGGAGCACCACCAGAGTCAAGGCGGGAGCACCACCAAAATCATGCAGGGAGTACCACCTGAATCAAGGAGGGAGCACCGCCAGAGTCAAGGAGGAAGCACCGCCATAATCAAGGAGGGAGCACCGCCAGAGTCAAGGCTGGAGCACTGCCAGAATCAAGGCGAGAGCACCGCCAGAGTCAAGGCGAGAGCACAGCCAAAATCAAGGTGGGAGCACTGCAGAATCAAGCGAGGAGCACCACCAGAATCAAGGAGAGAGCACTGCCAGAGTCAAGGAAGGAGCACCACCAGAGTCAAGGAGGGAGCACCGCCAGTATCAAGGAGGGAGCACTACCAGAGTCAAAGAGGGAGCACCACCAGAGTCAAGGCGGGAGCACCACCAAAATCAAGGAGGGAACACCACCTGGATCAAGGAGGGAGCACCGCCAGAGTCAAGGAGGGAGCACCACCAGAGTCAAGGAGTGAGCTCCACCTGAATCAAGCAGGGAGCACCACCTGAATCAAGGAGGGAGCACCGCCAGGGTCAAGGAGGGAGCCCCGCCCGAGTCAAGGAGGGAGCATCACCAGAGTCAAGGAGTGAGCACCACCAGAATCAGGGCGGGAGCACCACCAGAGTCAAGGCGGGAGCACCACCAAAATCATGCATGGAGTACCACCTGAATCAAGGAGGGAGCACCGCCAGAGTCAAGGAGGAAGCACCGCCATAATCAAGGAGGGAGCACCGCCAGAGTCAAGGCTGGAGCACTGCCAGAATCAAGGCGAGAGCACCACCAGAATCAAGGCTGGAGCACCGCCAAAATCAAGGTGGGAGCACCACCAGAATCAAGGCGAGAGCACCGCCAGAGTCAAGGCGAGAGCACCGCCAAAATCAAGGTGGGAGCACTGCAGAATCAAGCGAGGAGCACCACCAGAATCAAGGAGAGAGCACTGCCAGAGTCAAGGAAGGAGCACCACCAGAGTCAAGGAGGGAGCACCGCCAGTATCAAGGAGGGAGCACTACCAGAGTCAAAGAGGGAGCACCACCAGAGTCAAGGCGGGAGCACCACCAGAGTCAAGGAGTGAGCTCCACCTGAATCAAGCAGGGAGCACCACCTGAATCAAGGAGGGAGCACCGCCAGGGTCAAGGAGGGAGCCCCGCCCGAGTCAAGGAGGGAGCATCACCAGAGTCAAGGAGTGAGCACCACCAGAATCAGGGCGGGAGCACCACCAGAGTCAAGGCGGGAGCACCACCAAAATCATGCAGGGAGTACCACCTGAATCAAGGAGGGAGCACCGCCAGAGTCAAGGAGGAAGCACCGCCATAATCAAGGAGGGAGCACCGCCAGAGTCAAGGCTGGAGCACTGCCAGAATCAAGGCGAGAGCACCACCAGAATCAAGGCTGGAGCACCGCCAAAATCAAGGTGGGAGCACTGCAGAATCAAGCGAGGAGCACCACCAGAATCAAGGAGAGAGCACTGCCAGAGTCAGGGAAGGAGCACCACCAGAGTCAAGGAGGGAGCACCGCCAGTATCAAGGAGGGAGCACTACCAGAGTCAAAGAGGGAGCACCACCAGAGTCAAGGCGGGAGCACCACCAAAATCAAGCAGGGAACACCACCTGGATCAAGGAGGGAGCACCGCCAGAGTCAAGGAGGGAGCACCGCCAGAATCAAGGCGAGAGCACCGCCAAAATCAAGGTGGGAGCTCCACCAGAATCAAGGCGAGAGCACCGCCAGAGTCAAGGAAGGAGCACCGCCAGTATCAAGAAGGGAGCACCACCAGAATCAAGGAGGGAGCACCACCAGAGTCAAGGAAGGAGCACCGCCAGTATCAAGGAGGGAGCACCGCCAGTATCAAGGAGGGAGCACTGCCAGAGTCAAAGAGGGAGCACCGCCAGAGTCAAGAAGGGAGCACCACCAGAATCAAGGAGGGAGCACCACCAGAGTCAAGGAATGAGCACCACCAGAATCAAGGTGGGAGCACCACAGTCAAGGCGGGAGCACCACCAAAATCAAGCAGGGAACACCACCTGAATCAAGGAGGGAGCACCGCCAGAGTCAAGGAGGGAGCACCGCCAGAATCTAGGAGGGAGCACCACCAGAGTCAAGGAGTGAGCTCCACCTGAATCAAGCAGGGAGCACCACCTGAATCAAGGAGGGAGCACCGCCAGGGTTAAGGAGGAAGCCCCGCCCGAGTCAAGGAGGGAGCATCACCAGAGTCAAGGAGTGAGCACCACCAGAATCAGGGCGGGAGCACCACCAGAGTCAAGGCGGGAGCACCACCAAAATCATGCAGGGAGTACCACCTGAATCAAGGAGGGAGCACCGCCAGAGTCAAGGAGGAAGCACCGCCATAATCAAGGAGGGAGCACCGCCAGAGTCAAGGCTGGAGCACCGCCAGAATCAAGGCGAGAGCACCACCAGAATCAAGGCTGGAGCACCGCCAAAATCAAGGTGGGAGCACCACCAGAATCAAGGCGAGAGCACCGCCAGAGTCAAGGCGAGAGCACCGCCAAAATCAAGGTGGGAGCACTGCAGAATCAAGCGAGGAGCACCACCAGAATCAAGGAGAGAGCACTGCCAGAGTCAAGGAAGGAGCACCACCAGAGTCAAGGAGGGAGCACCGCCAGTATCAAGGAGGGAGCACTGCCAGAGTCAAAGAGGGAGCACCACCAGAGTCAAGGCGGGAGCACCACCAAAATCAAGCAGGGAACACCACCTGGATCAAGGAGGGAGCACCGCCAGAGTCAAGGAGGGAGCACCGCCAGAGTCAAGGCTGGGGCACCGCCAGAATCAAGGAGGGAGCACTGCCAGAGTCAAGGAAGGAACACTGCCAGAATCAAGGAGGGAGCACCGCCAGAGTCAAGGAGGGAACACTGCCTGAATCAAGGAGGGAGCACCGCCAGGTTGGGGAGGAGCTACTTAGGGCCCTCTTGAAGAAGCGGGCTTAAGCACCAGAGTGGGGAAGCAGCCCAGGGTCCAGATTGGCAGCAGAGCAGCACTGGTCAGGGTTTCACTTGTTGCTATGGTAATAACTCTACTTCCACTGATAGATGCTGATGCGGCTATCAGTGCAAAATGGCGAAAGCCATTTCATAAAGTGGACCCGTGTGCCGCTTCCAAGCCTTGCACCAAAACTGCTTCTCTCTCTGTGTAAGGATGGATTGTAAGGAGTACTGTGAATTATCTCAGTTGCTTGCTGCCTTGGGGCTTGTATAATGAATGAGATTTTGGCCTGTTAGCTGAGGTCTTACGTCACTGGCATACATTATGGGAAATATCGCAGGGTAAGTGGTGGCAAAATGTGAAAAAAAACGTCCTTTTACTGAAGCCATGCATCATCCAGAAACACAATGTGGGTTAACAGTTGCAAAACAGTCAGTAATGTGTTCATTTGTTTCTACAAGCACTTAAAATAAATGTGACTGAACACAAGGCATTTGTCCGACAAACAAGTCAGTAGGTGTTGTTCTCGACAGGCCTGTTGTCTCTGTTGGCAGCAGGAGGCTTCTGTGTTGCCCACCTGCCTCTCACACGTGACATCAGTGTTATGGAGGGCCAACGCAGCCTTTCATCCTAGTGAGGTATGAGAATTGAGTACCATCAAATTGGATAGCAGTAACAGTTGCTGTTTACAGCACTTAGAAGCGGTAGTAGGTGCTGTATAAAAACGTTATTCATATGACGTTATTATTACTGAAGCATAAAACGTGAGGGCTAAAGTCACTCACGTGAGTGGCTTGTGTAAATCAAGATTTTGCTTTACATGCTGGGAAACCTGCACGTGCTTCATTATGACTTTGACCCTGTGTTTTCCATTTGATTGGGGTTGGTACCCCGTCACTAGATTGGCGGCAGCGCGTTGCATTTTGAAACTTGTAGTTTCGCTTTTAACAATTAATGTAAAAGCTCGATAATTCCAGCTTGTAAATGCTCTTGGCCCAAGCGAGGAGTGGCTGACAGTGTCACGCGCCAAGCCTGCAGATGTGCGTTCATAAAAGAGCAGTGTTTTCTATGGTGGGGGTGGGGTGGGAAGGGTGCCCGCCATCGAGCTTCAACAACTATCCCCGAGTATTTTGCAAAGCCTGGGGGGAGTTGTGCCGAGTGAAATCGCCGATGGCTCGGAGGGACCTTGAGTAGGCGGGAAGAAGTGATTTGATGGCGGGGAGATAATGTTCCGTTTTGGACCGGATCCAGATGCGGCAGGTGAGAGGCGGAGCACACCAGGTGGGGTTGGTGAGCCCGGACTTGTCTGACTCAAAAGGGGCTGTAAAGTTGGACGGCAGTTCGATATGGGGATTGAGCGGGGCTCCTCGTGATTTCACACAACCATGCTACCCTTGAAGTGTTTCTATACATTTTGAACAACTCAGAGGCATCCTTGCGTTAAGACAAACAGCAGGCCTGTCGGAGAACACAGCCTAATCACTTCTAAGTCGGACAAATGCCTTGTGGTCAGTAACATGCTTGTAGAAACAAATTAACACATTAGTGGCTGTTTCGCAATTGTAAATGCATACTGTGTTACTCAATAAAGCATGGCTTCAGGAAAAAGACCGTTTTTTTTCTCATTTTGCCACCACTTACCCTGCAATGTTCCTCATCATTTATGACAGTGACGTAAGACCTCAGCTAACAGGTCAAATGTCATTCATTGTACGGGCCCCTTGGCAGCAACACACTGTGCGATCATTCACAGCACTCCTTACATTCCACCTTTACACTTCATCCTTGCACTGAGAGACAAGTGTTTTTATTGCAATGCTTGGACGGTCAAGTATCCATTCATTGCTACGGAGGGCACATGCGCCCACTTTATGAAAATGGTTTTCGCCATTTTGCACTAATAACCGCTTCAGCATCTATCAGTGGAAGTAGAGTGGTTACCATAGCAACAAGTGATACCGGGACCAGTGCTGCTTTGCTGCCACTCTGGACCCAGGGCTGCTTCACCACTCTGGATAGGGTGACTATGTGTCCCGGATTTGCAGGGACAGTCCCAGGTTTTCATCAGCTGTCCCGGCAGATTTCGTCAATTTTGGCTCATGTCCCCGTTTTTTGAGGGTGTCAACTGAAAACAGTGAGAGGTACATTTTAGGTGTAAAGCTGTGCTAGTTACCAGCTGTTGTAAATAAGACATTTAATTAACAGGTATAATGCTGGTATTAGAAATTACATTGTATTTATCTTATCAATGCCTCTCTGTGTTCCTTTTTAGGTCTCGCCTGCCGATGCGCTTGCGCATTCGAGCTGACGACGAGAGATATAGGGGCTTATCCAGAGTTTAACCAAAGTGGCGATTTGATGCAGTGCACGTGCGCTTTTAGGTCAATGCGCAAGCGCAATGAGTTCAAATGCGCATGCACAGCATCAAATCGCCAGCCATCTGTTCCCCAGCTTGTTGCCGCCAGCAGCTCTTCCCGCTCCGCCCACTACTGTATCAAAGCCTTTCATTCCACCCAGCGTGCGCTCTGACTCAGCCATTTCTCCTCCCCTAATTATTCACGGCCGGCCGGCCGGCCGTACTTTCAGTTTCACGTCCGCCAGGCCGTGTCTCCTTTTATTTTAACTTTTTTTAAAACATTTTTTAGTTACCGCTGGTTCTATCCATTCCACCTCTCTTCCTTTCCTTTCTTCGGCGCAACTGGAAGCTTGACTGATGATAAATTAATCAGTATATTTACGTAATATACCCAATTTCCACTGCCCGTTTCGGTACAATTGTCAATTTTAAGCAATGTACCTCCACTATCAAACACTAATAGGGGCTGACTTTATTCACACATATTGGCACCTAATCGCCAGTTTTAGTTAATGACCAGTATGAGACAAAGAGTCTTTCACCACTCATATAGTCTTTCCTCACTTTTTGCCGCTCTTTTGATTTAACACAATTGCGGTTGACGCTCCAGCTCTTACGTATGTCCTCAACCAATGAGCTTTCAGAGACTTCCATTTTATTCACTTCCTGGTTCCAGCCCTCACTCGTCCACTACCTGGTACCGAGTGATTTGTCGTGGGGCTGCAACTTTGCCGTATACTTTATGAAGGTAAGATTCACTGTGTCTTGCGCGGTAATTTTGGTTGTTGCATCACTATTGGTGAAAACCTGAGCCAAACACCATGTATTTGATGTTGTGAACACACGTTACCCACTCGGGAGTAACATGGTTTTAGCAGTGGTTTGCTCACGATTTTCTGAAGACAAGTTGTCATGTTTTGGTGTAATGGGGCCAACACAACAACAGGTCTGTTATGCATAAAAAAGAAGGTAGAAGTAAAGCCAAGCAAATGCATTCCTATTTGTGAGAGCAATAGCAAGCTGTGGGGGGGATTTTTTTTTTCAAACCATCTTTTCATTTGCTTTTCAAAGAACTGAGCTTGAAAGTATCGCAAGTTGCTTCTGTTATGTATTATTCAATTACAGCTTTCTTGCATGGTAACTAATTTCTGTATTGTCTTCATAAGTATTTCTTTATCCACTTTCGTAGAAAATATACTTCTGCATATTACTAAAGAGAATCGTATTAATTTCTCTTGAATCAAAAACAATAGTTATGTGTACGTTGCGCCTAGTTTGTTTATTGCCCCTCTTTTCAACTGTGATTTCTTCCTGTAACCTCATAGGCCAGTACTTAACCTCATTGGCGGGAGACCATGTAGAAAACGAACATTTTGAAACTCAAAGGCATATAGACTGTGCACCTTAAAATCTGATTGCTGTCTTGCAATTAAGACCGTTCAAAGCTATAAATGGACTGCCATGAATTGGTATGCTGCACCCGCTTCTCACTCTCTCCTCCAATATCCCTCTCACTGCTCTCCTCTCTTTCTCTCTCACTCTCTCACTCCAATCCCTCTCCTCTCCCTCCTTTCCTCTCGTCCACCCTCTCTCTCCCTCCCCTCACTCTCTCACTCTCCCTCTCTCCGTCTACCTCTCTCCCTTTCCCTCACTTCCCTCACTTCCCTCTCCCTCTCTCCTCTCTCACCCTCTCCCTCTCTCTCTCCCCCTCTCTCTCCTCTCTCCCTCTCTTTACCTTCCCCCTGCTCTCCTTTTTCTCCCTCTCCCCATCTCCCCCTCTGCCTGCTCTCCTCTCTCTCCCTCTCTCTCTCCCCTCTCTCTACCTTCCGTCCTTCGCTCTCGTCCTCCCCCTCTCTTCTTACCCTCCTCTCTCCCTCTACCCTCTCTCCCCTTTCCCTCTCTCCCTTTCCCTCACTTCCCTCTCCCTCTCTCCCTTTCCCTCTCTTCCCTCTCCTCTCCCCGTCTACGTCTCTCTCTCCTCTCTCCCCCCCTCTCTCTCTCCTCTCTCTCCCTCTCTTTACCCTCTCCCTGCTCTCCTTTTTCTCCCTCTCCCCATCTCCCACTCATCACCACCACAGCATCACTCAGCGCCACCACAGCACCACTCAGCACCACCACAGCACCACTCAGCACCACCACAGCACCACTCAGCACCACCACAGCACCACTCAACACCACCACAGCATCACTCAGCACCACCACAGCATCACTCAGCACCACCACAGAACCACCACAGCACCACACTGAACCACCACAGCACCACTCTCCACCACCACAGCACCACTCTGCACCACCACAGCACCACCACAGCATCACTCAGCAACACCACAGCATCACTCAGCAACACCACAGCAACAGTCAGCACCACGTCAGCACCACCACAGCACCACTCAGCATCACCACAGCACCACTCAGCATCACCACATCATCACTCAGCGCCACCCCAGCATCACTCAGCACCACCACATTATCACTAAGCACCACCACATTAACACTCAGCTCCACCGCAGCATCACTCAGCACCACCACAGCACCACTCAACACCACCCCAGCACCACTCAGCACCACCACAGCATCACTCAGCGCAACCACAGCATCACTCAGCGCAACCACAGCATCACTCAGCGCAACCACAGCATCACTCAGCGCAACCACAGCATCACTCAGCATCACCACAGCATCACTGGTTCAAATATGTTCTTTCAATGTTTCAAGCTGTTTTCAAGCTTTCAAGCTTTATTACAAATCACAAAAATATGTTAATATTTCACTTTTGTTCTTGGATTTTCATCACAATAAAAAACATTGAACATAATCTTCACAAAAGTTATTTACAAAACTTAAAGCTATTGACATTACAAATTAAATTAATTATTTAAAAAAAATTAAAATCCATTGTTATTTGTAATATCAATACATCTAAGTCACGTAAATACAAAACATGTTTCATTACAAATGCTATAGGTGTCACATTTGCGAAAGTTATAACTATTGGCATTGTAAATGACAAAGATATTAATTTAGCTATTTTCAAAAACAACACATAAATAAAAAAAAAGACATTTATAAGACCAATAGCTCAAACTTTCCTAATGCGAGACCTATTGCATTTCCAATGCTTGTTTTTGATGAGAGGTGTCATTCTGCCCCGCTCAGTTGACATAACATTGTAGTTCTTCTTCTATTTTTGCAAAATGTCCCAGTATTTGGTTCTCAAGATCTGGTCACGCTAACTCTGGAGCCTAAGCCTGCTTCTTCAAAAGGGCCCTAAGTTGCTCCTCCTCAAACCCGGTGGAGTCCCTCCTTGATTCTTACAGTGATTTCCCCAGACCCTTCGCTCTGAACATTGTTGTGGGATGGCGGCCCAGCACGAATAGCACAACACAAACTGACAAGCAGTTGGTACAATGGAATAGCCTTGTCAAACATCCAACTGTTCTATTGGGTGCTGCAACTGGCCACCATCAATGGCTGGGTCTATGGGCCCCCCAAAGAGCCTGACTACCTGATGGACAGACTAGTGTTGCAGCGAGGAGTGTGGATCTAAGGGCAGTCTATGTAATATAATGTAAAGTGCATTTATATAGCACAACTACCACTCCAAGGAGTATCTTGGCGCTTAACACCAACCCAGATGAAAAGGGTCAGGGGGAATGAAGGCGAACTCAATAACAATACACTCTACACCAAAGCCCTACACGCGACATCAGTCAGTGAGAACATCCAGGTTTTGAGCGCTTTCCTAAACTTGCTCTCATTTGGGATCGATCGGAGCTGCGGCGGAAGTTTATTCCAGGCCTTAGCGCCCAGAAAAAAAAGAGATCTGCCACCTTTGGTAGCCCGCTTGAATCTGGGTATTACCAACAGGTTCTGATTTGCAGACCTCAGACGACGCGCGCCGGCTGATAGCGCATAAAGCCGTTGGCCAGATATCTAGGCCCTAGCTGTTGGAAAGCTCTGAATGTAATCAAAAGAATCTTGAACAGGATCCGTTTACAGATCGGTAACCAGTGAAGTGCTTTAAGCGCGGCCGAGGCAGACGACTTACGGGGCCAGCGTAGCACCAAACGGGCAGTTGCGTGCTGGACCATCTGCAGCCTGTGGAGCACGGACTTATTTGCTCCTGCGTACAGGCCATTGCAGTAGTCCAGTCTAGATGTAATCAAAGCAACTGCCACTGTTTTTCTTGCTGACAAAGGAAGCAGATCAAAAAACTTCCGTAAAGATCTAATAAGATGAAAGCACGTACCAGCCACGGCCACCGCTTGTTGTTGAAAAGACAACTGGTCATCAAATTTGATGCCCAAGTTCCGGGCAGAGGAGATAGTGTTAGGGGAGATTTCAGCATCATCAGGCCACCAGTCTTTCGGAGAGAACAGGTTTTGAGAGCCAAACGGCAGAATTTCCGTTTTACCGGAATTACATTTGAGGTACTAAGGGCCTCCCAGGAGCACCGTTCCCTGTAAGGTGCGTGCACCTATGCTAACCCGAGCGTGCAGTGTCCTGTGTGAAGTACGCACACACAGCAGATCTTGTGAGAGACCGTTCGTACTGCCGCGTTTCAAATGCGAGCAGCACGAAAATCGGTAATTTCCTTATTGCGGGATTTTGAGCAGAGAAAGAGACCATCATGGAAGAGAACACGAGCGTCAGGTAAGTGTCCCTCTTACAAGGCAGCCTGTGGGGTTAAGGAGGGTCACAACCCAAGTTCAGCAGGAAGTGGCTCTTGCACTTGTTGCATTCCTTTTGGTAATAGAGCGCGGCTGCGGGGCAGATTGTATGCCTTTTTGAAAGTATTCATGTTGATTGCAGCGCCGGGTAAGGGCGCAGCAATTAACATGAATACTTTCAAAAAGACGCACAATCCGCCCTGCAGCCACTCTCCTATTAATAAAAGGCATGCAGCATGTCCAGATGCATGATATGTGCTTTCAGAATCCCTAATATATATTACTGATTCTGAAAACACACTTCCTAATATAACAAAAGGCATGCAGCGAGTCCAGAAGCACGACGTATACTTTCAGAATCACTAATATATAGCATGCTAACCACGATTGTTTTCCTTGCGCGACATCCACGTTCTGCTGCAGTTGTTCGTATTACAAGGCATGATGCTTTATATACAAATTAAGTTGTTCCAGTTGTGGCTGCTACCGGCCGGGGTGGTCGGACTGGTGGTTTTAATAAAAAAAAAAAAACACACTTACCTTGGAACCAGCGACAGCTCCTCCGCTATGGCGGAGGAGCGTCGCCCCACTGCTTTCAAGCAGTGAGAGAAGAGGAAACATAACATGATAATAACTTTGATTTATTATCATGCTATCTTTCCTTTGCGGGTGGGAGGTTGGGCAGGACTGCTCTGCTCACGGAGCAGGGCAGGGGTGGAGTGGTTTGCCCACTCAAGTGCGCAATGACTGTTTGGTCAGCCCTCTCAGGCGGCGCAAAGCAGTCATGCACACTTCACTGTTGTCCATAAAGGCTGCATTACAGCCCGCATGGAAAACATGCCCACCTCTACAGCCTCTGGCTGAGTGCCGTGTCACTGCAGTCAGACCAATCACAATACAGCACTGCATAGTTGTGATTGGCTTAGGGGAGGGAGACTGGCTTCCTGCTTCCTGTTCCTGGAAGCGTACTCTGTAGAGCTGGAGCACAGAAGATAAAAGACCCAGCCTCGAGGTAAGTTTTTTATTTTTAGATTTCCAAACCCCACTCCCCCTGCGCGACAGCGACCTTCCCCCCTTGACACCCCAGCGGCCTCTGCACCCACCCCCCCACCCACGAGCCATGCCAGCCACCCGTGCTTGGGACTGCCGGCAGGCTGCCGCCTCCCTTGCATCCTCTTCTTTTCTGCAGTCTGGCCGGCAGCAGGAAGCACGCAGCACACATGCTCCGTGGATCGGCGCTCAGACTTGAAAGCATGTACCTGGCCAGGCTGTCTAATGGAGCCGGGTAGGAACAAGCAAAGTGCACATGAACTGTTTGGTCCGCCCAACAGGGCCGGGCAAACAGTTAATGCGTACTTAGGGAAGGCATACCACTCCTCCCCTGCTCTGGCCAGCCCAGCCCCGCCCCACTCTGCACACAGGCCACTGATTGCATGCAATCACAAAAATAAAATGACAATAACAATACGTTATTTTCACTGCGTAGTTCCATTAGATATGCCCTTGGGGTGCCATGTGTCCTGCAATTTCACAGTGGATTTGCAACCTATGTTTCTCCATCCAGCCACCTTTACAATGATTAGAGCTGAAAGTGCTTAGAAGTTGGCATAGAATTGGAGTGTATTTTGTATGAGCAGCACAAGCCACCTATTAACATGCAGAACTGTTTCATTGTAGTAAATCAGATTATGTCAGTGCATTGAGAAGTATTATTTTAAAGTGATAGTTTTCAAACATGAATTTAGAAACATTTATGCTTCCTGCATCACCATGACAGTAAGGCCAATAGTGAAGTCCGCGCCAGACCGAGCCCTGAGCCCAGGACCCCTGCTTCGGTCACACCGTCCCCCCTGAGGTATACCCAGGAAATCCTCATCAAACTCAGGGACTCTTCCTCAGCTCCCTGTCACAGCACTATCTCCCTAAAGGATGGACATTCCTGCTGCGCAAACTGTCCATATAGGCTCACTCCACGACTCCCCCCGAAACCACGCTGGCTCAATATGGCTCTACTCAATTGCAGATCCCTCCCGAAACACCAAGCAGAAATCAACATGCTTCTGCAGGATTCTGAGATCGAGATCCTCTTTCTCACCGAAACTTGGATCACCCCCAACTCTGACCCAGACATAATTCAAACACTCCCCACAGGCTACCTTATCAAACACCAGGACAGACCCTCAGGGACTGGAGGTGGGATAGCAATCATTTACCGTGATCACCATCGCCTTTTTAAGGATAGCCCAATTCAGGACTGTGAAAATGCCCAGTTCTCTATCCACCTGCCACCATCCACAACCCTCTCGGGGATATTAGTCTACCGTCCCTAGGACAGCAACGACTCTTTTGTAACTCCCTGGTGGATTCCATCTCCTCTCTTGCATGTCTGGCCCCTAACTTTACAGTCTTAGGAGACCTAAATCTCCATTTCGACGACCTTACAAACAAAACAGCCGTTGACCTTAAAGAAGACCTAGCCGCCATTAACCTTCACTTGAAAAACAACCAGCCCACCCATTCTAAGGGCCACCTGCTGGACCCCATATTCACTAACCTCACGAGACTAGTCGTGAATACCCCCCTCCCTGTCCCCTGGTCAGACCACTTCTTAATCCCCTTTAAACTTCAACTTTCGGCTGACGCACTGGAGAGACCTCCTCCCCAAGCACCATCCCGCCCGTGGCAAAAACTGGATACGGCCTCATGGGCCCAAGCACTTGCCTCTACCTTACCTGTGCTGTACCCAGATCCCTCCAGAGCAGACGTCCAACTAAGCGGTTGGATCGGTCAATCCCTTGATGCTATCCTTCCCGTCAAACCCCTCCCCAGTAAGAAGAGAACTTTTAAATCTCCTTGGTTCACCCAAGAACTACGCCAACTCAGGAAAAAATGCAAAAAGCTCGAGCGCCTTTGGAGAAAGGACTGGGCAACTGAAAGCAAAAACGAATACAGGTCCGCCATGAAGCAATACAAAACTTGCATAAAAAACACTCAGGCAACCTTCTTCGAAAAAAAAAAAAAATACTAGCTGCAGCTAACTCTGCCAAAGAAACCTATCGCGTCGTACGCCTTCTCACTAAACCCCCAGACCCTCTGCCCACACCAGATCAATCGGGCACTAAATGCAACCAGCTAGCGGAGTTCTTTGCAACAAAAATTAATAATATCCTCAAATCCCTCCTATCTCCCATTTCCTCCCAAATCCCCGCTACCCCCCTACCCCCATGCTCAGAGGCTCCACGCCTCCAAACATTCTCCCAGGTCACCATAGACCTATTCCTGACCACTTTACAATCTGTGAAGAGCGGAGCTCCATCAGATCCAGCTCCTATGAGCAAACTAAAACTGGTCGCCTCCACTGTTGCCCCTCCCCTCACCCAGCTGATTAACGATTCCCTCACACTAGGCATTGTTCAAGCCAACTGGAAAAAAGCCACAGTCAGGGCACTTCTCAAAAAACCCCACCTCGATCCAACTGACCTATCCAATTTTAGACCCATCTCTCTCCTCCCGGCCATCAGCAAAGTGGCCGAGCGAATTGTCAACCGCCAGTTATCCCTCTTCCTGGAATCCAACAATCTCCTGCGCCAATCCCAGACAGGGTTTAGACCTGGACAGGGAACAGACACCGCACTACTAGCTGTGGTCGAGGAGGCAAGAACCATCATAGACGCAGGAGGATCAGTGGCAGTGATCCTCCTCGACCTGAGTGCCGCCTTCGACACGGTGGATCATGCCATCCTCATCCACCGGCTCAGCTTGGTAGGAGTCTCAGGCACCGCCCTGTCCTGGATCAAATCCTTCCTCGAAGGCAGAACCTTTCAGGTGTCCGATGGCACAGTTATGTCCAGAGCTCTCCCCCTCCAGTGTGGGGTCCCCCAGGGCTCCTCCCTAAGCCCCACACTTTTTAACGTCTACATGTCCCCTCTAGAGGACATTATAGCCCCATTCGGCATAAAAACAGTCATGTATGCCGATGACACCCAACTGGTGGTGTCCTTAAACCAGTCGAGTAACAGCCTGGACAACCTGGCAGCTTGTCTTGAGAACATCTTCCACTGGATGTGCGAATCACGCCTGAAATTAAACGGAGAGAAATCCGAGATCCTCCTCTTGGGAAACTCACGCAAACTCCCTCCATCCCTCTCTTGGCCACTCTGCATGGGTTCACCGCCCACCCCCAAATCAGAAGTCAAGAGCCTTGGTATCTGGTTGGACCAAGAGCTCAACTTTAAAGCACAGGCCAGAAAAACCACAGGCATCTGCTTCGGCCTCATTCAAACAGCGCGGAAGATCCTCCACTTAATCCCCTTCCAATCCAGGAAATTGCTCATGCAGGGGCTGGTGAACTCCAGATTAGACTACGGAAACGCCCTTTATCTAGGTGCCCCTGCATCGGTTATTAACAGACTGCAGTACGCCCAAAACGCGGCTGCCAGACTACTAACCAGGACCAAATCTAGATGCTCCGCCAAACCGGCCCTCAAAAGCCTACATTGGCTCCCTATTAAGGAAAGGATCACCTTTAAAACCCTTTGCATTTCATCCAAACTAATGCAAGGCAGAGGCCCGCCGATCCTGAGATCCCTCGTTAAACCCCATCTGTCTAACAGACAACTCAGATCAGACAGCGTACCCAGAATAAAAAAGGCCCGCTCTGGCGGGCGATTGTTCTCTACAATGCCCCAAAATCCGAAGAGAACACAACCTACTTGCCTTCCGTAGGCAACTGAAAACATGGCTCTTCCCATAATACTTCACCCCCTCTTCCCTCCCTCCGGAACAATAGGTTGTTTGACAGCGCTGGGACGACCCTGGGTAGCTACGCGCTTTACAAATTCACATTCAAATTCAAATTCAAATTCAAATTCAAGTAAGAGACCAGTCAGTTAGATGAACTCTTTGGGTGTGCGGGGTTACTATTACTGTTTGAATATCTTTATTCGGCAATTTATCACCATAAAAGAATACATATACATAACATTTCAAAATACCATTAAAATTATGTAATTTACAATAAAAACACCACATTTGTCAATTTACTATCATTAATTACGTCCTCAGCTTTTGGAACTTCCGGAGTGTAGTTTCAATAAGCGGGAACGTGTCATCCAAACACTTCCCAAAAATTTTGCCACCCCACAGATCATACTGGCTGATGAAGAATCTGTAGAGAGGACACGTAGTGCCTGGCTATGGCACCTCAGCCCTAGTTCCCTACAGACGGGTTTCAACCAGAATTTCCACGCCCCTTTATAGGCTGGGCAGGCAAAAAACAAGTGAGCCACCGATTCCTTAGGAGCCGCACAGCCGGGGCATGCACGCAAGCGGGCATCTGTGTTCGACCATCTCGCCGTAAAGTCATGAACCGGGAGCGTCCCATATCGCAATTTTAGGTACAGTGCACGATCCATTGGTTTAGTTATTAAGTCGAGAAAGGGTTCCAATTTTCGCACACACATAATTGACAAAAATTGGTCAGTAAGTGAACCCACATTCGTAAGCCTCATAGCGTTACTCTGTACCCAATCCCAGTATAGTTTTTTTATAACATCTTTGGGTGGTGGTAATTGCGACTCCCATGCCTCTCTTAGACCCAAGCTAAAAGCCAAATCTTTCAGATTATTTAGCCATCCTATTTTTTTACCTGTGTCCAGTAGTAATAGTTCATCCAGCCCTTCTGCATACTTAGCGAGCTCCTCAGTTCTTCTTAGGCGGGACCAGAATAGCAACGGGCGTAGCCTCACCAAGTCCTTTACTGTTTTCCTGCCCAGATCTAATCTTAGTGGGATCATTGGGGTGGAAACGGGGAGAGCTACCACATTCCTAAAAAAATTGTTTTCCGCTCTCATCAAATCCGAAACCCCTTCGAACCCCCAAAGTTCGGAGCCATAGAGTGCTGCAGGAAGGATCTGTCCCTCATAGATGGTCATAGCTGGGGAGACCGGTTTACTGGTTGATTCACGGATCTCCTTCAGCGTCACCCCGGATACTCTACGATGGTTTAATAACATTTTGGAAAGATGATCCTTCCAGGTCATGCGGCTGTTAATCCGGACACCAAGATAGTCAAAAGACTCGACCAGCTCGAGGGGGGCATTGTTGAGCACAAAATTATTTTTGAATCTTTTTGAGGGTGCAAAAGCCATCAATTTGGTTTTTGATGTATTGATTATTAAGCCTCGTGTAGTGCAGAAGGAGCTAAACCGGTTCAGGAGTTTTTGTAAGCCCACCGGGGATTTGGAAATTAATAGGGTGTCGTCAGCGAAGAGAAGTGTGGGGATTCTCTCCCCCGCCAGGGATGGGGCATCCGAATCCTCCCCCTTTAGATGGTCAACCACTCCATTTACGAATAGGGAGAAGAGGGTCGGAGCCATGACACAGCCCTGTCGTACTCCTCTCCGCACTGGGATCCTGTCAGTTAGTTGCCCCTGGGATCCCCATCTAACCCTCGCATAGTTCCCCTCGTGCAGCTTTACGATTAGGCTCAGAAGACCACTGGGAAAACCCATCTCTCCTAGAATTTCCTAAAGTTTTGTACGAGGGACCAGGTCGAATGCAGTTTTGAGGTCGATGAATGCCATATACAAACTGCCTTTCATGATGGTAACCGCCTTCCAATGGATGGCAAAAAGGCGAAAGACCTGGTCCATCGTACCTACCTTCCTTCTGAACCCCGCTTGTAAGTGGGAGAGGATACTAGCCTCCTCTATCCAGTCGCCTACTCTTGAAATGATGACCCTGCCGACCACTTTCTGGATTATGTCTATCAGACTGATGGGTCTGTAGTTCGCAGGGTCACTATTACTTATTAACAGCATTATAGTCTATTAAATCAAACAGAGGGGAAGTTTTTCTACAGCGCACATCATTTGTATTTCAAGGTCCTTTTATATCTGATAATGAAGAAAAATGTGGGAAAGTGATATAAAACAATTGGCTAGGATCACACAGATTCGTCAAGGGGAGAAGCCAGGATTGATCCCAAGTTTTCTGGTTCCACATTGTGCAATTTAATTCAGCCTCTACATTTACATGTTTCCCTTCCTCCACGGCCATCTTAACAACACTTCCCAACTCCATGACCACCACCTTGCCGGCATCAGTGCGGCCCTCGGTCACACCATAACCAAACATTTTTGGCCCCTGTGAAAATATTTGTGAGTACCCATGGTCTATTGTAATTGTGATTACATGCAAGCGTGTGTGAATGAGATGCACAGCTGTTCAAACATTGACATGGCAAAAGTTAAAATAAATGCAGGTGAGTGGGTGCATTGTGTGTGGGGGATTAATGTAGTGAAGGCGATACAAGAAGATATACGTGTTAGAGAATTAACTTATTTTTAATTAGAAAATCTTTATCATATTTTTTGCATGCCACTTGCTGCATCATGTCCATGTGGGATCGTGTGACAACTCGTATTTGGCTCAGTCCTCCTTGTGAATTTCCTAGTTTACCCAACTCAACCCCTTGTGCAGTCTGAAGGCCAGGGAAAAGCTGCATCACATGAGATGTAACACACAATGCAGATTTATAGACCAGTTTACTATAATGGATGCTAATGAAGAAGCTCATTGGCATGTGCCTGTTTGGTTTAAACTTGAACCCCGGGTAACTATTTGGTCACTTTTCCTATTGGAGTCTCTGGAACAGTCACATACTCTTGGAGCCTTTCCTAAATATCTTGTCTTTAATTGCTGGTTTGCAGTCAGTGAGGTATTTGGATTTGAATGGTCAGGTGAAATAGATTCATAATATGCACACTTCTTTCCTTTGCAGGTTTGTGAGACCTTACCACAGAAACAACTGCCCAGGCAAAGGTGAGTACAGGCAGAAAAGTACAGGTAACTGTTAGAGTTAAACTAGGGTGCACCCGCCGTGTTGTAATATAACAACATGCTTTATCCATCTTCTCTTCTGTTGCAGGTTTAAAAGGCAGTGTCACACACACACAACCAGAACAAACAGGTAATTGTTTGGCAGAGTTAAACTGTGGTGCACCTTGTACATTATAGAAGACAACATACTTCACCCATGTTTTCTTCTGTTGCAGGTTTAAAAGGCAGTACCTGCTAGACCTGGAATCTTTTGGCGTGTTTCCACTGTCTTTTTGCTTTCTGACCTCCTGGTTTTGATGATATACTGGACTTTGATTTTGCTCACTCTGCGCACTTTAATGTTGCTGATTAGTACTAAAGTGCAAGTGCTCCTACTGTAAATTGTGTTGATGGATTGGTGTTTACATGATTGGGATATTTAATGTACTAGTACTAGTAAGTCCCTAGTACAGTGCACTGTGTGTGCCAATGGCCTATAAATCAAATGCTTCTAATGGGCTTGCAGCACTGGCTGTGCCACCCATACAAGTAGCCTTTCAAATGTGTCTCAGACCTGCCACTGCAGTGTCTGTGTGCAGTTTTCACTGCCATGTCTACCTGGCAAGTGCACCCACTTCCCAGGCCCAAATATTCCCTTTTCTTATATGTAAGGAGGCCCTCAGCCCTCAGGTAGGCCCATTGTACCCCTCTGGGCAGGGTGCAGTGTATCTGAAAGGTAGGACATGTGTGCTGCGGTGGCCTGCAGTAGCTGCTTCTGTCTTGGGCAGTAAAAGGACTGGACTTTCTACATCTTATTATGTAAATGTAAATGTTTTTGAGCTTGTAAAGCGCACTGCTACCCGTCCATAGGTCTCCTGGCGCTGTATAACTCTGGGGAACCCGTCCTGGCTTTCCCTGTGGGATGGTCCCTTGCTGGGAGTCCCCAAGGTGGGGCCAGGCATCCCCGGAATTGGTGGGGCCGTTGTGGAGATTAGGCAAGCTAATGCCCAGAGTTGCCGAGTGGAACCCCTGATTAGAGTAAGCACCGAAGCGAGAATTTTCGAGTCCGCTGACCAAGGTCCACAACCCTGCCGCATCGGGAATTGAACCATGGTCCCGGGCCGACTTCTGCTCTCGGGCCTGCTGCCTCTGACCAGTGAGCCACACTACTCCACACACTATCCTGAGTTTCTTCAAGGGCTTGAGGTAGAGCTTGCTCCCTGTTCAAGACATCTCGGGAACAGCAAAAACTTCAAGCTCATCTTCTACCAGCACTAGGAACTATGTATTTTGAGCTGCCACAGAAGACAAAGCGACCCATCGCCATCCGTGATGCTGCTGCTGACACCATGCCCTGACAGCACCACAGAGGGCACCGCCACACTTTGCACTGCAACCCTGGTCTCACCGCTGCCTGACACAGTCATCGATCCACACTCCGCACTTCCACATGTCACAATGCCAACCTAGTATCCCCACGATGAAGGTCCAAGCAGAAATCGACGCTGTTGCCTACAACGTGGTTTGGGGGCACCGCTCATAAGTTACACCACAGCCTTGCCCTACCGACGCCGATGGCAACGACTCCAGTTCAACAGCCAACTACACTATTTCAGTAAAGATGATGCCGCTGCCTGCACCATGACATGCCAGCACCGCGATTAGCACCGTCTTACATTGCCCCATAGCCCTGGTCTCACTAGCGCCTCTGGACGGCGTCACCCAGTCGCTGCCTATACCACAACCTGAGGACATCGCACGCCACTGCACTTCACACCGCAGCCAAAACAACAGCGCTCCTGACTTCGACCACACGGAGTTTGATCTGCAAAATGTGTGATATTATGGGGTGACGACTCCTGCAATGACCTCTGGAACCAACGCCACTTTTCGAAGCTCATTGCGAGGTCACCAACGCCCTGCATTTCTAAAAGTACTGTTTGCGGTTCTCCCGGACACTGTAGCTGGCCTGCAATACTGTGGTCAGCCAGAACTGTTGGATTTGTTTGTTCACTACACCGTGATAGCCCAGGATGGAGCCATTGGCTTCAAGGAACTGTTTCTAAAGTCTATTTTTGCTTTATGAGTATTTGAAATAACTGTATGTTGGATGTTTATTGTTTTTGTCTACTTTTACACAGATAAAGTTAGCTATTACTGCTGGTTATGTACAAATGCTTTACAAACTGCCTCTGAGATAAGCCGGATTGCTCGTGCCAAGCTACTAAGGGGGTGAGCAGGGGTAATTTTAGAAGTGTAACTCCCTTATCCTGACTAGGAAGAAGTGTCTCTAGTTGGAGAGGGTAATAACCTACCAACCAGAGACCCCCATTTCTAACAGTACCACACACATATTTGAACGGCATACGTGAGTACAAGCAGAACAAACAGGTAAGTGTTTGGTAGAGTTAAACTGTGGTGCACCTTATATATTGTAATATAACAACATAATTTACCCGTGTTTTCGTCTGTTGCAGGTTTCATAGAAAGTATCACTCACATATTTGAATGGGTAACGTCCTCACATATTTGAACAGGTGCACATGAGTACAAGCAGAACAAACAGGTAATTGTTTGGTAGAGTTAGACAGTGGTACACCTTGCACATTGTAATATAACAACATACTTTCCCATGTTTTGTTCTGTTGCAGGTTTCGCAGACAGTACCATACACATATTTAATGGCCATATGTGAGTACAAACAAGTAATTGCTTGGTATAGTTAAACTGTGGTGTCAAGACGCCCTGGCATTCAAGCGCTCTATGAACTTTAATCCTATCCTATCCTATCCTATCCTATCCTTGTAATATAACAACATACTTTCCCATGTTTTCTTCTGTTGCAGGTTTCGCAGACAGTACCACACACATATTTGAATGGGTATACGTGAGTACTAGCACAATAACAGGTAATTGTTTTAGTAGAGTTCCCTTGTGGTGCATATGGTATATTGCTATATCACAATATGTCGTCACAATCTTTACTTCTATTGCAGGCTGTACGGACAGTGCTACATATATGTTGGGTAGAGCTGGTCAGAGAACCGAAAATTCCAGGTAATTACACACTACGTTTGCCGTCAATGCCTCAGTACTATGTGACAGATTGCATTCATGAGTATAGGCACCAATATTAGATGTTTTCCTTTATTTTGCAGGCTTTGTGGCATAGCAGGCTAAAACCGGTTATCACAAAAATGTCCTAGCGCAAAGCTATAACTTCTTGAGAGTGCGGTTCTTCATCACAAAGGAGTAAATGTTGCCTTTTATTCAAGGAAGATTGGATGAAAGAAATTGTTGAGGCTGAGACATAAAAACATGAAGCAAGGTTTGCGTGCAACTTAGGGACCTATTTCAATACAGTCCAGATGTGGGCTTGATTTGCAAAGCATGTGCCGAAGCCAAGATTGTTGGAGACATTTCTACAGGGAAGAAATGGAGTAATGGCTGGAAATTGGATTACGTGAAACGCCATCCAGCAAAGTTCAGGACTCTGCTTTGGTGATACTGAAAAACAAAAGTGCTGCTGCCAGGTTTGGTTATGGAATGAGGGTAATCCTAACAGTAACTGCCACTGACAAAGCAAGCAGAATAAAAGTGGTTGAACGACAAAGATCCCTGCCTGAGGAGATAAAGATTCAAATCAACAACAACGTGTTGCTGGTGGTCAAGGTGAATACTTTAATGTTGTCTGCCCAAGACATCCATGACCACCTAGCTTTGTATGTAAAGATACCAGACAGCTGGAGGAGCAATAACTATGCCTTTGAATTTCTTGAGGCTATAAACAGCGCAATACACTGTGAAGCTATGGCAGACCTTCACAACGCTCTGTATCACGCATTGACAATTGATGAGAGCACAGATATTTCTGTTACAAAAATGCTCATCCTGTACTTCAAGTTCTGAACTGTAACATCAACAGAGCACAAAACACTGTTTGGGGGTATAATGAAGCTGCCTAGTTGTAATGCTGAGGCTATCACTACTGCTGTGAAAGACTTTAATGCTGCCAATAAACTGGACCAAATGAAAATGGTCATGTTGACATCCGATGGTGCATCTGTGATGCTGGGCGAGAATAATGGTGTTGCTATTCGGCTTAAACAATCCATTCCTCATCTAGTTGAGCAGCACTGGGTTACTGAGCAAGAAGATTTGGGAGTTGTTGATGCCTGAAGAGGGTTCCAAAATTTAAAGAGATTGTGACATTATTGAAGACTGCCTACACTTTGTTCTCCAGATCGCCTGCAAGGAAGTCCAAGCTGGATGAAGTTGCATTGGTAACTGAATATGAAGGGGCCTCCTTTCAGCCATTGAATGAAGTCCGATGGCATTGACATCATTTTGCAGTTGGTGCACTCATTCATAATTGCGAGGCTGTTCTTAAGTACACTGAGCATGAGAAAGTTGAGTAGAATGATCCAGTTGCAAAATATTGTTACAAAAAGTTTGTAGATATCTCTAGTCCCCAGATAGCGGACATCATTGCCACAATTAGATCTGGCTCTGCACTTGACCCCTGCCCTTTTAAAGTACTACTACCTGTTATTGATGTGCTTCTTCCTGCTATCACTTCAATATGTAACTCTATGTTCAGAACAGGTATCTACCCAGTCACCCTCAAGAAAACTCTCCTCAAACCGCTATTAAAGAAGCCACATCTCGATATGGATGAACTAAAGAGCTACCGCCAAATTGCCAGCCTCCCAGTTCTGGCAAAAATTGCCGAAAAAACATTGAACCTACAACTTTCTGCCTTTATAGAGGAACACCATCTACTCGACGAGTCCCAGTTTGGTTTCCGCCGATTTCATGGGACGGAGACGGCTTTAATTAAAGCCGCGGATGATATTAGATCCATCTGTGACGTTGGGGGTACAGCAGTATTAATACTGCTAGATCTCTCGGCTGCTTTCGACACGGTCGATCATACTATTTTGATCGATCGTGTCGAAAACATGTGTGTTCAACATACTGCCAAGAAACTTCTGGCCTCCTTTCTGGCCGATAGGACCCAGGTGGTCACACTGGGATCCTTCCATTCCTCCAATCTGTCGCTGCCATGTGGGGTACCCCAAGGCTCATCCCTAAGTCCGACACTTTTTAACATCTATGTGTCGGACCTAGCGAATATCATTCGAGCTCACGGGATGAGCCTTACCTCCTATGCAGACGACACTCAGCTGGTCCTTGCCATCAAAAATGATGGCCACAAAATAGCTGAGGAATTCAAATCGGGTATGTTGGCAATTGGGGACTGGATGACCTCCAATTGCCTAAAATTAAATTCCGACAAGACGGAAGTAGTCATCTTCGGACACTTGACCCCGGAATGGTCTTCTCTCTGGTGGCCCTTGTCCCTTGGTCCCCCCCTAAGCCTGTCAGTAAGGTGAGAAACCTGGGAGTCATTTTCGATGACCGTCTTAATTTTCTCCCACATGCCAATCAAATCACCTCTTCCGCCTTTCATAAACTGAGACTCATAAAGAAAATCCTTCCCTTCCTCCCTGATACAGCTGGCAAAACTTTGGTAACTTCCCTGGTACTGTCCACTTTGGATTACTGCAACGCCCTGTTCATGAATGCACAAGGTAGAGTCATAAATAAAATGCAAGTTATCCAAAATTCAGCCACCAGGCTTTTGGGCAGAATTCCCAAACATCTATCTGCTTCGGAAACCATCAGAGATCTACACTGGTTACCCATTAGAAACAGGATAAAGTTCAAAACCCTCTGCATTGTGTATAAGGCTCTGCACAACTCGGGTCCAGCTTTTCTCATTCATAATCTGACGCCTTACTGTCCCCCAGAACATTACGTTCCTCCACTTTAAATGACCTAATGGTTCCCCGTACCAAATCTGTTACGTGGGGAGATAGAAGATTCCTGGTATCAGCCCCCAAACTATGGAATACTCTGCCTCACTCAATAAAAACAAGCCCTTCACTCTGGTCATTTCGTAAACAACTCAAGACTTGGCTCTTTAACCAATAAACTCCAACCTCCCCTCTTTGGTTTAATACTGCAGATAGCTTAGCGCCGAGACGCCCATGGGCCATTGTTTCTCGCTTTAGAAATATTATAAAAAAATAAAATAAAAGCTATCCGAATCAAACTACAATATTTCCCTTGCAGTGCTTAATGGGTGAATGTGCAAACTATTCCCCAAAAATTATCTGACTACTATTGAAGCTGTACTGTATGCAAGAGCAAAGACTGGCTATATTAAGGAACAGTACTTGGGGGACACTGCCTTTTGGAGAAACACGGTAAAGGATCTGATGGTGTTGTACAGGGAAGGACAAGATTTTGACAGTGGGCCTATTTTGCCTTTTGTTTCCATTCTTTGTGAGCACATGCAACAAAGGTTCCCTGAAAATGAGCTGAAAGAACGGGCAAGTTTTGCATTTCAGGCAATAGCAACACAATCCCATTTTGATTTTGGGACTAAGAATGTACAAAGACTTGTTGAAAAGTATAAAAATGTTTTGGTCCTGGGTGATTTTGAAACACCAGAAGATTTTATTCGCCAATACAGAGAATATAAATGTGTGGTGGCAGAACAAGGGAGTAGCCAGAAAGTTAAAATACCCCCCATGTGAAACAAATCTTTAATGGCACGGAGTGGGTGAAGCAGGTAATCCTGACACTTCCTAGAATTGTTCTCTTCAGCTGTACACCTTCCTATCTTTCCTTTCATTGTCCCACCCTTCCATTCATCCATTCTTTGATCTTTCACGCCGCCCTTTCGCTATTTCAACAATCTATTGATACTCCATCTGTCTATCAGTTCACTGATTCATTCATTTATCCTTTCACTCATAAACCCACATTTTCACTTTTTCATCCATGTATCTAAACATCCTTTCATCATTCCATTTACCCAATGACCATTTTGTTCACACATCAATCCGTCTTTTCGCACTTCCATCCATTTGTCCTAAACACTTTCGTCCAACATTTTATCCACCCTACCAACCTTTTCACTATTTGATTCTTTCACCTCCCCATCCAAACTTCCCTCCTTTCAGCCCTCTATCCTTGCATCATTTATTTGTTTTCAATCTTCCTTCCTTTACCTTTTATTTTCCAATTCTATCTACCATAATCTGTTCATTTTCTTGTATTTTTTTGTTGCATTGTTCTGCATTCCCCACTCACTCTATTTGCTCCTCTCTCTGTTCTTTTCAAATGTGTTCATCATTTCCTTTTCCTTTCCTTGGGCTCACTTAACAACACTTGACCTCTCCACCTCTGTGCCCTGCCCTGCTCTTGCCTTGGAATGTTTTGTGGCACATTGTCTGCCCTTGTCCAGAATAGGTCAAATATAAAATGAATCAACTTTCACTGGGAGACAGATTACTGTGCCATGGGTGCAGTGGCGAACCCCATTTAAGATGCTAAAGCGGGGGTTCCCTACGCCACTTGGCAGAACATGTAAAGGGTGGGTTATTTCCCACCTTTCAAGACATGGTGAATTTCACTGAACCCAATGCTGCTAAGTATAGTGTGTTGTCTCAGCTTGTTGATGTCTGCACAACATTTCAAGCATCTAGTGCAGATTGTGAACGACGATTCAGCCTCATGAACACTATCAAGAGTAAATTGAAAAATAGACTAGAGGAGAAGCATTTGGATATGCTGATGAGGACAAACTTCTACCTCCTGAATGGCAAAGTTGCTCTTGATAGAGTTTATCAGCACTAGAAAAATGGCAAGGATCGACATGAGAAGCAACCATGTCAGCCATCTAGTGATGGAACTCGACTTGTCTGAACGGTCCGCTCCCTCAGTCTATGTTTTGCCTGGATGTCATTCATTTCACAAACCATCTCTCAAACAGGATATATCCAGACATTACTCAATAACTTGCACATCAAATTGTACGTATATTATGTAATTGCATAACTTATTGTGTATATGTGATCTTGTATAGGCTCCCAACAATTCCCCAACCTATGAACAGCGCTCCAGTTGAGAATCTTTAGTAAAATCTTATATTGATACCACTGTTGGAGTCCTGTGCTTTTTAGGTCTCGGCTAGAAGCGCGCGAAGCGCGTTCTCGCTAGAGAACTATAGCTGTCGGCTCAGCCGACAACGAGGGGAGACAAGAGCTGGCCACGCGAGCAGCATTGTCTATGGCAGTGTCGGATTCCGACGAGCGCCTTCGGATTGGGTCGCGCACGTGAGCTTGTCTGTAGACAGCCGCGCGGCTGGTAAGTTTCATTTTTGCTTTTCGCTACTTCCTTGTTCTTATGAGTCTCTGTTTACAATTTCTTAAGGTGTTTCTCTGGTTTCCTGGTGTCCTCTTTGTGTTCTGTTCCTATGGTGTATCTATGTTTTCCTTGGCGTCTCCCCCTCCCATCCCTGTGCTGTCTTCACTGTATTCCTGAGTGTGTCTCTTTCTCTGCATTCTCTAGTCTTCCTGTACCATCTTTACGGGTGTTTGTCTGTTTTTCTTGGTGCTTCTCTCTATACCATTCTGATGACGTTTCACTGTTTTCTGGCTCTCTGTCAACTCTATGGTGTCTCCCTGTTTTCTCTTACTAAGTTGAATGGCTAGTGTTCGTCTGTGTTAATGCTACAACTAGGTAATCGTAAATATAGCTACAGCGTTATAGTTTACAAATAACACAATACAGCTACTGCATAAATTAGCAGCTACTAAAAATACCTGCTCCTTAAAGTCAAAACAAATATAAAGTATTTCCTTTTGGGAGCCTTCTAACACCTTGTTTCATCCTCAGATTTTCTGCATTTGTATATTTTATTACAGATTACCGTGCGAACACCAGTATGGCTAGTTAAAAAAGAAGGATGAGTCTCTGTTTTGGGGCCCTTCAAACTTAATTTGCCCGGTTGCATATACCCAACGTCGTATTCCTGTGCGCACCCTTTCTAGACGCACCAGTGAATTCCAGGGACGCCGTTCCTCGCTATGCATGGCCTACCTCTGAGTTAGACATGGGCTGCAGAGTGCACAACACACAAAGACGGTTTGCTTTCTGCTCTGCGTTTCTTCCTTTGAGGAGGGTCAGAGGCCATACAAAAGGGTGGATGCAGTCAAACACTACATCCTCCCTGAAGGGGCATTCCGCAATTGGCCCCTGTCCCCAACCCCAGCCAGGGTGCGGTGTACCCTTGCAGAGGATTGCCCGTGTGTTTCCGAGCACTGCGCCCGCTGCAGTCCTCCATTTGGAGAGACCCGGGGACTCCCGCCCACCCACGAGGAGCACCGCAGGCTCAACGGGGCACCTTCTAAAGGTGCAGAAGAAACTCCTGCCTGGCACAGCACCACTCAGCACCACCACAGCACCACTCAGCGCCACCCCAGCACCACTCAGCGCCACCACAGCACCACTCAGCACCACCACAGCATCACTCAGCACCACCACAGCACCACTCAGCACCACCACAGCATCACTCAGCACCACCACAGCACAACTCAACACCACTACAGCATCACTCAGCACCACCACAGCATCACTCAGCACCACCACAGCATCATCAGCACCACCACAGCATCACTCAGCACCACCACAGCAAAACTCAGCACCACCACAGCATCATTCAGCACCACCACAGCATCACTCAGCACCACCACAGCATCACTCAGCACCACCACAGCACCACTCAGCACCACCACAGCACCACTCAGCACCACCACAGCATCACTCAGCACCACCACAGCACAACTCAGCACCACCACAGCACAACTCAGCACCACCACAGCAACACTCAGCACCACCACAGCACAACTCAGCACCACCACAGCAACACTCAGCACCAACACAGCAACACTAAGCACCACCAAAGCAACAGTCAGCACCACCACAGCACCACTCAGCACCACCACAGCACCACTCAGCGCAACCCCAGCATCCCTCGGCACCACCACAGCACCACTCAGCGCAACCCCAGCATCACTCGGCGCCACCCAGCATCACTCAGCGCCACCACAACATCACTCCGCGCCATCACAGCATCAATCTGTGCAGCCATTCAACAACAACAGGTTCAAATATGTTCTCTCAATGTTTCAAGCTTTATTACAAATGTCACAAAAAGATGTTAATATTTCACTTCTGTTCTTGGATTTTCATCACAATAAAATACACTGAACATAATCTTCACAAAAGTTATTTACAAAAGTTTAAGCTATTGCCATTATAAATTACAATCACTTTTATTTAAGTATTAATTATTTCCCAAAAGTAAAAGCCATTGTTATTTGTAATATCAATAAATCTAAGTCACGTAAATACAAAACATGTTGCATTACAAATGCTATAGGTGTCACATTTGCGAAAGTTATAACTATTGGCATTTGAAAAATGCGATCTTAAACATTAAACTTTAAGAAAACAAATATACAATCTTTGCATATTTATTTACAAACAACAAATTAGGCACTTGCAAATCATCTTCATGCACCAATACAGACTTTGCAAAAAAATTCATGCAACACATTGTCATATACAATGCCAATAACTCTAACTTTAATGCTGCGAGACCTATTGCATTGCAAATGCTTGTTTAAAGCTGATGTGTTCTTGCCTGTGTAACCAATTCATGTCATGGCGTGTGTATCAAAAATTGCAAACCTGCCTTAAGGACTTTTATGTGGTGCTGCATGTGTGAAAATGCACCGTCTTTTCACTTTTTTTAAGAGAAAGTTTGGAGTGATATTTGCACTGATATTTGTCGCTGCACCCACGCGCGCGGTCTGGTTCTTGGTGTACATAGCCTTGGCTGCAGCGCACAGAGACCTTACACTGCCATACACAGAGGAAAATAATTATAGGGTACATTGCCCAGGAGTTTGAAACTCAAAGGGGCCGACAGCAATGGTAGTCAGTATCTGACACACAGTAACCTGTACCCTAGGTTCAAAGGGGGTGATAACTCAGGCCGTGCCTCGTTGGGATACAGCCATGTTGGGAACACTGGGATGCCTCCTGGGCTTTGATAAGTGGGACTTAATTGGCATCTCCAGTGTTGTGGACCTATTGCAGTAAGGTGACATGGTCCTCTTTCCTTATCCATGACAAGACTACCAGCTAGCACCTAATTACATATATCGTTATCTGCATGTTTGACATGCGCTGAGGAAGGTGTTGACAAGGGGCACGGTATTGTCAGCGTCATCACCACTAGAGAACAGACTCCTAGATGACTAAATGCCACTCAAGGCCACGTCACTGATGTATAAGAAACTACTCCAAAATACTCCACAGGCCCTGACACAGCAATGCGGGTACTGGGCACGCGATCTGGGGGTCTTGCGGACAATGAATGGGTGGAGGCCATGTCCTCACCTAGGGAGGTTTCCATATGTTTCCGGTTTCCACCTCGTACAACTGCAAATCCTTCATTGTTCATTCTATTCCCCAAAGATTCTGTTCAAAATGGGTAGGACATCAAGCATCAGTTGCAGACGGGTTGTAGCCACAAAGGTATCTACTTCCACATGATTTGAGAACGTCCAAAAATACAGGGATTTTGGGGAGAGGTGATAGATTGTCTGAACAAAGTATGCAGATCCTCCCTTACCGAGACAGTGAAATGGTGTCTCCTGAATATATGGGAGGAAACCACATATTGCCAAGATGTGGGGCACGGAACAAGTGCCCCTGTTAGATGGTTGCAAACACAACATGGATTGGTGCATGCTGACTGAAAAGTTGTGTAAGAAGGCCAGGGCTGCCCTCGAAAATAGGTTAAAATTTGGGGACACTGGAATGACTACAGAGGTATCATTTGTGGTGCCACAGGCAGAGTAGTTGTTTCTAAGTAGAGTGCCGTGGCGGGGTCGCCCACAATATTACAGAACTTACTGGGATGGGGGGGGGGAGACTTTAAAGTTTCCAGGTGTGTGATGCCTTCATATTTAACTGTGCTTAATTTTGTATGGTTCCCTTTTTACTGAAATCTCAATAAAAAGATTTATTTAAAAAAAATCTCTTACAAAAACAGAGTTAAACTTCACTATGGGGCAAAAGTTTGGAACTTTTCACTGATTTGAATAGCCGTAGATGCTTTTCCAGACGCAGAAGGGCCTGATGGAGGAGTTGGGTATCATATGCTACATAACCTTGCCCCAAGAAGGGCTGTAAAGAAGTTAGCCCTAAGGTGGGTCTGAAATGAGATAGGCCTGGAGGAAGATGGACGTTAGACATTATTCTGATACAAGTCAGATCTACAAGATGCCCATAAGTTGATAGCCTCTCTCGATGAGCATGAGCTGAGATGAAGCTGACCTGAGATGGGCCATGTGTAAGCGGGGCCTGAGAAACAATTGTTATCTGCAGATGGCCCAAGAGATGGACTGGGTGCAGGAAGAGCCTGCCCCAAGTGCAGAAAGATGGGCATGCAGTGATGGGTATTACACAAGAATGGCAACAAGTCCTTTGGGTTTGGGACACAGATCTAATTCAAAACAAATCAACCTGGCATGAGATGAGATGGCCCTCAGATATGGTGAGCCTAATCTAAGAAGGGTTGAACATGAGATAGGACTAACATTAGATGGGCCTAAACCGAGGTAGGTGTTGTCTGAAATGTGCCATGTGGAATATGGTCCTGCGACAGGAGCATGTTTCATTATAACCTGAGAGACAAAACAGGTTATATATGAGTCTACCACATGAGGGGTTGAGCTGAGAAAGGTGTGCCCTGAATGGACCTGAGCTCAGGTGGGCATGGCCTAAAATGGGTATGGGTATGAATGAGGAACCTGCCCCAAACCAGTGTTGGCTTGACAAGAGGTGGGTATAAGTTGAGACCTGTCTAACTAGGAATGGTAAGACTGCTTTCAGTCCTCTGGGCAAAACAACACTTTTCCTGGCAAAGTGCTCCCCATACATAAAAAAAGTCCATATTTCGGGACTTTGCAGTCATTTACCACCACCACTCTTTGGTGTGGGAAGATTGCGGCCTTAACTCACTTTATTTGAGTGCGACCCTGCACCTGTAAGAGTTAATGTTTCCACACCTCCCCGAATCGCCGACAACCCATAATATGTTAGTTAGGCTTAGTCCCAGGGAAAGAGGAATGGGATTAGAGGGAAAAATGAGACACTGGAGCATCACACTAACTTCTTACTCAGGGCACTGACTTCTAACGGGTTATAGAGATATTAAGGTCTTCCGTATATGATCAACGTATTGCAGTATCCAACTCTTTATGCTCTGTTGGAACTCTGAAACTTCTGAAAACTGAAACATAAATATAATCTAAGAAGTTAAGTTTCTAAGGTTTTGGAATTATCTCACTGATAAGAAAATACCTTCTGTGGTATCACACCACTACATCGCAGCAACTACAATGAGGGACAACTGCAAAACTACAATAAGGTAAGTCACCACGAGGTACGTTACAATGCATTACATTTACAACACATAGGTAGTAAGGGATTTAGGGTTCAGGGTTGGGTAGAGGTAAGGGCTTGTAAGGGTTTTCTATGGTTCAGTGATGGGTAGTGCATAGGGGTGGAAAAGTGTAATAGGGCTCAGCAGTGGGAGGTGCACGGGGTAGCGAAAAGATTTTAGGGCTCAGAGATGGTGTTGCAGTATTCTGCTTTTGGAACAGAACTATGATTGGAATCATAGAAAATGACTATGTAGGGACTGAGCAAACTCAAGGAGATAATGGATGGAGTGCTGAAACTTTCCAGACACTCACCCCTAGTCACAGATATGGGTTGAATCCATCCTCGTTCTTTAGCTCACTTGGCCTTGCCAGTTCAGACCCAGATATATGCAAATCAGTCTTGGCCCTGTGCCTCGTGGGAACAGTCCAGTCTGAACTGCCAAGCCAGGTCTTCCCAGGACAGGAAACAAGCATCCTGGGACCGGTTTCGGGGTAATACCCCTTATCAGCCAGGCTAGCTTGAATCCAGTGCCAAAATGAGCAAGGGACCCACGTCTGGGCATACCCTGCCAACTTAGGGCGAACAAAGCAAACACAAGGAGATGATGGATGAGGCACTAAAACTTTTCAGACACTCAACTCCAGTCAAAGATCTGGGTTGAATCCATCATTGTTATTTAGCTCACTTTGCCACCCCAGTTCAGACCCAGCTATATGCAAATCAGTCTTGACTCTGTCCCTCAAGGGAACAGTCCAGCTCGAACTACCAAGCCAGGGCTTCACTGGACCAGTAACCAGCATCCTGGGACTGGTTTTGGGTTAACACCCCTCATCAGGCAGGCTAGCTTGAATCCAGTGGCAAAATGAGCAAGGGACCCACATCTAGGCATATCCTGTCAACTTTGAGCGTACAAAGCAAAGACATGGAGATGATGGAAGAAGCTCGGAAACTTTTCCGACACTCACCTCCAGTCACAGATCTGGGTTGAATCCGTCATCGTTATTTAGCTCACTTTGCCACCCCAGTTCAGGCCCGGCTATATAGAAATCAGTATTGACCCTGTGCCTCATGGGAACAGTCCAGCCTGCACTGCCAAGCCAGGTCTTCCCTGGACCTGAAACAAGCATCCTGAGACTGAACTGGGGTGGCGAAGTGAGCTAAAGAAGGATGATGGATTCAATCCAAATCTGTGACTGGGCGTGAGTGTCTGAAAAGTTTCAGCGCTCCGTCCATTGTCTGCTTATGTTTGCTATGTATCTATGAGTCTGAGTATGACTAGCTATAGTGCCTCACTTGCTCTCCTAACATTACCAAAGAAACAAGTGAATTGGCACCCAGAACACAACCCTCTCTACCCTCTCAGGGATCGTGATAACAGGACACACCCTTTGGCACTCTCACTCGTACTTGTTCATGATAAAAAAAACAGGAGACACAAAGGAAGTTTAGAATATTTATTTAAACTATCATGCTCTAAAATGCAGTATACGTGCCACAATTAGAAACCAAATGCATACTAAAAATACTGTTAGCATAGCTAATAATCCATACGCCATAAAAGCCTAGACATTATATAGGTCAGAGGAACCTAAACTCCCCTCCCTTGCTACCGAGGATTACTGGCAGGCCCCGTACCTTAGCATTCACAATGGATGTTCTACATCTCAGCAGACGTAGGGCTCTTGTCTCCGAACTTGCTTTCTGTGTGTGTTTTTGGCTCATGTGCTCATCTATATGATAGGACATGTGTGCGCATAAACAACAGCTGCATTCTTGTGTTATGACTAGGTGTTGATGCCTGGCCAGAAATAATAACAAGGGACATTTTGTTTGACCTTGTCTGTGGTGTTCAGACTAAACCCCAGGAAAAGAAGAGAATGCGAAAACACATGCAGGTTCCGTGTGAATGTACAATGTGGCACAAAAACAAGCGTGTTTATATAGCAAAGCATGCAAAGGACTGTGTGGCCTACAACATGCTCAGTTAGGCTAACACAGGCAAAACTATAATGGGCCACACAGGAAACACACAATTTTGGGTTCAATGGGCTAGTTAGGATCCTTTAGGGCTCCAGGGTGGGGATGCATAGGAATAGTGAGAATGTTTTAGGGCTCAGGGATGGGTGGTGCTTAGGGGTAGTAAAGTGTTTTTTTTTTTAGGGAAGGGTAGTTTTGACAGGTACTAAGGATATTTTATCAGTAAGGGATGTGTAGTGTTCAGGGATAGTGCACATTATTTGCATATATGTGTGTGTGTATATATGAAAATATATATGGCTATATATTTATATAAAGTCATGTGTGTGTTACTGTGTTGATATGTAATGCATGGTAGTGGTTTACACTGTCATGACAAATCTCATTTTGGTGAATGTGAATGCTTTGTAAGTGTAGTGAATATGTGGTAGGTGTAATGCTTCATGTTGGTGTTCATTGAAGGCACCCATATTCCCTTCTATTTTGTGAGAACATGCTTCCTGGTTCGAGAATATATTTACAGTTGTTTCCTTAAACTTTACACTTTATTTACATCATAAGAGAAATAAAAAATATTGAGGCCTTTCAAAGTGATGAGCATCCTTGCAATAACTCATATAGCTAAGCAAGATGTGCAAAGTAATATGATTTTTTACTCAAATAACAATAACCCTGGAACAGTACTTTATCAATAGAGTTTGCCTCAAAATGCAATTGAATTATTAACAATACTTCTCTGTATTTAGTTCAGGCGTCCGTCCTTTCCAAAAACGATTGTATTCAATCTCCAGGTTTTCCATGAATCCTGGCAACAGGGTCGTGGCTGTAGCAACAATGTATTTTGATTCTTCGGCAAAGGTAATCTGGAGAGCATAGATTTATATTGTATCCCTTCAAAATGGTTGCTGCTACATGCAACCTCGCAAGAGTTCTGGGTTTCATGGGAAATGTATAGTCCGGCGCTTCGCATAGTGCATCCTTCGAAGATACCGACAGGACTGGACTGGGAACCAAAACTGGCCCTGGCAAAGAGCTGGGGCGGCCCCCCTGGGAGCGGCCGAGCTGTTTTCCAGGGCCAGTTTCGGCCAATTTTGTTACAGGGGCCGATTTTGCAGCCATGCTGCAAAAACGGCCCTGTAACAAAAACGGCCCCCAGGGGCCCAAAATCTGCCCCCACCCTAGCGGCCCATCGGGGAAATGCCCAAGGCCCGCTAGGGCCAGTCCGGCCCTGGATACCCAGGGCTTTATTATCAAGAACGAAGATAACATTATTGCCGCTTTAGCGGCAGGAAACTGCAGCTAAAGCGGCGTTAAGGGGCTTGATAATATGCCCTAGAGAATTCCAATAGAAGCCCAGGTTTGTGGTCCTTCACACCAGAACCTGGGCTTCTATTGGAATTCTCTAGAGCATATTATCAAGCCCCTTATTGCTGCTTTAGGGGCAGTTTCCTGCCCCTAAAGTAGCAATAAAGTTATGGCTGTTCTTGATAATATGGCCCCAAGTCTCCCACCAGATGGCGCCAACACTTCCCACATTACTGCCACATATTCCTCTGATTGTGCACACTGCCTGTCAACTGGGAGTACTGTGCTCATGCACCAGCTGAACGCGAAGAGTTGATTACGGGCTACAGATCATGAATGTGCCTAAGCTTCGATTGGTGAAACAGGTCAACCTGTTTTAACATTGGCTTAAAAACTTGAATGATAGGCCTGAGATGGACATGAGTTTAGCCTGAGGTGGACATGAGTTGAGGCCTGAGATATGGCCTACAAGGTGAATGTGTGTAAACCAGTAATCCCATCTTGAAGGCCTCTGCAGAAAATCACCAGCTATCTTCTGAAGCCCAGCAGCCTTGTGGAGGGTAGCATGTCCTCTCTGGGGAAGAGACAAAGCAGTGCAAAGTTGGCATGGTTTTGCTCTCCTTGTGCCCCCAAGGCTCTCTTGGGGAGTTGTCGAAGAAAGGTCATGCTGTAAGCTCAGAGGTTATAATTGAGTGTTGGAACTAACCTGCAGAAGCACTTACAGATGCAACCACATCAAAAGCCTTCTAACTTGTTGGATTTGGCATTGTCAATGTATCTCTTCCTTAGTCTCATCTAGGTCCAGTGATATTTCACGTGCAGAAGAGAACAACCAGGGAACTACAAAGGAAACACCCGTATGCACTTGCTGATGAAGTGACGTATGTGTCAATATATCTTTTTCAGATAACGGCAGATCGTGCCTATCCGTTACCAGCATTTTTTAAACATGCATGATCAATTATCAACAATTACAACCATATTATGGCAGAAACATTTTTTCCATTGAAGAGAAATTTGATGTTAACCTGTTATCGGTTACTAAGCATTTGACACACTTTATTTCAATGATTATATATTTTCAATTCAAATGATCTTTATTCGGATCAAAAATATATATATAATGATTATATATTTGTTTTGGTCAAGTTAAATTAAGGCACTGATTTATGGTATGGTGGGCCTGCCACAGTCCATCAGAGTGGCAAGGGTTCTTACCTCCTTCCCCCCGGCTGGATTCCCACCCACCATAGCTAGAGGTCCCCTTTGGTGGTCTCTGTGCCTTCACCATAATGGCTTCTGGGAAGGCACAAAAAGTTTGTTTTTCAGAAAGGAACTCACAAAGCAGAAGTTTGTTTCTGAAGAACAAAAAAAGTAATGGCTCTCGACATCAGTCGTGGGAATTTTCTACCAGGGTGTGTGGGGAGGGCGGCAGTGGCATAACAAAACTTGAGGGAACCCCCCTGCAAGGTAAATCGAGGGGCCTGCATCAGGTTTAATCAGAGCTCTCAGGCCAGAGTACTGTCCTGAGGGGGCCTCCTGCAGCCCAGGGCCCCTAGGAACCGCAGGGACCGCGGGACCTGTGTTACGCCACTGGAGGGCGGGTTGTTGTGATTTTTGTCTGTTTGTGACTCTCAGGTTTTATGTGGTGGAGATAGACAGAAAAAAATACATCTGCTCTAAACTGGAGGGCATGACCGTCCTCTGATGGCTCCTAATCTGTCAGGCTGGAGGAGTAGTTTTCCAGTGGCGGAGTCCGCGGGAGCATAGATGTCAGAAATTGAGTGAGCGGACAGAGGGGTTGGCAGGCACGGTACTCTGTCACTTACATGACAGAGTACCCGTTCAGCCAAAGTCTAAATCAGGCCTAAGTGCCTTACTTAGAGTTTAGCAGAGTAGGACCTCTGCTAAAAGTGGTGGACATCCCATTGACCTTAAAAAGGGTGCAATAGACATCAATTAATTCTCAGTAGTGCAGATGGGACAACCATCACATTTTCTTTGGAGTCTTGCATCCACCCAACTCTAAATAAGGCTCTAAATATTTTCTTCCTTAGATCTCACTAGTAAGATTCAGATGGGAAGGATGGAAAGAGAGGGTTCCTGTTATCAGTCTCCTGCACCTTGCCTATAATAACAAACTTTAGCTAATTATTTAGATAATCAGTAGATCAAGGGTAATGAGACAGCCTTACTATCAGTGCTTAATTTGAGCTTGTGGCTTCCGGTACCCGGCACCGCCACTTAATTGTAAACACTGGTTCTTGTGATAGTCTGCCACAAGGTGGCGCTGTCTGGCCAAATTTAGAGACAACCACAACAACAGGTAATTGTTAATTCAATTAACATTAAAAATGACTGTTATCTGCCACCCAAGCCATTCTTATAGCTTTGGAGGCCTGAAATAGTCTGAATTGTCACACTTGAAGGAGTGTGAGTTAGTAGTTGTGTTGTTACTATCATTGGCAGCACGGCAGGGGTAATGTGTAGTGTAAACAGCTGTGACCTGCTGACGAGACCCCTGGCACTTATTTTTTTTACAAATTAAGCACTGCTGTGATTTGGAAGCTTTGGCGCAACTGAGACGTATCTGTGTTAATCAAGTGAGTGTTTACTGGCTACTACAGTGACTAATGAATGCCAAGTTTCCTAATAGGTATTCTTCCTTTTATGGATTGACATCTACCAGGGTGTAGGTTTTTTGGGCTAAAGTATTACTGTCATTAAGTGTTTTTGTTTTACTCATATAAGGCATGTGATAATACTCCAGTTGAGGCTTGAGAAAGTTAGAGATGACATTGTTTTGTGATGTCGCTTCATCTGTAACCCACTTTCTACCCAAAATATTACAATGTTCCTATCTTGAGATCTGCTCAACATTTGACTGCCACTTACACGAATATTCTCTCAACCCGCCAAAAGGAGATGCAAAACATATTACCAGAAAGAATGTTTGGAAGGCTTAGCTGTACTACCAAACACCCATTGCCACCTACTTCAATTGAGGTAAAAGGTGGCTTTAAATCACTTATCACACAGTCCTTTTTATGAGTGCCTCAGTGTCTATTTCAACGATTGAACAATAATGCAGAAAAGAATATCCAAAATGGCGGTAGGAATGCTCATGTAGCCTCATACTGTTTTGTTTGTTCATCACCATAATGCCTTTGGATTTTATAATGTTCTTTTGGTTATTCTTTGTCCGTGTTTATCAACTTTATGTTTCTCTCCTCGTGCCCCAGAAGAATAATTAATCCATGCATGATTCTTAAATTCCTCTTGTTCTACCTGATATTAAACAAGACCTAGTTTAGCAAGCCAGGATTAACAGAATCAATGTAGATGTCTTGGGGATTCTCACTCTCATTTCCACAATGATGACCACCTTGCCCTTCTGATTGCCAGTTGTCTGATTCTAGCAGCTTTCTGACTTATTAAACTTTGAACAAATGCCTTTAAAGAGTGCAAGGTCTGGCCTGTATTTGCTGAACCAGTATTAATATTTCAGGATACTGTGCTTTTTCAGAATTGCGGATATTAATGAAAGTTTGATGTGGATTATCTTGCATGCCTAATGGAAAAGAATTTGAAGTCCCATACAGTGGTATGCACTTCATGGCTGATGTCAGTTACAAAAGGGTTGTGCGAAGACTGGAAACACACTAAAGGGTAAAAAGCCAGGTTGCCTCAGTTTTCTCTGCTCTCATTGGAATAAGATCAGGATAAGAATAGGCATACACTAAATAGTTGGTATGTCCTTTGTCCAGCCAGACAGGAATTTATTTGGAAAAATGCAAACAATAGCAATGAATCAGAAGTAATGTCAAGGCGTCACAGCCTGTGACCCACAAGGAACACGACAAAACAACAGATTTTAGGCAAAAGCGAACACGGCGGTCTGTGTTCTAGTAGTCAGTGTACAGACTTGTTTGCATTAAGGTACCATTGTACAGAGCATTGAGAGCGTTTTGGGAACATATGGTACTACTATGTCGACGTTTCGATGCCAAATCTCAGATACATGGCATCATCTTCAGGACAAGTAAATAAATCATGTTTGTCTTGAATAATATATACAATTGCCCTTCATACATGGCAGAGTGACAGGAGGGACCGAGGATCCAGTCAGGAGAGCGAGTGTTATTTCGGGAAGGAGAGCTCTGAGAGAGCGATCCCCCCACACCTGGAAAAGCGATCTTGCTTTCGGCAGCAAAAAACAAGAGCCGCGAATCAGACGGCATCGGCTGCAGACGAGGGATTCAATACAGACCCGCCATCACAGGGCTCTCCTTCCCGAAATAACACTCGCTCTCCTGACTGGATCCTGGATCACTCTGCCATGTATGAAGGGTAATTGTATATATTATTGAAGACAAACATGATTTATTTACTTGTCCTGAAGATGATGCCATGTATCTGAGGTTTGGCATCGAAACGTCGACATAGTAATACCATATGTTACAAAAACGCTCTTAATGCTCTGTACAATGGTACCTTAATGCAATCAAGTCTGTACACTGACTTCTAGTACACTGACCGCCTTGTTCGCTTTTGCCTAAAATCTGTTGTTTTGTCTTGTTCCTTGTGGGTTACAGGCTGTGCCCCTTGCCATTACTTCTGATTCATTGCTATTGTTTGCATTTTTCAAAATAAATTCCTGTCCGGCTGGACAAAGGACATACCAACTATTTAGTGTATGTCTATTCTTACCCTGATCTCTCAAATACTAGGGTCCACTGTTGTATGTAGTAAGCTAACGCCCAAGGTCCCTAGTGTATTACCTTCGGGTTCCCTTGTTTCCCAATAACACTCGTTGGAATAAGGGTAGCAGGCATGGGCTCACAGATATATTTTGAGCTATTGACGAAAGAGAAGAACTCCTTCCTATCTGCTGAGCTACTGATTTAAGTGGGAGATGGAAGAAGGAAAAGCACGGTTCAGTCACCTGTAGTGCTCTTTCTCCTCCAGATATAAAATGTGATCCACTCGCAAAAATTATGAGCATGAGCAAAGCCCACAACATTGACTGTGCACAAAAGAAGCTGTTTGGTAAGAGATAGTAGTGACTATTCTGCTGGCCAAGAAGAAGCCGGAACAACAGCATGTCAGGAGTGGTCCACCCAGAGCCAGTCCTCTCTCCTCTTCTCCCTACTTTCCCCTCTCCTCCATCCAATCAGCTGTGCAAACGAGGCTAGAGCAGAAGCCAAAGGGACGTTTACTTTTTAGAGAGGGACAGAGAAAGTTTGGGGACAGAATGACCATCAGCTTGTATCTCAAGTGTCTTCCTGTGCTGATTGTTGGGGAACTGCAACCTTGCACAGTTTTCCTCCCACTTAGTATCGATGTGAGTTTTCATCTCTAATGTACTCCTACTGTGACTTTTTGGTAATTGTTCTCTTGTAAAATGCTTTATTGCCTCCGGGCTATGTCAGCGCTATATAATATCATAAAAATAAATAATAACTTGTGGTTCGTGTTTCTGTAGGAGTTACGATAATAGTCCAAGAATTTCTTCTGCCAGTGTAGAAGGAAATACCAATGCCACGTCCCGCACCATCAAGCACTTAACCTGCGCATGTCTGTTGGCTGACGCGGCCCCGCCCACTCAATAAAATTCTCACACCGCGGCGGAATTTGCGCCGTGATTAAGGAGTTAAGCAAAATATCCTAAGAAATAATGGAAAAATCGAAACCTGGGTGGTTTTGTTTACTGTTCTTTATAGCATGGATGAATGTTTTAGACAATGTTGAAAAAGTTGTACCTGTGTTATTTCAGTTTCACATACATCATCTTGCAGAGCAGTATATCTTGTAACTACTGAAGATCATCACAGACACGAGTAATATAGGAATATGTAGTTTATTCCAAGAGCTCCCCAGAGCAGCCATCCATGGAGTAGCCAGTGGACAACAGCCCCTTGCACTCCAAACATAGGACGTTTCTACAGGATTACATGGTTGCGTTGCATCAGTAAGGTACTCAAACATCTATAGCACAAGTAAGACCACCACAGTCTTATCAAAAATATGTTAACATACAACATAGATACAACACAATTTATAACAATATTATAATATTAACAAACATACTTGTAAAATGTTCAATGTAACAACAGTGTGGAGTGCACTGTTCTAGATGATTGTTGGACTACAACTAACCTCATACGAAATCCTTAAATCTTGAAGGCAATCTAATTTCTCTTCTATCCTCCACTATTTCATCACTCCATGCCATGTTATCATCTAACACTTTCCCATTTCCTACAATTCATTTTTCAATTTGTTAATCTTTTTCCTCCTCACCAAACTTAGCCAATCTACTTTTACTCCATCTTGAACCATCCTCTAATGCCACACAATTACTTCCAAATCTTTTGACCATCAAGGAATCCTGAAATACAGATGTACTCTTTTGAGTGTTCCAAGGTAGTTTAACCTCAACGTTTTGGCTCACATTCACCAAGAAATTCTTTGTTTTAAAAATGTCATAAAAATTCCTTCTATATAATTCTTGTTTGACAAAACAATTCACCTTCTTCACTCTCCACATTCTGACAGTTTGGGTTCTCTTCTTCTTAAATAATTCAAATGATGACTGATAAATTCTGCAACTTTTTACTAGTTCTGTAAGATCACATCATTTGTTTCACATGGTCCACAACAGGCTTGCCATATGCCACAGTAAACTAAATGGTTTCTTCAATTACCCTGTTTACTTTGTCGAAAATATCACTGGTCCTGTGAGTGTACACAGCTGCTCTTGAATGTGACATATTTCTGTTTGTTACATAATATTTCACTTCTGCAGAACAAAACTGTGTACTATTGTCCATTACATTTTCCTCCGGTCACCCCTCATTATGAAAAAACTTCTCACTGAACTCTATAAATGTCTTACTTGTGACTTCTACTAGTTCAAACCATTTAGAGTAGTGGTGAACTATTACCATAACAAATCTATTATGAACATCTAGAAAAAGTTTCAGGCCCATTATATCCCTTGTTAACTTAACCCATGGTCTTCGAGGAAAATGTACAGATTGCAGTGGTTGAACATTTGACTTGTGTAGTTTGTCACTTGAGGCGTATAAAGGACACTCCTTTATAATATTCTCTGAATTGTTTTTCACCCCAGGCCACCAGTATGACTCCCTAATCCTATGTTTGGTGTTATTTCTGCCTAAATGTCCCTGGGATCAAAATCTACAACTCTACTTCTCAAACATACAAGTGGTATTTATTCTATACCCTTTTGAACACCCCATTCATCCTCACTGAGTTCTTCTATAACATATATGTAGCCCTCCCAACCATGTACATGGGAAGGTCATCCTTGCTTGATCTATTTACTTAGAGCCATCTTAAGTTCTGGAAAAATTGCCCTGCGGTAATTTTTTGCTTAGTCTCTGAGGATAGCATTTGGGTTTAGATAATAGTAATTCGTACATATCAAGATGGAATTTGATTAGGGATTGTAATTCTGATTTATTCTAGTAACTGCTGGTGACAAACCTATTTTAATAAATACATTTGGAGTTCTTCAAATTTTGTGATCCTGTTCAACATTAATATTTTTCAATGAGAAGGGCACATTAACATAATGTATTTTAACAGAATTCCACGTTGAGACCTACTTGGTAACATTAATTTTTATCAGCATGTTCTTGGTCAGCAATATGTTATATAATTTGGAAAATAAATAGTGGAAAGACCTATATACCCTTATGAGCAAAATCTACAATTCTACTTCTCAAATATACAGGTGAAAATAATTCTACACGCTTTTCAACACCCCATTCGTCCTCACTGAGGGCCAGATGTAGGAACCATTTACCGACCGGTAACGGCCGATTTCGGCCGTTACCGACCGGTAAATGGGTTTTCGGTATGTAGGGGCACTTACAATTTACCGATTCTGTAAAATACCGAATCGGTATTTTTACCGATTTGGTAAATCTCAGATGTAGGTGGGACTCTTCAGAGTCCCAAAGGCCCTACAAATTCGGTATTTTACCACCCAATCCAATTGGGTGTTAAAATACCGAATTCAGGTGTGCATGCACATGTGTGCATGCACACCTATGCCATGTGCCTATGCCATGTGACAGACAGACATGCCCTTAGGGCATGTCTGTCTGCCACATGGCACACATGTCAATTTTTGGGGTGCCAGAGGGTGTCAAAGTGACACCCTCTGCACCCTTGCTAAAATCGGTATTTACCGTCTGTAATTACAGAATCGGTATTTCCCATTGATTCCTATGGGCTTTACAATTGGTATTTCCTATTGATTCCTATGGGCTGTAAAGCCCATAGGAATCAATGGGAAATACCGATTCGGTATTTACCGAATCGGTAAATACCGAATATTACCGATTCGGTAATTCCACATCTGGAATTACCTACATCTCCCCCCTCTATTTTACCACTTCTTAAATACCGAATCGGTAAAATTCGGTATTTAAGAAGTGGTAAAATAGATTTACCTACATCTAGCCCTGAGTTCTTTCTTAACTTATACGTAGCCCTCCCAACCATCAACGTGTGATGGCCATTGCTGCTTGAACTATTTACTTAGGGGGTTATTTCGAATGTGAAAAATGTGCCCTAAGGTAATTTTTTTGCCTGATCTCTACAGATAATGTGCGGCAAAAGGTTTTTTGATTAGGGTTTGTAATTCTGATTTATTTTAGGAACTGCTGGAGACAAACCTGTTTTTTGTGAGTAAATACATTTGAAGTTCTTCAAATTTTGCGACCCTGTTTTGATATTAGTGTGAGGATATGTTTGGATAAGATGGACACATTAACATAATGTATTAAAACAGAATTCCATATTTATGAAATGTCGAATGAAATTTGATGCTAAAATCAGAATCCTATTCACTAGGTAGAGACCTACTTCATAACATTAATGTTGATCAGCAGGTTCTGGTTCAGCAATACATTATATAACTTGGAGAACAAATAGTGGAAAGACATCTATACTTGATTTTTATGAACCCCAATATACCCCAAAATAGGCGTAGGTAGGTAGTTTCACAACCTTTTACTTACATTTGTCTTACCTCGCTCTACATAACGGTTCTGGTGCTGACCTTTTACCTAGTTCAGTGCCGAATAAATGTTGTGTGGTTTTCTGCATAAACTAGCCTAATTTATTATGCATGAGGATTCTTAGTATCACAGCAGGATTACCATCTTCCGCATAATAACTCTGTATAAGGGTCACCGCTATCGTCATCCTTTGCCAACATGCCACAGTACCATGACACATCTAGGTAGAACCCCTGAGGGGTACCACATCTTCGCTGGGCAAACCAGAGGAGAAATAGCTTCCATGCTGGCACACTGACACAAGATCCTGAAGTCCCTGCCCTCAGAAACTACAGCCTGCAGTGGTCTGACATCCATTCCTTGCGGGGTGTCCAACTCGTGAGCACGACAGAGTCCTTCGTTCTCTCAAATCAGGTAATGGGGTTGGCTCTTTCCTAGCGGAATTCTTGTCTATACACCTACATACATGCTAGGTACACTTAGGTATATCTAGTTAAGATTTGCATCGTAGGAGTACTGCCATGTATTACTGCCATGTATCTATATGCCTACATATCTTCATTGTTTTAGCACCATGGTAGAATCCTACCTTTTATTTACTCTGTTGGTGCTTGTAATCGTATATATTTGTTTCTGTCTCAGGGTTGTTGCAGCGCACATATTTTATACTATTATGACGCTGGTTCAATAAATACATATTGAAAATGTCGCTGCCGTTTATTCTGTATATTCTCTGAGACAAAGTGAGCACGAGTGACTGAGCCAAAAGTACTGTACTGTTTCCACGATCCCTGAAGGGTCAGGGTTGTAATGTTTGATAGATGCCAGAAACGATTCGCTCCTTGGTAAGAGAGGCCCATAGTGGCACTGTGAACTAGCAGGCAAACATATCCTGTGGGGGTGTCTGGAATCGGTCTGGGCACCAATCCCATAGTTTATGTTGTCTAAATGTGCAGATTCTACATTGATTTATAGGAACTACACAACCTGTTGGATAATGGAAACTATTGAGAATTCGAAAATACTTGGATGTCTAGGTATGTTCTAATGACAGGTTTATTCATTTTGAGGTAGGGGATCTAGAAGTGATGAAGTTATTCATATATGAATACATTTCACACAATCTGATTATGAAATAAAAAGAAAATCCTCAGAAAATTTGATATTAAGAGCAATATTTCTGTTTTCTTTGCGAGTGTGGTTTGAATTTGAGAATATTTATTTGACAAGTCTCTTTCTCTTAACTCTCTGTTTAATAAATTGTACATAACATAGTTAATAATCTTTTCTTGAATTAAGAGATATGCGGTATTATGTAGATTATTTGTTCATTACACTATTGTCAATAAATAAGATTTAGTAGACCCAGGTGGAAATGCAGTCTTTTGCAACTCTCTGACAGATGTTAACAAATTGGGCTTGACAAAATATCTTCACAGGAGGTAATTATAAACCTTGCAGGTACTGACATAAAATATATTAGTTAATAATATAACTAGGAAATTAATATGCAATTTAATGTTAATATTTGTTCCCTTTTTCTCCTTTTTGTATATTTTGTTTACTCTTTGTGTTGCCTCTTGTTTCTTCTTCAATGTGATTCTTTTGTATGATTAAACTCATATTTCTTCAAGTGACATGATTCCCACTAAAGCACTGAAGAAGCAAAAAGATGTGGCGGCTGTGGGATCTGAATGTTTTCCACATTTTGATAATGATTACAACATGTGTATAGAAGTGTGATTTAACTACTATAATGAACATTTGTAAATCAGAAGTTTGTAAAATGGATGTCAAGTCAAGTCAAGTCAATTCAATTCAATTCAAATACGCTTTATTCGGCTTTTAAATTTAAAACCATAAAAGCAACAGAATGAAATACATACATGCAAAAATAACTCAGCAGTTCATTACAAGATTAAAAGAAAACTAACTATTTAAAACAAACTAAAATAATTTAACAAATCGACAATTCAAAGTAATAACCCAGGATACACAGAGTCCCCTTTTTCACCGTGTATTATGATTATTATGATTCGGTGCTTGGGGGCCAGGGTAAAAATCATACAGGTCCCAGATACAGATGGGACCGTCTCCAACTGTGGGCTGGGTAGATCGCAAATAAGTGGCAATGTTCCTGTGTTTAAATTTAATTAGTATCAAGTCCCCCGGAATATCCTTGGGCACCGAACCTAGCCACCCCACCCTCCTGACGCTCAGGATCCCGCCATCTAGGGCAGGTGGTAACGGTCTATTGTTTTTGAGCCAGAAGATGGCTTTATTCAGCAGGTCCTGTTGTAATTCTCGTTTGCCTGAACTGAGTGCAGGGACCCCAGAGAGGACGGTGACATATGGGGCGGCTTCGGGGGGTAGGTCAATACGATGCCTTCTTTCTCGAGAAATCCTAGGAACTCTGTGAGGGGCATGTCCGGAATTAAAAGTAGCATTGCGGCCACTTGGAATGCGTATTGTAATGGGGGAATCAGAAGTTTGAACTTTCCTGGGAGCAATGTTCATCGGCTTTTCTTGGATGTTAGTGACAGTAGGGCATATGGATGTAATAGTGTTTTCAGTTGGTGGATGGGTCCTTGTTACAATTTTTTCTATCTTGATCAACCTGTCCCCCAACTCATTGATTTTTGCAACCAGCGGTGATAAAGCAGCGTTTAGCAGTCGCTCGATTTGGGCTAGTAGGATCGATTGGAGGGGGGATGCAGAATCATTTGTTCGAGTCCCAGCCTTATCCGACGCTAGTGAGGTTGGGTTGGGGGGGATAAAAAAGGGCTACAGCACATTTGATCGGTAACCACTTGAGAGAGGATTGTTTCGGGGGATGAAGGTACATCCAGGGGCGTACAGATTATCTGATCAGTGTCTCTGCCCGCTATGGGGGGGGTAAGTGCATCCGGGACATAATTTGTGCCACACAGGGCATTCAGCTCTTCCCAGATGGACATATTAGTTTGGAGGCAGAACCCTGGAAACAAAAGAAAACGAGATCAAACAGTTCAAAAGATAATGATTAAAAAGGATGAAACGTCTCTGTACCTCCTCCTTTGATGACACCAAGTGGGGTAGCCCGGCCCGTCCTCTTCTGGCCTCTGAGGGTCACAGAGGGCCCGCCCTTTGCCCGGGCTTCGCTCGGCGTCCCGCTCGCGTCCCGCGAAGCGAAAGCAGAGCGCTGTTTGTAGGCGCCTCCTGGCGCTTGCGGTGCGTGTCAAAGCAGCGCCGCCGCTGAGGCAGCCGGGAGTTGCAGTCCCGGGGCGGCGGCGCTGTCTCAAGAGTGAAATGACTCCTGGCGGTGGCGGCAGCGGAAGAGGACTCCCCTCGTCCCCCCAGCACAGGTAAGTGATGGACCCCCCAAGTCAAGTCAAAAAGTATGTTTATTTAGATCGTAATCTTTAAACAAATGCATTGCAGTAAATACTATTTTAAATATTCCACAGTAAAACACAAAAATAGTTACAAGTTAAAATATTCTACAACAATTTATAAGATTTTCTTACCCTGGGTACATATCATTTAAAAGGGGATACTCATAGAATAACACTTCCTTAGTAAAATCCTTACCCCTTACAGGTTAATAAAACCACCAATTTCACATAGACAAGTTATAAATTAATTCAATATAAAATTCTAAAATATTATTTCTGACTTGTTAGGAATCTCTGTACTACCTTTATGAACTTCCCTAGGGCTATTGCGATTTCAAGACAGGGCATTTCTGTAAGGAGGTCGGTCGCTTGCGCTCGTGTTCTTTTACCATATTTTAAAAATATTGGACGCAGCCACAGTTTCCGCAGTTCTAAAATGGTTATACAATCCAGCAGGGCGTGCACAGAATCCCCTTTTGTGCCCAGCCCACACTTACAACACCCTTTGGGATCCACCATTTTAGCTTTAATTTCTTTATTTATTAGCCACGGGTTAATCCCAATTCGCATCCTTAGGATCTCCTGTCTATACCACGGGTTTGGTAGGGTGTCCAAATAAGGGAACCAGTTTTCCTTTGCCCAAGAGTTCATCATGAACTCTGCTGATTTTTTCTTGCCAAGGTATTCTATATCAGATCTTCTAGAGACTTCTTGTCCATTAAAATTTAAATCTCTTTTTGTACACTCTATCCTTAGCGAATCTCGGCATATGACCACATTTATGTTCTCACAGGCCTGTATCACTTTCTTCCTACACATTTTTGTCCAGTTTAAGAGACTTAATTGTATCTCTTTTCGACACCATTGTGCAACTTTTTGTCCTTTTTCATTTTCCAAGCGTTTCCAAAATCTAATCACTGCTATTTGTGATTGTACCCCCAAGCCGTTGTTCCTATTTCTGTTCTTATTGCTTGGACCATTGATGATGGGGGCAGGGATAAAAGGTTTTTCAGGCATTTCCCTTCCTCCAAGTCCCAGACTCCTTTACCGCTCAAATAAAGGATCTCTGCTACATAGAGTACTTGCGGGGTTTAATTGCACTGAATGCCTTTAGTAATGGATGGTGAGACATATCCCCTGGATAAATGGATGTACATAAAAAATATATTTTTAAATATTGCTTTGTGATGTTAATTTTGTAAGAAAGCAAACACGTATAAACCTGTATCTGTCTATCTGCTGTATGGGTTTTTTTGGTTTTCTTTTTTACGATGTTCCCTAAGAGGTTTTGTTACATTTGCAAACTGTAGATTGGTGAGGTTGCTGATCCTTGTAGGGTGAGTTGAGCAGGGGAAATTAGATCTGAAAGAACATATTTTCTGTAATTTGAGACTGTCAATGATGATGTTGAGTTGACAGCCCTCAGTAAATGGATCAAGCAAGGATGGCCTTCACATGATCATGGTTGAGTTTTCTTTGTTCTTATTTTTGATCATTCTCCCTAAAATGTTTGTAGTCATCCTTAACAGCATCTTTCGATTCTTTGTCTGTTATGGTTTTCATGTTCATACACTCTAGTACTACTACCCATCCATCCATCTCTGGGTCATTAACTCCAGAACCATTGCATACATTTCTATTAACATTGATACTTGATAAAACATCAGGCAATACATTCTTATCACCTGATACTTATTGCATAGTGAAATTAATTTCTTCCATATACGCTACCATCTAGCAATTCATTAAAAACACATACCAGAAGTGTTGATGGACAATAAATGGATCCAATTCATGTGTTAAGTTTTTATTATGAATGGTATGCCATATACAAATGCTCTGAAGTGTCCCACAGCCCAGAACTCCCCCAAAGCTTCCCTTTTATTAAATGAGTAACGTTGTTCAGTATTTAACAATGTACATGAAGTGGACTCTATTGCCACTCCTACACCATCCTGAACTTGTGATAAAACAGCACCTAATCCAAGGTTTTGCAGTGTCCATGACCTCAGCTCCAACTTGTAGAAGAAAATCTTTCAGAACTGTCAGATCATCGTAGGTGGTAGACTTGTCTTTATAAGTGACCTTAAAAAGACAGGCATGAATGAGTCCATATCTGTCATTTATGGATCGCAATTGAGGACAAAGTTAAAAAAATTTCTTTCGCCGATCTAAAGTAACTTTGGCTACATCTTGCGAGAAATGCAAAGGATAACCTTCCCAGGTAATTTGTTTTTTGGCTTTGACCACCGACAGGATTTGTAAAAAATCTGTATCCTGCAAAAAGTACAGAATGACCCCAAGAGGTTTTGATGAGATCTTGGAACCAAGCCTGTGAGCACGTTGTATATTGAATGATGTAGAGGACGATATATCCAGAAGCTTAGGCAGGAAAGATAAAAAAAATGCTGTCAGATTTGAGCTCTCCGTATTTTCAGGAAGTCCATAAATGCGTAGGTTGTTCCTACAGTTCCTATTTTTTAAACCCTCAGTATGTTTCTTGCGGAGAGCAATTTCTGATTCTAAATGAGGAAGACAAGATCATGTGGACTGTAAAGATTCAGTGGATTGTTCCACAAGAAGAACACGTGACTCCAGGGAGGACGATTTACTATCCAGAAGTTATAAAGTTTTATTAGTTTCCTCCATGAAAGGTTTTAAATAACGAATTTCCTCTAGAATCAGATTCATAGAAACAGAAGTGTCCTGCACTGGAGAAGGAGGGCCTTTTTTTGTTTGTTTAGCAGAGCTCACAAGTGGCTTTGCTGATGAGTGCAGTTTAGAAATAGCTCCTGTTAAATTCAGGTTTGAGAGGCGTGTTATCTTCCATGGTGTTTTGTTGGAAATAAAATCTTTATGAGTAACACGCTTATTAAGAACTGAAAGCCTGGGATTCTTTAGTCTTCCCATAAAGGAGAGAAGAAGAATGTATATGAAACACTGTAGTGTGACCAAATCCAACTAAGTGCTGGAAAAAATTCAAACCACGGTTCTTTGGGTTCAGCGCAGGCAAAAATCTAAAAGCTGATCAGTATAAAGAGGCAGAAAGATGCTTTCAATACATGAAACTTAATGCCAAAAACATTGAAGGAACAGGGTCTATTTAAGCTATGATAAACAAAACATCACACAGGTATCTATACTACTATTATAAAGGAAGAACTTTGAGGCTTTGAGGCGGGTAAACTCGGGAACCACAGCGCCAATCCACACACCCGACACATCGTTGTAATCCTCAGGGTGTGCAGATGGACATAGGCTATATAAATTAAAAATAAATACGTTATTTTAAAAATATAAGTTAAAAAAAGTAGTCCCTTCAAAGTAGCGCCGGCCGCGATGTGCGTGCTTACATCAGGAGCGGCGTACACGAGCGCGAGGAGCGGCGGAGATCAGCGCGGGAAGGAGCGGAGGAGATTAGCGCGGGGAGGAGCAGTGACGAGGAGCGGCGGAGATCAGCGCGGGGAGGAGCAGTGACGAGCGGAGGAGCAGCGGACATGAGCTGGGGACAGGCGGTGAGGATCGGTGGGCAGGCAGTGAGGAGCGGCGGCGAGGAGGAGCGGTGAGCGGCGGATGAGGTAGGGCGCCAAGTAAGCAGTGAGCAAAGCAAACATGATGGAGGAGCGGCGGCGGAGAGGAGCAGTGAGCGAGCCACAGGTACCAAACGGAAAAAGAAACGCGTGCAGGTTACCAAAGCGTACAAAGTGGAGCGGTCAGCTGAAAGCTAAAATGCCAATCGGGAGAAGGTAGCAAACGGGGCATTACAGGTAGGAAAAAGTGACGTGGGCAGTGACGTGGGCAGGTACCAAACGGGGCATTACAGGAGGAAAAAGAAACGTCTGCAGGTTACAAAAGCGTACAAAGTGGAGCGGTCAGCTTAAAGCTAAAATGACAATCGGGAGAAGGTACCAAACGGGGCATTACAGGAGGAAAAAGTGACGTTGGCAGGTTACAAAAGCGTACAAAGTAAACATAGAGGCATAATACTGCACAACGTCATGGCGGGCGGGGGCCCTGAGCCATGATTGCTCCCGGACAACGTCGGGACGGGCTGCTAGTTGTAAGAATAAAGCTTGTTGCATATATTCATTGTAGAGGTACTTCTTTAAAAGAAAAATGAGTAGAAAAAAGGACTGAAAAGCCATAGTAAAATAATTTATCATTGAAGAAGCTAATTTTGGCATAAGCTTGATGTATTTATGACGCTTACAGCAGGTAACACAAGCAAGCCAGCCACCGCACAAAATGGCGGATGCAACCTCCTCACTGTGAGGTAAAAATCCCCCCGGGCAGTTTGGCCTGTAAAACTACATTGGGGGGAGTAAGCTGCGGCACTCCGCCGACTCACCAAGTTCAAGAGAGGAAAATTGCCGCAGTTACATCGTTCGACGAGCGCTGAAGCAGTCTCCGGAATCAATTTAGCTCCCTGGCCTGGCGGAGCTCAGCGCTCATCAGTCATCCTACTCCGGTGCCGATGCCACGCCCCCAGTACGTAAACATTCTAATACATTCCTGAACCTGTCATCATGTTCCTTTTCTCCCAGGCAAAACAAAACATAGAGGGCCAGATGTATCAAGCCTTTTTGAGTTTGCAAACGAACCGATGCGCTGAATCGTCTCGTTTGCGAACAGAAAATGGCCTTTTCTAATGTAGGAGCGGCTTTGGTGTTCGCAATTTAGGTAATGGCAATGTTTAGTGATTACCGAAATTGTGAAGGCAAATAGGGAATCACAATTTGCGAATCCCTATTACACATGCAAAAAGCCCTTCCTAAATGCGAACTGTGCATTTAGTAAACAATAATTATCATCAACGTCAAATTGATGGTACCACGTGCAAACTTTGAAAAATGCACAAAAATGCATTTTTCAAAGTGGCATGTGTGTGCTTTGCCTGTGCACACTTAATTTTTATGGGATGATTCAAGGGGGCCTCCGGCCCCAGGCACCCTTGGCTTTCCATTCGCTAATTGTGATTACCAATTTGGTATTCGCAAACTAGCAAATGCAAAACCATAGAAATGAATAGAGTATATTACCTAATAGCGATTTGCTATTTACCGAATCGCTATTAGGTAATGTTAAGGAATCACAAAATATTTTTAGATTCCTACATGTATTGCATTTTGCGATTCCAAAACAGTGATTCAGTAAAAATCGCTACTTTAGAATAGCAAAATGTATGTTTGATACATCTGGCCCATAGTCCTTCAAATAGCATATTCCATTAACCCCTTCAACAATATCGGCATGAGTCGCTGAAAAACAGATGACGCAGTTGCCAACCCAAATGGCATGCGTTTGTGTATCAAAAAGCACCAAAGGTGTTATAAATTATATTTGATGTTCGTTGGTGTATGTGGTTCTATCTGGTGGAACGCAGATAACAACCAACTACTCTTTCCAATCATAGCTAACATTTCATTTGTATTGGGTAATGGGTGCTGTCTACCCATAGGGAATTATGTAAATCATGGTGTGAGCAATAAATTCTGCTCCACCAGTGACGTTCGCAGAGTTTTGAGTTCCAGCAAAACACGGCTGACCACCCCGTGGCAGAGTTTTTTCTTGTGCACAGCTCGCATTTGTTAAGTTGACAAGTGAAAATTGGGGTCCCCGTGCATGATTTTTAGCCTCAAGGATAACACCCAGTGAGATTTTCTCAATGTGGTTGGTTGTGGGCTGGTGCCATCTGGCATCCCGCATGGTGCTGTGTGTGCTGATTTTGCAGTGCAGAGCAAGGTCCCGATGCTTAAAATCAGCAAAGGGCTGATTCTGCCTGCTCGCAGAACTCTGCAGAATCTTGCAGAGTTTTTATGTAAATCCATGGAATTCCGTGAAATGAATATCAGCGAGTTCTGCTTATTCCTGGTCTATACATATTCTGATTGAATGATCTGGCTTGTGTACTACAACTATGGGTGTTTACCATTTTAATGACTCAATTTCGCCTATTAGATCACTATAAAGTCAGCTTAGTCGCTTGAGCTCTAACCGTATCCTTCACAGCAAATGGTAGAGTTCTTATTTTGTGAACTTTGGGTTGAATACCTCATCTTAAAATAATCTTAAGGTTGAAACACCAATGTTTTCCTAGTTTATCTGTAAATATATTCTGGAACATTTTGAACAATGCATTCCAACTCTACACTCTTCTCTAAAACAATTGGTTCTAAAGCTCCAGATCAATGTTGCATGCCCCTGTCAGATTGACTCCATTCTATCCCTGTTCCTGTGGGAAGTGAGGATAACCTGGACCACAAATGCGTAGCCCTTTCTTCCCCGATTATAACAGGCCATTTATTCATTGGCACCGGAACGGAAAGAAAGGGTTAGAGACAAAGGGAAAGGAGCCCCTTGGTACGACGAGACTCTAAGGGAAAAAAAGCAACTTCTCCGACAAGTCGAGAAGAGATGGAGAATTAAGTATGATCCAATAGATTTAAAAAGCTATAAAGCCCTCCTTGCCACGTATAAATCAGCTATTCTACATAAGAAGGCGGCATTCATTGAAGCTAGGATTAGCTCGGCGGGAAACTAACAAAAAGAGATCTTCGCAATACTGAAGCAACTGTGCCAAAAAGGGGACAAAAACACCATGGGAGCCCTGCCGTCCTGTGATAGTTTTCAGGGGGTTTTCCTCCAAAAGGTTCAGGACATCGTCTCAGAAATTACTACAAACCCCATTGATCCCAGTCCCCTGGAGCAGATTACCCCTCCCTGCCCTAGTAGCCAGATGGTTAGTTTTCCAAAGCTTGACCTTGCCACCCTGGCTGCAGTAGCTAAACAGATTAAATCAGGCTCTCAAGTGGACCCTTGCCCGCCGGGCCTCTTTCAAATGTCCCTGCCAGGTTTGGAAAAGCAGGCCCTGGGCTTACTCAATGAATCTTTAGATCTGGGTTATCTACCAGCGATGTTGAAGGAAACAAGGGTTATTCCCCTATTGAAAAAACCAGGGGCAGATCCAACAGCCTTAAAAAACTATAGTCCTATCTCACAGCTCCCCTTCCTTGCTAAATTACTGGAACAACATGTCTTGAAATCTCTTGCAAAATACTTAGACGACCACCATCTGCTCCATTCCAGACAGGCAGGTTTTAGGACACACCATAGCACAGAGTTGGTGATGGTGTCAGTACTGGACGAGCTTAGAATTAGAGCCGACGGTAAACATCTGAGTGCTCTGATTTTATTAGATCTGTCCACAGCATTCGACACGGTCAGCCATAACATCCTACTGAGCCGTTTGTCGAACCTGGGCATAAAGGGGCAAGCACTTCAGTGGCTAAGGTCTTTCCTGACCGACCACACCCAGAGAGTCCAAATGGGGGAGCAGGTGTCGACTTTGGGCCCCCTGTCCTGTGGAGTCCCCCAAGGCTCTGCTTTGTCTCCACTTCTTTTTAATATGTATTTACAGCCCTTGGTGGAGGCGCTTACATGCAGAGACTGCCAGGTCTTTAACTACGCTGACGACACCCAACTTCTGGTTCGGCTTGACAACACCAGCCAGGCACAAGATTCAGTGAAAAATCTACTCAGGTTTACTGTTAACTGGATGGCAGCCAATACACTGAAAGTCAACCGATAAAACCGAGGAGCTGATTATTCCAGCTCAAAATAGCCCTTGATGTGAATTTTCCTGGCCTTCAGAGTTGGGTGTGGCACCAATCCCAGTGCCAGTAGTAAAGACCCTGGGCTCGAAAATCGACTTGGATTTGTTTATGTCTGGCCAGGTGTCTTCGGTTGTAGGTATCTGCATGGGTTTACTTTGGCAATTACGGAGACTCGTTCCTCTCCTCTCCACCCCTGTCTTACAATCAATTGTCTCAGCCACGGTCATTTCTCGGTTGGACTATGGGAATGCCCTTTACTTGGGCATCTCACAGAAGCTTCTCAGGAGATTACAGGTTGTACAGAATGATGTGGCCAAGTTAATTTTTAGTCTCCCTAGGTGCACGCGAGCCACCCCCCTACTTCACAAACTGCACTGGCTGCCTATTGAACAGCATGTACAATTTAAGAGCCTGTGTATAGCCCACAAGGCTATATATGGGGATGCACCAAAATATATAAAAGACAGAGTGCAAAAGTACGTGCCTGGTCGGGTGCTATGTTCTTCTGAGGCTTGTAGGCTAGCCTCTTCCAGGTACAACTTCATGACTAAAGGGGGCTGAGCATTCTCGGTCCTCTTTCCACGGATCTGGAACGATTTACCGGAGAGCCTGCGCAAGGAACCGGCCCTGCTCCCCTTTAGAAAGCTGTTAAAAACACACCTGTTTAGAGTGACATTGACATCTGTCTAATGCTCCGTCCTTGCAGACATGCAGTGAACTGCTCCTTCTCTGAAGCTGATTTGCGCTATAAAAATAAAATAACATAACATAACATTGATAAATTAAACCTGATAGTGATGCACCATTCTTCACTACATACATTCTACTACTAATCTTTCTATCTTTATATGCAATATTAGCAATACGAAATCCATGAAAATCGTAATGACCACCTCCATACACTATCAATTTTATATGTGGCACACACACAAACATTTAGATTTTAATGTCCCAAACCTTGAAAAATCATCCAATGATATGATGGCATTCCAGAGTGTAATAATACCTGGAATCCTTTACCATCAATTTCTATATTACACTTAGGATCTTTATCTTCAACCATCTTTCCTTGAGATAATCTGTTATAGTTAATAAATGTCCATTTTCAAATTTGTCATGGATATCCTCATCAACTAAATTAAATAGCACAATCCTCTAAATCAACTTCACCTTCATGCACCATCAGACCTATTAGTAGAGCCAAAATGTTTACATATTCATGCATAGTGTCCACCTTTTTGCATTTCATACAAGTTACATTTCTTGCTGGGCATGACTTATTATTAGCACAATGATTTGCACTACCACATCTTATACAACAATTTTTAGATAATGTCCTAGCCTTTTTCTTATGCGTTAGATTTAGTGATGTTTCAACTGTTACCGTCTCTTACATTTGACTTAGGTTCAACATTGTTAACTTGCTCATGTTTATTACCATCTTCTCTTTGATGTTGCAACAATTTAATATTGGCTTACTTATTCTTATTCATTACCTTTACACACTTCAGTGTAAACTTTTCTCTTACCATGTCAAAAGCCCCGGGTAATATAGGATTACAGGCACTCCACAATTGTTTTTTTTATGGACTTATTTGAGGTGTGCATCATTATTTGATCACAAATGTATTCTTCTTGGTTACCAGCAAATGCATGTTTCTCTAATAAGGCCCTGAGGCTCAGAACTAAAGCATCAATAGATTTGTTCTAAGCCTGAACTCTTGAAAAACAATTGTAACATTCTAATATTACATTAGTGTGTTTCCCAAAATGCAATTCCAACTATTTTAATGTTTTAGTATACATGCCCATGCAATCACCCCCTTCCTGTTTTTGTAAATCCGGCAGAGGGCAATAAATTCTTAATTCTTCCTTACCCAACAAATATAATAGGTAGTCTGTTTGTTATCATCAGCAAGTCTTTCACTTTCTGAAGCATGTATATATATTTTAAATGCACCAACTAATTCCTCCCATGGAGTTTATGGTTCTCCTGGAAACAGTAATAAAAAATGGGCTGAGTAGATATATTGTTCGACATTTTGATAAAGTGAGTAAAATGATGTACACAGAAAAAATTATAATAATTATAAAATTAATTAAAGCACCAAATGTATTCATTATTGTCATTTTAGGTTACGTGAGGATGTACCTTATGAGTGACTTTACGTTGTAAGTAAGTTTACATTGTCATCCCCCCATGTCGGATTCTTGAAAGAAAAAAATATTTAAGGTGTTAAATTGACAAATTTATACAATAAAATAGTCACTGGAGTCTTAAAATGTGTACTTCAATGTTGCTACAAGTGGTTTTGGTTCTGCTGTTCTATACGTTCAATAGACAGCTACTGTTGTGTGTTTGCATCCAATATTAGCTGGCATGATATGAAATTCAATGTGTTGGACTACAGAAGCTAGCTCATGACAGTCCTATGTGCATTTGTAAAAAAGTGTTCACCCACATTGCTGGGAATAACAGTGCTCAATTCACTGCATCATATGATCCACCCATACACACGTACACCAAGCAGGTTACATATGCAGATCACAGCATAGCGTGGATGCCACAGTATTATGTGGATGATGTTGTTCCAATGTTGTTGAAGAGCATTGCTAAAATACACAGGATTATGTGCATTATAGTTTACTGAACCCAGTTTGGGATGCGTACGACATAAACACTGCTGAGCGCTTTGGGAAATGAGGACAAGATTCCAAGCAGCAATTTGACTCAAATCATGCAGGTAAAATTAGTCCATAAAATTACTCCTGCTTAAAAACGTGTGTGTCTGTAACATCATAGCTCAAATTAATATTGAATAATCCACTTTGAACTGAATGCACACAAATAATACAGGAAAGCATACAGAGGTTTCCTCACCAGCACATAAAACGAAATCCAAACTATGATCGCTGTCAGTAAGTAGCATGAAGAGTTGAGCTACAATAATGCAGATTGTTCTGTATTGACAACCAAAACACTAGTATAGCACTGATTTGATGAGTTTTAATCTTATAAGTATAACATATAGGTTCGAAACAGGGGAACTGATCGTCACCAGTTTGTTGTGTTGTACCTTATGGTTACTGAATATCACCACACACACGAGTAATAAGGAAATATGAAGTTTATTCCACAAGCTCTCTATAGCAGTCATCCATGAAGTGTCCAATGGTCAACTACCTCTCCCATTCCAAATATAACAAGTGAAACAAAGTGGCTCACACAGGTTAAGATTGAAGTGAGAGGTATTTATTTAACAAACTCATCCAACTCGTAACAGTCATCAACTGATTTCACAGAACCCCACGCTGACCTGGTTCTGTGTTAGAATACACACACCAGATCACATCATTACACTTCTTCCCCTTTACATTTAATATATTACATTTTGAAATAAGAACATTAACAAAGAAGATAGCGAAGACTAACAAATTAATAGATTAGAAAAACATAACCATTACTTCACATAATCTCGTAAATAACTAGGAACTTTGTGAACTCTTATGCTCTTACGAATGGACCCAAAATTTGAACTTACACCAGATGAATCCCCTCTAGAAGCTATGGGGACAGGGCCAACCATATTATTTCCACCAACATGTACAACACGACTATGGTTACAAGTTTTAAGAGTTGTACATTTGGACCAATTCTGGCACCCTACAGGAGCTTTAATCTTTACTTTGTCACCCACCTTGAATTGGGTAACTTTACTTGACCTGCGAGCATCAACATAAATCTTCCTTTTCTTCTGAAGAGATAATTCCTTCTCTCTCCAATCCCCAATGTCATTGTTCTTCATCCCCATATCCAAAATCATCCACCCTCGACACAAACTAGTATTGGCAGACCTTCCCCTGAAAAGTTCAAAAGGAGTTTTTCCCGTTGAGGAATGAGGAGTGAATCTGTAGGTTGAAATACGATTTTGTAACTCTTTCCTCCAGTCAAGACTGTTAACTTTTGCCAGTTGAATGCTCTCCTTCAAAGTTTTGTTGAATCTTTCCAGGGCACCATTTGCCTCTGGATGATATGAATAATTTTTTTTATGTTGAACACCATACTTGAGTAGATATTCTTCCATTACCACAGAACAGAACTGAGGACCATTGTCCGAAAGTAACGAATTAGGGTAGCTCTCACGTTTGAAAATAGAATCCAAAAATGTAATAACAGATTGAGTTGTAATCTCCCTCACAGAACTGACTTCCACCCAACGAGAATATAAATCCAACAAAACTATTAAATATGGAGTTTGTTGTTTTCCATGCAAGGGACCTACTATGCCAATGGCTATTTCATCCCATGGACACTTTGGCAACTTCCTACATACCATTGGAGGATATCTTGGATTAAGTACTTTGTCACTTAACGGACAAGGGACACACTCACGAACAGCGTGTTCAACCATTAAATCTAAGCCTGGCCACCAGAAATCTTGTCTGATTTGCTCCTTTGTTTTAGAAATGCTCATGTGACCTTCATGTGCCATTTTTATAATGATATTCCTTAAACTTGAAGAAGGAATCATTCTGGTACCTCTAGTTAGAACTCCATCAATAATTGCCAACTCATGAGACACTAAGGACCACGGATTACTAAGACTATTGACCTTATTCTGTGTTAATAAACTCTTAACTGCCTGTAACTCTTCGTCTTTGTTCAATTCTTCTTCCCACTCATCCTCTTTTATTGCCCCTAAAGTTATATCACACACAATAATCTCAAACTCATCATTTACCTGTACTTCTTCATCCCAGCTGTCCTTTGACTCAACCACATCTACTAGGCATGACAGTCAGCAGACACATTCATACTACCAGGAATGTATTCAAACTTGAAATTGTACTCCTGTAAAGATATGACCCATCTTCTAATTCTGGAAGAGATAGAATCTAGACCTTTCTTTTCAAATATCTCTTTAAGGGGCTTATGATCAGACTTAAGCACGAAAGAGGAACCCCATAAATATTTCTTAAATTTATTAACTGCCCAGTAAATGCCAGAGCCTCCTTCTCAATTACTGAGTAATTGATTTCTGCGCCTTTCAAACACCTTGAGGCACAAGCAATCAACTCTTCATGTCCCTTATGTATCTGATAAAGTAGTGCCCCAAGACCTTTTTTGCTTGCTTCCGTAACAATAAAGGTAATATCACCCGGTTTAAAAGCTTGTGCCTTTTTAAGATCTTTCTTAATTTGTTTAAATTCCACACTACATTTATCAGTCCACACAAACTCAGTATTCTTACACATTAAACCCATCCGATGAATTGTTTTGTCAGCAAAATTCTTTACATACTTGTTAAGTAGAGGATACTTGTTTCTTTGAACATGGTTCTTTTAACATCTCAATGGTCTCAACCAGCTTCTTCTTAGGTATAACACCTTCTCTTGTGATATGATGACCCAGGCTGTATGACACCATTGGCTAGCAATTCATCAATTTCTTTTTGTACGGCCTCCTAACCCAACATTTTGAATGGTAATCCTCCATAACCCGTAGGCTTTACATCAGCTTTCATCAACTTTGTTTTGTTTGAAAATTCTTTTTGAAAAAGTTCTTTGGATATAAAGGTGAGATGAGAACATGAGTCAAACTTCATCTTAATTTTAACATCACCCACAATGCCCCACTCTGAAGGATGTTCCACCCCACATTCATTTACTTGAAAATAAACTTCTTTTATCTCACTCCTGGAATCTCTTCTGTTGCGTAAACGGCAATCCTTCCCATAATGACCTCTTTTCCCACAAACACTACAATTGATTTTAAGAGCAGGACATTCTTTCACATTTGCCATATGCCCAAACCTGCCACATCTGTAACAATTACCCTGAAAAGACACCACACCTTTCTTTCCCTGTTGTGAATTACTAGTCTTAACATAGCCTTCCACACTGTTTACTCACTTTGCTTAACTCTCCTACGCACTTGAACATGAGCTCTACGCGTTTACCAATGGACATAACCTCGTCCAAGGGCGGCTCATCTTTCAGCCAGAGTTCTTCTCTTATTTTATCACTAGAACACCTCAAAACAAATTGATCCCTTATCCTCTCTTCCACTAACTCACCAAACTTACAACTAGATGCCAATTTATGTAAAGAAGTAATAAACTCCTCAACACTTTCATCTTTCCCTTGTTCTCTCAACCCAAAGTAATACCTCTCCAGAATGGTACTAACTTTTGGAAGATAGTGCAAATCTAATTGTTTTATACAAACCTCATATTCATTTAAGCCCCTCTGGACTGCATGGCTAAGCTGAGGTACATTTTCTAAGACTTCTTGACCCTCTCCCCCAAGACAGTGTAACAATAGTGCCTGTTTCCTCTCCGCACTCAAATTTGTCCCACACATCCTAGCATAGTTCTCAAAAATGTTCTTCCATTTTTTCCATCTGCTAGGTGGTTCACCTGGATCAGATAGAAAAAATGGTGGCGAAGTTACGTTTTGCATTTTCCATCTTTGCTGTTGTCAACAATCCTAATTTAATAATCCCCTTAAACAGATTTCCATATAAAATAAACATATACCAACTTAACAGCAATAAAACAAAATTAAAAATCTAATACTAAAATGCTCTAAATAAGTTTATCTGTCATGTAATTCTCAAAAAGGCGTGCTTATCACCGTGGGAACAAGCACAAACATGAGCGCAGTTACCAACTCGTTTTCCTGTCTGTTTCAATTCCAGTCGCAAAACGAGTTCCACACTACTATAAAGGGTGTACTTGTCACCGAGTTAACAAGCTTTGTCCACTTTGCGCCTTCTAACTGCTTCTTCCATCAATCACCATCAGCTACTGACAAAGATTGTGTCAACCTGCTTTGCTAGTCTCTTTACCAGCTACCGACAGGATCTGCCGTCTTCATTCATATCTAAGATGGCCACCGGATGACATCATCAAACCTTTGGTCGTCTTTTTATGGTGGATAGTGCTAGTTTTCCCACCTCCAAGAATTTCTCTTGAGGAAATGGGGCTTGTTTTTTCTCCCATCAGATAAATCAGCTTTTGGTCCTGTTTCCGAGGAGAGTTGCACACAATCTGTATATTCCAATACAATGGAACGCAAAGTGAGGTCATGCATGCCATCGAGACTGGGCCTGTGCGTGTCACCGAGCCCGGGCCTGTGTGTGTACCCGAATGCCTTTCCAACCTCTGGTACACCTCCCGTGACACGTCCAAATTCGCCCACGATCTCTCCTTCGAAGATCACTCAGCCGCACTCCTCATCCGGTATATCAGAATACTCTCCAGCTGCACGTAAGGTAATTTTCAAAAAATCTTTTTTTTTATCTTCCCCACTCGGAGATTACTGTTGTTGAGGTTGTCTCCTTCACCTTTATCTTCTTCACCACCGATCGTCGCCAGTGAAACAAAGTGGCTCACACAGGTTAAGTATGAAGTGAGAGGTATTTATTTAACAACCTCATCCAACTCGTAACAGTCATCAACTGATTTCACAGAACCCCACGCTGACCTGGTTCTGTGTTAGAATACAGAACACAGAACCAGATCACATCATTACAACAAGCTCCTCTGAGATGACATGGGACCTTCCATCAGTGAGGAATACAACATTCAAGAACACTACACAAGGATGTTCATGAAGATGCTGACCTCTTTGGACATCATGCTACTCAAGCAACAAATAATGAAGCAAGCATGTCAGGTTGGCCAGTGTTGTATATACTATACCCGTAGGTATTATAGAATGCAGAATGTGGAATGTTAAGGATTTCTATATATATATATATATAAGTACAATAGTGTGGGGGAGAAGCTGTTGGGATTTATGCAGAGACGTCTTCAGCACGTCTCTGCTTTCTGCTTCTTGGCCTTATTGTATATGGATTGATCTAGTAAATATTACTTTACTACTCAGCAACCACTGCTGTTGGAAGCTTCTTTACAACAGAATTGGCGACAAGCTGGATTGGTGAAGGAAAGGCCCGCAAGAGCGGACATTGGCTCTTTTTGAGAATCACATGTGAACTGATCTACAGCACCTGGCTACTATTTTTCACAGCAAGTAGTGTTATATGTGTGACACTAAGCAATTTATTGTGGGTAAAAACGTGTCTCATCTACGTTCAGGGTAGCCTAGTGCACAGTGAAAATCGGTTGGCGTAACTGTTTTTCAACAGTTCCCAGCGGGTGCTGTTTTCACACCTGACAGGAGCTGCAAGCGTTTTAAGATGCACATCATTGTTGTTTCAGTGGAACGCATAAACCGCGCAAGATTGACCTGTAGGTCACGTTGCTTTGCCTGTTTGTTGCCAACTTTAATGCTCCTTTTGTCAGCAGCGCAGCAGGCATGTTAGTTTTTAGTCAGAGACACAGCAGCCTGTCTCAGTCAGTTTCTCGAATGACAAGTGGTGCACAGTGTCATTCATTAAAGATGTTATCTTTGTCCTCAGTACTGGTGTGGAGCCCCACTACAGTTTGTTTATGTGTTTTTTCATTGTACTAACAGATTTTTACATTAAATGGATTCCCTATACATTTTTACCCAACATCACTGCTGGTGTTGCCACACAATTTTTATAGGGAGTTTTTTCAGTTGAAGGGTTGCCAAACATTTTGGTATCAGACAACAGTACACTGTTAGTATCATATAAAATGGCTGAATTTCTAAAAGTATGTGGCATTAATCCAAGAGAACACACCCTTTTATAATCCTTCTTCGAACGGATTAGTCGAGAGAGCTAAAAGATTCATGATAGAAGGTAGCAGACAGCGTTACCTTCTAGTTTCTCTGTTAGTGAATTTTTACATGAAAAAAATTGCAAATATAACAACACATTTAATTTAGTCACTGGTCATTCTCTTTTTTATTTATTAAGTGGGAGAAAGAGTAATACATTACTAACTCCTAGGTTCAGTAATAAGAGAGTTCAGCAAGGAGAAATAGAAGAAATTTATGATTACAAGTTAAAAGTAAAAAACAATATTGTAAAGAATCAAATAAAGACCACGATTTATCATGATTTCGTTCACAAAGCAAAGTTAAAAACTTTCAAAGAGGGTGATTTGGTAATTGTCAGAAAACCTGTCAAAGTACAAAAAGGAGAATCTGTGTATTTGTCCCCTGTACAATTTTTGAAGACAACAAATAGTGCTTAGCTATTGAAGGAGAAAGGTTGGTGGAACAAAAGTGCAGTTATCTTAATGAAACCTGGCAAAGAAATTCTATGGAAAAAACAAGGAAACATTTCTTTGATTCAGATGATGGTTCATCAGATTTAATGAGAAAGTAGATGTTAAATCTGAATTTGATAGAGAACTTGACGTGGACAGAAATGTTACTAGGGAAATATAAGTGAATCTGGAGTTGTGGAAGAATGTCAAGAAGAAAGTGTTGATGATTCACCATGTAACATAGCTAATGAAATTACTTTGCCAAATGGTAGAGTGCTCAAAATTCCGAACAACATTTCTTTTTAAAAACATTTTTTTAAAGAATTTTATTGAAGTTTCAGAATACAGAGAAAATATAACAAAAAGCATTCATAAAATATATAAACATATTACAAAATATAAAAGCGTATAATATATAAAAGCTATATGTGAACTACATTGGTGGAAAAGGAAAGAAAGGAAAAAGAGAGAAAAAGAAAAAAGAAATAAGGGAGTGAAAAAAGATTAAAGAAAGAAAGTAAGCGAAGAAAATTCTAAAATGTATAGGATAAGTTAGAGAAAAAGAAAACTATTGAACAGTAGCATGTGAAGAGAGATATGATGTAAAAAGTAGCCAGAGAAGATCAGCGTTAACTTTTTGAGCGAGATAAGTAGAAGAAACATTAGCAATTCTATGTTCATCACAAATAAAATTCCACCAAGTTAATGAAGATATTTTAGAATTGTCTTTCCAAGACGATAAAATAACTTTGAATGCTAATGCAATAAACAAATCGAATAACATAGAGATAGATGAGGATTCGTCAAAATCAGGAGAGGAAGATTCTAGAAAGACGTTTTGTATTGATAATGGAACATCACGTTTAAAAATTTTCATGCAAGTATCTCAAACAGATTTCCAAAATACAAATACATTTGAACAATCATAAAGTAAATGTCTTAACATGCCAGTATCATTAGAACAAGACCAGCATAATGGAGAAGAGGATGGGGAAAACTTGGAAATACAAACAGAAGTAATAACAGCTCTATTATAAATAAAATACAAAGATTGGGTTATGCGTGCAGCAGGAGAAACTTTAAATAATTTGGACCATAACTTATCCCAAGTCATGTTGGAAAATGAAACAGACAAATCAGCTTCCCACACAATTTCAACAGGAGATTTATGTCTTTCCACAACAAGTGACATTAATGGTCTATAAACAAGAGCGGCTTTTGGTCTATGGGTTTGAAATGAACTATATAATGGGGAGATTCGGGTAAGAGAAGGTGTATCTGCTGGAAGGTCAAAAGTAGCTAATTGTGATTGTATGGCAGCTGAGAATGCGGTATATTCATTAATGCACGAGTCAGGTAAATGAAAGTGTATTTGTAAATCAGAAAAGGAAATAACAGAATTTTGATAAATCAACTGGTATACCAAAGTAATTCCCTTTTCCTTCCAGTATTTGTAATAGAATGATTTGCCTTTATATTTGAGGGATTTATTATACCAGATCGTGGAGGATAAAAAACATTGAAATGGGGCTAATCCAGTGGAGAATGTAGTGTATAATAAGCTCTGGGAAAATTTTAAAATAGGATTCATGGATATGCAGGTACTATTGGACATATATAGTACGTTCTAAAAGGAAATCTCCTTTAATAACAAGCGCTCAAAAACAATCCATTTGGGAAGAGTGATATTTGCAAAATTATAGGATAAAGCAAAGGTTTGTTTAATCAAAAAGGCTGAATGATAAGCTTTGAAATCTGGAAAACATACGTCACCCTCAGATTTTGGGCGAGTATGTTTTGAAAAAGCAATTCGTGGGTGTTATTTATTCCATAAAAATTTTGTACAAATGGAGTTGATTTGAGAAAAGTATGAAATGGGGATACGAAAAGGCAACATAGAAATTGTATATAGGACATGTGGGACAATCATCATTTTAATTGTATCCAAACGACCCTACCAAGAAAGATAGAGGGTGAGACGAATTAAGAAGGAGAGATTGAATTCTAATAATTAATGCATTAAGGGTATGTCTAAGTGTGTGAGCTAAAGAAGTAGAAAACCAAATACCAAGGTATTTAAGTTTTGTAGGACACCATGCAAAATTAGTGTCAGTAAACATAAATTGATAGCATAAGGGATTTAGGGGTAAAACTTCTGTTTTAGTGAGGTTTAATTTATACCCAGAAACACTGGAGTACAAGCGAACCTCTTCCAGGAATGGAGGGAGGGAAGTAAGGGGATTTGACATGTAAATTAATATATCATCCGCATATGCTGATAACTTGGTTTCAATGGAATTACAAGAGAAACCAGCAATTCGAGTATTAACACGGATGTGTTCAAGGAAGGGTTCAAGGCATAACACAAATAACAAGGGACAAAGGGGACAGACCTGGCGTGTACCTCTAGATAATGGAAAAAATCTAGAAAAGTGTTTGTTTACAAAAATACTGGCTCGTGAACAAGAATATAATAGTTGGACATATGAATTGAAAGACGGACAAAAGCCAAACCATTGGAGCGTACTAAGCATAAACTGCCAATTGATACGGCCAAATGCAGTGCTGCAAGAGGATATTTGAATTTGATACCATAGCAAATAATATTCGCAAACATTCGAGTATTGTCTGATGCTAACCTGCCCTTCACAGATCCAACTTGGTCAGTTTTAACCAATAATGGGATGATATTTTCAAGGCGTGATGCAAGAATCTTGGCAAATATTTTACAGTCATAATTTATTAAGGATATGGGACGAAAATGTTTACAAAGGGAATGATCTTTGTCAGGCTTAGGAATGAAAATTATTAGCGTGTCCATAAAAGATCCTGAAGCTTTAGCATCAGTAATAAAATAATTAAATAGTGTCAAAAGTTTGGGAACAAAAATGGAAGAAAAGGTAAAATAAAATTCAACAGAAAGACCATCAGGTCCTGGTGATTTGGATTTTTTTAAGGATGTAATAGCATTAGTTATTTCTTGAGCAGTAACTTCTCTTTCCAATGAATTGAATTCATCAGGTAAAGAAGGTGGTGGGGGGAGGCCTGAAAAAAAGTTCTCAAAATTCTGATCAGAAGGGTTTGTGTCATCAGATTAAAGTGACCGATAATAGGCATGAAAAAGATTAGCAATATCTTCATTCAACGACACCAACTTATTAGTGGATTCGTTTAAGATGGGTCCAATATTTTTGTGTTCAGATTTAATTTTCAGATAGTTAGCTAACATCTTACCCGCTTTGTTTTGACCCCCATGATATTTAGATTTTATTTTAAGGAGAACGTTACATGCTTCAAATGTGGCACGTTTATTGAGTTCAGATTTGGCCTTAATCAATTCATGCAAAGTCGAAGGTGATTTGGAAGTAAAATAAGTATGTTCCAAAAGTTTAACTTGTTGTAACTGATCGTTATATTTTTTCCGAGTAGTTTTCTTTTTTCTTGATACACATGAAATAGTAAAGGCCCGAAAAGAGGTCTTAAAGGCATCCCGATTATTAGAAACAGAGGTGTCTATTGGATTATTGATAAAAAAAAATTCAGAAATAAAAGTAGTAGCCTCTTTGATGAAAACATTATCAGATAATAAAAAGTTATTGAGTTTCCAGCGGTTGAATTGTGGAGAGGTATGTGAAAAGTCTAAAACAGTATGGACAGGTGCACGGTCACAAATTAAAATGGAACCAATTTCGGAGGATTGAATGGAAGGAAGTAAGGATCTACTAATCAAAATATAATCAATTCTAGATCGTGTTTAGTGGACATTATCAAAAAAGTATACTCAAGTGAGTCAGGGTTACAAGTTTTCCAAACATCATATAATGAACCAGAGGTAATGGCAGATTGAAAAGCTTTATGAGATTTGTCAGGATTTAATTTACATTTGGATAATCTGTCAGAAAAGGGGTCAATCCATTGATTTAAATCACCAGAAATAATAATATTAAGACAATCAATGGAGGAAAGCAAAATCTTAATATCATCCCAAAACTTAGAATGTGGTTTAACAGGGCCATAAATATTCAGCAACACCAGCATTTTGTTTTGTATAACGACCTTTGCCATTACCCAATGTCCATCTTCATCATTTTGTGTAGACAGAATATGTACAGAAAAAGACTTATGAAACTATATATCAAACACCCCCTTTCTTGCCAGAAGCAGAAGAATAAACAAATTGACCCACCCATTGTCTTTTCAGTTTAATGGATTCTGCTTCATTGCAATGTGTTTCTTGAAGAAAAGAAACCTGAGAATATAGGGGCCAATTAGGATGGCAGACAGACTTTGCCCGTCCGCCATCCCTGTGGAAACAGGACCGTAAGCGATGTGAGCGGCGGTCCCGCCATGGCAATTATGATGCGCCCGCCACACTGGCGGGCACATCATGAATTTTTTAAATTGCGGCGGGCGGTGCTGAAAGCAACGCCCGCCGCAATATTAAAAATGCATGCATGCATACACAAAGCATCAGGCATCGCGCGGTGCCTGCCGCTTTGTGTATGCAAATGCAGTGGGGTACCACAGGTACCTCCCAGTTCCACCCCCCTCTCGCCTTCACCATGGGGGCCCCCAAAGTAAAGACCGCATTCCTTACCGAAGGCATCTGCAGGAGGCCACCCTAATATGGCTGGCGGTGTCTGGAAGACACCGCCAGCCATATGAACCCTTTACCGCCCTGGCCGCAAGGCGACCGGGGTGGAAAAGCGGCGGACGGTGTGTCCGTCTGCCGTGGTCCCCCCCGCCATTGTAATATGGTGGGGGGGAAATAGGTGGCGGTCAGTCAAGGATGGAGGACGGATGCATGGCGGTGGCGATCCGTCCACCATCCTAATCGGCCCCTTAGTTTGGATAAATGAGATAATACCTTTTGTCTTTTGACGGGATCTACATAGAAGAAATATGCTACAGAAAGGCAAATATTAATGACGGATACATGCCACAAAATAAACATCATCCAGTGAGAGAAACAAATGAAGAGAAACCAAGAAGAAGAAAAAACAAAGAGGAGGAGAAAAAATAGAAAAAAGGGAAGATAGATCAAGGACAGAAGTCTAGAACAATAACTGCATGAGGCATAGCTGCAGCGACAAGAGATGGAGCGACAGAGAAAGAGAAATATACAAAGAAAGAATTGTGAACAGCCAATCTAAATATGTTAATCAGAAAAGATAAAACCAGCAGGAACATTAGGGGTGCGATGGAAAGCGCCCCGTCGAATTGGTAGAGATGCTCTGGAGAAAAGATTTCAATTTAAGAGGATCATCAAACGAACGTGTGGAGCCATCATGAGTAATCATACACAGGCAAGGATGAAGGATACCATAACATATATTTAATTGTCTCATCTGAGGTCGAAGAGCCAAAAATTATTTTCTTTTTGCATTAGTGGCATTAGATAAGTCTTGAGAAATAAAGATGTTGTGACCAGACCATTTGAGATGACGCTTTGCTTTGGCTGCAGGGAGGACTCGCATTAAGTCAGTAAATTCGCAAAACAACATGATGATACCTCTAGGTTTGGATTAGGGGTGGGCGTAGTATTTGTAGTCGCGCTACGTGAAGACGTTCGCGTACTGTGTGAGCTTCGCGTAGCTGTGCAAGCGTGCGTATTAGCTTGTCGGACCCGTTCGCGAGGCATTTTTCTTGCTCGGGAGCGCGTTGTACGTGTTCGAGGTGCTGTCTGCGAGCTCGGGGATCGTAGCTCGCGAACTTACCCATGCGGTGGGCTATGGGTGCGGCCATCTTGTTTTTTCAATTGTCCCGCCCGTTCGCGTTGCCTTATTTCCTGTTCTGGGTCACGTATAACGTGTTCGCGTTGTGCATGTCATGTTCGGGAACGCTATCTACTTGTTCGCGACGACAAGTGCGTGTGAGCGAGAAATATCGCGCAAACTTACCCACGTGGTCGCGACAGGCATTGCCATCTTGTTTTCCACTCTATGCTATGGTTCTTGGCCTAGTTGTCTATCCAGCTTTAATCTTTGCAATCTTTACTTATTTTTACTGTTTTTCTAACTTTTTATATTTATCCTCTCTGCCCCAAAGTTTATATTTTGTGTTTTATTTCTACTTTCACTGTGTTTTATGTTACTTTTCTACTGTTTTACTTCTTTATTCAAACTCCTACTTCTTCCCCCAACTTTCTTTTTTCCTTCTTTTCTTTTCTGCCTCCACCCTAGAACCATGGTCAAGGGAAGCAGTACCGTCTCCAAGGGAAAGACGCCTGCGCCCAAGAGCTGGCTGCCTTGCGGCAGAATGTGCCCTGCAGGGTTGCAGGCCCGAAACCTTTTCGGGGAGGCAGAGGTGGCTGCCCTGGTTTTCTTCATCCAGCGCCACATCCCCTTGACCTTGGCAGCAGGCGGCAGGCTCCAGGTACCTTACCCAGGAGCGTCACCGCCGGTGAGCGAAGGTGCGCTGGGCAGTGTTTCACTGCTCGGGGATCCGGCGCACCCACCAGCAGCTGGCCCACCGTTGGTCCTTCATCCTGGACCAGGAGCAGGACCTGTTGGACCTGCTAGGTGTCGAGATCATGGGGCTTGGTGAGTAGCTAGTAATATATAGTTGTATAAGTATTGTGTATAATTTTTGGAAGAATAACACGATTACTGGTGCGCTTAGTTACATTGCAGATCAATTCTGTTTCAAAATCTTCTGTGATTGAATGACACAGGTGCTGCTAGGCACTTCTCTTACTTGTTTGTAACTTTGCGCTAGCTTGGGCTGATTATTGATGTTAGAGTTTACTTTAGAGAACTGAAGTTAGTTATTGCTAGAGTCTAGTCCTTCCATTGTCCTTCAGTGAAATAGTGGTGGATGGATTATAGGTTTACTTAGTATTAGTTCATATTTTTTTATGGTCTGTGCGACGCCTACTCTGTCACTGAATGCTTCTTACCCCAGTCCTCCATCGAGCCTTTTTGTAGTTTGTTTAGTGAGTGGTAGGCTTAGCAATAGCATTGTCAATGAGTCAGTAGCAGAACAACATATGACGCAACCAACCAACAATTTGGTGTCTGCACAAATTTATGCATGTGTCCTCCATCGCATCTGTGCATTTTTGCTGGCAAAAATAAAAAGGAAATGCCGACTTACTGAACAATTGGCCCGTCTGAAATAGGTGGTGTAGGTCAGGTGGTACTGGCTTCGTTAGTTAGTATTCTGCAATCAGAATGATTATGGAACATTTGATTAGTGTTCATATAAGTAGATGGTCCGTGAATCCTACAAGCCAGTAGTCGTTTAGATAGGTCAATTTAATTGCAATTGTTGTTTCCTAAAATGTTTGAGCGTTTTTTGTTGTTGATTTTTTTGTTTCACAGCACTCAATGTTTATCTCTTTCTTCATTTTTTCTTACATGATCAGCACCCAGGGGCAAGCAGACGGAGTCCGAGTCAGTGGGACAACAACCACCAGAGAAGCGCTCCTCTACCGAGGATCCTGCTGCTGGCCCCAGTAAGTCCTACAATGCTTATATTATTCACAATTATATTTCCCTAACTTTTAACACACCTTATTTTTTCCAAACTATTAATTAAGCTTCCTCCTAATTCCATTTTTAACAAAAGCTTCTTTGGTCCTCATTATCTGTTCTTCAACTTTTGGGTATCCCTGCCTTTCAGATCCTTCCAACTGTCTCTGCTATGACTCTCTGTACTACTACTATTAGACTGTCTGTAGCTAAGCTTGCCCTGTTGGCCACTCTTTAGTTAAGGTATTCTTTTGAGTAAAGCTGTGATAGAATAGCTGTAGCCACTGGGTCCACTCCTGTCCTTTGCATTGTCCTCTTTAATCTCTAGGCTTTGACAATTCCCACGAACAAAATGCGCAACCAGATGTTTGTCTAGTATTTTTTGTTAGGGTAGTAGTACATACTACTACTACTGTTGTGGGTATTCTGCACAGCCACATACAGAACTATGCACAAGAAAATAGGATGTTGGTGATGGGAGGTTGGACCTTACTTACACCTCAGTCACAGAACTCAGAACCCACAATTCATTGACCGACTAGCTATTGTGTCTCAGTCATTAGTCATTTGTCCCGACCCCCCACACGAAGATACCGAATGATTTTATTACACAACCCAGAACATAACACCCTTTCGCTCACTCACTCGTGTAAGTCCACAACACCACAGACACTCCAAATATACCACAGAGTCTATGTGCAAGTTCAAAAGCTTTATTTTTTTCAAACAATAACAAGCTTTGTAAGTTGTTCCGTAAAATACATCCAGCTCCACCATGCAAAATAAAGAAGATTAAAACTAAACATTTGTACAACTAGTGCACAATAGAGAACTGTGGGAATTGTGGGAGACCCCTCACCATTGAACGTATACTGGTTACACATGCATCTTTCGTAAGCTCTTCAAATCTCTGGTTCGTTGAAGGCAACCTTCTCATCTGCCTATTATGAGAAACATGGGGCACGTTAGACAGTATAAAATACAATTATGCAAGCTTTTTGCAGTCATGCCAAAAAGTGTAACATTATGGCTAAGCAATAGGGACTAACCAAACTCCATATAAAAACGTGTCTTGTTTTTCAACCTCTTCACTTGTATGCAACACTCATGTGGCCTCAAAGGCGTCTTACTGCGCAACAAGCTGCGAGGTAACATGCGCAAAAACAGTACACATAAATCTAAAATGGTTACATGGCTCAGGCTAACTTTCCAAAGACTAGAGTAGGAGTAGAGATGAGATGACCTTAGGGACCACATAATAAATTAATACTACTAATGTCTGTCTACTGACTCTACTGTAGAACACAATTTAGACTAGTGATGATTTATGTTGTACTTTAACTGTTTTTTCAATCTTCCTTCCTGGTGAAAAAATGAGTAAAATAGGGGGAGGTGTGCAGGCATCTAAAAAGGTGTACTTGTGCACAACCAGTACCAACCACTAGTGCCGACGGGGCCAGCGGTGATGCTAATGCTGCCATCCAGGAGGGGGAAGGAGATGCCGCACCTGCAGGAGCACCAGTGGGGGAGGAAAAAGCAGCGGTGGGCTGTGGTAAGTTATATTCATTACTTATTGGCATTACTAGCTGGAAAGGGAACATTTCCCTCACTGTACAGTGAGACTTATTAAGTAAGTATGAACTTGAAGTTGTACTGGACAATATACAACGGTTGAAGAAAACACCCTTTACTTAGCATTACCAATGCATTAGCAATAGAATTACCAGCGTGAGTTGAGTAAACAAAGTCCTCTACTGTAGTGTAGTTCCTATATTCCCAATAGGCTCTGCGCATTGGAATAATATCTTCAATAGTATAGACGTAGGACAGAGGTTAACTAGGTCTTCTACTGACGATATTAGACTTAAGTTTTGTGTGCCAGCTAGCTCAGAGTTCACTAGAAACTTTCTCGAATAGGCGAGGAGGATTTTAACCTCCCTGGATAGACAAGAAGGGATTTAGTTTCTGACAACCATACAACATGACAACTTTGCTCTCCCTGATCAAGAGTATATCTCTAGAGTTGTGTGAAAACAAAAGACAGCTATTTTACTCAGTCAATACGTGCATACTTAGTTTCACCAGATTGTAGAGAAAAGAAGAGACGGGCGTTTTCAATAAAAGGTGTTATTTATTGATCAGTCTCTTTTCTCATACAAGAGAAATGAATCGCTACAATTGTAATACTGATGGTTAAGTAAAATGCATACAGTAAAAGCAGGATTATAAAATAATACTGTAAAAGCATTGATATGGTTTCTTAGCCATATGTTACTTTAAAATGGATAAAAGATATACATACATATATACATTGACTAATCGTACTCAACTGGTGCTTCTAACTACGCCTACCCCGGTGTTCCTGACCTAAGCCTAATACATGGGAGGGAGTAAGTAAGTAGCAGTTTAAGTTAAGTTTGTTTTGCCAAGAGTCTGACTCAAGAATTCTCTGTAAGGGGTTAGTCAGTTCAGTACCTGGGATTTAGAAGGCAGGAGGGCTGGTATCTCTTTCTCAGGACTCGGTATCCCAGTTACCCGCGAGGGCAAGCTGGAAACGCTGGAGGCTGGATTCCTCGGCAAGAGGAAAGGCAGCGTTTTTCCTCAGCGCGTCAAAAGGGGTGGGGCAGCGTCCGTGGGCTCTCGCATCAGCTGGGCTCTCCGGCAAGTAGTCGCTGCTCCAAGCTCATCACCACCGTGTCTTTACTTAGGGCAGTGTCGGTATATTTATACCTGAGAGGTGCCGGGTTTGACGTAAGGATGGACATAAGACGTCAATTAAGAACTGGTCGTTCTTACATTCTTTACAGGAGTTCTCGAACGAAATCAAAACAATAGCAGCGGGGATTTCCCAGGTTTGCTGGAGGCTTGGTTTGTTTAGAGAACTCGGTGTGCTTTCTAGGGGGCTGGAGGAATAGTGCTTGCTTAATGTGACAGCATGCGCTATGACTAATTTATGAAACTGGTTTCTGTGCCGTTGTATGGATATTAGTGATTTATAACCGGTCAATGGTCAGAAATTGGAGTATCGATACAGGTTCCTAGATAAACACACTACACCCACTCCACAAATTCATGTCCATATTTACTAACCTAATCAATAGTAAACATAACTAATAGTGCATGTGTATACCGAACCACCCCAAAATAAATTTTTTGCATTTGAAAATAGGCATATTCGAAATACACGAAAATTAGTATAGGTACTGTATGCATTCAAGCAGTGTAATCATTCAAAAAAGGGATGCACAATTTATCTCAGCATGAATGATTTGCGAAAATAACACATGAAATGGCTCTTAATACAGAAGAAAAAAGTGCGAGACCACTCCATCACATATAAACACAATTACTTGTAAATACGCTAGAGGCTGAGGTAATGTATTGTCTCTAGAGTTCCTAAAAATAGAAGCTCTGTTCTCTAAGAATAGTTCTACTTTAAGCAGAAGATAAGTGCCAAAAAGTAAATATTTTGGATTTGGGAAAAAAGTTTTCGTTTTCAGGGGAAGAAGGAAAAAATTGTCAGTAGCTTTGTTTTTAAAACCGAAGGCCAAATTCAGAGTTCAGGGAACGCTGTATGCACGTTTGCTTATAGTCACTCTCTCTGTTCTGGTGAAAACATCATTTCAGACAGATTTTCAAAAAAACAGTTTACTGCCTCAGGTGAAAGTTCGACCAAGTTGGAAAATGTCGCTACCATGCAGTCGTGCGCATGTTCGCTTTCAGTGATGTTTTGATCAGCATTGCTTACAGAAGGCCGTACCTGGTTGAAGCTGCTTTCATCCTGTACTTCACTACCCTTCAATCGTAGTGGTGAAGTCTCCACGAATGCCGTCATCAGGATAGGTAGCCGCTGGGGGCAGCACAATGCATGAGCCTTTACTGGACCCAGCAAAGTATCTGCATCCAATGGTACTTCTGATTGTAGTGTAAGACATGTGTCCAACACGCATTCTTCGCCGCATAGCATGCATCTCAATACAGGTAAGACACAATTCTGCCGTATGGGTCTGAACGAAAGAAACCAGGTCATATTCAGATCTCTTAGCCGGGCTAATCCAAGGACTTTAGTTATGCGGTCCCGATAGCGTATAGCTAGGATCGTTTCTTCCATTGTTGCTGGAGTCTTGTCTGTGACATGGCTTGCCATAACGAAGCAGGAGTAGCAAAAATAAGATGCCTGCTACGAGTCCCAACAGGAGTGGAAGTCCGCCAAAGACAGAATGGACGAAATCGGGAAATATACCCAGGACTGCTTTTAATGGGGTTAACAGTCCCGAAAAAACGGTCTTAAATACACTTGCGATACCATTTGTATCAGAAATATTTAAGATTTCGCTTAGTATTTCTGCGAAGTGTAGGGGGCAATTTGTTGATAACAATGCATGTATCTCTCCCGTTGTCCTTGCAACTTGAGATCATACGTTTCTTTTGATGACATCAAGTGAACAGGCGTCTGTAGGAGCACAGTCTTCATTCTGCTTAAAGTATCAATTCGAATAGAAGAGATTTTCAAACTGGGCCAAATTTTTCCCTCCCTGTCTGGAGTGTCATTCGGAAACAATACTCGCTCACAGCAAGTGACCATGGAGCTCACGCTTACTAGATAAGGTTTTCCTGGCAGTAAGCCACAACATCTGTGATCTACAATTAGAATGTAACTCCCGTTAGAAAGTCTTCTAAAGAATGGTTCTATTTTTGCTGCAGGTGTGCCGAGCTGGTGACATGAAAGGTTATTTGAAGTCCCCTCACAGGCCCCATGTAAACTTATACCCTGACACAGAAGTAAACCACTTAGTGATTTTTCACAATTGTTACCACTAAGAAATACACTCTGTCCTTTTTCACTATAACATGTGTGTGTATAAGGTAGGTTCCATGTTGACTTAATGTATCCTTTACCCAACCTTTCATACTGGCCTGCCTGTATATATTTCTGGCAGTATCGAAATTGGAAAGTCGTTATCGGAATAGTTATGATTCCATGTATTATCCATTCAATGACAGGTCGTTCTGACATTGTCAATGGTAATCTCTCAAGTTTTTCAATGCTCAGAATTGTAAACTCTGCACCCTTTTGTGCCAAGCTGATTTGTGTATCAGTAAGGTTAAAGATACCGAATAATGACGTTGTGTTGATTAAACGCCAAGGCACGTAGCCTGAACGCAGATTTTGTAACGTCCAACCAAGCTGTACAATAGAACACAATTGGGACTGACCGTGTTGTAACATCAGTAAGTCTTGCTCTATTATATCGATTGCAGATGATACAATACTGTCCAGTGAATATATTCTGGAAGACAGAGTCATTAACCCATTGTCCACAACAGAAAGTGATTTTTCCAAATTAACACGGTCAATTTCCCGTATTTTCTCTGCTGTTTCAATTTGAGTTACTTTCCAAGCTTCGTTGTAAGCTGCATATATAGAGGCCGCTATGAAACGTTTTTGACGCTGTTTGCGTGGTCCCATAATGAAATCACGCAAGTCAGCACCTTCTTTAAGTAAAGTCAAGTGTTGCTTAATTTCTGCCAGTGTGGATGTTTGTAGCCATTCGAGGCAGAGTTTTCCTACACTGTATGTAGTTACAATCCCTGTATGTTGTCGCTGGGAGTATCTAGGGTCTGGCCTGGTTAATGTGAACCCCTGTATTTTGTTCAGGAATCTATCTTGACAGTTATTTGTGTCTGTGGGCCAGATCAACCATTTTTTCCAATCAGGATGTGTTCTGTTTTGGTTTAAAATATGGGATACGTCTATCTCATCATCTGTAGTGTTATTACTGTCAGGTGTTGGTTTTGGAATAGACGGTTTGTTTAAGTCTTTAATGTTGGCTAGGCCAAAACAGGTTGTCTGTTGAATTGTGTCATTCAAGAATATAATTTGTTCTGGGATCATGCAGGCTCGAAACAATGATTCTATACCTTTGACCTGCCAATCTCTTGTACCCCAGATTGTTTTCGTTTCAATGTTATTGTTCCAGAAATCAAAACCGAATGTATTCATTTTGTCAAAAAATTTCTCTGAATAGATTAATTTTGTATTTGTAAGCATGGATTTCATTCCTGTCTTATTTAACAGTTTGAAATAAAAAGTTTCTGCATTACTTGTGTTAAACCCTGAGAAATATGGAAATGTTTCATAAAATGTTTTCGAACTGCCTTTTGGTGGAGTTGCACAATGTTCCCATTGGTTATAATTAAAAACATTTCTAGGTTGAGCAGATTTATGCAGATAATGGGTACCATAGTGGTTGTAACAGTACATCTGGTCATAATTAGATGAACCCTGTAAATAATCATGTTCTGTAAATTTAGCTGACATAACTAGGTCTGACATCATACCATTAATACTTTCAAAGTCCCAATCATCAGCGAATGTGCTTGGTTTTACAAAGGCACCTAATGAAACCTTAAATTGATGAGGATTCTTCAAGAGCTCGACCGGGCCATAGATTTCGTAATCAGTTTTGTCCCATGCTACCCCACCGGGTATAGGATTGGCTGGGAAGTTTACTGAAGAAAGTTCTCTTTTCTCGATGTGTGAAGACTTGTGTGGTTTCAGGACCAAGTTGATTTTCTGACTTGCTGTGTCCATTGTTACATATTTTCCCTCAATGAAATATCCCAAGTATAGTACCATGATGAGCCAAAGTATGAGGACAAATACACCATGTGCCACCCAAAATTCAATCCATGGAGAAATCAGATAGGTTTCTTGTAGTTGATGAAAGAGTTCTTTTGCTTTGTCTTTAAAAGTCTTTGATGGTGTCGGCAGTTCCTCAGGTTTGCTCGGATCCTCAGAAAAATCATCGAAGTTGATGAAATAGCCTGATGCAGTTCTGTAAATTGTTTCAATTGCTTCTGGATTCCTTTTTGTTTTTGGAATTTGCTTTGTTGCATTAGCATAGTCAGTGGTTACATCATTGTAGACTGGTGTTTCTTGATGTAAGATTTGGATTTGGGTTTCAAGAGATTTAAGTTCCATGGCTTTGTTGCATAGTCCTTGTTGATTTACTGTAGGTTTTTCAAATGTGATTAGTCTCTCAGTTTGAACCTCTATGTTTGTAGCAAACTTTGATGTTCTGCTAATTCTTGGGAGTCCACTTGGTCTACTACTTATTATCGGCCACATGATTGTGGTTTAACCAGGTCGATGGATACAACTCGGTTCTCCTTTTTACCAGCAAGGGGCGGTAATACAACTGATCTTGTCCCGCTGATAGCCAAGACAGGTACTGCTTTTCTGTAAGAAGGCCCAAATTCCTTCTTTACCGCGATCTTCTCTCTGACCAGATCCTCGATTTTTGGAATCCAGACAGGCCTTGCTGGGACAGGTGGTTTCTCTTCAGTGGTTGTTGGCTGTTGTTTAAACTTTATGTTGCTCAGGTCTTTTCTTGTTTCATTTAAGTCCTGTAAAATAGCCAAACGATCTTTGATATCAAAGCATTTCTCTTTAACCACGGAAGTTTGACTATCGAGGTCCTGGATTAACATTCTAGTCCCAAACAATAGTTTGTACGGACTGAGACCCCTCAGAGAATTTCTTGGCAGATTATTAAGACTACGTTGGACACTTATTAAATGTTTGACCCACCCAGCTCCCGAACCTAATACCTTTGCCGTTATAGATTGCTTTATGTCACGGTTTTTTCTTTCCACAATTCCGTTTCCCTCAGGATGAAAGGGACAAGAGTACTGCAATGCAATGCCCATGCTGGTCATGGCCTCCTTATAAGCTCGAGAGCTAAAAGCAGGACCCTGGTCAGAATGTAGCATGCCAATTGCGTATGTGCCGATAAAGACTCGCAAATCTTTTATAACAGTTCTGGCGTCAGCCGAGCACTGGGGCCACATCCAAATAAATCTCGTACATGAATCCACTGCGACCATGATATATTTATAGTTGCCATCCCTTTGTAAGGGACCGCAGTGGTCCAGGTAAACACATGCTAATGGTTTATCTGAGATTAGAAGGGGCGTATGTGCTGGTCGTTTCACGGGTGATACCGTCATCCTTTGGCATATTTCGCATTCTAGAACATAGTTCCTCGTTTGTCTTCTCATGTGGGGCCACCAGTATCTCTGTTTTAATAGCGATACTGTGGCTGAAACACCAGCATGTACAGAAGCGAGCCTTTCGTGTGCCGCTATAATGAGTCCTAACCTATATTCCATGTTTGGAATTGCCCTATCCCCCACTCCAGGGATTCGAGCAAATGGAACGTTATTCGCATCAGTTATGTATGAGTACTTTACTGGAAAGCCTTTCGGGAGTGTTTCTATCGCATCTTTTACTGTAGCGCTGACAGCTTGTAATATTTCGCTGTCTATTTTTGTTTTTGACCGGGTGATAGCGGCTACGGAAGCCGTTTGGACAGCTGCCTTCGCTGCTTCATCAGCCAATGAATTCCCTGCAACGTGAACGCCATCACGTTGATGACTCAGTGTATGTATCACGTGAGTCTTTTGTAGTTCCTTTTGTAAAAGAACTACTTGTTCCCAAAGCGTTTTGTGCTTGATTGTGCCACCTTTTGCGTCTTTGAAACCGTTCTCAAACCAGATCTGCAAGTATTCATTATAAGACTGCACGCAATAATATGAATCGCACACTATGAGTGTGGGGAATTCACGATCGGTATTTTCAAGCGCCATCTTAAATGCTAGTAGTTCTGCTCGCTGAGCTGTACAATCTCCTAGAGATTGTGTTTTAGTGACCAGTGGTCTAAATTTTCCTCCGTGCCAGTGACCTTTAACGATCGCGCACGCAGCACTGTAAGCTTGTTTACCCCCAACTGCGGGCTGTGCTGATCCGTCTGTATATATTATACAGCCGTAGTGTTCTAAAGGCAGGAATTCGGTCGGCAGAGGACATTCAAATTCAATTGGAGAAATTCTTGTGTTTTTAAATTAGGATCAAATTCGTATACCACGTCTGTTGCAGCAAGAGAATTAACCCACTGTATCCATCTCGGATGTAATGCTTTAGCATTTGGAATGCTTGCCTCTGTTACCGCCTCTAGGGCTGGTATTGGTGTAACGATGATTATTCGTTTACCTTGTGCTAGGGATCTTTCTTTCGCTACAGCAGTCTGTACCGCGGTTAGAATTTTTTCCGTTGGGCTAAATTTTATTTCAGCTTTTGTGTACAAATGTGATTTGTAAGCTATTGGTACCGTTTCTCCCTCATTAGAGGTCAGGTATGTGAATCCGCATCTTCCTGGGATGACCCGAATTACAAGGTTGCGTGTGTTATCACGTGTTTGCAATTTTGTTTTAGCTAACATATCTGTTTGCAATGACCTCAAAATTTCTGTGTGTTTTTGAGTCCAATTGATTGTTTTAAAATCTGGTCTTATTAGGTCATAGAGAGGTTTAACCCTCTCTGCATAATTTATAATGTACGTTCTACCGAAATTCAGGAAACCTAGAATTGATTGTAAGTTTTTCAGCGTTCTTGGTGCTTGGATTACGGCACATTTCTCTAGGAAATTGTCTGCCAGGCTTTTGCCTTCACTTGATAATTCATATCCTAAAAACAGGACAGTCAGATGGGCAATTCTTGACTTCTTGAAGTTGAATTTGTAACCCTCTGCTGCGAATCCAAGTATTATGGTGTTCACTCTTTTCAAGTGAGTATCCAAGTCATCATCTGTTAGATAGATGTCATCGACATAAGATAATGCCTCATCATCATACATTTGTAGTAACTCTGTTACTCTCGCTGAGAATAATCCTGGGCTGTTCTTGAACCCCTGTGGCAAACAACAGAAATTTTCCTGCGAGCCATTTATTGAGAAAGCGGTCAAATATCTGCTTTCAGGTGCTATATTTTGACAAAAGAATCCATTAGAGATGTCTAATGTTTTGTATTTTTTGCGCACTATGCTATTCATTAGTGCTGCACTGTGTGAGTTTTGTACTGCAAAAGTTTTGCAGCATGAGTTTAGGTGTCTGTAGTCCAAAACTAGACGATATGAATCATCTGGTTTGGAGACAGGAAACAAAGGATTGTTCATTTGTGAGGTGCATGTTTCAATCACCCCCTGGTATTCAAGTTGATCTAAGATCTCCCTGACCTGTTTTTTAGCTTCTTGCTTAATTGGGTACTGCCTCTGTGCAGTTGGTTGTGATTTTAACTGGATTTTGTGAGGAAAAGAGTCCTCATCCCATCTCACATGGTTTTTAAATAATGCAGGAGCTTGGGCTACTGCCCACTTTCTTGCAAGTGTATATTTTTTATGAATTGGAAAGTGATTTGAGAAGGCAGGCATAATCATTTCTTCGCCATGAGGGCACTCCCTGACAAACTCCGGTGGCCAGTCTTTTTCAGCTAAAAGGATGTCATAGCCTTTGGAGAGATTATCCCAAAATAGACCCCTTATTTTCCTAGTCTTATCTCCCTCTATACGTAATGTTATTTCGTATATTTTATGAGGTTTGCTAACTCTGGTGTCTGCAGTTTCCACCTCAATGTATTCATTCGTGTCCACTGTCTCCAGATGATTCATCAGGATCTTGCGAGCTATGCTTACTTCTGCTGCGCTGTCTAGCATTGTCTGAGCCCACTCTCCGTTTTTCAGCTGTGTCCTCAGGATCCTCGGCATGTTTGATTACTTTAATACTGGCTTCCTTCTTCTTTGGAAATTGTAACTTTCTACTTTGATGAGCAGGTTCCTTATCTTTGGACTTGAAGTGCTCATCCCTTTGTTCTGACCGTCCTCTTCTTTCCGATTTCTGCGAGGAAGTCTGAAAAGATCGAGATGGACGTGTATCAATATCTTGATATCTATCAAGTTTCTTCAAATTATCCCTATTTCTAAGGTTGTATTTTTTCTCAGAGGGCTCCCTCTGCGGAGACTTGTGTCCTTGGTCCGGAGATCTCTCTCTCCGCCGAGGAGACCTTCCTCTGGACTGGAATCTTTTTTCTTTGGGAGTGGATTGTTTATTTCCATCCCAGTTCTTTTTTGGAGCTGTTAGATTATTTTTAATAAATACCTTTTCAGGATTTTCAGTTAGTTGGGGTTTCACTGGTTTCCCACCCAAACTATCTCTTCCTAGTTCTTCATAGGATTTTTCTCTGATTCTGGCAAGTTCAAATGGTTGTTCTGCTATATCTGTTTCTGTCAACTTCTGGCGGATCGCCACAGATTCTGCTTCCCCTTTTATGTTGGATAACAATAAAGCTGAGACCTGCTTGAAGTCTTTCAGTAATTTCATACCCAGAGTTAAAGCAGGTTCTGGACCGTATTCATTTTGAATCTGTCTTAGTACGTCTGGTATTACCGCCATGGACGGAACACCATGTGTTTTTGTGTAAATGGAAGCAAAGACTGTGCCCCTGGTGTCACAGTCCTCCACATGTGGTGCGATCTCCATTGGAAGACAGATAGTCAGAATTCTGTGTTTCTCAGTAGGGGTAGTATCCGGAAATACTGCCTCTATTTGAGTGATTTTCTGTGCTAACCAGGATGGAATTTGTTCCCGTTTTATGGGTACTTTACCCAGACATGACTGTATGTTCTGTGGTGTGATTTTATTTGTGTTCCCCTGATGAGGGGTCAGCTGTGGAATGTTAATAGCTGGTTGGACTGTTGAAGTCCGCATTACATATTGGACTAATTGTCTATGTATTTTAATCAGTTGTTTTAGCTGTGCTAAAAGTTCTGGTATTGACATTTTTTCAATGTCTGGATGTGGTGTGTAGCTGGCTAGAACCGGCCACGTTGCTCCTGGTCTACCTAGTGGCTAGTGGACCGAGCCTGGTGATGTGATTATTATGTTTTAGGGCGCCTTTAAACCAGAGCAGGTGCTCTTGGTATTTTAATGGGATTTCCGCCTCCCCGAAAGGAGTGTAGTCATCCGGAGGTTCCTCTATTTTATAATAGTGGAACTCTTTTGTGACAGCGTTTGCTGGTGGAAAGTTTATCCATGAATAGAATACCTCTGTCTGCCGATATTCGTGTGCCTCAATTACGAATATGACTGTACCACCTCTTGGTGTTAGTCCATTTTCTATAAGTTTAAGTGTTATAGTTTTTCTTATGCTGACCGGGATGAGTATTGCATCCGGGTCTTGCTGTAGGAGGCTTGTGTCTTCCGCTAGGAGTTGAGCTGCTATTCTAGCTGTCTCCCTCTCTTCTTCAGTTTCTGACATTTTTACTGACAGAAAGTTTTTTGTTGCAGATCAGGTTTCCAAGGAAACAAAGATTAGGTGCACAATATTTTGGAACACTGTATCCTTCAACGTTGAATAAACCAAAAACCATACATAGAAATCTCTTTCTACTAAGTTCTGGCGGATTTTAACCTTTGACCCACTCCAGACGTCTTTGGAGTATTTACGGGAGAAAGGGTCTGTGTGAAAAAGCACGACTGAGTTACTCTAATGTCTTGCGTTAGATTTATCGCCTTACCAAACGTTGGGCGCCATGTAGTGTAGTTCCTATATTCCCAATAGGCTCTGCGCATTGGAATAATATCTTCAATAGTATAGACGTAGGACAGAGGTTAACTAGGTCTTCTACTGACGATATTAGACTTAAGTTTTGTGTGCCAGCTAGCTCAGAGTTCACTAGAAACTTTCTCGAATAGGCGAGGAGGATTTTAACCTCCCTGGATAGACAAGAAGGGATTTAGTTTCTGACAACCATAGAACATGACAACTTTGCTCTCCCTGATCAAGAGTATATCTCTAGAGTCGTGTGAAAACAAAAGACAGCTATTTTACTCAGTCAATACGTGCATACTTAGTTTCACCAGATTGTAGAGAAAAGAAGAGACGGGCGTTTTCAATAAAAGGTGTTATTTATTGATCAGTCTCTTTTCTCATACAAGAGAAATGAATCGCTACAATTGTAATACTGATGGTTAAGTAAAATGCATACAGTAAAAGCAGGATTATAAAATAATACTGTAAAAGCATTGATATGGTTTCTTAGCCATATGTTACTTTAAAATGGATAAAAGATATACATACATATATACATTGACTAATCGTACTCAACTGGTGCTTCTAACTACGCCTACCCCGGTGTACCTGACCTAAGCCTAATACATGGGAGGGAGTAAGTAAGTAGCAGTTTAAGTTAAGTTTGTTTTGCCAAGAGTCTGACTCAAGAATTCTCTGTAGGGGGTTAGTCAGTTCAGTACCTGGGATTTAGAAGTCAGGAGGGCTGGTATCTCTTTCTCAGGACTCGGTATCCCAGTTACCCGCGAGGGCAAGCTGGAAACGCTGGAGGCTGGATTCCTCGGCAAGAGGAAAGGCAGCGTTTTTCCTCAGCGCGTCAAAAGGGGAGGGGCAGCGTCCGTGGGCTCTCGCATCAGCTGGGCTCTCCGGCAAGTAATCGCTGCTCCAAGCTCATCACCACCGTGTCTTTCCTTAGGGCAGTGACGGTATATTTATACCTGAGAGGTGCCGGGTTTGACGTAAGGATGGACATAAGACGTCAATTAAGAACTGGTCGTTCTTACATTCTTTACAGGAGTTCTCGAACGAAATCAAAACAATAGCAGCGGGGATTTCCCAGGTTTGCTGGAGGCTTGGTTTGTTTAGAGAACTCGGTGTGCTTTCTAGGGGGCTGGAGGAATAGTAATGTAAATGTAAATGTAAATGTAGCCATACTTGTAAAGCGCACTGATACTCCTGAGTGTCCTGGCGCTGTACTCATACCGCTAGGGAACCCTTCCTGGTTTTCCCTGTGAAATGTCCACTCCTGGGCATCCCCAGGGTGCAACCAGGCATCCCTAGCGCTGTAGGGGGCCGTTGTGGAGACTAAGCAAGCTATTGCCCAGAGTTGCAGCGTGGGACCCACGCTTAGAGTAGGCACCGAGGCGAGAAATCAGGTCCAAGGAATTATGAGCCCCAGATCTGCCGAGACCAGCCAAGGCAGGAATTGAACCCTGGTTCCTGGCCAGACCTCTGCATCAGGGTCGGCCGCTCTAACCATTGAGCCACACTTCTCCACTATATTGAATAGTGCTTGCTTAATGTGACAGCATGCGCTATGACTAATTTATGAAACTGGTTTCTGTGCCGTTGTATGGATATTAGTGATTTATAACCGGACAAGGGTCAGAAATTGGAGTATCGATACAGGTTCCTAGATAAACACACTACACTACTATCAGACTCCAACTCAGCTGTGAAAGTTATGGAGAAGACTAAAAGTCAGATCAGATGACCTTGATGGATGTGTTAAACAAAAAGGGAAAGAAGTGAGCTAGTGTGGAAGGAGGAAGGACGAAAGAGATGTAATACGACTAGCATAGAAGGTAGCAGCATGCAGGTGGCTGATAGGAATCAGATGCATGGGTTGTTGAAGGATGGGTGGAAGGTGAAAGAAGATGCCTGCCTGGGTGGGCGACACAATATGGGTGGATAGTGGATAGCAAGAATCATCAGCGGTGTTTGTGTCAAACCCAAAGCCAAGGCAAGGAAGGAAGGAGTGGACGCATGGGTGGTTGTTGGTGAAAGTGAAACCAGCTAAGGTTTGTTAAGTGATACCTAATAAAAAATGATAGACATTTACTTTTAATGGATGGATGCCCCCTGGATGGATTGTATTCATCATAGGTGGAGACTGTCACTGGATGCAGAGTCTTACTTTGAAGATAATATAAAAGAAACTGCGCCAGAGTAGCAAAGCAGAGGGTAATCATATATTATATAAAAGTAAGATTTCATTTCAGAATACAGTTGATGACTCAGTAGTTTGCAAGCTCATCATATATATTATCAAGCGCCTTCCTCTGAACCCAAGGACCACTTCCTACCTATGTTATATTTTTGTTTGATTTTTATATGTTTACTTACCAGTAATTGTCCACAATCCATAGTTTGCTTCCCCCCACCCTGCCCCTCTCCACGTCACCACCCGCCAGCACTCCCACCTCTGACCACTTCTGGACTGATATGCCGTTCCATATAAGTAATGATCATTGGATCATAAGTATATTAATTCTGCCTTTTTGTAGTCGCCAGACGCTAGGGCACAGTAAAAGTGAAATTGAGCAATTGCCCATCATGTAACAGCCGTAATCAAAAAATATACGAGCTTCCCCACCTACAGCTTAGTTAAAAAAGTAACAGGCATCTGCGTATCCTGTATGTTGCTGTTGGATGCAAGCTTAGCTGACTTGCCGGCTACAGCCTACAACAAGGTTATCTAATTTATGTAAACTAGAGATAGGAAAAAGACTGGTGTTCTTCTGTGTACTGGAGTCCATCCATAGTACTACTAGGGCAAGTATAATGCCGGGAAAAAACTCCAACGAATGTTAGAGGCCGGGGAAGCAGGAGGATAGATACTTAAAGTTACCACAAATGTTATGTACTGCGCTTGCTAGTGCTACTGTGCCACTATGAGTTGAATTAATTTTGTGTTACTGTTTTGCTAAGCGTTTCGGTTTCAATTCTGTTTCTTTCTTTATAGATACTCCTTCCCAAAAACCATCACCGAAGGAGTTGGCAGCCAGGGCCCGGCAACGGAAACTGCAGGCCATCGTGGAGGCCACTGGCTGGTGGATCAGGCCGAGGAGGTGGAGGAGGAGGCGGCGGCAGCAGCTGCTGCCTCTTTCAATGCCCCGGGCCCCAGCCAGGCCCCGCCTGCAGGAGTACGGCACCGCGGTCAGGCAGCCGCCCACCGGCGCCATTTGTCAACATCTGCCCCCCCACATGGATGCAAATCTAGGTGCCGTGCATTTTGGCAACAACTTCTCCTCCGGATGGCAAAGCTGGAGGACCAATTAGAGGAGCGTGTCAAAATTCTGGTGAACAAACACCTTAAAGCCCGCCGATTATAAATGGACCCTTTTTTAATACTTTTGTTGGTGGGTGGGAATTGGGTTTTGGGGTTTCTCATGGATATTCGTTGGACTTGGACATTGGTTGAGGTTAGGGAGAGGGGTGGGTGAGGTGTGGGATAGGCTATTTTTTTAATGAAAATAAATGTTATTTATTTAAACTTACACATATGATGTTAATGTTTTGTGGTGGGGTTACTGTTTCACGAATTAATGGACGTTACAAGGTTTACTTGCAGATGGAGGGCAGCAGCCAGTGTTTGATTTAAATAATTGGCCAATTTTGTAACATGCAAACAGATAGATGCGGTACCCCTCACTGAGTTATATTTGTCCTACTAGTACTACCTGTCGCTCCTCCTACTCCATTATACCTCCCAGCAAACTTATCTTACCTGTGATTGATGATGATTAAGTTCCGCACAGCAATGGCTGCATGGTTTCCCAAGACAATGGAGAAGATGCTGTGGTTGTGGTGGTAGTAGTAGTAGAAACTGGCACTAGCATTTGCAAATAAAAACAAAGAGACAGTCATTTGCCTGAGAGAGACTGTGGGAGTAGTAGAAAAGTACAGCACATAAGAAGACTGACAAACAAACAATATTGCAACTGCTAAACTAAAAGAAAAAATTGGTGTCGGGACAGCCTAGTACAAGAAGATAAGAAGTTAAACTGTAGTTGTGTTGAAGGAGTCACTTAAACACAATCCTAATTCGTAAACTTTAATGTTGTAAATTAAATCCAAACAGTGCCGGCAATTAATAAGATGTATTCGGTGGGTCCCTTTGGAAAGTAAATAACCCTGGGCGCAAGACTATGCTCCGCCCACGGAGTGTACGTAGTGTTGCCTACTTTGCATTTTGCAAAGTAGGCATAGTAGGCAACACTACGCACGCTCTGTGGATGAAGAGAAGTTGCCCGCCACCCGCCCCCCTCCCGCCCTCTTCTACATATATCATTTTAAGTAACGAGTACAATAAAAGTACATAAAAGCACTTACCTGGTACGCGGCGTCCCGGGGCTCCCTCTTCTATTTTGCGCTGAAATTTTGCGAGAAATGCGCATGCGCGGGCGGCCGCGCACACGCATTTCGATGGGAGAAGTCGGCGCACAATAGAAGAGGGAGCCCCAGGACGCCGCGGACCAGGTAAGTACTTTTATGTACTTTTATTGTACTTGTTACTTAAAATTATGTATGTAGAAGAGGACGGGAGGGAGGCGAGTGGAACGTAGTGGGGCTACGCGAAGCGCGTGAGCGGGCGTAGCATCATGCCGACTTCACGTAGCTTCGCGTAGCCCCACTATCCATGCTATGCTGAGGGTTAAAAAATAAATCGGCTTGTACATACACTGAGCATGGGTTGGCAAGCAGAAGAAGATCCTCTCCCTGCCTCGTTGACATTTAATTAGTGTGGCTTTCACCACATCTGCCCCAGCAAGCATGTGATCAATTGTTGGTGTAGATTTAATGTAGTCGCATCACACCTCAATATAAAACCACACAGCCTGGGGGAAGAGGGTTAGGGTTTGATGAATGGATGGGGGGGGGGTATTGGGGAAAGGTTTGACAAAGAAAAATAGTATGCATGGAGACAACAAAAGCAAAACAATGAAGACGATGATTGATGATCCACTACCCAATAAATCTATAAACTAAAGGTAGAAAAAGGAAACACATGCATGATGAAGATAACTTGATGGTTAATAATGAGTAGTACTTAACTACTACTACACAATTCGACAGTACAAGGAAGTATTTATTATATATGGCACTAGCAGCCCGTCCCGACGTTATCTGGGTATGAATTGCTGCCGGCCAGTAGTATATTGTTTTGTAGGATTTCGTTTTGATAGCATTTCTTATCTGTGACAGGCCTGTGAAACGCTGCGATTCACAGTGCACTGCTGATGCACTTAAGAGTGCGCTTTCAGTAGTGTGTGAACTCGAGTTTCCCTACTTTATTTTTCCTTGCAATATTATATAGCGCGAACTCGACAACATGGCATGAGCACAATTTACATTACAGAAGAACACATTCATTTGTGGTAGGCACGGGGAGACAAAGCGATTTGCCTGGAATCACAGGATGTTGAGCTGATGCCGAGATTCGAACGTAGCTCCCCAGCTCTAAAGTTCGCAATTCTAGAACTTGTGGCGGGAGGTGTGTCTAAAAGTGTATGTCGGTGCTGGCCATCAATTAGAGAGACCTGTGCATTTTTCAAATGGGTGGTGAATATGAGTATGTTGCTGGAGATGTGGGCCGCCGTGCCACCAATGTACTCACCGGGGGAGGGTAAACACCCATTATTCCGCAACTTTCTTTCCGCATACCATCACTCCACATACTTTCATTACGAAAGTACCATGACTCCGCAATGCCATTATAACGCATGGCATTACATTTTATATGCTTTTACCACGCATACATTTACAACGAAATTCGTTGTAAATGCATGAATGGTAAAAGCATGTTTTTTTTAATGTTTGGATAAGGTAAGTATGGGTATAGGGGTATATGTTTTGGGGTACTGAGGTATATGTTTTAGGGTGTTTGGGTATTTTAAGGGTTCAGATATAGTTTTGGGTTATGGGGTACAGGGGTAATTTTATGGTTTAGGGATAGGTATGGGTTTTGGGGTACAGGGGTATTTTTAGGGTTCAGGGCTAGGTTTGGGTTTTGGGGTATAGGGGTATTTTTAGGGTTCAGGGCTAGGTTTGGGTTTTGGGGTACAGGGGTATTTTTAGGGTTCAGGGCTAGGTTTGGGTTTTGGGGTACAGGGGTATTTTAGGGTTCAGGGGTAGGTTTGGGTTTTGGGGGACAGGGGTATTTTTAGGGTTTAGGGATAAGTTTGGGTTTTGGGGTACAGGGTATATTGATAGGGTTAAGATGGGTTAGTGTTTAAGGGTGTTGAGGTATTTTAAGGAGTAAGGGTAGGTTATGATTATGGGGGGCAGGGGTATTTATAGGGAGCAGGGTGGGATTAGCACACGATATGAGACATGGCATGAAGGGCGGAACGTACCACACGCCCCCAGCGTTTGTCACGCCCCCAGCACATGCCCACAGCACCACGCAGACACACCCAGAAGGGACTACTTTGCTGGCACGGTTCTTTTACCTTTTAAATGTATATGGTGGGCGTCTGCATAGCCTATGTCATTCTGCTGCAACTGCCCTTTCCAACGCTGTATTGGGTGTTGTGATTGGTGCTGTGGTTCCTGAGATTACCCACCTCAAAGGTTTGGGCTCTCTCTTTATTATATTAGTATAGATTTGCCTTGGCTGTATGCCCTCAGAGAAACCCTAATTACCTGCTGTACCAGGCTGAAAGCTAGCAAAGAAAATTAAAAAATAGTTTTAGGGAGCAATTACCAAACAAAGTCACACAGTCGTAAAATGAATGAGAACTGCTCTCATGCTCTGAAGAAGAACTTGACTCTGGAGGATGCCTTGTAGTACTTGCACTGTCCTGGGCTGGCACTGGCAGTCCTCTAATTGAGAGCCGTTAGTTTTCAAAATCAGTGGCTTCCTCAGCTATTAAAGTTTTGTACTTGGCAACATCTCCTTCTGAAAAAGGAATTACTACATTACTGTTCCGAAATAATTTGTACCGTGGACCCAAAATTGTGGCAGTAATGTAATGTCGATGTGACACAATCTTATTTTGAATCCTTGTATTGTCAGATAAGCGGGCGACTAAGGCGTTTGCCGAATAACATGCGTCTACTTTTTTTTCCACACCTTTGTATGTTTCAGATACCTCCTTCAGCTCTTGCTCCAGCATGTACAACAATGGGATAGCTTGGCCCATAGTACAGTCTTCCCTGCTGACTGCATGTGTGAAGACCTCAAAAGGAAGTAGCATCTCTGTCAGCATTTAATGAGGTCCCATTGCCACATCTCAACGGTAATGGCTTACACAGTAGGATCCCCTAATCTTCTTGTCATGACATAAGCATTAAGTGGTATGTACTGCTCAAACAGACGATCAAGCATGTAATAAGTTGAGTTCCAACGTGTTGGGACCTCCTGGATGAGTGCTTTGACTGACATTTTATGCTCACGTTGAATGACCCTTAGCTGCTTCCGGGCTTTAAAAGAATGGTTGAAATGTGTGCATATTCTTCTGCAGGTGGTCAGTAAGTTGCTGATTTTGCTTTCATTTTTCAGAAAGTCTTGAACAAAAATGTTAATGCAGTGTGCCAAACACGGGACCTTGAAATAACCACCATCTTTCATGGTGGCTTACCTACATTACTGCCATTGTCTGTGGCAACAAAACCAATGTTAAGCCCTCTTGGTCGCAGCCATTCAATGACCTTGCTGTTAAACTCAGCCAAAATGTTTGCAGCAGTATGATATTTCTCCATAGCTACAGTTGCATGTCTGCGAGTCTCATTAAAAAAATCTCAACAGTGTCAACGCCTGCAGATAGCTTGTCTCTAACACCTGAAAAAGTGATCCAATGTGCAGTGATGCACATGTAATCAGTGGCTTGGCAACTGGTCCACATGTCTGTTGTCAGGTGGATGCTATGAACAGCACTCTGATGTAAGGCTTTTCAAAGCAATTCCAGCACGTCGTGATGTAGTGCTGGAACAGCAACTCTGGTAAAATAGTAGCGGCTGGGAACGTTCCATTTTGGGCAGATGGTTGTCACAAATTCCAGAAAACCCACCCCTTCAACAAAAGAAAAAGGGAGAAGGTCCAGTCCTAACATTTTAGCAAGCTTAGCATTGTACAAACGTGCCATTGGGTGGTTGCGTTTGTACTTTCCCTCCTGCCTAAACATGCTAAGAATGGTACGCTGCTTGGTATTTCTTTTGGTTATGCTCGACGCAGCACTTTGCATCGCAGACTTTGCAGCAGTACTCCTTGGTGTCTCCGGCTGACTCTTACTCTTGTGCCACTGAGATGTTGCTGATGTGGAGGATGTGGGCTGTACCACTGCAGTGCTGGGGACAGGGGTACTTTGTGTACCACTACCAGATAGAATGTCTCCCTCTTCTTCTTCCTGTTCGACCGTGAGTGGACCTTGTACTAGTTTATCCCCACCAACATCAATAGTTCCAGTTTTTATGCTACGAAGGTGGGCCTCCCACTTGATTTCGTGGTGTTTTTTCAAATGGGTCATTTGGCCTCCGGTACCATAGTTTGTACCAAGCTTACCACGACTAACAGAGGAATGACAAATGGAGCATCTAGCAATGTTGTCCTTTGCGCTAACTGTAAAGAAGTCCCACACTGGGGAGCTTAACTTTTGTCTCCTGCTAGAGGTGCCACTTCCAATGTCGGATGAACTGGAGAGTGTGTGTTGGATTTGACTATGTGGCTGTGCAGTAGTATCACTACCTACTTCTGCTGAGGTGGTGCTTGTACTGGATGTAGGACGCTGCCGGCCTTTTGCTAATGTAAAAATGAAAGCTGGAGGTTGTGTTGGTGTTGCCTATGTTGGAGGTATGCGTGCTACATCCCTACTAGTCGCAGCCATTCGGGATAGGGTGAAAATGTTGGTCTCCATGTCCTCTGGGCCAGGAGTGATGCTTGTGATGGCTGGGTCAGACTCATCATCATCATTATCCTGCTTTTCTACATCGACCTCCATAAGTGTAAGGCTTTCTGGAACCTTCCTTTTCCCTAGCCTGGTCTTGGGATGTCGCTCCCGCTCATGCTCAGATTGCTGTGGCTCCCAAGTGAGATCTAGATCATCAGAAGGGATGCTTGGCGAAGAAATTGATGGACTAACCCTCCATTTCCTTGGTGGGGATTTGGAAGACAATAGATCTCCTGCATGAGTGGCTTCCTCTTCTTCTTGCTCTGCATGAGGCTCAATTTCCTGAACTGCCCCTACTTCGGGAGGAACAACAACTACTATTGCGGGCGGTGGTTGTGGTTGTTGTTGTTGAACAACTACTATTGCGGGCGGTGGTTGTTGTTCACCACTTATCTGCTGTGTTCCCTCATGCGTTGATTGTGTACTACTTTGAGATAGCGATAAGTTTAGGTCAGGCTCAGCATCACTGCTTTCCACCATTAGGTTGGCTACCTCTTCCACACTCATCTGCTTGGGCCTGGGTTGGTGGGTTGGGCCCACTGATGCGGAGGTGCTGGCCCCAGCTTGCACCCCGGACACCGCTGCTGCAGGTGTACTTTGTTTTTTCCAAAAAAGCTTTTGGGGTCAACACCAGACTTAAGTGTCACTTCCTTCTTCTGTTCTTCCTTCTTCTTCTCAGCAACTTTCTTGGTCTTGGAGGACCTGGTACCTGCTTTCTTTGGGCCCATCTTCTTCAGATGTCAGCAGCAGCACTCAGTTGCACAAGTTGCAGAGATGTCAGGTCAGGTCACACCACACGCACGTACAACAGAAGGACGTCCGTCTGGCAGTACAACGGGCGACGAATGATGACAGACACCTCCTCCTCAGTCTTTTGTGCACCTACAAGCAAATAAGGCAGAAGAACATCAGTCAAATGTGGAATTTGTTGAGCTTTACTTTTAAGTACTAGTAGTGTTAGTACACTCAGTAAGAGCAAGAATAGCAAAGAAGTAAAATAAAAATGTAGTGGAAGTGGAACTTGTTTATGCTTAATTTGTGCAACATGTCAGATGGATGCAGCGTCAGTGACCTGCAGCAGATAGCAATGGGGATGTAAACAGTAAGCCAACAGGAACAATGGAAAGACACAGAGGCCTATGTGGCAAAAACAAAACAGCACACTACTACTGCCACCACCACGGCTCCCATCCACATGGTTACTCATCACAGGCACATGGGTAAAGCCCAGAAAACAATAAACTCAAGCAGGCCTATATATCCCTATATGGCCAGACAAAGGAGGATGCCTGTTACACATCACAGCTTAATGCAAACAAGAAAATCCCCATGGCTAAAAGGTTGGAAAGTTACACAACAACAACACATACAACAAAGGCATTTAACACACACCCAAAAAGTTAACTACACCCCAAACACCACATTTTGGAATTCAATCCAATGTCATCCGTGCCCTAAATGATGTTAAATTCAACAGACAACATAGAAACAGCTACATCAAGCACCCCCGCTGACTTGTTCTGGGACTCCAGGCCTACTGGCAGAATAGGCCACAAGTTTGGAGGCCTATGACAAAAGCACAGTGGAAGGGCACACAAAATGGCCGCCACTACATGGTCAGCTCACCCTCAAACAAAAAAGTACATACAAAGGACAGAAACAGCAAGTTGAGGTCTCTGGGGAACTTCCTTCCTCCTTTAAAAAAAAAAATGAACAGAAAATGACTCCATGCTCCAAAAAATACAACCAAATGACAACCTGAGGAGTTTTTTTATTAAAATGAACAAAATCAACATTTTCAAGAAGGTTTTATGCAACTCGAGACATATTGCTTGCGATATTGCAAATTCGGCATGTTCGGCAGCGCGAACTGAACAAGACCATGCCACCCACAGAAAGTAAATACAATGAACTCAAGCAGGCCTACACTAACTATATGAACTACTAGGGTTACCTATTGGCTGAAAAGCCAATATTTAATTACACACAAAAACTGAAATTCCACTCCAAAAAACACAGTTTGCAATTGAATCCAATGCCATCTATGATGTTTAAAAACTTGAAATTCAACAGACACCACAGAAACATGGTTGGACCCAGGGGTACCTCTAGGCCTACTGGATGAAATTTCAAAGAAATACAACTTGGCCACTCATGAAAGTACAGGCCTCCCTCAACAATAATTTTTAACAAGGGTTGAAAAGCCCAGAAAACTGTAGTTTAAAAAAAATGCCCAAATCAAACAAACCTGTACACCAATTCTCCAACTTACTTGTAAAAGAAAGTTTCAAATCCAAAAGTCCTCAATAAATCCAATCAAATGATATGATGCAGCAGACATACACAAAAAGTGATCCTTCCAGCTCCAAATCCAAATGAAGTGAACAGCACATGAACAAAGCACTGGGAGAAGCCTGGTGGACAGGAACAGGAAGTTGGAGACTCAGGGGCACTTCCTTACTCTTGAAAAAAAGAGTAGAAAAACAATAGGACTCCTTGCACAAAAAACTACAGCCAAATCACAATCTGAGGGGTTTTCCAGTGCAAAAGGATCATTTCCAAAAAGGTTTTATCATGATCGAGAGATATTCTGTGCCAGATTGCAGTTTCTGCGTGTTCGGGAACGCGATCTTGCCAACATTGCGCTGGTAGGAAGATTGTGTGTCCCAATGACGTGATTGCGCGTCCAAATGACATGATCGCATTCGCACAGTCTCGCGGGATTGTGCGGCCGGATTCCAAACGTCGTGGCGCACACGACCGGGAGAGAAAATCGAGAAGGCGAACGCAGAACCACGGTAAGCCGTTACTGCGCACGCGAGAACGCTATTGAGAGCGCGAGGAAGAAAAACAACTACGCTACACTGTAGATTGCGAAGTATTCCACAACTTCGCAGGCACTGCAAAGCGCAAAGTTACCGCTACTACGCAGACTCCACGAGCGGAGCGTAGTTCACTGCCCAGGACTAGTTTAAATGCATGTGACTGCAATCGACCACGTCTATGAGCACGTTGGATATTTAATGCGGGCTCTGGTTGAAGGTTCAAAAGTTCTGGCAAGAATTTCTTGAGAAAAAGAAGCATATCTATCCCTTCAAGATTTTCCGGAAGACCATAGAGACGTAGATTATTGCGTCTATTACGATGTTCAAGGTCCTCTTTATGCAGCTTTAAATGTTGAATTTCTTGTTCCAAAGAAGGGATTTTAGTAGACACATTGGGTAAATCACTAATCCGTTGCTCCATATCTAACACCTTAGCTTCCATACTAACCCATCTATCCTCAATTTGTTGAAGTTTCTCGTTAGTCGTAGTCATAAAGGACTTAAGACCTCTTACTTCATCCAAAATGATATCCAGAACAGCGTTTTGTGAGGATAAAATGGGCGAAGGAGGATCATTTTTGGCTCTTTTGGGCTTGGTACTAGTACGCGATTTCAATCTGCCCATATGCCAAGAACTCAGCAAAAAAATGAAAAAGGCTTCAAAGATAAATATTCAACACCGCTGCGCCTCTCACCAGGCCGGGTCACCCCCTTGCTCCTCCTGCCACCTCCTGCTCCAGCCTGCCTTGCCAGCCTGCCTAGCCGCATTTCCCGCCGCCGCAGACACCCCCCTGGTCCCACGAGCGGCCCAGCCACTGCAGAGCCGGCCGCTCGCCCGTTCCCGCCGCTGCTCGCCCAGGCCCCGCCCACCACCGGCCCATTGGACGAGCCGCTCCCGCCGCCCAGCTGACCCGCCCTCACGTCCCCCTTCTTAAGGGGACAGCTAGGAGTGCTCGGGAGTGACCGCTGCGCCTCTCACCAGGCCGGGTCACCCCCTTGCTACTCCTGCCGCCTCCTGCTCCAGCCTGCCTTGCCAGCCTGCCTAGCCGCATTTCCCGCCGCCGCAGACGCCCCCCTGGTCCCACGAGCGGCCCAGCCACTGCAGAGCCGGCCGCTCGCCCGTTCCCGCCGCTGCTCGCCCAGGCCCCGCCCACCACCGGCCCATTGGACGAGCCGCTCCCGCCGCCCAGCTGACCCGCCCTCACGTCCCCCTTCTTAAGGGGACAGCTAGGAGTGCTCGGGAGTGACCGCTGCGCCTCTCACCAGGCCGGGTCACCCCCTTGCTCCTCCTGCCGCCTCCTGCTCCAGCCTGCCTTGCCAGCCTGCCTAGCCGCATTTCCCGCCGCCGCAGACGCCCCCCTGGTCCCACGAGCGGCCCAGCCACTGCAGAGCCGGCCGCTCGCCCGTTCCCGCCGCTGCTCGCCCAGGCCCCGCCCACCACCGGCCCATTGGACGAGCCGCTCCCGCCGCCCAGCTGACCCGCCCTCACGTCCCCCTTCTTATGACGCCCCCAGAGCGACCGCGCAGCGGACGCGCGTAGCGGGAGCACCAAATGAGCGCCGAAGGTGCGCCAAAGGTAAGCCCGTCTACGCCCGTCCGCGCCTGGACCGCGCCCAGTGCCAGGACCCCTGGCCCTCGCAGACCCCAGCCCACCCGCCGGACGTACGACGCCGCCACCCTCAACGCACTCAACGCCGGCCGAACCCCTGGATGCTACCGAGCCACCCCGAGACGCACCCACGGACCCTTCATCTGCCAGTCCTGCAAGTTCTCCTGCATCCGGACCTGCACTGCACCAGCACCGACCAAGCCGAGCACCAGCAGCACCCACCTGAAGTGCATCCTGCTCAACACCCGCTCCGTCCACAGACACGCCGTCGAGCTCTGGAACCTGCTCGACACCACAGCCCCAGACGTCGCCTTCCTCACAGAAACCTGGATGAACGCCTCCTCAGCGCCCGACATCGCCATCGCCATCCCGGACGGCTACAAGATCATCCGGAGGGACCGCGTCAACCAGACAGGAGGAGGCATCGCCATCATTCACAGGAACACCATCCGCATCACGACCAACACCGACGACACCATCGCACCCGCCGAACACCTGCACTTCCAGATCCACGTCAACCCCAAGACCACCCTCAGAGGCACCCTCATCTACAGACCCCCAGGACCACGCACACAATTCAGCGAGGACATCGCCGACTTCATCAGCCTGCTCGCCCTCCCCTCAGCCGACTACATCCTCCTCGGGGACCTCAACTTCCACCTGGAGAACAACAACGACCGCAACACCACCACCCTGCTGGACAACCTCGCAAACCTGGGACTCAAGCAGCTGGTGACCACCCCCACCCACTACGCCGGACACACACTCGACCCGATCTTCTCTTCCAGCAAGGACATCGCCTTCAGCCACGCCACGGGACTCCAATGGACGGACCACAGCTGCGTCCACTTCAGCTTCAGAAGGACCACGCTCCACCATCACCAGCAACAGGCTCCCCGCAGAAGCTGGAACAAGATCACTGCAGACCAGCTCACTACGTCCTTGAGCAAGAACCCTCCCACCAGCACAACGAACCCCAGTCAAGCAGCCACCAACCTCACGAAATGGATCAGCGACTGCACAGACGAACTCGCCCCGCTGAAGACCCCGCCGAGCAGACCCGGCAGCAAGAAAGCCCCATGGTTTAACGACGAACTCAAGAGCTCCAAGAAGAACTGCAGAGCACTCGAGAAAACCTGGCGCACAGACCCAACACCGGACAACATGACTGCCCTCAAGCTCGCCACCCGAAAACACCACCAGCTGATCCGCGCCACCAAGAAAACCGCATTCAAGGAACGACTGGACAACAACGCACACAACAGCAAGGAACTCTTCAACATCGTGAAAGAGCTCTCCAACCCCAACGCCGGAAACAATGACATCACCCCTTCGCAAGACCTCTGCAACTCCCTCGCCTCCTACTTCCACAACAAGATCGCGGACATCCACAACAGCTTCAGCACTCAACCAATGCACGCCACGACCGAACCACCGCCCCCCACCACCACCCTCCGCGCCTGGACCCCGATCAGCACCGAAGACACCATCCGCACGATGAACTCCATCCACTCCGGATCTCCGACAGACCCCTGCCCTCACCACGTCTTCAACAAGGCCGACGCTGTCATCGCACCCCACCTGCGGGACATCATCAACACCTCCTTCGACATCGCCACCTTCCCGGAGAGCTGGAAGCACGCCGAACTCAGCGCTCTACTCAAGAAACCATCAGCAGACCCTACCGACCTCAAGAATTACCGCCCCATCTCGCTGCTCCCATTGTTGAAACCTTAGTCGGGTCGGGGACAATCGATATTTGCCCGGCGGTATTGCCTCTGTGACCCTCTAGTTATTTAATCAATGAAGAGGCAGGCGCTGGAGACTGGAAGGCAGGAAACAAGGTTTTTATTCTCTCCGGAGGAGAACACAACAAAACGGGCAGAAGGTATCGTTCTGAGGTGCTCTAGATAAATTTCTGAGGCCTGGCCTCTTATACACTGTTTTATGACTTTATTGCAGATTACACATTCATGTTAAAGCTTTGATGTATGGAAAAGACATTCCCGGAACTCCCCTTTGGGCCCGTTCCCACACACATTTACAGTTGAAGTCCCCACCCTAGTCACAACAGGTGATGAGTATCACGCAGCTGGATATTCCGCCGATTCACGGAATGTGGGGGGTTTGATCGGATCTCATGGAGTGGGGGCTTTGATCAACCCGGGGATCCTTTGATGGGGGAAGCTTTCTATTGTACGGGGAGGGGCAAGGAATGGTATCGGCAGAGCTGGGTGTCGGCCTGGGAACGGGGAAGACAAACGGGCACACGTGGAAAAAAGGGGGTTTGCATCTAAGGGCCGGAGATCATGAAAGGGAAGAAGGGAGGTGTCGCGCTGGGAACAGGATGAGGGCCTGGGGCAGAGCAGCGCCGAAGAGGGGTTTATGATTCAAGGCAGGTGCAAGCAGGGGGGTGGTCAGCGTGCAGGCTTAGTGAAGGCGAAGGGCTATGTCAGGGGCCAGCGGCATGCAAAAGGGTTCGTTCTGATCGGGGCATCTTAAAATGGCGGGTGCGCACGACAAAAGTGTGGCATCAGGGGAAGAGGCAAGATGGCGCAGATAATGTTCACCAAAACGTACTAATTTTCAACACCGTTTCCGGCCAAAGTCATCGAGAAGACCGTCAACAAGCAACTGGCCGCCTTCCTCGAGACGAACGGCTCCCTCGACCTCTCGCAGTCTGGCTTCCGGGCCAACCACAGCACCGAGACCGCCCTGATCGCAGCCACAGATGACATCCGAGCCCTGCTCGACAACGGAGAAACAGCGGCCCTCATCCTCCTGGACCTCTCCGCGGCCTTCGACACTGTCTGCCACCGCACCCTAGTACAGCGCCTCAGCAACGTCGGAATCCAGGAGAAGGCACTGGAGTGGATCACCTCCTTCCTCACCGGAAGGACACAGAGAGTCCGCCTCCCCCCGTTCAGATCCGAGGCCACCGAAGTCATCTGCGGCGTTCCTCAAGGCTCCTCGCTCAGCCCAACTCTCTTCAACGTCTACATGAGCCCCCTCGCAGCCATCGCACGCCAGCACAACCTGAACATCATCTCCTACGCCGACGACACCCAGCTGATCCTCTCCCTCACTAACGACCCCGCCACCGCCAGAGCCAACCTGCACGAAGCGATGACAGAAGTAGCCAAATGGATGTCGAACAGCCGCCTGAAACTGAACTCAGACAAGACGGAAGTCCTCATCCTGGGATCCTCACCCTCCGCCTGGGACGACTCCTGGTGGCCCCCCGCCCTGGGCAGCGCACCCAAACCAACTGACCACGCACGCAACCTGGGCTTCATCCTGGACTCCTCCCTCTCCATGACCAGACAAGTCAACGCCGTCTCCTCGTCGTGCTTCCACATCCTGAGAATGCTACGCAAAATCTTCCGATGGATCCCCACCGAGACCAGGAAGACGGTCACCCAGGCCCTCGTCACCAGCCGTCTGGACTACGGCAACTCCCTCTACGCCGGAACCACCGCCAAACTCCAGAAGAGACTCCAGCGGATCCAGAACACCTCAGCACGACTCATCCTGGACATCCCCTGCCGCAGCCACATCTCCGGACACCTGAGAGACCTGCACTGGCTCCCGGTCAACAAGAGAATCACCTTCCGGCTCCTCACCCACGCACACAAAGCCCTACACAACCAAGGACCAGGATACCTCAACAGCCGCCTCAACTTCTACGTTCCCACGCGCCAGCTTCGATCGACCAGCCACGCCCTCGCCGCCGTCCCCCGCATCCGAAGAGCCACCACAGGAGGAAGGTCCTTCTCCTACCTGGCCGCCAAGACTTGGAACTCCCTTCCGACCCACCTCCGCCTGACCCAGGACCACCTCGCCTTCAGGAAGCAGCTCAAGACCTGGCTGTTCGAGCAGTAGCGGACCCTACCCCCCCCAGCGCCTTGAGACCCTCCGGGTGAGTAGTGCGCTATACAAATGCTCTGGTTGATTGATTGATTGAACAACATTTGTCACCCTCCTGTCAGCACTCAAACTATTAAGGAATGCAATAGATATTGTATGGCAAATAGTAAATCACAAGCCAGTACCTCATGAGGCTTAGGGGTGTGACCAAATATGTAAAAAAAACATTGAATATTATAGTAAGACTAAAGTCAAAAAAAGACATAAGCCTAAAAAATGTAGCAGATACTGAGGTAACAGACAGTCATTCCATAAGCTGAGGAGCGAAAAAGGAGGCGAAGTTCCACAGCGAAGAAAAACATTCCATAGCGAAGAAAAACATTTGTTATACTGGCAGCGTTGAAATTAATATTGTAATGCCAGTATTGCCAGTAATACAGATAAATGCATGAGTAGGCATTTATAAAATAAATCTTACTTTGTCCCATGTTTATTTGTGAAAACGCCGGTTACCTTGTGCGAGACTGACGGCCGCCGCAAAATGGCGGGCGCCTCTCGCATATCCCTGAGGGAAACTCGTCTTCGTTGGCGTAAGGTCCACGGGGCACGCTGGAGGTGAAAAAATAAAGCATGCCACTCTCTACATATTCACCCACGATAATTCACCATTGAGACGTCCCCTGCGTCCGGAATGCAGGCTTCACTCAGGAAATAAGCTCCGCGTCGCACGGAGCTTACACGAAAGGCGCCATCTTCCTCCAGCGCGAGACCACACCCCCCTCCGAACAACATTTCTGACTTTGCAATGTATTAGTTTTGTTCTTTATTTGCTTTTCTGTTTTTTGGTTGTTTTGTTTTCTATTTAAAAAAGGAGATGTTATGTATACTGTACAAGTAGGTATTATGGAATGTGTAATGTTGAGGAATCCTATATATATTAATTTAATAGAATGTTGGGGGAGAAGCTGTTGGGATTCATGCAGAGACACTTCAGCGAGTCTCTACTTCTCACCTTGGGGCCTTATTGTATATGGGTTGATCTAATAAATATTACTTTACTACTCACCCACTGCTGTTATAGGCTTCGTTGCAACAGCCAGCAGTCACAAGAAAGGGATTTGCTAGTTAGGTAGTGGATGTATCACTAAAGACTGTTCATGAGGCCTTGACATTTCCCTTGAATGCACATCTGATTGTTGTGATGCACATTCTGTGGGTTTGAATAAGGCAGTTTAGAAATAAACCTCTCTTCAGAAATGTGTGTGAGCAACCTGTATTTACATTACAACACAACACCGATCAGCCCATGACTCATACACTGCTCTCTGTTATTAAACCTCTGTTCTGGGCACTACAGGCAGTTTCAGATTGATAGGCTCCCCAATGACAATGAACAGCATATGATGTTCCTCTCTAATACAGTATCCAGACATCATCTTTGTCAGCTGGTGCTTCAGTCTTCTACCGCCAACAGCAGTGACTAATGGTTTGGAAAGTGCAGTGCATTCCCAAGAGCTCCATTCTCAAAATTGTTTAATTGGGTCTATGATATGTTGGAAAGGAACTGAGTACATGAGGCCTAGAAAAACATTTGATTCCAAGAGGTCTCTGCCCCTTAGAGTTTACTGTGGCTATTGACCAGCCCGGTCACTCCAGAGGAGACCCAGAGATAAAGAGTGTGTAAAATGTACCTATCAGCAAACCTCACCTTTCTTCTAATCAAGCACCTCAGTGCCCTTGACTATGACAGGATACAGGAGTTAACCGTTGGCAATTTCATCCCTCAGGTCAAAATCAATTTCTGATCAATGGTTACACCTGGCTATCAAATCATCCAATACTATTGCGTTTTCACAGCTCTCTGCAAATTCAGGTCTCGTGGTGATGCTCTGACCAAAGATCCAGATAAAAGAGAAGGTCCTACAACAAGATGCATTTGTCTTAATTTGGTGGAAGGATGTTATTTTGATCCCTTCCTTCAATGAAGCAAAAGTATTTTACTCAATCATCTTCTTTGTGTAAAATACGTGAAGTTATGGTCACCTTGGTAAACTCTTCAGCTCATATTATGAGTCTGCCCAGAGCGGTGTTTTCAGGCGATACTACTCCAGGCAATTACAGTTTTTACAGTGTTTCCAGACCCAAAATAATCAGGCTCACAAACACTAGCCACCGGACCCTGACCTGACATAGGATCTATGCCTCTGCCCCCTTATCCTGCAGCATGAGGACAGCCACAAACATGCCCAGCTTTCTACTCTACACCTGGGCCTCCCAGGGGCGGCTGGTGAAATTTGAAAGTGGTGGGGCGTAAACTAATTTGCATATTGCAACGCAGCGATCGAGCGCAGCGAGCGAGCCCGAACCACCTTGCATCCATCCATACATCATTCATGCATCCACCCATCTATCCACCCACCCACCCTGCATCCATACATCATTCATTCATGCATCCACCCATCCATCCATCATGCATCCACCCATCATGCATGCATCCATCCATACATCATTCATACATCCACCCATCCATCCACCCACCCATCCTGCATCCATACATCATTCATTCATGCACCCACCAATCCATCCATCCACCCATCCATCCATCATGCATCCACCCATCAAGCATGCATCCATGCATGCATCCATCCATACATCATTCATGCATCCATCCATCCATCCATCCATCATGCATCTACCCATCATGCATGCATCCATGCATCCATCCATCCATCCATACATCATTCATGCATCCACCCATCCATCCACCCATCCTGCATCCATACATCATTCATTCATGCATCCACCCATCCACCCACCCATCCATCCTGCATCCATCATTCATGCATCCATCCACCCATCATGCATGCATCCATCCATGCACCCATCCACCCACCCATCCACCGAACAATCATTAATGCACCCACCCTGCATCCATCCATCATTCATGTATTTTTATGACCATATAAAAATAAATTATGGACTCTAACAAGCCTTTAGGATCGATGTTGAAGGATGTGCCAGTTTACATATTACATCACCCCTACCTTTTTATGCTGGAAACCTTCTACCGCCCATGTATTTGCCATCCTGTAAGCCCTAGGTATGTACTGTACAAATTCACATACAAACATACACCAACATGCATGCAATAATAAATGCATATATCATGCTATTCCGCCTCTAAAGTTTGTTAACATTTTGAAATTTTATAACCTTAGTTCAAAGAGTACATTATATTTGTAGTGACAAAGTTGTTAACTCATTTTCTGGAAAATGTTTATAAAATGAAATCTGTTGAAGGCTGTTGTTGCAACTATCAAAATAGAAATTCAGAGAATTTTTACATTTCCAAAACCCCATGACGTGAAATAAACGGGTGACCTGGAATAGACGCACACATTTCTGCAGCAGATGCTTTAACACACTGAACTATCTCAAGTCATTTGTGCAAGCTAGTTTACTGGAACACCGAAAAACACACACTCTTACCTTGCTGCCGGTCCCGGTCCGCGCCACCTCTGGGCTCTGCTCCCCACACGTCACAGGCTCACAGCGCCCCTGGCCAATCCTGGCGCCAGGGGCACAGGGACCCTCTCGCCCGCAGCACGCCCATTAGGGCTCCTGATGGGCATGCGCAACGCGGCAAAAACACAAGTGCGCATGCGTGGGCACGGGTAAAAATTCACCCTCCGTCCCCACGCGTGCGTACTTGTGTTGCCGCCTGTACAATCATGTCAATGAATCAACATGACGCCCGCCTGGCGGTCTGACGTCATGTTGATTCATTGACATGATTGTCATGAGGGAGCTGCGGGCGGTGTCGGGCAGGGGGGGCTATGCCTCCACGGGCAGGGGGGGCTACGCCCCCACACCCCAATGGACGAACCGCGCCTGGGGCCTCCCCAACACCCTCATGACCCCGGCACCCATGCCCCATGATACAGAGAGCTGGTAATAATGGCTTTTGTAGGGACATCTTCTGAATCTAGATTCATTAATGTAAATATTTTACTACCAGACGGATACAGATAAACAAAACTTTTGGGTTTGCCAGGCACCATGTAGGCAGCTATTTAATGCAGAGATTAATTTCTGAGGTCTCTTAGAGAAACTTACAAAAGTAGAGATGCTGCTCCCTTTATCATCCACCATAACTAACCACCACTCCTAAATGTACCCATTGGTACGGCTAATGTTTTATGCACTGTGTCCATTGCTCTGTTCAGCATTTCTTAGAAGTGCTGCTGCTCTCTTATGCATTCTCAAATTAAACTAAATATAGACCCCTTATTCGGATTTCTAATGTCTGTAGCTTTACAGTCGGAGAGATGAAAGATACATCTGTTGTTTTATATCATGCACAGAAAGAAACTGCTCGGTTTAAAGTCTTGCATCAATGTATAAAACACAGAATTGTTTAAATAATGTATCGACCTTGAAATGTGCGCTGCCTTTTAAAGTGATTGGATAAAGGTTGTTGTTATGGAGTAAGAACAGAGGGCCTATTCATGAAAGAAAATCCCATAAAAAGACATCTCTGCCTGTGCGTTCTTTTAACAGTTGTTTTTCAATTTACAAACATTCCCTGAAGCACCTTCGAGGCACTAGATTTCAGACCTACTTCTGAGGATATCATATGACAAATGTTGGGGCTTGGGTATTTTAGTGCCCCATTTGAGGAGTTCTGCATATCGCAGAATTCCGCAGGGGGGCAATATAGTTGCCTATTCTCCTGTTTTGTTTTTCTCCGCAGAAATTTTTTCCCCCCCAGTTTTCCCTGAGGAAGAAGCACTTCTGCCACCCCACCAGCAAATCTGGGGGGTGATTAGGTCGAGCATCAGCGAGCATGCACTGTTGCAAGACCTGATTTAATCACTTCACAGGAGTTAAATTACAGCTGCTGCTTGCCATTGGCTGACACAACTCCATAGCTTCTCCTTATTAGATGGTGCTCCCGATACATCACTTCTGTTTTTAAACCGGGAGCCATAACAGTTTTCTTACACAGTAGGTTTTATGTGGACTATTTTTTTTTCTTACTAGCACCTCATTCCGTGCTTTACCTTTAATGGCGGCCGTGGCACTTTCTTTAGACACGGCGCGTCTAAAGAAAGGTGCAGGCTGCTATTAAAGTGAAAGCACAGAATGGGGCACATTTGTTTGTTAAGTTGAAACACAAATGCTTTTCTGGTACAAGCGCCCCATACCGCGCTTCCACTTAACTGGTGGTTCGCCCCTTTCTTTAACACCTTGAACGCTATGGGGATTTTTCTCCTGTGCTGTAACTTTACAAACACCATTATTCATGACGAGCTGGGCTCGTCATCAGCGTAGCAGGAGGCTACTGCATGACGAGCCCAGCTCGTCATGAGCGTGGAAGGGGAAGCTCCGTCTATAGAAAGGTGTGCGGCGACTATAAAAGTGAAAGCACAGCAGGGGGCGCTTTTACAAAACAAGCATTTGCAAGTTAATAGGTCTGATAATACTAAAAGATTGAGCTATTGGCGTTGTAAATAATAATGCAACGCCAATAGCTCAAAATACCAGCTCCGCTGTATCCAGGCGTCGTAGCACACCCAAGGTGCACTCGGTGCCTTGGGTGGGGCCCGATGATGAAGCTTGTCACCAACTAGATTGGTGAGTTAGGGCCTTACTATAAACATAATGTGTTTCCTTTCCAAAACAAACATAGGCTAGGAGCACCCACTCCAGAGCCAGTTCTTTTGATAAAACATATATACCAGGGGAAGTGAACTGGCTCCAGTACCTTTCCTCCCTCTCCTTTTGATTCTTAATAGTAAATCTTTTACCATTTTCACCATGGAAAGGCATAGAATGCAGTTTGTGAATGCCCAGAAACGTACATGTATGCTCATACGTACAAGGCAAACCATGCTTCGGAAGGATCCCTTATCTCCCCTTGAGTCTGATATGATACTGAGAATTTCTCATACACATTGCAGTGAAATTCCCAGTAGTAAACACATTTACGCCTGAAAGAAATCATTTTCTGGGTTTCTGGCAGGAGTAAATGAGGTATTTTCAGCTGTATAATTATATTTATGGTCGTAAATACTTTTGTGAAAGGGGCATATAGTGCGCACAAAGTTACTCCTTTTATACATTTGATTCCCCAGTGGTAGCTCAGGCAAACTGTCAAGGTTTATGATAAATATGTGCATTTACTTTAAAAAAAAAAAAGAACATGTCTTTATTTATAAAGGGACGGTGGAACAGGTGCATAAAGCCTAAAAAACAAACCAGAAGGTCACCCCCGCGCCGCACGGCCACCAGCTGTCGCGTGTGCTCCCCGCCTGCCGCTGCTCTCAGCCTCGCTGAGCCCTCCTGCTGACCACGCCCCCGCCGTCGCTCGTTGTTGTCTCCCGCATGTACTGTTCTGTTTTGCAGTTCAATTGTAATTTTGTACCTTTTTTGTACCTTTTGCCTGTGTTTTCTGTCCCCCCCGGGGCAGTTTTCCCCTGCAGTGCCCCCTGCGCCCACCCGCCCCGCTCCCCGCTTCCCGCCACCGTGAGTGCGGACACGCCCCCTTTCCTTCTGTGCCCTCCCTGCTCCCGCCTCCCAGCTGCTCCCCCCTCCCTCGCACTTGGCCATAAATGGCGACCGTGCGGCACAGGTGAGTGAGACCTATTCTTAGGACACCCCCGCGCCGCACGGCCACCAGCTGTCGCGTGTGCTCCCCACCTGCCGCTGCTCTCAGCCTCGCTGAGCCCTCCTGCTGACCACGCCCCCCGCCGTCGCTCGTTGTTGTCTCCCGCATGTACTGTTCTGTTTTGTAGTTCAATTGTAATTTTGTACCTTTTTTGTACCTTTTGCCTGTGTTTTCTGTCCCCCCTGTGCAGTTTTCCCCTGCAGTGCCCCCTGCGCCCACCCGCCCCGCTCCCCGCTTCCCGCCGCTGTGAGTGCAGACACGCCCCCTTTCCTTCTGTGCCCTCCCCGCTCCCGCCTCCCAGCTGCTCCCCCCTCCCTCGCACTTCGCCATAAATGGCGACCGTGCGCTCGTGCAGCGGGCGCGCTGATTGTGCGCCAAAGGCGCGCCAAAGGTAAGCCCGTCTGCGCCCGTCCGCGCCTGGACCGCGCCCAGCGCCAGGTCCCCTGGTCCCCACCGCCGATGCAAGACTTCACGACATACCTACGACGCCGCCACCCTCAACGCCTCCCAGCTGCTCCCCTCTCCCTCGCACTTCGCCATAAATGGCGACCGTGCGCACTCGCAGCGGGCGCGCCGATTGTGCGCCAAAGGCGCGCCAAAGGTAAGCCCGTCTGCGCCCGTCCGCGCCTGGACCGCGCCCAGCGCCAGGTCCCCTGGTCCCCACCACCAATGCAAGACTTCACGACATACCTACGACGCCGCCACCCTCAACGCACTCAATACCGGCCGGAACCCTGCCTGCTACCGAGCCACCTCGAGACGCACCAACGGACCCTTCGCCTGCAAATCCTGCCGCTTCACCTGCTACCGGACCTGCACCGCCCCCGCCGACACCAACACTAACAGCAACCACCTGAAGTGCATCCTGCTGAACACCCGCTCCGTCCACAAGCACGCCGTGGAACTCTGGGACCTGCTCGACGCAACAGCACCGGACGTCGCCTTCCTCACCGAAACCTGGATGAACGCCTCATCTGCACCCGACATCGCCACGGCCATCCCGGACGGATACAAGATCACCCGGAAGGACCGCATCAACCAGACGGGAGGAGGCATCGCCATCGTACACAAGAACACCATCCGCATCTCGACCAACTCCGACAAAACCTTCTCCTCCTCCGAGCACCTGCACTTCCAGATACACACCGACCCCAAGACCACCCTCCGAGGCACCCTCATCTACAGACCACCGGGACCACGCACGCAGTTCAGCGAAGACATCGCAGACTTCATCAGCCCGCACGCCCTTCCCTCCGCCGACTACATCCTTCTAGGGGACCTCAACTTCCACCTGGAGAACAACAACGACAGAAACACCACCGCCCTGCTAGACAACCTCGCCAACCTCGGACTCAAGCAACTGGTGGACACCCCCACCCACTACGCTGGACACACGCTTGACCCCGTCTTCTCATCCAGCAAGCATGTGTCCTTCAGCCACGCCACCGGACTCCACTGGACAGATCACAGCTGCGTCCACTTCAGCTTCAGTAGAACTACGACCCACCACCACCCGCAACGGGTCCCCCGCCGCAGCTGGAGCAAGATCACCGCCGAGCAGCTCACCGCCTCCCTCAGCCAGAACACTCCCACCAGCACAACGGACCCCAACGTAGCAGCCAGCAACCTCACCAAGTGGCTGACCGCCTGCGCCGACGACCTCGCACCACTAAAGAACCCTCCCAGCAGACCCGGCAGCAAGAAAACCCCCTGGTTCACCAACGAACTCAAGGAATCCAAGAAGAACTGCCGCATCCTCGAGAAAGCCTGGCGGCTTGACCACACCACAGACAACTGGACCGCCCTCAAGCACGCCACCCGCAAACACCATCAACTGATCCGCGCCACCAAGAAGACGGCACTCAAAGAACGACTGGACAACAACGCCCACAACAGTAAGGAACTCTTCAGCATCGTCAAAGAGTTCTCCAACCCCAGCGCCGGAACCAACGACATCACTCCCACGCAAGATCTCTGCGACTCCCTCGCCTCGTTCTTCCACCGCAAGACCGCCGACATACACAACAGCTTCGACTCACAGACCACGCACCCTACCACTGAACCAACACCCGTCACCACCACCCTCTGCAACTGGACCCCGATCAGCACCGAAGACACCACCCGCACGATGAACTCCATCCACTCAGGATCACCTACCGACCGGTGCCCACACCACGTCTTCAACAAAGTCGCCGCCACCATCGCACCCCATCTCCGAGACACCATCAACTCCTCCTTCCGCACCGCCACCTTCCCGGAGAGCTGGAAGCACGCCGAACTGACCGCCCTTCTGAAGAAACCAACGGCGGACCCCACCGACCTCAAGAACTACCGTCCCATCTCGCTCCTTCCTTTTCCGGCCAAAGTCATCGAGAAGACCGTCAATAAACAGCTTGCCGCCTTCCTCGAGAAGAACAGATCCCTCAACCACTCGCAGTCCGGATTTCGGGCCAACCACAGCACCGAGACCGCCCTGATCGCAGCCACCGACGACATCAGAACCCTGATCGACAACGGGGAAACAGCGGCCCTCATCCTCCTGGACCTCTCCGCAGCGTTCGACACGGTCTGCCACCGCACCCTAGTGAAGCGCCTCAGCAACATCGGAATCCGAGAGAAAGCACTGGAGTGGATCATCTCGTTCCTCACCGGAAGAACCCAGAGAGTCCGCCTTCCTCCGTTCTGATCCGCGGCCACCGAAGCCATCTGCGGCGTACCACAAGGATCTTCTCTCAGCCCGACCCTCTTCAACGTCTACATGAGCCCCCTCGCAGCCATCGCACGCCAACACCACCTCAACATCATCTCCTACGCCGACGACACCCAACTGATCCTCTCCCTCACCAACGATCCCACCACCGCCAGAGCCAACCTACACGAAGGGATGAAAGATGTCGCCGACTGGATGAGGAACAGCCGCCTTAAACTGAACTCAGACAAGACGGAAGTCCTCATCCTGGGATCATCACCCTCCGCCTGGGACGACTCCTGGTGGCTCCTGGTGGCCCCCGGCCCTGGGCACCGCCCCCAAACCAACGGACCACACACGCAACCTGGGCTTCATCCTGGACTCCTCCCTGTCAATGAGCAGACAAGTCAACGCCGTTTCTTCCTCGTGCTTCAACACCCTGCGCATGCTCCGCAAGATCTTCAGATGGATCCCCACTGAAACCAGGAAGACCGTCACCCAGGCACTCGTCACCCGCCGACTGGACTACGGGAACGCCCACTACGCCGGAACCACAGCCAAACTCCAGAGAAGACTCCAACGCATCCAAAACGCCTCCGCACGACTCATCCTGGACAACCCCGACACAGCCACAGCACCGGACACCTGAGAGAACTGCACTGGCTCCCCGTCAGAAAGAGAATCACGTTCAGACTCCTCACCCACGCACACAAGGCTCTACACGACCTGGGCCCCAAGTACCTCAACGACCGCATGACCTTCTACACGCCCACCCGCCAGCTACGATCGACTAGCCACGCCCTCGCCACCGTACCACGCATCCGCAGAGCCACCGCCGGAGGAAGATCCTTCTCCTACCTGGCAGCCAAGACTTGGAACTCCCTCCCAATTCACCTTCGACGTACCCAAGACCATCTCTCCTTCAGGAAGCAACTCAAGACCTGGCTGTTCGAGCAGTGACACACCCCTCTCCCCCAGCGCCTTGAGACCCTCCCGGGTGAGTAGCGCGCTATATAAATGCCGTGATTGATTGATTGATTGAAGGTCCCCAAAGCAGCCACAAACATGGTCATAGCACCTAGAAGTTTCATCATAAGGGTTTGACGCAAAAGGAATATTAAGCTCGGCACTGACTGTGATGATTGAGGGCATTCTGTTCAGGGGTAGCCCCAGGGAGTACCCTCAGGTATATAAGATACAACCCAGTTTACAAATAGTTAAAAGGTATCCTCCATGTTATGATATTCTGCACTGTTGTCAAATCTGTCATCCACTAACCAAACATAAACTGAGCTCCAGACCACAATCAGAGGGCACTGCTTGTTGGAGAAGGACACCTTGGCAGGTGTGTAGTTAAGGAGGTTTCTGTTACTTTGGGGCTTGCCTGCGCCAGTGTTTGTAACAGTGGTAACCGGGTACAGCCCTTGGAGACCGGAAATAACTCCAAACTGGTTCCACACAGGTCAAGTTACCCAAAGGCAGATTGGAACTTCACAGGGTAACTTAAACTTCAGAGCCTTTTTTTCTCAGGCACAAATGATACAGTGAAGATTTTCCGGTAGTGAGCATACTCAGAACTGTGCCGAACTGGCTTGAACTTTAGAAGACACTGAGGCAGGATCTTTTAACTTTGATATCTTGAAAATCATTAGACTATTGTTCCTAGGGTACTGAGTTCATAAAGCAAAGGGGTTCTGTTACCTTTAAGCTGCACCCATATTTAGCACTAGGTCAAAGGCTCAGGTGTTCATTTCAGGCTAGTGTCCATGGAACAGGTTTAGAGGGCTGTGCAGGTCCTCCAGCAGTCCACTGATGTTGCCATATTTGGCTCAGGTCCGAGTGGCTGCTGGGCAAGGTATATTCAAGTGTAATCTGTGCACTGGTCTGGAATGTTGTCACATGCCAACATCACACCCTGAGCTAGATGCTATTTAAGTATAGGTATATCCAAAATGCTGCAGGATTTTTGCTTCTGGATAATTGGAGGCACTGGCTGAAAGATAGCAATAGTAGCAGCACTCCCTCTTGAATGAAATTAAACCCGTCCCTCCTCAAAATGTACTTCCTCTTACTCGTGAATGGAAGCTATGTCCTTGTGTGGGATGTATGACGGTACAACGCGTGCCTTTACAACGCTTACCGTTACCACGCAGGTTTTACAATGACTTGCGTTGGGGGGCGCTGGATAGTGGAATAGTTTAATTTACTATTCCAACTCCAGTCCCCGTGGATAGTTGGGAAGGTGTTGGATAGTAAATTAAACTATTCCCTATCCTACAGTGCCCTCCAGCGCAAGACGTTGTAACGACTTTCATTGTAAAACCTGCGTGGTAATGGTACCGCGTTGTAAAAGTTTCGTTGTAAAGGATGTTCCCCCTTTTGTGTCCCAGACACCACACTGGTCCCTCAGAAAAGCATCTGATGTTCCACAGCACATCTCATCAAAGGTCTGTGTCTGAAGAAGTTTGAAAACATGATCCAAACTCTGAAGGAGGTATACTGGCTCCCCTTCCAAACCTGCATCACCTTCAGAACCAGCTGCATTACTTACAAGGGCCCCCGAAATGGTACACTGCATACCTAGCGGAGAACATAACCACCTCAGACAGGCACCACATTACAATCCACAACATCCCTAGATGTGAAACAAACTTCATGAGGAGAAAATCAGAGGTTAGGTCTACTGTAGCTCTGCTCAGGATCTAGACTGCTCTCAATATCTGAAAGAATATCACCATCCACATAAGAGCTTGCTCAGAACTCCTCCTATCATTCAGAAAGCATGTGAAGGCTAATTCCTGAAGAGACCACTACATCATCACATCTTCATACGATAGAAACCGCCACACATATATACTGTCGCATTGTAAACAATCAAGAATCCTATCCCAAAGCTCATGTCCTTGTTAAATGCTCTGCTCTTCTTCATCTAAGTTTGAACTCTCTGAACTTTCGTACATCCGAGGAGGGACATAATCAAAATGTACAACACCTTGAAAATCTATAATGCCAGCCAACCATAACAAAGAAGAGACACACAGGTTTTCTACACCAAAGGCAGGGAGAACAACAAATGGTCTGTAACAAGCAACTGGGGATGTCACCATCGCCAAAGCCATTCCAAATTGATATGTTCTTTTTTCCAGGGACTTCTCCAGGTGGAATATGGGTTTCAGCCCAGAAAATAAATGAGGGGGTCCTCACCGGGATCTCTAAAGTGCAGGTCCAAGCCAGTACTCCGAGGATAGTGGAATCATGGTGACCTCAACCTTATTTTAGGGAACTACAATCTTGTGTGTTTTACAGTAAGACCATATATAGGACACAACTCGTAAGGCATATGGTATCGATGCCTATTACACGTAAGAATAGATACACTATTTGCACTCTGTGTGTACCTTTATGGTTAGTTGGCTCTCCCCATTGGTCATAAATAATCGCGTTGATGGTAAATTGCCCTCCACCATGGTGAGTGCACTCTGGGTGTGCGCCTAGTCCAGCCAGTTTCGCCCTTACAATAAGAGCGTAAGCTGTTGACTATGGTGATGGATCTATGATTGTCAGATCACCGATCCATCATGGCCTCAAGGAAACCATACAATTATCTGTCCGGTGCAGGAAAAAGGAAAGCCAAGAATGCTACAGAGGCTGCAGCAGAAAGGTAAGAGGAACAATTGTAAGATACATGAAAAAAACTCTAGATATAGAAAATAAAATATCGGACTCTGGCAGTGTAATGGAAACTGAAAGTCAGGAGGAAACTGGCACTTGCTCAATTGAAGATGTTCAGAAGCAGATTAGTTCTAGTTCTGAGGTAGAGGATGAAACTGAGAATACAAGTACTGTTTTGGCTTCTGCTAAATCTGTACGAGAACCTATCCCAAACTTTATGATTGATGCTTCACTCCTGTGCATTTCTTTAAAACCCTTACAAACAATGAAAGGATTCATAGGCAGAATCATTAGTACATATAGTGTGCTTGTGTCCTAAATTGATTATCATTCGGCATACTTTTTGAAACCCCTATTCTTGAAGCTCGGGTTTTGATCTGGCGAATCGATCGCGTTGTTATGCCAACTGATAAGATTTTCAAATGCAGCCGATATATGTTTGGTATAATGAGTTTGAGATGTATTATACAGACCCTCCAGGATATCGCGATTTCGCGATTTCGCGGTTTGCCGCGAAAACGGCACTTCTGTAAAAATGCCGCGATTTTTACCAAAGTGCCCGCGAAATCGGCACTTTGGGCGAAATCGCGCGGCATTTTTACAAAAGCCGCTATATCCTGGGGGGTCTGAAATACATCCAAGTGTGTAGATTCCATTTGGTGTGCAGCGTCCATCTTGTTGCACAATGTCTCGCTCACCAGGACCACTGCTATATTACAGTCTTAGTACCTACATTTTCTACACAACTAATACAAACTAAGGCCTTCAGCAGTTCTTTTTCACGGGCATTCAAATTTACACTGAGCTACAATACAGCATGCGACCTTCAATTTCTGCCCTTCACGCTTAGGCGAACTGTTCTGACAGTCATCCAGCAACATTAGCCTCGTTTATCACGAGCCTTCCTCAACATCTTTAATATCCATGCTGACTTTTTCCCAGCTGGGTCTACTCTGTTTTAGGGCTTATTTTCTTTTGTAATTTAACTCTATTTTCTTCTTATCATTCCGTTACCGTTCTACTTTCTGACAACCGGCCCGTTTTTTGTGTGTCGAGTCCTAGATATGTTGTGACGCACACGCTTCATCATCCCCCCTCCTCCGATGCTGCATCTTGTCTCCCAGTTCCTAGGGATTGCCGAGAGGCCAGAAGGCACTTCGCAGCAGGTGCCGCGCCCAGAGAAAGCCCTTTCAACAAAGTCAATGACGTTAAAAGCAGGAAGTGCGGATGCAGGATGGGTGGATGGATGGATGGGTGGATGCATGCATGAATGAATGATGTATGGATGCAGGATGGATGGGTGGATGGATGGGTGGATGCATGAATGAATGATGTATGGATGCTGGGTGGGTGGATGGGTGGATGCATGAATGAATTATGTATGGATGCAGGATGGGTGGGTGGATGGATGGGTGGATGCATGAATGATGTATGGATGGATGCATGATGGGTGGATGCATGATGGATGGATGGGTGGATGCATGAATGAATGATGTATGGATGCTGGGTGGGTGGGTGGATGGATGAGTGGATGCATGAATGAATGATGTATGGATGCTGGGTGGGTGGGTGGATGGATGGGTGGATGCATGAATGATGTATGGATGGATGGATGCATGCATGATGGGTGGATGCATGATGGGTGGATGGATGCATGAATGAATGATGTATGGATGCAGGATGGGTGGATGGATGGGTGGATGCATGAATGATGGATGGATGGATGCATGCATGATGGGTGGATGCATGATGGATGGATGGGTGGATGCGTGAATGAATGATGTATGGATGCAGGATGGGTGGGTGGGTGGGTGGATGCATGAATGATGTATGGCTGGATGCAAGGTGGTTCGGGCTCGCTCGCTGCGGTGCAATATGCAAATTAGTTTACGCCACACCACTTTCAAATGTCACCAGCCGCCCCTGCGTGTTGGTTCTATAAAGTAACACTGGAAAATGTTTTTTCTACCAAATAGAGCAGTTTTCCGCAGTAAAGAACGCAATGCTATCTGAAACAATAATGCCTAGAAAGTAAGGAGGGGCAACATCGAGACCACGTGCCACCTGTCGCCTATTCTAACTTCCATCAGCTGGAGACTGCTGTCCCGCAGACTTGCACCTCCCTCAGGGACTGCACTTCTGGGCATCGTGGGAGACGGGTGGGGACTGAAGGGGGAGGGATTGATCCACACGTGACGGCCAGACACACACGTAGCCTCTCGTTTCGTGAATGGCGAGCTATCTTTAGCCTCCGACCCGAGTGATGTAATTTAATGGTCATGGAAACGCTAGCGGCAGCCAGACATGAAACCTACCGTAGCTATGAGCCTTCACCCACCGCACCACATTGTAAATAAACCAAATAAACATAGCTTCATGTTGTTAAATAACTAAAAAAACTAAGATATCTGTGTTTGTTTTAGGAAAAATGGCCACATAAAATGCCGCAAAATTGCCGCTAAATTTCCATATTTGTGCCGCTAAATTTCCATTTTTGTGCCGCTAAATTTGCTAATCCATGCCGCTATATCCTGGGGGGTCTGATTATATTTATGTACCTGGAACAAAAGAGCCTTTTTGCACAGCTTGATATTACGTAAGAAATTAGTGTTCACGCTGCTAGGATAATAATTAGAAATGTAATAATTGAGGCTACCCTGTTATAGTAATTATTTATGCACTTTATTATCGTCTTTATATAATTGATTTATTCATTATTGCACGTTGCAATATCCTGTTAAGATAATTATTGTTGTATTTTAATATGTGCTTTCAATGGAATTACTTTTTCTGCATGATTTAGCCCATGTGTGATTGATTTTTATATCTTTCTTTTTTATGGACAATGTATGGTGAATTGGTCTGGTTTTATGATATAATTATGACTGTAGTGGTACATTTTTAAATAATATTCGTGGTACAGATTTTAAATATTGTGTGATGTGAAGATGCTTTGAGTGCAATGATATTTACTAATCAAGCAATAAAGATTTATGTATGTAATATGATTCATAGAGAGTGGCTATTATACCCCATCACAGTTGATGCAGTATATTGTCTCTGCTGCAAATTGTTTGGTAAAGTTTCAGGCAAACTCTTTCCTACAGGATTCAGTGACTGGTCACACATGTTGGAGAATACCTGCATTCACATGAAAAGTCTGCTGATCATATGGCACATGCATTCTTTTTTTTTTTATAATTCTTTTTATTAAGGAAAACAAGAGGAGGCATTACAGATATCAGGTGTCATACTATAGAATACAGTACAGTAATAAGCAAGGGGATGCAGCCATGCAGATAAACAACTTTAAAAGAACATGGGACGTCATCGCAGTTACGCATATGAAGAAGGATGAACAATGTGGTAGACGATCTAGTCCAATTCCCATCCGCAAGACCCATCCCCCAAGATACAGGATAATTAGAGCCAATGTAGACACCCAGATGAATAAGGAATCAGTGAAGGATAAACAACCCACCTCTCGTAAAAGGAAAAAAGAAAGAAAAAGGCCACAGAACAAAACAAAGACAAAATAATAAACCCCACCTAACCCCCCACCCTGCACCCCTGCAATGGCTACGGCCTAACCCCACTAGCAGCGTGCCTGTCGCCCAAGAACTTACCCTAAAAGAAGGAAAAGAAGCGGAGGAGGAGAAATCAAACACACCCCGGGTCTCCCTTACCACCCGCCAGAAGCGACCACCCCGACACATAGTCAAGACAGTATGTAGCAAAATATACAGACCAATCGGGGGAGTTTAGCAAAAACCACCCAACTCCCACAACATTATAGGCTACAATCCCGGCATCAAATCAAGGTATTTTATCAAACCCCAGCAGTCAAGTTCAACCCTGGCCAGTCCGGTTTTTCTTGAGAGCCCTTTTCACCCGGACCACCATCTCAATGGAAAAATCAGAGCGTTCATAAAAGTTCGAGTCAGTGCAGTAGGATCGAAAACAGGATAAAAGTGCACGGTGTCCACAAATCAAGCGAGGAAAAGTGTCCCAGGATAGCGAATCTCTCCAATAGTCACTGAGGAACTTGTAACGGCACATAAGATTGTCCATATCTATATTGGGCGGCATCAGGATCGAACAGGAAAAGCTAGCAATAGTCACAGGCTTGCTAGCTGTTATTTGGGAACCGACAAAGCACATTAAATCTGGCTTCCGCACGGGGTACTCAATCTCAAGCGTACACTGCTCCGCGGGTACCACAGCTTGCTGAAAACCTACCGGAGGGTCGTCGTCCGGTCTAAGACAGATATCTTCCACTGTTACAGTCTACTTCTGGAATATGGCGGTGACCTGCGAGTGGAGCGCCCCAATGGCGGCCATTACGGCCTGCAGCGATGGCGTGCCTTCCGTCCGCTCCATCCCCTCTCGCGAAGCGACGGAGCGGGACTTGAACCCTGGAGGTCGACTACTCCAGGGTAACAGGCCCACGTGAAGCCGATGACAACTGTGGGCGCTCTCTGTCTTGCAATATCTACACCGTCGCCGCTAGCGAGGGCCCAAGCCCGTCCACCCCGGGAGGCTAGCAGAGTCTCCAGGTGTCGGACCCCCGACCACAGCAACCGGCGCGTCACGCAGCTGTGTCCTCGGTGTGAACCGTTCACAGTGTCGCCATCCAAAACAAGCAGATTATGTTCCACTTCGGAAGACCGGACGCAGCCCAGGTCCCGCGGCCTTTGTTGTTCAACTCTAACCCGGATGGGCTAGAAATCGAGGCCCCGGCTTCCACGCCGAGTTAGGCCGAGAATGGAAACACAGCGTATCTTCATCATCCGATAAGATGGAAATCTCGGGATTGCACCTTTAGTATCAGAAACACCTCATGAACAAGGGAGTCTGGTGCGAGTTCAGGATCGATGTCAGGATATACGAGCTGCTGGTGGAGGTCGGCGGAGCCGGGAGCTTACGCGGCCATCTTGATTGCTAGCGTAGCTCCTCCTCCGGCACATGCATTCTTGATATGAAGCACAAAGGAGACTTTCCACTTGTACAGGGATTGATCAGGCAGAGAAGACCTTGCTTCAGTCTGTTTTACACGTCTTGTGTCAATAGCATAGTTTTAGTAGAATTAAACTTGGCTTTGAGGGGAATCAATGAGAAACTTGGAAACATTCAAAATGGCAATTTTCTGGGTCAAGTAGAACTGCTTGCTAAATAAGGTGATCTCATGGCGGAACACATTAGAAGAGTTGAGAAAAAGGAAATAGCAGACCATCCCCTAGGGAAAACAATTCAGAATTAAATCATTCAACTTATATCACAAAACATCCAGAAAAGATTACTAGATATTATCAGGTCTTCCAAGTATTATTCATTCACAATGGACTGCACACTAGACATAAGGCATCAAAAGCAAATTACTCTGATGATTTGTGCAGTTAATATATCCTCCACTATCCCATCGGTAGAGGAACACCTCATGGGGTTGACACCTGTGGATGACACAAGTGGTGAAGCCTGTAGTGAAGTACTACTTGACATACTGAAAGATTTAGGAATACCTCTTGAACACTCCTGTGGTCAAGGTTATTACAATGTGGCTAATATGAAGGGAAGATTGTATGGTGTGCAGAAAAGAATACTAGACAGGAACCCCAAAGCAATTTTCATTTATTGTGCTTGTCATTCTCTTAATCGAGTCTTGCGTGACACAGCGAAGGCATCAACTACAGCAATGTATATCTTTGGGTATTTATAGTGCATATACCACATGTTTGCAGCATCAGCAAAAAAGGTCATAGTTACTTGTCGTGTGATTACTGCATTTGCAAAGGGTCCATCAGGCTCATTTTTTTTTTAAAACATATTTTAATAGGTTTTATCAGCATACAGAGCATCTTAAAATACGTTTCATTCTTATACAACAAAACATGTCTCCACTGTATGTTCCAACAAAACCCCCGATCCCGCCCCCCAAAATAACAGTTGGTGTGGGTACTTTCCAATTGGTCAACAATCGATTTGGCGCCAGTCAAACGGACATTGGTCTTAGCAATTGCGCATAGTTATTATCACATGTTCATACCGTATACATTAATCCACATTCTCCCTTTGCGAATCCTGCAAAGCCTGTACTAACGCCTTCCAAGCCCTGGCCATATCTAACAGCTTGTCGTTTGTAGTGCGTTTGGCCTGTCGGAATCTGACGGTGCTCTCGCTGCAAGCCCATTTATACAGTTCAGCCTTCCATCTCTTGATCGAAGGCCCCTCTTTAGATTTCCAGTGCCAGATAATTTCGCGCTTTGCTAGCAGAAGCCCCAGATCGATGAATTTACTGGTTACTTTAGTTTTAGGCGTGTGCGGGAACCAGTGCAACAAGCAGACTGCCACATCATAGTGTAGGTGTCTATCTGTTATAATGTTCAATAACCCCACTGCCTCTGTCCAATATTGCCCCAGCACTGTAGAATCCCAAAGCATGTGTTCCAGTTCTACGCCCTGCTCCAGGCACCTAGGACACGCCACATCATGAACACTAAAATATTTCTTAATCCTCCCAGGGGTCATGTAAGCTCGTTGTAGTATAAAAAATTGCACCTGTTGGAAACACACGTTTCTAGTTCCTTTCCACGTCCTCCTAATAACCTGCGCCCATGTCGTATCAGGTATAGGCTTACCAATGGTCTCCTCCCATTTGAGCTTCAGAGCCACTAAAGGCCTCAATCCTTCATTCAACATGCTAGACTGAAGGCACGTGACTGCTTTATGAGTCCCTGTGGCCATCACAACATATTGGCACGCCATGGTAGTCACTGGTTCCTCCTGTCCAGCCTTCCAATGCTTCCGAACTTCCGCTAACACCGCCGCATGCAGCAAAACGCCACCATTGGGAATGTCGTATCTCTCCTGTAGGGCTCGGAAGGGCAATAAACCCCGTCCTCATACAGGTCTCCCACCATTTGGAGTCCCAACATTTCCCACTCCATTAGAGGAGACAAGTCTCCACCGTGCGGCAGTGCTGTGAGCATTCCCAACGGAATCTCCGGAGCACCTGGGTGTGCCACTCCCGCTCTGCACTGACTCCTGTTCCAGCACAGTCGCAGGGTCCTTTCTTCCATCGTTAATTCCCTCGAATTAAGCTTCTGTTGCATTACTATGAAAGAAATGACATGCCTCTGAATGCCTACGCCTCGTCCATGTTCCGGTCCGCGAAACTCCACCGCTGCGTGTTGTGTGAGTACTTGCAGCTGAGCCGCCAAATAATAAAGCTCAAAATCGGGCACTGCCATCCCTCCCTCAGCCTTCGGTCTCATTAAGGTTGTTAGCGCTACTCTCCTTTGTCCAGTCCCCCACAAAAATCCAGTGGTCAGTGAGCACAGTTCTTTAAATAGGCGCGGTGGGATCCAGATCGGCAAGGTCCGGAAATAATAAAGCAGTCGGGGTAGCGCCACCATTTTGAGGAGGGCAACCCTTCCCGCCACGGAAAGAGGGAGGGTGGACCAAAACTCCCTACTGCCCTTCAGAGCCCTAATACAGTGCCACACATTTCCTTCCAACATATCAGAGGCATCATGGTAAACCCGAACCCCCAGGTATGTTAAACATACCGGTTCCCATTTCATCTCCCTACAATGCGGGGGCGGTTGCGCACAAGGCCGTACCGGGAATAGACAGGTCTTATGCCAGTTCACCTTAAGGCCGGAAAGTGCACCAAACCGTGACAACAGATCCACCGCGCCCCGCAATGCTTCCTCCGTGTTATCCAAGAACAGGAGCAGGTCATCGGCGTATAATGAAATATGGTGCGACACGTCCCGCAACCTGAGACCCCGGAACATCCGCCCTGATCTAGCCTGCGCAGCAAGAGGCTTCATCGCCAGGGCGAACAACAGCGTGGACAAGGAGCACCCCTGTCTCGTTCCCCGCAGCACCGGATACTGAGCAGAGATCACCGCCCCCAATCTTACCCTGGCCTTCGCAGATGAGTACAATATCTTCGTCCATGCGCCAAATTGTTGCCCCAGACCGAAGCGCACTAGCAGTCTGTGGAGGAATCGCCACTCCAGACTATCAAAAGCCTTTTCAATATCCACTGAGAGGGCAGCTTGTAGCTGCGCATCCCGATGGTCACCTCCCAGTACCCGGATTAACCTTCGAATATTTGAGGCCGTATTCCTAGTCCGAATAAATCCCGCCTGATCAGCGTGCACCAATGTTGTCATAAACGGCAATAACCTGGTCGCCAATATCCTACTCAGGATCTTGTAGTCCGCCGTCAACATAGACAGCGGCCTATAAGAGGCCACATCCGCATCATCGCGGCCTGGCTTTAAAAGGGGAATGATCAATGCTTCCCGCATGGATTCCGGCAACTGACCCAACTCTCTGGCCTCCGCATATACTTCTTGTAAGCGAGGCGCCAATATATCCACGTATTGGGCGTAGAATTCAATTGGCAGTCCGTCCACGCCTGGGGTTTTATTCCGGGCCATGTGTTTGATTGCACATCTGATCTCCGTTAACGTGATATCTTTCCCCAGTTCCTCCGCTTGCTCGTCCTCTAAGCGCGGGAGTGGTATCTCCGCCAGGTATTCCTCTATGTCCGTATCTCCGACACGCAGAGTACTCTGGTACAGAGTTTCGTAATATTCTAAGAACCGGGAAAGCACCTCCTTCTGTGTGTGTACCATGACCCCATCAGATGTCTCTATCCGCATGATCGGACCTCCTCCCCTAGCAGAAGTTGCTAAACGCGCCAGCAGCGTCCCTACTTTGTCCTGCTCCGCGTGGACCTTCACCGTGTAGTTCCTATAGTCAAAACTGCGCAGGCGCTCGACCTCACCCGCTACTTTTTCCTTTGCCTCAACAAGCGTTGCCTGCAGTGCAGGCTGCTCTGGTCTGCGCCTCTCTACGTCCCTTAGTTGCGCCTCTGCCTTAGTCACACCGTCTAGTATTGTCTTCCTAACCCCTGAGCATTTACTTATGCAGAGCCCCCGAACCACAACTTTAAAGGCGTCCCACTCTCCTGCTCTAGAAGAGGCCGTCCCCTGGTTCTCCTCAAAATATCTCTCAATGCCCTATTTGACCTCCGTATGAAAAACCTGGTCTTCCAATGGGTCAGGACGAAGCCGCCAAGTAGGTATCAACAACCTCTCCTGCATCCAGTGAACAGTCAGTAACAGCGGGTTGTGGTCAGAGATGGTCCTAGTTAAATATTCAGCGTGGGTTGCCGTGGAGGCCAAAGAATGGGAGCATAGTATCGTGTCTATCCTGACATGTAAGTCATGTAAAGTTGAGAAAAAGGAGTAATCCCTATCTTGAGGATGGTGTTCTCTCCACATGTCCACTAAACCCCAATGACTCTGCCATGCTGACCTTTTCTTAGCTAAACGGTGGACTGGAGACTCCACCATCGGGGGATGTGATCTATCAAGAGCCACGTCCGTTATAGAATTAAAGTCTCCACCCACAAGTACGTTGCCAGTTAGATAATGTGCTAAAGTTCCTGATATGCGGTCCAGAAAGCGCGCCTGGTCCACATTTGCTGCATAAATGCTGCAAAGTACCACATCCTTACCATAGAGCCTCCCCTCCACTGCTACATATCTACCCTCTGTGTTGACAACATGATTCGTGGTCTGGAAGGGGACACCCGCCCTCTCCCAGATGAGCACCCATCTTGCGAACGCCGAGGTCGACGTGCTAAATACTTGACCTCTCCATCTACGCTGCAGTGCCTGCCCTTCCGCCCTAAGAAGATGGGTCTCCTGAAGCATGGCAATCTGGACACCTCTGCGTACCAGATATGCGTGTACCCTGTGTCGCCGCGCCATAGTATGCAGACCTGACCTCGTACTTTCCATGTGATACAACGCAGTTCAGGTAATTACCCCATGCCGACTGGATCTCCACCCCCAAGTTCTCATCAAAGGCCCACTCACACCAATGTCGCAAACCCAAACAACAACACCCCAAAAACCATCCCTCACCTCCCCCCAGAACAGGACCTAATAATAAACTATCAGCCCCCATCCAAACCATGTTGCTATGCACTCAACAAACTCCCGTAGTAGCCACCACGGGCCCGCCTTAAGGGCGATCAGGGGGGTAGTACTGTCCAAACAGGCAGCTGCGCCAGCCCCACACCCCGCCGCCCATGATCCTCCACTACATTAACAAAAATATCCCCCCATACAGCAGTCCCAATCACGACCATACACCTCATTTGTTCCAGTCCTTGAGGCGTCCTCCAGCGAGCAACCAGGAAGGTTACTTATCAAGCATGCCCTCTGCTGTCCCGGGTGTAACCACCGGGCCTTTATTGCTGTCTGTTTTCGATTGTTCGGCTTCTGAACGTAGTTTATCCTCCTCAGTGTCTGTGCCTACTGCTGACTCAGTCCTCTGCGAACCAGTGATCGCGGCCGCCGCCACCAGCTCCCCCTGCCTCTCTGCTGCTGTTTGCGATGCTGACTGGGACCTCAGACTCCTGTTTCGTCTTCGTATCCTCTGGGACTTGCACACCCGCTGCACTTTAGGCGGATCCGATTGATGTCGTTCTCTGCGATCCATACCCGCTCTATACGTTTCCAGCCAGGACCATGCATCCTCAGGAGTGAGAAAAAACTGTGTTGTGCCGTCCAGAATAATTCTCAGCTTCGCAGAGAAAATCAGCGAATACTGGATCCCTTCCTCCCTGAGCTCCTTCTTGACTGCTAGAAACGAGGCACGACGCCGTTGAATGTCCTGCGTATAGTCCGGAAAGATCGTGACCTTGCTGTTCCCCACCACAAAGGGGCCTGCCGTTCTGGCTCTTTGTATGAGCAGATCTCTGTCTTTGTAATGCAGCAACCTCGCCACCACCGGTCTGGGAGGACGGCCCTGCAGCAGAGGTCGTGCCGGAACCCTATGTGCTCTTTCAAGCGTAAAGAAGGTGGACAGTCCCTCCGGTGCAACCACTATTTGAAGCCAGTTCTCTAAGTAGGCGATCATGTCAGCCCCCTCTTCCTTCTCCGGTAGGCCCACCACGCGTATATTGTTCCGCCTATTGCGGCTTTCGGAATCCTCCACTTTCCTTTCCAATGCTGCAATACGGTCCATAGCGTCCGCCATCTTGGCTACCATGGCCTCGTGGGCTGGCTTCAGATCCCGGAGAGCACTCTCGTTCGTTTTCACTCTCTCCGCCAACTTCGAGTGGTCCGCCCGCAACAGCCCCAGCCCAGTCGCTACCTGCGCAATGTCTTGCTGAAGGGCCTCCTTCGATGCGGCTATCGCTTCAAGGATCCTATCAAACTGCTGTTGGAGCCCCTGTTCAGGGATCGCTGCAGAGGAATCCTGCTCCGCACCACCAGCATCATCCGTGTCCGTAGTTTCATCTTTCTACCCCTAGGGCTTCAGATGCGAAATTCCCAGGGTGCACTAGGTGTGCGCTTCCTCCAGGGCCTCTCCGGGTCCGCATTACCACTGATCGCCCAGCAGAAGGCAAGCACTTCCGGGCCATCACAGATCACCCCTCCAGAGGTCCCGTGGGCAGCGTTGGGCTCCTCGTGACTGTATCTCATGGCCCGTCACCACAGCAGTTCCTCCGCAGCACTGTCGGTATCCGCCGGGGGCGCTATCGGTTAGCGGTCCTCCAAATGCAGCACTAGCTGTCAAATGGGCCTAAAACAACAGAGACCTTGCGGAATGTTCCGGAATGCTTAGGCTTAGGCCACTTCTCTCACGCCAGCCAGGTCCCAGCCACAGGTTTGAGGACGTCGTCTATGCACAAAGCCCCCACCGTCCAGAAATCCAAGCAATTGTCCCAGTGCTATCCCATTGCACTTAGGGGCTCACTCGGAGTCATCAACTCTGCCACCTGATGCGAACTGCCCCAGGTACTCCCACACTCTCCTTACTGATGCCTGGGAATCAGGGGGGGCACCTGCACCACGCACCTCCATCTGTTGCGGCTGATCAGTTCTGTACTCGTGGCTCACCACACTCAGCCACTCACCCCGACCTGGTGCATGCCGCTCCGATGACCAGGCCTCCACTGTGCCCCTGCAGCACCAGTCCGGGCTCCACTATTGGGCTTGCCCGCAGTCCTCTCCTCTCCACACTGATGTTATGCAGCCCCGGAGGCACTCAGTCCCCGTCCCCGATCGGCAGGACCCGACCTCAGCCCCCTCTCAGGGCATCCAAGGTCCTAATTGAGCTCCGCTGGAAGCGCCGGTCAGTAAGCGCCACCCAGGCAGGCGGAGGCAGCTAGCTCCTCCGTTTCTCCCTTGCAGAGCGACCATCAGCCGCAGGGCTGCCGCACTGTAATCGCCACACACAGGGTCCAGCCAATGGCCGCCACCGCTCACCGGGATCCCGTCCCCAGGCTCGCCTCTGCTGCTCCCTTCCCAATCGTAGGACACAGGCAGGTCCCCAAGCTTCAGCGAACCCGTGCTTGGGCCACTGCCGATGTGCGATGGGCGCCGCAGCACAAGGCCTCCTCACCAAAGAGGCGCCACCGCCATCTTGCCGTCACTCTCAGTCCAGCGCAGCTAAGGGAATCCTCCTCCCGGGCTACTCCGCCAGCCCCGGCCACCACTTGTCTCGGGGCCGTACGATACTGGTGCAACAGAGACCCAGCTCGCCGGATCCAGCCCGCTGCACAGGGGGATCCTCAGGATGTTTGTAGGGATCGGGCGCGGAGCTCCGGGCTCACGCCGCCATTCCCGTCGGCTTCCAAACTACGCCCCCCGGGTCCATCAGGCTCATGATGGGAGAACAGAATTGAGAGTGTGAAAGTTCTGTTCAACAATGCCCTTGATGTTCACAAAGCATTGATAAAAGTTTTGGATGTGACTAATCTTGATGGACCGACATTCTCTGAGACCCTGAGTTTACAGAATGAGGTTCACCCATTTACATTTCTTAGTCTCTTGTTATCTGGTATTAAATTCTAGGTCAAATGAATAAAGTGAGCAAATTAATGCAAAGTATGGACATGCAGTTAGATGTTGCTGTGGCACTGCTGTAAAGTACTGGGGATTACATGAGAGAGTATTGTGACAGAGGATCTGATAATTGTTTTAAATTTAGCTCTGAGATAGCCTTAAGATTTGATGATCCAGTGGAGTTCAGCTTTGAGATTGAGAAGAGGACAAGAAGGAAGAAACAGCATTTTGATTACGAAGGAGAAGATGATCCAGTAATTGTAGCATAAAAAAATATCAAAATGTAATACTTCAATGTCATTGTTGCTCAGGCAGTCAGCAAACTCAAAGAACGCTTAGAACAAATTGTAACCTTTAATGATATGGATTTGGGCACCAATTCTTATCAGGTAAAGCCTTGGAAACAGGAGAGCTTGTGAAAAAGTGCACAGATAGAGCTACATATTTTGAAGAAGACATTGCAGGGGATGAACTCATCAAAGAAATGTAAAGCTCCCAAGGCCTGTTCAAGAAAAGCCATCCTGCTCTCTCTGTTCTCAAACACATTTGACAATTGCCTGCATGCCATTTATCCCAATTTAAACATCATTCTTAGACAGTTCCTGTCACAGTAGCCACTAGGGAACAATCTCTCTCAAAGTTGAGAATTATTAAGTATCACTTGTACTCTTCAATGGCCCAGGACCAGCTGACTGGCTTGGCACTGATATCAGTTGAGCATGAAGTTGGATTAACTCTATACTACGATAAATTAATAAAAGAATTTGCAGTATAGAAAGCAAGCACAGATCCCATTTTGTAAACAACCAGCATTATATATTATTCTATTAAAGGTACACTTGTATAGTTAATTATTACTTGTTGTACTTGTTAACAATCTACTAAAATATAATGATTAGCAATGAAAAACTCCGCACAGGGCTCGAAATATCCTAAGTCCAGCACCGGTCCAGCATTGCTTTGTTCTCATCTAGTGGACCAAACATGAAGGTCCCCCAGTGGACTCCAAGACAATGCCTTATGCTTAAGTCAAAGCACAAGGAGATGATGGACGGAGCACTGAAACTTTTCAGACACTCACCCCCAGTCACAGATCTGGGTTGAATCCATCATCTTTCTTTAGCTCATTTCACCACCTCAGTTCAGACCCACCTCTATGCAAATCCGTCTTGGCCCTGTGCCTCATTGGAACAGTCCTGCTTGAACTGCCAAGCCAGGTCCTCCGTGAACCGGAAACAAGCATCCTGGGACCAGTTTCTGGGTAAAACCCTACATTAACCAGGCTAGCTTGAATCCAGTGGCAAAGTTAGCAAGGGACCCACGTCTGGGCATACCCTGCCAACTTAGGGTGAACAAAGCAAACACAAGGAGATGATGGACGGATCTCTGAAACTTTTCAGACACTCACCCACAGTCACAGATATGGGTGGAATCAATCATCATTCTTTAGCTCAGTTCACCACCTCAGTACAGACCGAGGTATATGCAAATCAGTTTTGACCCAGTGCATCATGGGAACAGCCTATGCCAAACTGCCAAGCCAGGTCTTCCCTGCAGTGGAAAGTAGCATCCTGGGACCGGTTTCTGGGTAACACCCTTCATCAGACAGGATAGCTTGAATCCAGTGGCAAAGTGAGCAAGAGACCCATGTCTGGGCATACCCTGCCAACTTAGGGCAAACAAAACAAACACAAGGAGATGATAGAGAGAGTGCTGAAATATTTCAGACACTCACCTCCAGTCACAGATCTGGGTTGAATCCATTATAATTCTTTAGCTCACTTCGCCACCCCAGTTCAGACCCAGCTATATGCAAATCAGTCTTGAACCTGTGCCTTATGGGAAAGTCCAGCCCGAACTGTCAATCAAGGTCTTCCCTGAACCGGAAAGAAGCATCCTGGGACCGGTTTCTGGGTAATACCCTTCATCAGCCAGGCCAGCTTGAATCCAGTGGCAAAGTGAGCAAGGGACCCACGTTTCCATCCTTCAATTATTTCTTTTGCATATGTTGTCCTAAGTGGGAAGGGTATGCCCAGACGTGGGTCCCGTGCTCACCACACCACTGGATGCAAGCTAGCCTGGCTGATGAAGGGTGATGTCCTGAAACCAGTCCCAGGGTGCTTGTTTCCAGTCCAGGAAGGACCTGGCTTGGCAGTTCGGGTTGGACTGTTCCCACAAGGAACAGAGTCAAGACTGATTTGCATATAGCTGTTTCCAAACTGGGGTGGTGTGGTCAGCAAAAGAATGGTTGATTTAACCCAGACCCTTGTGACTGGGGTGAATGTTTGCATTGTCCAGCATTCCGTCCATATATTTTTTCTTTTGCATACGCCACCCTAAGTGGGAAGGGTATGCCCAGACATGGGTTCCGTGCTCACCACACCACTGGATTCAAGCTAGCCTGACTGATGAATGGTGAGGCCCTTAAACCTGTCCCAGGATGCCTGTTTCCAGTCCAGGGAGGACTTGGCTTGGCAGTTTGGGCTGGACTGTTCCCTCAAGGAACAGGGTCAAGACTGATTTGCATATGGCTGGGTTCAAACTGGGGTGGTGTGGTGAGTAAAAGAATGAAGAATGATGGATTTAACCCAGATCCTTGTGATTTTGGGTGAATGTCTGCATTGTCCAGCATTCTGTCCATCAATTGTTTCTTTTGTATATGTCGCCCTGAGTGGAGAGGGTATGCCCAGACGTGTGTCCATGCACACCACACCCATGGATTCAAGCTGGCCTGGCTTATGAAGGGTGATGCTTTGAAACGGATCCCAGGATGCTCGTTTCCGGTCCAGGGAGGACATGACTTGGCAGTTCGGGATGGACTGTTCCCACAAGGAACAGGATCAAGACTGATTTGCATATGGCTGGGTCCAAACTGGGGTGGTGTGGTGAGCAAAAGAATGATGGATTTAACCCAGTTACTTGTGACTGGGGGTGAATGTTTGCATTGTCCAGCATTCTGTCCATCAATTGTTTATTTTGCATATGCCGCCCTAAGTGGGAAGGGTAAGCCCAGACGTGGGTTCTGTGCTCAACACACCACTGGATTCAAGGGTGAGGCCCTTAAACCTGTCCCAGGATGCTTGTTTCCAGTCCAGAGAGGACCTGGCTTGGCAGTTTGGACTGGACTGTTCCCACAAGGAACAGGGTCAAGACTGATTTGCATATGGCTGGGTTCAAACTGGGGTGGTGTGGTGAGTAAAAGAATGATGGATTTAACCCAGATCCTTGTGATTTGAGGTGAATATCTGCATTGTCCAGAATTCTGTCCATCAATTGTTTCTTTTGTATATGTCACCCTGAGTGGGGAAGGTATGCCCAGAAGTGTGTCCGTGCTCACTACACCACTAGATTCAAACTAGTCTGGCTGAAGAAGGGTGATGCCCTGAAACCGGTCCCTTGATGCTTGTTTCTGGTCCAGGGAGGACCAGGCTTGGTAGTTCGGCTGGAATGTTCCCACAAGGAACAGGGTCAAACTGATTTGCATATGGCTGGGTACAAACTGGGATGGTGTGGTGAGCAAATGATGATGGATTTAACCCAGAACCTTGTGACTAGGGGTGAATATTTGCATTGTCCAGCATTCCATCCATCAATTGTTCCTTTTGCATATGTCGCCCTTAGTGGGAAGGGTATGTGCAGAAGTGGATCCCGTGCTCACCACACCACTGGATTCAAGCTAGCCTGGCTGATGAAGGGTGATGCCCTGAAACCAGTCCCATAATGCTTCTTTCCGGTCCAGGGAGGACCTGGCTTGGCAGTTCGGGCTGGACTGTTCCGACAAGGAACAGGGTCAAGACTAATTTGCTTATGACTGAGTCCAAACTGGTTTGGTGTGGCGAGCAAAAGAATGATGGATTTAACCCAGATCCTTGTGACTGGGGCTGAATGTTTGCATTGTCCAGCATTCCGTCCATCAATTGTTTCTTTTGCATAGTCACCCTAAGTGGGAAAGGTATGCCCAGACATGGGTCCCCTGCACACCACACCACTGGATTCAAGCTAGCCTGGCTGATGAAGGCTGATGCCATGAAACCGGTCCCAGGATGCTTGTTTCCTGTCCAGGGAGGACCTGGTCTGGCAGTTCTGGCTGGACTGTTCCCACAAAGAACAGGGTCAAGACTGATATACAATGGCTGTATCCAAACTGGGGAGGTGTGGTGAGCAAAAGATTGATGAATTTAACCCAGAACCTTGTGACTAGGGGTGTATTTTTGCATTGTCTAGCATTCCGTCCATCAATTGTTTCTTTTGCACTTGTGCTTAAGTCAAGCAGAAGCCTGCTCCACAAATATTTTCTGCAGATTTGGACACCATGGACTGTTTGATGACTGTTTGGCCTTCACACATTCATAGAGGATTTGTTTGAGTTTTATGGCTGGTTTATCTCCAGTGCAGTCCTTCCCAACAAGTCAATGTTGGTTCCTGTGGTCTGCACCTCTTGAGCTGTGGAGTGCCACAGAGCCTGTCCCTGACCCTTTTATTAGTAAATGCACATATGTGCCTGGCCAAGGCCCATCAATATGCAGATGATACTATGCGGGTGGTCCTTGCAATCCATGATTGACTTTTGAATTTACATCCGGATCAATGCCAGCAGGCTAGCCATAGGCGGGCAGCACTGAACGATTGGTAGAGCAGCTGCCACCCACTTCCTTTCTGTTTTTTATGTATTCTGTTTGAGGAGTCAAACAAAGCTGCATAAATAAAGGCCATAATTTAGCAGTCATGTTTATATCAACCTAGTGTGCAAAGCCCACGCGTCCCAAGAAAACAGCAAGTGTAATCTGTTCACAGCCTTGACAGGCGCTGAGCCTCAATCAGATTCTGAGCAGGTAATCCATTTCTATTGTGACTGTTTGTGCTACTTCGTGTCTAGACCATACTAATGTCAGTCAAGCGGGGACCCCTGCCTCAGACCGGCTGCATTCCCTGTTGTTTAATAGGCTGCGTATTAATTATTAATGTGGCAGGAGAAACAGGGCTCAGTGCATAAAGTATTTATACATTCTAATGAAGCATATGTATTTGTAAAAGTGGGCATGCCGTTTGTAGACAGAGGATGCTTCGTTTTCAGTGGTTTGCAGGCTGGTGTGGCAGTGCAGAAAACAGTGTGCCAGTGCAGACTACAGTGTATCATTGCAGAAAACAGTGTGGCAGTGCAGCAGGGCAGAATACAGTGTGGCAGCGCGGAATACGGTGTGGCAGTGCAGAATATGGCATTGCAGAAAACAATGTGGCAGTGCAGAATACAGAATGGCACTACAGAATACAGTGTGGCAGTACAGAATATGGCATAGCAGAAAACAGTGTGGCAGGGCAGAATACAGCGTGGCAGTGCAGACAAGAGTGTGGCAGGGCAGAATACAGTGTGGCAGTGCAGAATACAGCGTGGCATTGAAGAAAACAGTGTGGCAGTGCAGAATACAGTGCAACAGGGCAGAATACAGTGTGGAAGTGAATGATACAGTGTGGCAGTGAATAATACAGTGTGCCTGTGCAGACTACAGTGTATCATTGCAGAAAACAGTGTGGCAGTGCAGCAGGGCAGAATACAGTGTGGCAGCGCGGAATACGGTGTGGCAGTGCAGAATATGGCATTGCAGAAAACAATGTGGCAGGGCAGAATACAGAATGGCATTGCAGAATACAGTGTGGCAGTACAGAATATGGCATAGCAGAAAACAGTGTGGCAGTGCAGAATACAGCGTGGCAGTGCAGAATACAGCGTGGCATTGAAGAAAACAGTGTGGCAGTGCAGAATACAGTGCAACAGGGCATAATACAGTCTGGAAGTGAATAATACAGTGTGACAGTGAAGAATACAGTGTGACAGTGCAGAATACTGTGTGTCAGTGAAGAATACAGTGTGACAGTGCAGAATACAGTGCAGCAGGGCAGAATACAGTCTGGCAGTACAGAATACAGTGTGACAGTGCAGAATTCAGTGTGATAGTGCAGAATACAGTGTAGCAGAGCAGAATACAGCCTGGCAGTACAGAATACAGTATGACAGTGGAGAATACAGTGTGACAGTGCAGAATACAGTGTGACAGTGCAGAATACAGTGCAGCGGGGCAGAATACAGTGTGGCAGTGAGCTATACAGCAGGGCAGTGCAGAAAACAGTGGTGTAGTGCAGGATACAACATGGCAGTTCAGAATACAGGATGGCTGTGCAGAATACTGTGTGGCAGTGCAGAATACAGCAAGGTAGTGTAAAACACAGTGTGGTAGTTCAGAATATCACATGGAAGTGCAGAATACAGAGTGGCAGTGCAGAATACAGTGGGGCAGTGCAGAATTCAGTGTTGTAGTACAAAATACGGCGTGGCAGTTCAAAATACCTTGTGGCAGTGCAGAATACAGCGTGGCAGTACATAATACAGTGTGGCAGCACAGGATGCAGCTTACAATATACTGCATTCACTGCCACGGTGTGAGTGTATTGGAGCTATGCAATAAAAATAGCAGGCATCCCAAAATAGAATTTAAATAATTAATGTATTATTATCATTTTCTGTAGAACCTACAATAGGATTTTTTAATATAAACTCTCTCTCTCTAGATATATATAGATATATACACTTATATATTCACTGAAAAAAACAAAGGTTAAAGTAATGTTATAGTTAGGTGAATATGTCAGTGACAACATTAACGTTTTGAACTAAAAAAACACACAAATTTACCAGTTATATTTAGCAGATGACACCATTGATGGTATCACTGAGACATCATCTAATGAGTATGATAGTTTGTTTCATAGTTTACATAGTAGCGGGTAACTACCATATTACTTTTCTACCTAATTGTGTGCATTCTGTGTACAGTTAATGGGTGTAATTTTAAGCTATTCTTTACCTACTTTCAGGCCTCTAATGTTATACTAGTTTATACAGTAATGTGTACAAAAGAAGACTGGATGATGTCAACAGTGATGTCATCAATTATGTTATTTGAGATGTCATCAGTGATGTCATAAAAATTGTCATACAAAATGTCATGAGTGATGTAATATGTGAGGTCACAAGCAGTGCATGGCGGGGGCTCAAGTTATAGTTAGTGCTGCTAACTATAACCGGTAAATTTCTGTGTTTTTTAGTTCAAAACATTAATATTGTCAGTGACATATTCACCTAAATATAATGTTACATTAACTTTTGGTTTGTTCAGTGAATTGTAAGATTTTTTTAACGTAAAGAAAAATTTTAATACCATACGCAAAGCCGATCCCCCTCCAGGCCCTGCGGCAAGCCCCTCTTCAGTTAAGCAACCCCACGCAGTGCTGGCTGTGCACAGCAGGGGGTAGGCTACAGGGCCTGAGTAGAGATCATGTGGCCAACTCACCCAGAGGCAGCCGACCCCACTGCAGGCACACACAAGTGCTCACAAGTTTCATCAAGTGCTGCGTGGGGTTGGCCATAGGGCCTGTCTTGCAGCCAGGCCCCTAGGCCAGCTCCCTGCAGGCAGTGACTTGAAGGCAGCCAAACCCACACCGCACACAGCCTTTGTTCGTGTGTGGCATGGGGCTAGCCGCAGAGCCCATCTTGAAGCCAGGCCCTACTTCCAACTGCCCGCAGGCAGCCAACCCCACGCTGTGTGCAGCTTTTGGCCCTGTTCTGTGGGATATTGGCCACAGCTTGGCCTGCCACCTAGCCCTGTAGCTAAAACCCCAGGAGATTTTGGCGTGCGCAGGTAGGGTTGACCTTTGGGCGCAAGGTGTGCAGACCCTTTTCTCGAGCCTTAATTGGACCTGAGGACTCCATTCCAATAAAAAAGTGGAGGGGGCCATGTGGCCCCATCCCCAAGCCTGGCCCGGGGATGCCATCACTGGGGCCAAATACAATTAAAGAGGGAAGGAGGGTGTACAGACCTTAATTGTCCCTGGGGATTTCAGGCTAGCATGAATACAGTGGCATGGTGAACATGGGACACACTCTGGGCATACCCGTCCCACTCGGGGAGACAATTGCAAAAAGAACAATTGATGGAAAGAAAGCTGAACAATGTCAAACATTCACCCCGAGTACAGAGATCTGGGCCTAAATCCATCGTTTTTTAGTACACCATGCCATTCCAGTTTAAACCCAGCCATGTGCAAATCAATTTTGACCCTGCTCCCCATGGGAACAGTGTAGCCCGAACTGCCATTCCAGGTCCTCCTTGGACCGGAAACAATCATGTTGGGCCCGGTTTAGAGGATATCACCCATCATCAGCCAGGCTAGCTTGAATCCAGTGGCATGGTGAGCACTTGGACCCATGTCTGAGCATAACCATCCCACTCAGGTGACAAATGCAAACAAAAATTTGATGGAAGGAATGCTGAACAATGTCAAACATTAGCCCACAGTACAGAGATCTGGGCTTAAATCAATTGTTTTTTTTGCCCACCATGCCATTCCAGTTTAAACCCAGTCATATGCAAATCAGTCTTGACCCTGCTCCCCATGAGAACAGTCCAGCCTGAACTGCCTGTCTTAGTCCTTCCTGGACCAGAAACAAGTATCCTGGGACCGGTTCCGGGGCATCACTGCTCATCAGCCAGCCTAGCTTGAATCCAGTGGCATGGTGAGCACGGAACCCATGTCTGAGCATACCCGTCCCACTGGGGGTGACAAATGCAAAAAGAACAATGTTATTTATTTATTTATTTTAGAGTTTTATAGAGTGCGAACTTGATCCGTAAGGGTATCAGAGCGCTTTACAGAGTCCGAGAGTCATACAATAGGCAGGATATCTCAAGAGTACTGTACATCAGAGCGCTTTACAGAGTAGAAGAGCCATCCAATAGGCAGGATATCACAAGAGTACTGTACATTAGGGGGAGGGGGTGCTGGGTACCAGAGGGATGGGACAATAAAAGGAAAGCATTACAATTACAGTTACTGAAAACAGACCCCAGGTTTCTTGATGGTGTGAGGTCGCAGGATGAGGGCAGTAGTCTCTGAGGTGGTTGTGGAACGGGTTTAGCCAAGGAATTTACCCATGAGGAAGGATTTAGCCTCCTTTTTGAAGTGTGCCAGGGAGGGGATTCTTCTGATGTCAGGTGGGAAGGAGTTCCATATTCTTGGTGCAGCCCCAGCGAACTCCCGATTGTAGGTTTTGTTTCCTAAAGCGTGCAGGCTGGAGTAGGATGGCATTGGCCGATCGTGAATTTCTGCTTCCTCCGGATATCACAAGTTTCTGTGCAAGATACGCAGGGGAGTTTGAGTGTAGGGCCTTGTGCGTGATGCATGCCATCTTGAGTTGAATCCTAGCCTCGAGAGAAAGCCAGTTCAACGCTTTCAGATGAGGAGTGATGTGATCAAATTTCCTTGTGCCGGTAAGTAGTCTGGCGGCTGCATTGAGGCAGGCTTTTAAGAGTGCTAGGGAGATCTTGGGTAAACTAGAGAGAGTGAAGCAACCATATTCCAGCCTAGAAATAACTAATGATTGGACTGCAAGTTTTAGGTCGGGAGCGTCAAGAAAGGGTTTCAGTTTCCATAGGTAGCTCAAGTGGAATCCGGCAGATTTGGCCATTGAGTTGATGTGGTCTCGCCTGTCTAGGTTATAATCCAAGGTAATTCCCAGAGATTTGGCCGAGTCCACGATGGTCGGGGACAGTTTAAGGCTGTGGTAGCTTTAATCCATGTCTGGATCTCAGAGTTGCTTTTGGGCGGGGAGATTAGGAGGAACTCAGTTTTCTTAGCATTGAGTTTGAGTTAGTTGGAGGAGAGCCATTGGGCGGTCAGCTTCAGGGCCCTTATTCAAGGTGAGGATCTCCTCAAGAGATGAGATTTTTATGTAGATCTGAATGTTGTCGGCGTACATATGGTAGGAGATATTTGCAGTGCGAAGGACTTCGGCAAGGGGTTCTAAATAGAGGTTGAAATGGGTGGGGGACTCCCACCGTGACCAAGGAGGGAGCGGACAGGTTGCCGATGATTAGGAATCAACAATTGATGGACCGACTGCTAAACAATGTCAAACATTCTCCCTTAGTACAGAGATCTGGGCCTAAATCCATTGTTTTTTTGCTCAACGTGCCATTCCAGTTTAAACCCAGCCACATGCAAATCAGTCTTGACCCAGCCTGCTCCCCATGGGAACAGCCCAGCCCAAACTGCCTGTCTTAGTCCTTCCTGGACCGGAAACAAGTATCCTGGGACCGGTTTCGGGGCATCACTGCTCATCAGCCTGGCTAGCTTGAATCCAGTGGCATGGTGAACACCGAACCCATGTCTGGGCATACCCGTCCCACTCGGGATGACAAATGCAAAAAGAACAATTTACGGACAGAGTGCTGAGCAATGTCAAACATTCTCCCTTAGTTCAGAGTAGGCCAGAGTTACACATTAAAAACATGAATTCAGGCAAAAACTCCATTCCTCCACATAGCGGAGTCAGCTACTAAACTGCACCCCACAAATGCTTTGATAAAGCAACTTTACATTCTAAAAAGCATGTAACAAATTCACAAAAGTGAACTTTGAAAATGAAAAATGAAAAATATCAGGCAATGAGAGAGGTGGTGCTTTTGGGGTGTCCCCTAACCTGGGGGGAGGACCAAGCAGATGCCTTGAACATAAAGAGCATATCATGCTGAACGATTCAGTGGTGGTCCCATCCTCTTAGGACCACCCCAAACACAGTTATGGGCAAAAATACAATCCCAACCAAAGGCCCTGCAAAGCATTATGGAATGAGATTAGTAGTGGGCAGTGAATATTATAGTACCGAATATCAAAATAATTCTACAAAGAGCTGCTGTTCAACTAGTCTTTACCAGGTGTCCCTCACAAGTCAAATGCAAAAGCATTGAAATTATTACATCAAGCTGCAGTTCAACTAGTCGTTGCTAGGTGTCCCTCAAGTCAAATACTTTTGCATTTGACTCATAAGGGACACCTAGTAATGACTAGTGGAACTTCAGCTTCATGAAAGGTTTTCAATGCTTTTGCATTTGACTCGTGAGGGACACCTAGTAACGACTATTGGAACTGCAGCTTGATGTAATAATTTCAATGCTTTGGGGAACAGCCCAGCCCGAACTACCAGGCCAGGTCCTCCCTGGCCTGGAAACAAGGATTCTTTCCACTCGGGGCACCAACCAAGCACATAATGGGGGCAATTTGGGGAGCCCTATGGCCCCCCATGGCCCTATTCAGCTCCCCGCAAGGTTCAGGAGCCGGCATTGCTCTCACCCCTAGGAAGCAGCTATTTATGGACACCTCAAGTGAGTTGGCCAAGGGGAATAAGGTCCCTTGGGCCTATAAAGGCCAAGAAGGGGGCCACACTTCTCCCTCTTTTTAAATTAATTGGTCTTGGGGTTGTGGTACCCAGCGCCATTTTAAGGCTTGGAGATGGGGGCCGCATGGCCCTTGTTCCCTTATTAAAGGCATTAGGCCCTATTGTATGGGGTACCCGGGGCCTAATATGGCTTGGGAGGGGGCCACACACCCCCAGCCCTGAAATAAATGGATTGGGCCCCGGGACATGGGGTCCCTGGGCCAAAAGTAGCTTGGGAGGAGGCTACACGCCACCTCCCCTTAAGAAATTAATTAGGCCCCAGGGGATGGGGTCCGTGGGGACAAAAACATTTCAGGTGGGGGGCCACATACCCTTTCCCCTTAAATATACATGGCCCGAAGTTGAGGTCCCTTCTGATACCCCCTTGATGTATTTTTATATATTTTGCCATGATATTGCTTGTGGATCTGTGAATTTGTAGCAAAATTGAAATAAAATCAAATAAAAACAAGCGCTGTCTCCCGTGCTTGTTTTCAATAAAGCCCACGGGTGGGCTAGGACCCAGCGCCATGCCTCCTTAATTAAATTAAAGGAGGGGGGCACTCCATCTTCATTTTTAGGCCCTTAGGAACACCACCTTCCCGGGACTAAAAATAAAACAAATAGAGAGGGCCGCGTGAACACCCCCGAGGCCTGGGGGCCACCACCTACCTGGGGCTTATGTTGATTTAAAATGCAGCAGGCCTTGTGGACCCCTCCCCCGGGCCCCAGAGACCACAACCTCCCGAGGCTATCAATTAAATGAATAGGATGGGCCATTCGGACCCCCCAAGCCACAGGGACCGACCACCACCTTCCCAAGGCAACAATCAACATTCATGGTGATATAATTAACATTAAAGAGGGGGGGGTGTGGTCTCCTCCCAATTATGGCCCAGGAACCATCACTCCCCAGGGCCAGCTCCTGCTATGTCCCGGGGTGCCCACACCGGGACATAGCTGTTTGCTTTTGATTGGTGAGAGCTCACAGCTCTTTGGGATATCTGTGAGTGTTGCCTTCGCTGCATAGCATAGTCTGTATCACAGCAGCGGAAAATGAGGCGTATCACCTGTCCATTCCAAGGTGGTCTGCGATGCACCTCTACCCATGGAAGCAGCAGCTATTACATCTACCTCCTCACATCTAGGTTTGTGGGCCATTACTATGGTTAAGAGTCTTGTTCAACCAGGGTTCACTCCACCTTGACCTTTGAGCCTGGCTGTGTCATGAAATCAATACTGTGCATAATGTGTTTGCGGTAGTGGAGCTAGGGGTTTGAGGCCACTAGAATACTCCTTTCTAGGAATTGTGGTAAAACTGTCCATTGTGTGCAAGGTTGTTCCCCACCCAAGATCAGCCTGGTCAGCAACTGTTGAAGCTGCGTAATAACTCTTTTGATAAGGTCATCAGGTACATTTACAAACAAGTCCCAAACATTCGGGATTATGAACATCTTAATAATGGAAAGTTGTCCGAGAATTGATATGGGAGTTGTATCCATCTGCCTACTCAGGCTTTAAATGGCTCAAGTCCCTCCATATTTCTAGTAATGTGAAGTCCCAGATATTTAACTCTGTCCACCATCTAGTGCAATAGATACCAGGTCGTAACACAGTCTGTTAATGGTAATATCTCCGATTTGTTCCAATTAATACGAGGCCTGAGTATTCCCTGAATCGAATTATATCCCTAATGATAGGGCTTGCGTTGTCATCTGGTTTCTGGGGAGATAGTATAATGCCATCTGCATGTAGCGATAACAGCACAGGACTGGCTCCCACCTGCATCCCCTTATGGGAGTGATATTCCCGGAGCCAGCATGCTAATGGCTCCACTGATAATGCAAAAATCAAGGGAGATAGCGGACACCCCTGTTGTGTGCCCCTGGCAATTGTAAACATATCTGTTAGAATTCCATTTGCTCATACTAGCGCCACTGGCTCTGTGTAAAGCAAATCTGTCAGTTTTAAAAAGTAAGCTCAAGCCTCCTCAACACCTTTTGCATATACGAAGACTCTAAGCCATATAATGCTTTTTCAGCTTCTATCAGTATTGCAACTTCTGGTAAGTCAGGATCAGTTCTATGTGAGAAACCCATCAGTGAATATAAATTAAATGCAGTAGATCTCTTGGTCACAAAGCCCTCCTGGTGTGCAAGTACCATCCATTGCATTAATGGTTATAGTCACTGTGCAAGAATGTTAGAAAAAAAATTGTTATGAACATTCAGCAACGACAACGGCCATTAGGAAGATCACAGCCCGGGGTCCCGACCCGATGTCAGGAGGACAGAAATTGCTGCTTCCATCATCTAGTGAGACAACACGCCTCGGTCTGTTTCTTCGTTATACACATTCAAGAGCCATGCCACAACTATGTTCATGCAGACCTTGTAATTATTCTTGGAATACCTTTAGAATATCTGTGATTAATGTCTTGATATCACCATGGGCACTGCACATGTGAGCTATGTGAGTTTGGAGCCTACTTGCTTTCAAGATACTAGATACATGGTAATGTTCTACCCGTCCGATCCCCTTCTCCATATGTTTGGGTCCTTGCCTGTTTTCCTTGGTGTAGAGCCTCATGAGTGGCAGTTTTATGAAACTCTTTGAGGCTACCCTGCAAGGATACCAACAGGGAGGGATCACAGCTATAGTCAAATTATACCTACAATCTTTTGATAGCCCCTTCAAGCATATCCAGTCGCGACTGCAGTGATTTGAGGATGCTTGAACTTTTTGATATGCAAACACCATCTATATACGGTTTAAAAGCATCCTAAAGTACAGCTATTATGAACACTAAGCCCTCATTACACTTGAATTATTCTAAAATACCTTCTTGAACTTCAGATTGGAAAACAGGGTCTGTCTGCGCAGATGCGGGGAGCATGGAATACACAATCGGGACAATCCTACAGTGTTTTGTGTAGTATTTAGGTATCCTGTACCCTTCCCATAATTTGCGCAATCACTAATTAGTAATCAATATATGAGCTAATATCATGCACGGTGGAGTAAAAGGAGTAATTGATGTTTGAGGGTGCATGGTTCTCCACGCATCCGTCAGCTCATAACTTTGCTAAGGGCATCGGCTGCCCAAGGGGCTAGTCAGTGTGCTAGTGTGGAGCGGTCAAGGGGGCGTCCTCACAGAACAGGTGACCATCTTGTTGCACTGCTCTCTAGAACCCTCTTGCAAAAGTATTTCTGACTCATAAAATGGGGTTTAGCAAGTAAGAGGGGGTGTGAAAGGGATGAGCCTCCTATCTGTGACTCAGAAAGCATTGTATCAATGGTTTCTGATTACAATTGCTATTACAAACCATTGGTCAAATAACGACACCTCAAAGAGTGTGGTATTTCACTTGGAGGGCAGAAGCTGTCCCCATAGGACATCTTCTCATTTGAGAAGTCTCACGGCGGCCTTGATGGGCGCATACAGCTGTCCAAAGAACCACTGCATGCTCTCCCTGATGTTCTCCCAAATGGAAGGATATTTTTTCAAAGCAGCACTGGTAACTTTAATAAACAAGGTTATTTTTGGGAATGCAAATGCAGGGAAAGAGGTTAGTCGTCATTTTCAAGCTTCCATGCTGCATTTGTAGCCATTCACTGGGGGTTGCAAGTTGTGACCACCTATACATGTACAATATTTGATGCAACGTAAATTGAATTCCCATTTGGAAAGCAGTTGGTGTGAAAATTGCTCATCTCTGGTTTGAGACGGACAATAGTTTATCAGGCCCTCTCCTCTGTACCTTGTCATTGGTCATCTGCTAAGTACAGTGTACTGTGAACAACTGTAGGAACCATCTTATTCTGTATATGGGGCTGCGCATTGTGACAGAAGACATTGAAATGGGCACAACTGTGATTTAAGATTGGTGGTGGAGAAGACCTACAACTTACTGGGTTGTCTATAAAAATGAATAATATCACATTTTCATTCACACAGTGACTAATTTAGAGTCTCCCCAAGACAGGTTCTGAGATATGATAACAAAGTGCTCTCATCATTCAATGAATACAGTCTCCTACCAAAAACTAAGTGGATCATTGCCATGCTATGTGAGAACTCCATGGAATATTGGCACCTAGATAAAGCTGCCTTATCTCTCAAGGACGGAAATATTTCAGTATACCGTCTTACTGAATCCTTGTTCCCCGCCCCTAGTGAAATCTATCAACTGGTCCTCATCTCTACCGTCCAGTTTCCTTTCAAGCAATGATAAATGAGTTTTGCTTCCCAACAAGTTGAATGACACTGCACCAGAAATAAGACTCGAAAGTTTGCAAAGAGCCGGTATATATTTAGGGTGTCCAGTTTTTTAGTTAAGAACGATTATAAGGGATAAAACACCACCAAAGGAAATATTTGCTTTTTAGTATGTAGCAACAAGTAGTGGACTTTGCTGCACGTTACTGCTTTGGTGTCAAATGCTACTGCTTAGACCAACTCTGGCCATTATAATGTGACTTTGAAGCTGTCCATAATGTACCAAGACCCTTAGGACTAACATCAACTCCTATGTTTGAAGCATGGCAATTTCATATAGCTTCAGGGTCTCAGGTCATCGTAAGGCGCACCAACATGATGTCATCCTACTTTTTTCAAGGGGGTCTTTGTTCTCGAAATAATTTAGACTCTGGAACGCCAAGGTATGGATAACGCTCCCTTGTAGCCACCTTGTATTTCATTGAAGTTACGTGAAAGAGAAGAGGTAGATATGCTGAAAGTAACATTCTTCAGGAGGAAAAATCACTGTCACAAACAACTCCTTGATGAATGAGAGTGATACAGAAGATCACTGACTCAAGAATCCAGCACATCCTGAAAGCAGGACTGAAGAGCAAGAAAACTGGAGCTCGCTCACGTGAAGCGAAGAAACTTGAACTGTTTTGCAACGCAGGCACTTCTTTCTCTTGATGGACTTATTTAACTGAAAAGAGGAAGTGGAGAGGTCGGAAGCTGTAGGCCCGATCCAAGACGACAGCCCCGAGGACGCCAGTGACTCACTTGCAACACCTTCACTGAAAGCAGGATAAACCTTTGATTTCTGAAGTCTTAGTGAGCCAGCTGACCACAAAGTTCCCTGTGCATACACATGCCTCCTGGATCAATGGCCCTCCATAAAGCGCTCCATCCAATAATCCTTTTCTTAGTGTTACCGTCATTATGGTCTGAAAAGTATGCCTGCCTAGAGGAGAAACATCCCCTCTTAGAAAAAAATCTGGGTCCATAAATGTGCTGGATTTGCCGAAACTGTGCTTCCTACATCATATACATTAACTTAGACAATCTACCAGTTAGTGTATGAGCTGTACATAGAACTGTTGGGAAACTTGAATAGGAAACTACTGCTCTGTGTTTCCTACTATGTAGAGAGCACAATTTGAGCAAACGCAGGTGCAAAGACCCATTCTGAGTCTGTACACTGACATATAACGATGATTCAGGATCACCAAGTTCAACAACATTTCCTACTGCCTCCCTATCAAAATGAAAGTAGTGCGAAGTAGCGCAAACTTCGCAAACTATGCAAGCGTAGCGTAGTGCTTTGCCCGGGCTTACTAATGGCAGCGCGCATGTGCTGCTCGCTCTGCGAGACTGCTGTAGTAGAGTATGGGAGAGAAGCCATGCCCACTCTCCTCCCATATTTTTCATTGGCTTGTATCATTGTCTTTAGTAAATGCTGCCTTCGGATTCGTTAATAGGCTTGTTAGTCCCTCCTTAGTACGGCCTTGTCTTCATTTGTAACCTCCCATGGTCACTGGCCCTTTTACTTCGGTTGTCACAGAGGACCTATTATTTAGTCTGTAAGCACTATTTACTTTATTGAGTTTCTCTTACTGCAGGCCAGACATGGGCTGCTTCAGCTGAAACCGCTTGTGTTTTTTTAAGCAGCACGGCCGCCCGTAACACAGGCGCCCGCTTTCAATCACTTTAACCCAGGATTAGCTTGTGACTCTTTCAACCCCTCCCCCAAGTAAAATGGATTTAAAAATAATTAGTGAATTAAGTCATTTGAATTCCAGGTATCACGTAATCTTGTGCTAATGGGCTGAAGCTGACAGCAGCACATCTGTGTTACATGTCATCTGCACTAAGCCACCTGACCGGTTGTTTTCAAAAGCCTTTTTTACAAACAACAACACCACAACCAATATCACCACCAACATCAATACCACCACCTCCACCACCACCGATACCACCATCAATACCACCCCACCACCAATACCATCACCACCACCAATACCATCGCCGCCAACACCACCAACACCAATAATACCACCACCACCAATACCACCACCAATACTCCATCAACAATACCACCACCACCAATATCACCACCAATATCACCACCACCAATACCACCACCAATACCACCACCACCAATACCAATACCACCACTACCAATACCACCACCACAAATACCACCACCACCAATACCACCACCAACAATACCACCATCAGCAAATCAATATCACTATCACCAATACCAATACCACTGTCAATACAATCACCAATGCCAATACCACCACCACCACCACCAATACCACCACCAATACCATCTCCACACTAATCCCACCACCACCACCAATCCCACCACCACAAAACCAATACCACCACCTCCAATACCACCATCACCACCAATACCACCACTAATACCACCAACACCACCACCAGCAACACCACCACCACCACCACCAATACCACCACCACCAATACCACCACCACAACCAATACCACCACCACTAATACTACCACCAATATATCCACCAATTCCACCACCACCACCAATACCACCACCAACAACAATACCACCAATACCAATACTACCACCACCAATACCAATGCCACCACCACCAATACTACCACCAATACCTCATCACCAATACCACCATCACCAATTCCACCACCACCAATACCACCACCACCACGAATACCACCACCATCAGTACCAATACCACCACCACCAATACCCCCACCACCACCAATACCACCAATGCCACCACCATGACCACCACAAATACCACCAATATCAGAACCACCAATACCACCACCCAGTAGCGGTCGGCAGTAGGTGTTTCTGCAGGGCGGTGACGTGGGCAGGGGGAGGGGCAGGGTGGGGGGTAGTAATGTATGGATTACGGAATTTTACAGGTAAGTAAACATTTAAATAAATAAAACTAATTTTGTTGCGCGCACTGCATCACATTTGGTGATGCAGGGCGCGTAACGAAATTCGTTTTATTTATTTAAATGTTTACTTACCTGTTAAACTCCGTAATCCATACATTACTACCCCCCACCCAGCCCCTCCCCATGCCCACGTCACCGCCCTACAGAAACACCTACTGCCGACCGCTACTGCCACCACCACTAACACCAATACCACCACCAACAATACCAATACCATCACCACCAATACCAATACCATCACCTCAACACCTCTAACTCACTAGTAATAGCAGGGGCACTGTACAAGGCTGCAGCTGCAGCAGAGATCATCCCTCCTTCCTCCATGCCTGCCATAATGCACAGCCCGCCCTGCATCAGGAGGTGAAGCCAGGGCCCTACTACAGCTGTAGTGTTTTTATTAGGCAAAAGATAGCACTGATATTATGCAATGCCACATTGCACACTCAAATCACGGAGAAAGCAGGAAATAGCCCCCCATACTCTTCCTCCAGAGCCGCGACAGTGTAATCACAAAGCGAAAGGTGTTGGAGCACTTTGTTAGAATTTATAGCTCGGATCATATGTAACTCTCACTTCAGTCTTTATGCCTGTGTAATTTACAACACTTACTCATCTTCTTTACTGCACTATTTATCACTAATTTGAAGACGTCGCAGGCCGGTTTCTTCCTCTGATATTTACAATCTAACAAGCGTTCGAGTCCAGGGAAGGCATGGCTTGGCAGTTTGGGCTGGACTGTTCCCACGAGGAACAGGGTAAGACTGATTTGCATATAGCCATGTCTGAACTGGGGTGGCAGAGTGGGCTAAAGAACGGTGATGGATTAAACCCTGATCTTTTGACTATGTGTGAGTGTTTGATTGGTTCAGATGCTCCGTCCATCACGACCCCCTTTTGTACCGCTTTCTGCCGCCATAAGTGTGGCAGGGTATGCTCAGACGTGAGCCCCTTGCTCACTTTGCCACTGGATTCAAGCAAGCCGGGCTGAAGACGGCTGCAATGCCAGAAACCGGTCCTCGGAAGCTTGTTTCCGGTCCAGGGAGGGCATGGCTTGGCAGTTCGGGCTGGACTGTTCCCATTAGGCACATGGTCAGACTGATTTGCATTTAGCGATGTCTGAACTGGGGTGGCCGAGTGGGCTAAAGAACGGTGATGGATTAAACCCAGATCTTTTGACTGGGTGTGAGTGTTTGATTGGTTCAGATGCTCCGTCCATCACCACCCCCTTTTGTACCGCTTTTGGCCGCCTAAGTGTGGCAGGGTATGCTCAGATGTGAGTCCCTTGCTCACTTTGCCACTGGATTCAAGCAAGCCGGGCTGAAGATGGCTGCAATGCCAGAAACCGGTCCTCGGAAGCTTGTTTCCGGTCCAGGGAAGGCATGGCTTGGCAGTTCGGTCTGGACTGTTCCCATGAGGCACAGGGTCAGACTGATTTGCATATAGCCATGTCTGAACTGGGGTGGCAGAGTGGGTTAAAGAACGGTGATGGATTAAACCCAGATCTTTTGACTGGGTGTGAGTGTTTGATTGGTTCAGATGCTCCGTCCATCACCACCCCCTTTTGTACCGCTTTTGGCCACCATAAGTGTGGCAGGGTATGCTCAGACGTGAGTCCCTTGCTCACTTTGCCACTGGATTCAAGCAAGCCGGGCTGAAGACGGCTGCAATGCCAGAAACCGGTCCTCGGAAGCTTGTTTCCGGTCCAGGGACGGCATGGCTTGGCAGTTCGGGCTGGACTGTTCCCATGAGGCACAGGGTCAGACTGATTTGCATATAGCCATGTCTGAACTGGGGTGGCAGAGTGGGCTAAAGAACAGTGATGGATTAAACCCAGATCTTTTGACTGGGTGTGAGTGTTTGATTGGTTCAGATGCTCCGTCTATCACCACCCCCTTTTGTACCGCTGTTTTATTAACAACAACAACACCACCACCAATACCACCAACACCACCAATATCTCCAACATCAATTCCAACACCAATACCACCACCAACACCACCACCACCACCACCACCAATACCACCACCACCACTAAATCCACCACCAATACCTCACCACCAATACCTCACCACCAATACCACCACCACGAATTCCACCACCACCAATACCAATATCACCACCACCAGTCCCGATACCACCACCACCAATACCAATACCATCAATACCAATATAACCACCACCAATATCACCAATGCCATCGCCACCACCATTACGACCAATACCACCACCACTAATACCAATACCACCACCAATACCAATACCACCACCACCAATATCATCACCTCAACGCCTCTAGCTCCGTAGTAATAGTAGGGTTACTGTACGAGGCTGGAGCTGCAGCAGAGACCATCCCTCCCTTCCTCCATGTCTGCCACATAGCACAGCCCGCCCTGCATCAGGAGGTGAAGCCAGGACCCTTCTACAGCTGGAGTGTTTTTTATTAGGCAAAAGATAGCAATGAAATAACATAATGCCACACTGCACACTCAAACCATGGAGAAAGCAGGAAATAGCACCCCCCCCCTCTTACTCCTGAGCCGTGACAGTGTAATCACAAAGCGAAAGGTGTTGGAGCGCTTAGTTAGTGTGTATAGCTCGGATCATATGTAATTCTCACTTCACACTTTGTGTCTGTGTAATTCACAACACTTACAAATCTTCTTCACTGAACTATTTATCACCAATTTGAAGACATCGCTAGCCGGTCTCTTCCTCTGATATTTACAATCTATCAAGCGGCCGAGAAGGCCCTTTTTTGCAATGCAATACGTCTCGCATTTGCGAGAGTTTAAGCTATTAGTATTGTAAATGACAATGCCTTTTATTTATGTTTTAAAACCCAAAACATAAATACAAGCCATTGTCATTTACAATGCCAATAGCTCAAACTTGAGTGAATGCAAGACCTATTGCATTACAAATGCGTGTTTCAAATATTATCTACATATTTCATGGTGTATCTTGGTGATGGTTTGGTGCATTCTGTGTCTGTGCTCACGTTCTACAGATTCTTTGTTAATTGAAATTTGCTATGAGTATCTGAGGTTTTCCAGTGGACTCTGCTACCTCCTTCCTGGCTGTAAATTAATTTGCATTGGCTACCTAAATAAGACTTACACAATTCACTGCCTTGAATCTTGATATCCCCTTCAGATTTAATCCACTCTGATGGTACGCCAAAGGCAAGCCCACCTGAGGCAGTCCATTCACTGTCAGTACAATATGTCTAATCATTTTGATAAAGATTTGTGCTCAGTAGATCACCGGACATCATTATTCCTCTAAGACCTTTGCATTCCCACAAACCTATTCCAAATAAATTCTGATACACTCAAGAACTTTCTGCTGTATGTAAAAATGTAGAACATATTTCAAGGGTATGTTACTTTACTGAAGCTAAATTAGAATATGGACAAGTCATTAGAAAACATATCAAACAGTTGCACACTAGGGGGCCCATTAGGATCTTGGGCGGATCGCCACCGCCCGCATGGCGGTGGCGATCTGCCCGAGATCCGTCCCCGCCTGCCACCCATTTCCCCCCCACCATATTACTATGTCGAGCGGGCCCGCCATACTAATGGCCCTCCTAGGTATTATTCCAACATGACTAATGGGGCTCTGAATCCCACTAAAGTTGCTTTCTCCATCCTAAAAAATAAAATTAGCCTTCCCTTGAGTTAGACTCACCTTTGCTTAGGTCTTCACAACTAAATTTTGATAGTCCCAAACCTTTTTGCAAACAAAATAGACAAAATTAGGTCTACCCTAGAGTCTAAGAAAAATGCTACTGAAAATGTTCAGGGTCAGGAATTGGGTCATGCTTGTATCACCCTAAGGAAGATATTCTATCACTGTTCTCCACAGTCATAACTGAGCAAGTCTGCTAAAAAAATAAAGGTATTTCCTCAGACTTCTCATTGGATCCCGTTCCTGCCAAGTACTATAAATCGCTTTTTGATTTGCTGGCACCTCAGTTGATATCACTTTACAAATTCTCAGTTACATTCAGCAAGCTTTTTTAATGGTGGAAGCAAGATAAACTCATCCCCTCACAAAAAAGCAAATTTGGACCTTAAGAATCTTTCTGTTTTCATCCTAAATCCATTTAGCTTTTTTCGGACGAAACCTCAGCAAGCTTGTTAACACTCAGCTATCACAATTTCTTGAAGACCATGATATCCTACTCAATACCCAATCTGACTTTCAAGCCGTTTACAGATCTAAAACTGTTGCTGTTTCAGTATCAGTGGTGTATCATATTCAAATGATATAATACCACTTCCCCCCGAGATGGAATATGCTGAAGTAAAGCCCAGCAGTCGACTCTTCTGCTAAGGCGGAGGAGCGTTGCCCCATAAGAAAAATAAAATGATAATACCATTATGCTATTATAATTTTATTTTTCAGTACTGGCTCTGTAGGTGCGGGGCTGAGCTGCCCACAGAGCAGGGGGAGGAGTAGTGGGCACTTTCTAAGTGCATATGACAGTTTACCCGGCCTTCTTGGGCCGGCCAAACAGACATGCACACATGCACACTTAGCATGTTCTCCACCTAGCTTTATAACACAGCCAGGTGGAGAGCATACACAGGGTCCCACTACGTGTCTGAGTGCCAAACCAGGTAGTTCAGACCAATCACGACATTGCTGTCATGCTGATTACAGCAGCGTTGTGATTGGCTTAGGGGATTCTGGGAGCATGTGTGCTTCCTGGGTCGACCGTAAAGGATGGAAGAGAGGCGGCGGCTGGCAGGAAAGTGAAAGTTTCTATTTTAACCGCCCTCCACCCACAACTAGTGCCCCGTAGCAGCCGCTACTGGTAAAGCCGCTACTGAAGAAGCCATCCGTGGACCCAGGCGAACCCAAGAACTACCAACCGATCTCCCTGCTCCCTTTCACAGCCAAGATCATTGAGAAAACCATCAACATCCATTTCATCAGACATCTGGACAACCACAACATCCTGGACCTCTACCAATCTGGCTTCAAAGTAAACCTCAGCACCAAGACAGCCCTAGTTGCAGCCATGGGCGACATCAGAATGCTGCTAGACCAGAGACAAACAGCAGCCCTCCTCCTTCTCAACCTCTCTGCAGCTTTTCGATACCGTATCCCACCACATACTATTCAGCCAACACCATCAGATCAGAATCCAAGGAACAGCTCTCAAGTGTTTTGCATCCTACCTCACTGGAAAAACACAGAAGGTCCTCCTTCCTCCCTGCTCCTCGCTCCCTAAGAACATCAGCTGTGGTGTACCTCAAGGCTCAACCCCACCCTCTTCAATGTATGCATGACACCACTGGCCAACATCATCAAGAGACATTGACTCAACATCATCTCCTACGCCAACGCCAACCAACTCATCCTCTCCCTGACCAACGACCACCAAGGACAAGTTCTAAATATCCATTAAAGACATGGCTGCCTGGATGAACAACAACTGTCTCAAACTCACCACTGACAAGACAGAAGTACTCATCTTCGGAAAAGACAAGGAATGGGGCCACCTGAGCTTGGTCCAAACCCACCAAACACGCTTGCAACCTCAGCATGATCCTCGACAGCTAGCTATCCATGAGGAAGCAGGTCAGCACCGTCTCCTCTGTTTGCTTCCTCACCCTCCGAATTCTCAGGAAGGTCTTCATATAGCTCCCACCCAACATCAGGCGAACAGTCATACAAGCTCTCATCACCAACAGACTAGACTAAGGCAACTTCCTGACATAGGACTCACCGCCCAACGGATGACGAAACTCCACACCGTCCAGAAAACACATCCTCAACCCACCAGATGGTCGCACATCACCCCTCATCTCAGGAACCTTCACTGATTACCAGTCACAAACTGATTACCTACTCTAACAAGGTGCTACACAATGAAGGATTGCGTACTTCAACAATCGAGTGAATTTTCACCAGCCTACCAGGAAACTCCGAGCTGAATCCCTCTACCTAGCAGCCACCTGATGCATCCACCAGATGAACAGTGGAGGCGCTCCTTCTCCCAACTGGCGGCCAAAGCCTGGAACAACCTCCCCCTGCAGCTCGGAGCCTCATCATTGCTCCAGCAGTTCAGAGAGGAGCTCAAGACATGGATGTTCAACCAATAGGAGAACAGGCAGCATGCTCTCCCAGCCCCTCAAGACCCTCACTGGCGATGCACCCACGCTGTACTAATCCTGACTGAGTGATTGACTGTAACTCTGTTTTTATTGGATCTATTTTTTACCTTAGACATCAGGTCCCACTATATTCTCATCCAATGTATTAGGGGTGTATGTATCAGATGCCTGGCTCTTGGCTGGTTGACAGCTTTTGCGAATTTGACAATGGTAAAACCTTATATGTGTCGGAATTGAAAAATCTTGACTGTGGAGTACCTCAGTGGTCGGCACTAAGTTCTACCTTATTTAACCTTTATGTGGCCCCTCTTCCATCTTTGATATGTTAAGTGCCTAATTTGAGACGGTGATTACTGGTGCTCGGCACTGGCGCTTCTTTGTCAACACCATTACAGTAAATGGGGTAACCCAACCAAAAAGTCCTTGGACCTGGGTGTTGAGTGCTACAGAAAACAGTGGTCCTGGACCTATCTATTCACATATATACCTGCTGTAGACAGTTATTATTCAATAAGAATTTCGAGCATACATATAGTCAGCTCACGGTTAAAAAGAATCCAAATAGTTCAAATACAACCATTCGTTTTTAGGTCTCGCCTGTCGATGCGCATGCGCATCGAGCTTGCGAGACTATTGCGGCTTAAACAACCTTTAACTAACAAGCAAGGAATCGTGGCGATTCCTTGCAGTGCCCGTGACTTTTAAGCTCAATGCGCATGTGCATTGAGCTTAAAAGCGCGTGCACATCAGTTCCCTCAGCCGCAATCGCCGTCTGTTCCCTCAGCCGCATTCCTCCGACACCTTTTGAAGTGAAGCTTAGCTTCACTTCAAAGGCCCCGGCTTCTTCACACCCACATGCCGCTCTCCCCGCTCCGCCCCCTCCCGCGTCTTCACACGTCTCACGGCCGGCAGGCCATCTCGTATTTCTCCTCCCTCCCTCGCCTCCCTCCCTCAGCACGGGTACAGTCGGGACCACTCTGTGCGCTTGCTTTTGGATTTCGCAGCACTTTCCCAGTTGCCTTATTAGCCACCCGGGGTGTCACCAAAGTGCCTTGATTAATGCCGTGGCAGTGGAGAGGGGTGCCCCTGCTGTCACAAAGTGAATCACATTTTTCAACTTCTCGCCCCAATAGTTCCGCTCCCCAGCCTCTCTCCTGCCCGTCACTTTCCACCCTCGTTGCACTAAAAGCGAAAGTAAGTAAAAGCGCCTCGTTTAACAAAGCCCTTTACTTCCTGACCAAGAGAATGCCCGAAAATACAGGTATTTCAATGCAGGCTAGTCATGTCTTGCTCCCAGCACACAGTGTGCTCCTAAACATACATCTCTTCTTTGCTGCTCCTAAGTGTCTATCAGCGTCTATACCCTATGTCTTTGCACCCCTCCCTCCCCTGCACACCATCCCACACGGTCCCCAACTACCCCCAAAACATTTTAACCTCAGTCTGCCACACTTCCTCTCTCTCTGAGCCTGTCTCTTCTGCTATCCCAGAACTCGCGAACAGGCTCCTCTCCCCATGAGTCTTTCCCACTGCCCTCCCTACTTGAGGCCCTCAGTTCATCTCATCCTCTCCTCCTGCAAAACTTTCAGGTGAGTTGTATCTCCCCCTGCCATTTGCTCTGGCCCCTCCCACCTGTCCATCAACCTTCCGGTGCCCTGGTGCTGCAGTCATAGCTAACTCTTGCATCGGCTCTTGCTGGCTATCGGCTTATTGCTAAATTAGCCACCTCTTTCTTCATTCAACCCTCAATTCCGTCATGATGTGGACCTGTTTCACCCTCACACAATCTGCCCTCTCTTGCCCTCGGTGCCTTTCAGTTACTCTCAATGTCCCAGTCATTTAACTCCTTAACACATACGTAAAAATAATTGCCATTTATACCCCAATAGCGCCAACAAATACAGACCTACGACATAAGTAAAACACATTGACCTTTACATGCACTGCCACTGAAAATGAATTTGCATTATTTCTGCAAGTGTTTTTTTTATGCCGTTAGGAAATATTTATTTATATTTACGTTTCCAGGCCGTAGTTGGGTATAAGTTCCAGGAACCCAGCAGATACTAACTTTTAGTATTAACTTTCGATAAAGTACATCTGCTGCTTTGAAGTTTTTTTTTTTTTTTTTTTTTTTTTTACCTGAGTCCAGTATTTTTTTTAAGCTTTCTGGTCGTGTCTCATATCCTGAAGAATACCACATTTTTCCAGTTGGTAATTTTTATTTAATGCGGTGTGATGGGAAGAATCATTTGTCTCTTTAATGAGTAAAGAGTGCCAGACCCATTTAAAGAAGTTATTGCCGAGTAGATATATTAATCAATTGGCTGTGAGCCTACAAAAACATGACATCCACCGCATCCACCACCACCGCATCCACCACCACCACCACACCCACCACCACTACATCCACCACCACATCCACTACAACCACCACCGCATCCACTACAACCACCACCGCATCCACCGCATCCACCACATCCACCGCATCCACCACCACATCCACCGCATCCACCACCACATCCACCACATCCACCATCACATCCACCACCACCACCACATCCACCCTCACCTCCACATCCACCATGACATCCACCGCCACATCCACCACCACATCCACCACCGCCACATCCACCACCACCACATCCACCACCACTTCCACCGCATCCACCACCACCGCATCCACCACCACCACATCCACCACCACTTCCACCACCACCGCATCCACCACCACTACATCCACCACCACATCCACCACAACCACCACCCCATCCACCACCACCACCGCATCCACCACCACCACCGCATCCACCATCACCACATCCACCGCATCCACCACCACCGCATCCACCACCACATCCACCATCACCTCCACATCCACCATGACATCCACCGCCACATCCACCACCACCACATCCACCACCACCACATCCAACACCACCGCATCCACCACCACACCCACCACCACTACATCCACCACCACATCCACCCCATCCACCACCCCATCCACCACCACATCCACCACCACATCCACCACCACATCCACCATCACCTCCACCACCATCACGTCCACCACCGCCACATCCACCACCACATCCACCACCACTTCCACCACCACCATCGCATCCACCACCACCACCGCATCCACCACCACCACCCCCACCACCACTACATCCACCACCACATCCACCACAACCACCATCCCATCCACCACCACAGCATCCACCACCACCACCGCATCCACCACCACATCCACCACCACCGCATCCACCATCACATACACCACTACCACCACATCCACCATCACCACCACCACCACATCCACCGCATCCACCACCACCGCATCCACCACCACCGCATCCACCACCACACCCACCACCACTACATCCACCATCACATCCACCACATCCACCATCACCTCCACATCCACCATGACATCCACCACCACCACATCCACCACCACCGCATCCACCACATCCACCACCACCACCACCCCCACCACCACTACATCCACCACCACATCCACTACAACCACCACCCCATCCATCACCGCATCCACTACATCCACCGCATCCACCACATCCACCGCATCCACCACATCCACCGCATCCACCACATCCACCGCATCCACCACATCCACCGTATCCACCACCACATCCACCGCATCCACCACCACATCAACCATCACCACCACATCCACCATCACATCCACCACCACCACCACATCCACCACCACATCCATCATCACCTCCACATCCACCATGACATCCACCGCCACATCCACCACCACATCCACCACCGCCACATCCACCACCACTTCCATCCACCACATCCACCACCACTTCCACCACTACATCCACCACCACATCCACCACAACCACCACCCCATCCACCACCGCATCCACCACCACCACCGCATCCACCACCACCGCATCCACCACCACCGCATCCACCACCACATCCACCACCACATCCACCATCACCACCACATCCACATCCACCATCACCTCCACATCCACCATGACATCCACCACCACATCCACCACCACCACATCCAACACCACCGCATCCACCACCACCACCGCATCCACCACCACCACCGCATCCACCACCACCACCACACCCACCACCACACCCACCACCACATCCACCACACCCACCACCACATCCACCACCACAACCACCACCCCATCCACCACCACCACCACATCCACCATCACCTCCACATCCACCATCACCTCCACATCCACCGCCACATCCACCACCACATCCACCACCATCACATCCACCACCGCCACATCCACCACCACCACTGCATCCACCACCACCACCGCATCCACCACCACCACCACCACTACATCCACCACCACATCCATCACCCCATCCACCACCACCACCGCATCCACCACCACATCCACCGCATCCACCACCACCGCATCCACCACCACATCCACCATCACCACCACATCCACCATCACATCCACCACCACCACCACCACCACATCCACCATCACCTCCACCACCACTACCACCACCACATCCACCATCACCTCCACCACCACTACCACCACCACATCCACCATCACCTCCACATCCACCATGACATCCACCACCACCGCACCCACCACCACTACATCTACCACCACATCCACTACAACCACCACCCCATCCACCACCACCACATCCGCCGTATCCACCACCGCATCCACCACCACATCCGCCATCACCACCACATCCACCATCACATCCACCATCACATCCACCACCACCACCACATCCACCACCACATCCACATCACCTCCACATCCACCATGACATCCACCACATCCACCACCACCACCACCACATCCACCACCGCCACATCCACCACCGCCACATCCACCACCACCACATCCACCACCACTTCCACCACCACCGCATCCACCACCACCACATCCACCACCACCGCATCCACCACCACTACATCCACCGCATCCACCACCACATCCACCACCACATCCACCGCATCCACCACTTCCACCGCATCCACCACTTCCACCGCATCCACCACCACCGCATCCACCACCACCACATCCACCGCCACCACATCCACCACCGCATCCACCACCGCATCCACCACCACATCAACCACCGCATCCACCACCGCATCCACCACCGCATCCACCACCACCACATCCACCATACCCAACACCATCACTTCCACCACCACATCCACAACCACCGCATCCACCACCACCACATCCACCACATCACCACCACATCCACCACATCACCACCACATCCACCACATCACCACCACATCCACCACCTCCACCACCCCCACATCCACCAACACATCCACCCCCACATCCACCACCATCACCACCACATCCACCATCACCACCACCACCACCACCACCACATCCACCACCACCATATCCCCCAGATCCACTCACCCTCAACACCTCACCCTCAACCCCTCACCCTCACTCACCCTCACCCTCACTCACCCTCAACCCCTCACCCTCAACCCCTCACCCTCAACCCCTCACCCTCACTCACCCTCACAACACATATTGTGTTACAATAGGTGTCACATTTGCGAAAGATAAAACTATCTAGAGATGTAGCATAACGACCAGAGCTGCCATATAAGTCACGTAAATACAAAACATGTTGCATTCCAAATGCTATAGGTGTCACTCATCCATTTGCAAAACGAAAAATGTCAAACTCTTCTATTGCGAGACCTATTGCATTTTCAATGCTTGTTAAAAAAGGCATGTATTTATTAATCACAAAAATGGCAGATGGTAAACATATTATTTGGTTATCACTTAGAAGAGAAAAGGAGGTTGTTACAAAGAAACGTGCAAGACAAGTGCTCCGGTGTGAAACGAGTGAAAAAATGGAGGAGGAGAGAGAAAATCCCAAAGCAGAATCAGAAAGCAATTTTAATAAAGTTGTGAATGCGATTGTTAACAAATACTCAATCTCTGAGGCCCGGGCTGTGATGGTTAATTATACAATTAATTTGTACAACATCATTCACAAACAATAGAGAAATATATCATCTTAGGCAAGGTAGGGAAAGGGACATGTGGTCCAGGCCTGCTGGGGGTGGGCATCAACGTTTCTACCTGACTTGTGGGCAAGGCGGGTAATTAGAACCTCAGCCTGCGAGTCGTCATTAGGACAGGGGGAAACAGAGAGCAACCTAATCACAGTGTTGGTAGATGCAACTCACGGTATGACCACCCGCCTCAATGTTGCGGTATGGTCCCAGTTGGGCTCCAGATGAGTCCATAATGTACGGGGGAGAACGGATCCGTGTCTGCGTGTATGTAGCGGTGTAGTGACCGAGTGAACTCAATATACAATTCGGAATTTCATCAGCAACTTTTCTGACATGTAGATTGTGCTTCACTCCAATGCAGTAGCGTCAGCAATCATTTAACCTTTATGTGGCCCCTCTTCCATCTTTGATATGTTAAGTACTTAATTTTAGACAGTGATTACCGGTGTTCGGCACTGGTGCTTCTTTGACAACGCCAGCACTTATGACAGTCTTCCACATGGTGGCACTGTTTGTCTAATTTAGAAATTTGCATAGCAACAGTTGTTTATTAATTAAATACACATTAAAAAAGACTAATACCACCCAAGCCATTCTTATGGCTTTGGGGTCATGGAACAGTCTGAATGTCACACTTTTACGAGGATGATGGTCAGTATTTGTGTTGGTACTGTCACTGGCAGAGCTGGCCGGAGTAATGGGTGGGGCAAGCTGCAGTGGTCTCCTGAGGAGGGACTTGGCTCTTATGTTTTTTACATATTGAGCACTGACTATGCTCCTTTGGGATGCACACCTTCTCTTAGGCTGATGATACTTAGCTTATAATGTGCCTTGACTCTTGTCTATTGCGTAGTCCCTCTTTATCCTGGTGGCTGGAACAACCAGTTTTTTTTATGTTACAAAAGATTTGAGGATCACATTTTATATGGATCTCTTTTTGAAGTCATACTGACAAACTCTCCTCCAACTGTTTCTTAAGTGCTACAAACTCAAAAAAAAGTTCTATAGGAAATCAGTAGTTCAGGTGTGAATCACCTCTCCCCTGGGCTACTGTAAAATAAACTTTTTCTTGGACTCCCCTCTTTCCTTATAGCAAGATTACAATGCATTCAGAATGTGGAAGCTCACTGCGTGCTGGGGATATTTACTGACAAACCTCAGAGTAGCTGAAATCCTTCACTGGGTCCCTATCTCTATAAATGTGTCCTTGTGTAATGTAACTGGTGCTCATATAAAGCGCTCCAATGCCTTTGAATTGGGTTTGCTGTATCTCTACCACTTGTCTAATCAGACACACTATACACACACAAAGGGGCTTATTTACAAGCCCCTTGTGCTGCCAGTGTCACTTCTTTATGTGATAAAAAGTAACACACAGGCGGCGTAAGGGTTTTGTAAATAAGCCCCAAACTCTTCAGAGGCGTAATATTAGTCACCTCAGCCCCCGAGCTCCAGGTGACCCCCTGTGGCACTGTGCACTGGCGGCGGCCCTCTGGCCTGAGAGCTCCTGACTGGGTGGGGAAGGGGGACGAGGGGTTCTAGGTACTTTGCAGGGGGACCCCTCAAGTTTCGTTACACCACTGCCTATGTTCCTAAAATCACAATAGGCAAATCTGGTGATCATTTCAAACTTTCTCAAGGCCCGCTGTGGTGGTTGAGTTTGGTTTGCACCGGAAGTGCATGGAACTCACATTTGAGCAAAGGACTTGTACAGTTCTTAAATGCTTGAAAATGTACTTGCTACCTTAGTGCTTTTTTCTTTTGTCTCTCTGAATTATTTCTGGTAATTTCTTGTTATCACCAGGATGACTTTTACGTAAGCAGTTCTCACTAAAAAAATTAAATATCTAAAAAAAAAGAAATTATTTTAAGGGAAAAAAGGCCTTCCTCCAGTTCCTCTTTAGTCATTTCAGATCTCATTGAAGAGCTGTAGGTTTGCCGTTTCTCACCAGCATCCTTTAGCAGTACCTGTCTGCTGTTTAAAAGCTAAACAAAATGTATGTCCAATTGCAGGCCTCGTTTGATCTACAGAATAATATCAATTTTCATTAATTACAAATTCTAAGGGGAATGGATGTTGGATGCTTTCAGTTGGCACTTTAGTCATGTGTCACAGTAAAGAGCACAAACCACACAACACGAGACACACGGCTGCGATAATTGTGTCATGCGGTTGATTTGAGTTGCTCCCCAGACACATCTAAGTGCTCAGCCAAGTACAAGGAAATGCAGAAAATCATTTCAGCTAGAGCTGGGAGGAGGGGGCTGAAGCTGTATGAAAAATGGAATGCAGACAAATCTTTAACAATAGACAATAAAAGTGAAGTATTACTTGTTTTGCATAAACGCTTTGCATTATGTCAAGACGTGTCTCTTTCCAAAGGCAGAATTGGTATGCATCAACATAGAAGGATTAAGGGGCTGAGTTTTATCATATCACCTGCAAATGCCACCAAATGTGAACTGTGAGTTTGTATCTTGCAGACCATTCTGTCAGCCTGTGACTAGTGACCACTGCCAGAGAGTTCTACTCAAGTAGTGTAGAAACAAAGGGGCATATTTACAAGTTCTGGCGCATCTCTGCAAATCAGCAGGGATGCACCAGAACTGATGCGTTACGCAATTCCCTCCTTGCGCCACCACAGATGTGCCGCATTTATAATGCGGCGCACCGTGGTGCAAGGAAGGGCAGATGCGTGACGCATCTTGTGGCGTACGGGCGGCGCATTGCTGGAGTCGCGTCGCAAGCGCGACGCAACTCCTGTAATGCACAGGGGCCACCCATACATAAAGTGGTGCGTCACTCCTTGACGCAGCAGCGTCGTAAAACTGACTCAGTGAAATCTTGTAGATTTCACTGCGTCAGTTTTACGGGGCTTTCCTACGAGGGAACGCCCACCCTGCGACAGAACGCCCACATGAAACCTGACACAGGTTTCATGTGGCGCAGGGCTTTACAACGTGACGCATCTGCCTAGATGCGTCACGTTGTAAATAAGTCGCAACATGGCGCATTGTTTACGCCGCGGCTGCGTCACAAAAGTGACGCAACTGCGGCGTAAAAGTGTCGCAAGGGGCTCGTAATCTGCCCCAAAGTAGCTAGGGGTGGGGCTGGGGGATGGTCCACCCCGGGTGGCACTTTTTTGGTGGGCCACGGCGAGAGCAAGGTACATTAAAAAAAAATATATATTATTGTCTCTTGTCATCGGTTGCCTCCCCCGCTCGTCGCCGTCTGTCGCCAGCATACCCGGCTCGCGGTCGTGTGCTCCCCCCGCTCTTATCTGCTCTGACCGTCACTGGGCGGCAAACTCAGGGATCGCCCTCGGGGTAAAAGGTCTAGCGACGCCACTGGATACAATGAAGAATATGAGAGTTCGTTTGTGAAAAATGCGGACAAATATATTGAGATTTTTGTTACCCTGTACCCCTCCCCACCCACTGGTGCAGTGTCTCCCCTGTGTCAGCGATGACACAATTCATTCAAGCTCTGTGTGTGATATCTGGAAGCCTGATATACTTATTCTGTAGAACAAACTTGGAAATTCTTTTGATATTGTGATAGTGTAGACAAACAATAAATCGTGCAATAGGACATAAGCCTTGATTCTTGGATGTACATGGATTCAAATGGTCTGGTTGCGTTTCTACTTTTGTGCAAACCGATTGCACCTTCTAACAATATCACTTCAAGGCTCGCCTGCTACTTTGGGCGTCACTACGAGCGACCCAGAAAATGGGTCTGTCTTTCCCCACCAAGTGACCAATTACCTAAAGTAGTTATGACTCCAGGGGTGGGGAACATGCACTCAGTTATGAGTTGGACCCTTGGGTGTAGTGTAGTTCCTATTTCCCTGATAGGCTCTGCACAGTGGAATAATATACACTATAGTTGTGGCATAGGACTGAGGTCAGTATGGCTCTATCGAGTACATTAAACATAATTACTTTTGTGTGCCAGCTAACTCAGAAGTCACTAGAAACTTCTCAAATGAACAAGAAGGGATAAGTTTGGGACAACCGCATAAACATGACAACTTTGTTTTCCTTAGAATCGGAACAGTCTCAGAATCGTGGAAACAATAGGTAACAGTTTCACTCAGTCAACCGTGCATGCTTCGTTTCTACAGAGTTTACACAGAAATAGGTAAGGAGGCATTTCAATGAAAAGGGTTTATTGAACAGTCTTATTTCTTGTGCAAGAGATATGAACTGCTACAATCATAAGACAGAATGCGAAGTATAATACGTACAGCGTGAGCAGTAAGATAAAATAATATTGCAATAGCATGGTTTGTAGCTATGAGATATATTCATAAAAATACATACATAAATAACACAGGCTAAAATGTGAATACTCGTCAGGTGCTTCTAGCTAGTTCTACCCCGGTGTACCTAACTTAAGTGTAGTACGAGGTAAGAAGTAGGTGCTGTTTTTCTCTAGTCTAGTTTAGCTATAGTTAGGATTGGTGTTGGCAAGATTTGCCAAAAGTCCCTCTAGGTTCTAGTCTGCTCCATACCTTGGAATGAGAGAGGTTGGAATCTCTTTCCGGGTCTCGATCTCTAACACCCCACAAGGGGAGTCAGAAACACTGGAGCTGGATACTCTGCAAGGAGGATGACAGCGTCTGGTCAGTGCGTCAGGTGGGGACTCGACTTCTTTCCGAACTTGCAGTGGTGAGCCATGCAAGTATACAGCCGTGACTTGCCATGGCAAGTGAAGGTATATTTATACCTTAAAGGTGTTTAGGAATGCCAGTATTGGCGTAAAGGTCGGGCAGAGGAACGTCATGAATGAACCCCTAAGGAATAGATGTCCATGCATAATAAATGAGTTCTTGGAGAAATCAATAATCCAAGCAAGGGGAAGTCCTAAAGGCTTAGGAGCCTGGTTTTCCAAGAACTCGTTGTGACGTGGATGGACGGATGTAGGTGGCCATGTCTGTATTTGGTTAGCATGGATAATGCCTAAATAAGGGTTGGATTTCTATGGCTATATACAGGCAATGCGAATTGTGCCTATATAAGGGCATAAATCGGGACACCTATATACGGTATCTAAATCGACACACAACATGGGGCCCACTAAGTTTGTTACTTTGAGACGTGATGTTCTTGGGCTAATTTCCCTGACAATTCCTATTTTTGCCTGTCTTTCATACTGCTATGTTCAGCCAGCAAATCTACATGCATAAGTAAAGAGACCCGCCATGTTCCTGCACATTTTAAAATTCCGATGGGACCAGTAAATGATGTTACTGGTGCTGTCCGAATTCAAGTGCACTTATAATTATTCACCATATTAACTCTTTCCTGCCCATAAAATGATACATATGATTAAAGGTAATGTACACGTATTCATTAGTTCTCAGAAATAAAATCCATACAAAATGCCTCTAATGGGACAATGATGACTCAAAGTCTCAGAACAAACAGTTTGAATATTCATTACCTATGTTAATGGAGTGGCGGCTCATCTGAAGTTTGAACTCCTCACTTTTTTTTTGCTTCCCTTTCCGCATATTATTTTTCCGACTGAACTAAGGTGGTCATTACAATGGTGGCGAGACTGCCACGACAGGCTGTCGGTGGCGGTCTCACTGCCACCAGCAGCACATTCACCACCGGCCACATTAGTATGGCGGGCGGTGTGATGGCGGTTGGAAACATCCACTGCCATGCATACAACAGCCTCCTTGAGCCTGTCAGTGGGGAGGAGGTCCTCGCAATCCCTGCATTGGTGGCTGTGCCTACCAGGCACTGCCATAGGGATTACGATGTCCCTCCCTCCCAGCCTTTCCATGGCGGTTCACCCACCATGTAAAAGCCGGCAGCAAGAGACATTGGGGGCCCATAGCGGACCTCCCTTCCCTGCTGGTCCTAGGCTGTGGGCACTGGAGGCCCCCTATATGTCGCTGCACCATGGGGGAGGTACCACGTGGTGCCTGCCACGTAGTGCAGGGATATGTGTGATGACCCCTTTTTGTCTCGTGGCGTGTGCTGCTGGAAATCAGCCCACACCGCAATACAAAAAATAGGCAATGCGACCGCCTCGGTGGCGATTACTTCATAATTCCTACTGTGGGACTGCCGCCTTGTAGGCCGGCGGCCCCAAATAGGAAACAATGGTGAACGGGCGGATGTCTGTCTGCCATCGTAATCAGACTCTTAGTGTTGTGCCACTGGTATGTTTTTTAGGGTGGGACTTAGTTACCTTTCTGCTCTTTTAAGCTTCCATTATGTTGCCCTACTGGCCGATGATTTTTAACCTTCAGGAGCCATTGTTGCCCCATTAGAGGCAGACCGCGATGTACTGAGTTTATTTATATACTCCAAGTTCGAGTAAGAAGTTGGTGGTCATGTACACAAAGCCTTCGTGGGTTCTTTTTTTCTGCCAGCACTGGTTTTGGAAAGGCAATGACTGCATTCTTCTGTGAATTTTTGACCCCCTTCATTTATTATGTAGTTAAAGAATTATGATGTCCCATCAGTTATACAGTTTTTAGTCCTGATGAAGCTAAAGAGATATCACTGATTTTCCTACCGAAACGTATGTCAATGTTTTTAATGTCCACTGTTGTGAGCCCAAACCAGGATCTGAAAATTTGTTGAACTTCCTAGTTGCTTATAGGAAGTGGTTTTCAACAGTGACATTGTGTTTTAATTTTCTGGACGATTCTGTTTTACTACAGCAGGATTTTGGTAGGGACCTTTTTGATTTAGAAACAGTTTATGTAATTAATGATAACAAAATTGAGATTGTATAGTTAATGAATCATATGGATTAGAAACATTTTTCCAGAATTTTCACCTACTAACAATAGTTTCATTTAGTATGGAATGTATTTCTGAGGACTAATGATTTTATGTGAATTAGCTTTAATGATGTGTAAAATTGTAAGGGCAGGGAGGAGTTCATGTTGTGTTTGATGTTGTGAGTGGATATTATTATTTTGCCTCTGTTTTCACACAACCTAGAACGTTTTGAAATCATTTGTAATCAAGGCCTACGTGTATTGCCATTTGTTTTAGTATACTGTTTTTGGTTTATTGCAGTGCTCTTCCAGAACAAAGCAGTTTTTGTGGAAAAAAAGATAATCCACCTACAGTAGACACAAATTCAGATTTACATGATAGAAACACATTCAAGTACACACCACAGTTGAGTACTTCACAGACACACATTCATATGCACAACACAAACACACACACCACACAGGCACAGAACACATACGGGCACCCGTACGCACAGAGCATAAACATGCAGCGCAAGCACATGTATACAAACGTATGCAGGTACCACGAATATGTACATCTGCATAGACAAAAAAAACACACATACACCACAAAGACCATCTACACACACAAACATAAGGTAAATCAGGAACGTTTCTTTGTCTTAGAACATATGATGACATAAAAGACAGTTCAAAAAAGCCCTTACAACTTAGTTGGTTACTCTTTCTCTCTAATTTTTAGTTAAGTTGGTTCTAATTTCTCTGCTTTACCTGCAGAATGGTAGCGGTGTCTTGAGACCATTTCCAGGGTGATTTGTTGCGCTTAATAATAAATAAGTAATGGTAAAATAAATATATAAATAATATTGCTCCAAATTACTTTATATAAATTAAATACCATTTTAATTGTGTCAGCACTGGTGTCCTGGATAACCCAACAGCAATCTTTGGGGTTAGTCATACAGAATTCAGGAATAAAGTATTTCCAGGGGCGTAGCTTAGTCAGTGAGATTCAAGTGGTGTGAATCTCAAATTTCTCAACTAAAAAAGTAGTGGGCATAGGGTGAATGTGTGAGGACACCAAGGTTAACAATGGACTGTTCACATGAGGAGCTGATAGAGAGTTTAGCAGACAGGTGCTCTGTTCCAACGGCAACAATATGCCCTGTCAGCAACACTCAAGATCCACTCTCGCGATTTTCAGTCAGGCAGACAGCAAGTTTTTATGCAGAAGGAGTAAACTTTACTCAGTCTCTGTAAAGCTTCCATTGACACCCTGGAGGAGTAGGTGCCATTGAAAGTAAACCATCAGATAGTACGCTCTTTTTTACGTGGGATAGTCACCAGTGGCGGCTGCTGGCAACCAGAAGTGGCGAGGCAGTGGGTGGGGGGCTGAGGGGCATTGAAAAGTAAAAATAAAGTATCACTTACCTGTGTACGTCTGCCACTTCTTCTCCGTCCTCTTCTGTTTCTGGCTCACAGAAGCACACAGGCTCCCAGACTCCCCTAAGCCAATCACAACACTGCTGTCATTCTGGTAATAGTATTACCTACATACCAGCAGCGTTGTGATTGGTCTGAGTGGTCTGGTTTGCCTCTCAGACAGTGCCTGGGACTGTTCTCCACCAAGCTGTGCAACACAGCTGGGTGGAGAAATACTAAGGGCACATGTGAGTTTGGACAGTCCTAAAACTGCAGGCCAAACTGTCTGCACACTTATGGTGTCCACCAATCCTCCTCCCTGCTGGCTGCTGCTATCCATCAGGATAGCACAGTCCCGCCCCGCACTGGTTCAGCACTAAAAAATAAAATGATAATAACATTGTGTTTTTATCATTTTATTTTTCCTTTTTGCACTGCTCAGAAAGCAGTGGGACCATGCTCCTCTGCCTTAACATAGGAGGCGCCACTGATAGTCAGGTGGCTTTTTCTTTTCTTTGTTGGACCGTCACCGATAGGTATGTTCTGGCAATGAAGGTTAGTAAAAATAGAAAAAGTACCACCGGACTATGGGAGAAAACTGGTGTGGGTGTCATCTGTTTTTTCATTTTTCAAAAACAAACTCTTGCTATGGAAGTTTGTTTTTGAAAAATATAAAACTTTGGAAAGGTTTGACTGCCAGCTGATATGTTTGACGAAGCTGTCTGTGAAACTTTTCCTAAATTGACCGGAACCACCATTAAGGTGGTTCCTGTCTATGTATAGAGATGTCTGCTGGGCTTGCGGACATCTCTAAATTTAGTGGGCGGAATAAAGAAAGTAAAGTCCTACAACACCCTATCTGCCCTTATTGCATCTGCTACATCCTAAATCAGGCCCTCCATTTAGAGTTGACGGAGGGTGAAAAACAATGGCTTAGAAGACCACTACAAGAGATTGACTGTGGTTAGACTATTTGCTGGCATTCATCTTATCACCTTTTGGGTGTTTGATAGCCAGTAGTAAGCTTGGAAACCTGAGATTGGTGCAGCTATGCAAGCCTACTACTGCCAGTGATTTCTAAAAAGTAGTACATTTGCATTGATTCAAGGAGTACTTTTATTTGTGCAGATTTGCTACATCTTTATTAATCCGGTCACTAAGGGTCCTATTTACAAAGAAGTGGTGCAACATAGTGCAGCCAAAAAAGTTACTGTGTTGCTTGGCGTCACCTGAAGAGAGCAGAATTGTGCCATCTCTTTAAAGAAACAGCACAGTTCTGCTCTCTCCTTCTCTGGCACACTTTATGGTGCCTAGCACCAAAGCAGGCATCCTTGCACCATAGTACCAGGGTGTCTGTGTTATGGCTGGGATAGTCTTTGTGCAGGAAGTAGTACCTTCCTGTACAAAAATTATCCTTGGAGGATTTTTTTCATTGCTTGCAGCACACATGTAAAGAGGAAATAATGTAGAGAAATAAAGATATTTCTCCTTGTTAGGCCGGCCTCAGGAAGGCATACCATTTTGCCATAAACCCATGTCTACAACTCTTTGTAAATACTCATTTGCATCAAAATCCATTAGTGAATGTACAGGAATGCCCCTGACCACCCATGAAATGCCTACCTGGCACAAAGTAATAGAAAACAGCACAATGCATTACTTTTTCTTACATGCCAAATATATTTTTTATTTTGAGGGTATCACAGTACACCTCAAACACTTGCCCTGATGCTATGCCCCAGAGTATTTCTATTTTTAGACACAACTGTGGCCTTCAGCTAAAGCAGCACCAAGGCCTTGAAATCAAAGGAATGGTGTTATACATTAAACTCGATAAACATAAAACAAAAAGTTACTTCTGTGCTTAGTGGTTTATCAGGTCGATGCCTAATTCTTCCAGACCAGGACTTCACCTTACCTTCTAGGCTTCTATTTTCCTTTATCCCGATATGTATTCAGAACCTCAAGTATCAGAATGCAATGTGAGTATTGGACTGGAAGAACTGCCAGGCTTGGGAAGCGCGTAAACCTCGTCTTCTGTTAACCTAACAACCTTTACCTCCACTTTCAAATGGTGTGCAGGGAACTTTGGAGATTCTAGAGAGAAGACACTCTCCCAATAGCCCAAGATCTCAAGGAGCAGCATACACAGAATCAATAAAGGACCTTTAAATTCAGAGGACCTGGAAGTGAAATCTTTTTTTCAGGCAAAGCTTCTAAACCCTGTCGTGTCGCTCGAGCCGTGTCGCTCGACCCAGGAAACCAGACAGAACGTGGTGTTGATCAGCAGGTACGCCTTTATTATTATGGTTACAGCATGTATGTATCACGACCTCTTGCCCTGAGGTCCAGCAGCCGAGTGCCCCTTGTCCCCACCCCTTGACCGGATGTGGTGTCCGGTGTCCCCTGGCTTCTGTCCTGTCCCAGGGTCCTAGTGCCCTTGGCCTGGGCACGACATCTCCACCCTTGTTGCAAACAAACATTTGTTTTTGATGAGAGGGAGAGAGACAGAGAAAGAGAGAGAGAGAGAGAGAGAGAGATAGAGAGAGAGAGAGAGAGAGAGAGAGAGAGAGAGAGAGAGAGATATGATGATATGAGATGGCCCACAGGCCCCCTTCATTTTACATCTCCTCACTTAGTCTCTTTGTTTCCATGTGATTGCTTCGTCGTCGCTGTTTTCTGATATCCGCTTGAGCTTCTTCCTTTTGTGTGTCTTCCTACAGTTCTTGCTTTGGCCTTTCCGCTTCTCTTGCTTTTACCTTTCTGACATGCGAAAGGTGCCCAGTGACGTGACACCGGCCAAGCTGCCGCCGTTGTCATCCGTTCTTTTGCTTTTGTCATCGTCAACTTGTTTCTGGGGAACTCATTGCCATATTTCCTCACTTGTCCTTGTTTAACCATCGCGGTGCCTCCTTCTTTTCTTTTCCGGTTTGTCGCATGTCTTCCTTGGTTCTCATTAACCTTTGTTGTTGCGTTCGCTGTTTGGTCTCTTGCAGCAATGTCTCCTTGCTCCACTCTTTCTCCCCTTCTTGTGTGTGGTAATCTCATTCTTCTTGACTCCCTCATCACCGTTCCATTTCCGCTTTCTGGTAGTTTCTCACTGGTCGTTTTAAGCCCCAACAAGTCTTCTTCTTGCCTTGACCCATGGTCCTCGTCATTCTGCTCATTCTCGTCTTTGCGTATTTTCCCATCTGATTCTCCACATGTTTCCAGTTTTTCAGTTATGTTGTGACATGTCTTCAATATGCTCCTTTCTTCTGACATGTTGTATGTCATGGCCATGAGACCCATTATTTGCGTTGTGATGTTGCTCAGCAGGCACGGTGCTGGGATGTCACCCTGCAGCACATGAATGTCCTCTTTGATTTTTTTGTCCTTATATGCTATCTCTTCTGTGAATTTTCCCATGTAAATCACTGGTTTCTTTGGCCCTCAGGTGAAAACTACTAGTCGGGACGGCCTCAGTGCCGGCTTTGTCTTTATCTTTCCGTATTCCGATATGCACATAATGTTGCGTGTTGTATCGCTGTCCAGGATGAACTTTGTTTTGTGTGATCCTACTCCTAGGGTCACACAATCTGTCGTCTTCATTTTGCTCCTGTCTGCCAGGCATGTTCTTTCTTCATTTTCATTTTCTTCAGTTGATTCTGTGTGGACGCCTTCAGTTGATTCTGTGTGGACGTCCGACATGTGATATAGTCGTTCCGTCTTTTCTTCTTCTTCCTCTTCACCTGATTCTAGTGATGAGCTTCTCATTTTTGTTTCGATATGTCTGACATGCCTGGTTGTCGACACTTGTGGTCTCCCTGTTCTTCCCCTGTCATTCCTGAATTGTACTCCTTGACACACGCTGGCGTAGTGAGTCCTCCCATTGCATCTTCTGCACGTTTGGCCAAACGCTGAACATGGGCCTCGATGTGGACATTCCATTTCACACCTGTAGCAAGTTCCTTCAAGCTGTTTCCTCGCAGTCTGTTCATTCCTGTCTTTTTTCCACCCACCTGTGCGATAATTGTTTGTCATGTGATGGGCTTGTTCCACTCCGATGTCTTTTCCTCGCTCCATTTCCTTTGCGTGTGGTGTCGCTCTCGCCTCCGCTCTTGCTAGTGCCAGGATGTTCTCTAGTGATGTCCGTTCTTTTAGGATTCTTGCACGGAACCCGCTGTCACGGCAGCCTTCAATGATCCGCAGCCTTATTGCTTGTTCGTTGTCAAATTTGTCAAATTCACAATGTGTGACAAGTTTTCTCAGTCTGGTCGCAAAGTCATCTAGCGTTTCATCTATTTGTTGAAACGCAATTGCGAAAGTGTACCGTTCAAAATCAACATTTCTTTGCGGGTCAAATTTGGTTGTTAAGCATTTCTTTAGTTTCTCATAGGTGGTTGTTTCCTCGGTTGGCAGTGTCACTAGAAGGTCTTCAATGTCATTGCCTGCAAAATTTAGCAATAAACCCAATTTCTTTGCTTCTGTCACATCAGTCGCTTCCATGTATCTTTCTAGACGTCTGATCCACATCTCCCACCTAATTCCTACTTGTGGCTCCGACAAGTTGAATGGTAGTGGTCTTCTGTATTGTGCACTTTGTCTTTCTGGCTTAGGGTCTGCCATTTTTCCTTTCCTGCGTTCTTCTCGACCCTCTTTTGTTATTTCTTCTGTTGTCTGTCCTTTTGTATTTTGTTCTTTACTGCTTGTGCTTTATTAGCGCTCAACTCTCTTAGCTCAACTCTCTTATTTGTCCTTGTTTTCCTTTCTCTCCTTTTATTTCTTGCCTTTTCTCTTGTTTGCTGTTCTTTGTCTTCACTTGTGCTTTGTTATTGCTCAAATTCGGCACTTTCAGCTCCTTTTCAAATTTTGCCTTCCTTTTCTTTGACCTTCTCTTGTTTTATCCTTGTCAACCCTTTGTTCTTCCTTTATTATCTTGTTTGTCTGTGCTTTATTCTTTTGTATCTTCTTTACGTGCTCTTTGAGTCCCTTATTCCTTTATTTTCACTTGTTCACTTTGCTATCATCTTCTTTTCTTATCTTTGCTCTATTGCTGCTTATTCAATCCTTATTTTCTTACTTTTACCCCTTTTGTCTTTACTTGTGCTTATTTATGCCTTTTTCTTTAATTTCCTTGTGTCTTTTCTTTCTAGTGTCTTTTTCCTTTTATTTTCCCGTTTTTTCTTTTAATGTTCTTCTTATGTCCACTGTTGCCACTTATTTGCCTTTATTTGTGCTTATTTGTGCAATTTTCTCTTTAATCGGCACTTTCTAATGCTTTTTCGCCCTTTGCCTGACTCCAAAATGGCCGCCGCGCTGTTCGTCGTTCCTTATTGGTCAATTTGCCTGACCCCAAGATGGCCGCCGATATTCTCGTGTGATTTCGTAGCCAATCGGGACGCTGCCTGACTTCAAAATGGCCGCCTCTCTATTCTTCGCTCTGATTGGCTCTCGCGCCTGATCTCAAAATGGCCGCCGAGATTCTCGTGAGAGCTCGCACCAATTCTTCAAACTTCGCGCTTGTAAACAGCGTCTTACCGGCAATCGTGTGTTTTATTTGCAGCGCTCGGGGTGGGCTCCCACGCCGCTGTTCTTCTCTTTGGGGCAATTCTTTCTTCAGTTGTCCTTTGTGGGCATGATGCGATCCAGGGTGGGCTCCTGGTTTAAAGTCGCCTCGTCGATCGTCGATGGCCACACACGATGGGATCGTCGCCGCCCTCGTCGCCAGTTGTCGTGTCGCTCGACCCAGGAAACCAGACAGACGAGGTTTTGATCAGCAGGTACGCCTTTATTATTATGGTTACAGCATGTATGTATCACGACCTCTTGCCCCGAGGTCCAGCAGCCGAGTGCCCCTTGTCCCCACCCCTTGACCGGATGTGGTGTCCGGTGTCCCCTGGCTTCTGTCCTGTCCCAGGGTCCTAGTGCCCTTGGCCTGGGCACGACACACCCCTGAAGCAGGTCTGACCTCGGGTTAGTTATGAGGCTAACTACCTGCTACACGTTCTGCGGTCTTAGCTTTGGTTGCTACTCAACAGATCTGTGGGTGGCTTTAGAGGAAAGTTTGCTTTTTACTCTCTGCTTTTGTAGAGAATGTTCAAAACATAGCTTTATATCACTAAGCAGAATCCCTTCTCTTTTTATTTTAGTCAGGTGGCTCAGGAAATCAAGAATTGTTGAAGAAGTTAATTTGTAATCTACAGATAAACATGTCAAATCTAAGCAGGGTGAACTCAGCCAATCATCCTTCTGGAGCTGATATTTTCACTGCCATTAATTTATGCAGCATTAACTCCTGATGGAGCTCTACAAAACAGAAAGATACATTTAAAAATGTGTCACTATTATTACCTATGCGGTACATACATCCTCAAGGTACGTAGATATGGTGTTAGGAAGAGTAAATCTATGCTTCCCTATATGCACTTAGCTTTCGATATTCTGTCCTCGATATTCTTGAACCATGATATTCTGAGGATCTACATTCAGTAGCACATTCCCAGCTAGTCATGACTGTGTGTCTTATTGCAGCACAAGGCCTTTTGTGCATGAAGCTGAGGTAGGGCTCCTCTACATTCTTAGCCACACTTCCCAAACCGTGTAAATAATGGCCCTATAACAATAATTATGAAAGGTTTCACTATCATTCTTTAGCACTATCAACCAAGGCCTGCTGGCATTGCCAGTGCTTCTTTATTTTCATGTGCAGATTTCAACTCATCCTCTCCTGCCCAGCACAATTTCCAATGGGAGACGCGGCTGTTCCTGGGCTCAAATATTGATCTGCGCGCGCTCACTGCTGTAGGGAGGCGAGGAGCCCCTGGTGGTCCACCTACCTTCGCACGCGTTCACTGCTGGAGGGATGCAACGAGCCCCTGGTGTTCCACCAACCTTTCAGCGTTTTCACTGCTGGAGGGAGGCGGTGAGCCCTGATGATCCGCCTACCTTCACGCGCATGATCACTGCTGGAAGGAGACAAGGAGCCCCTGGTGTTTTACCTATCTTTGTACTTGCTCACTGCTGGAGGGAGGCGAGGAGCCCCTGATGCACCACTTACCTTCCAACTTTCATACTGCCTGGAGTATGCATGTGCTAGGTGTGTTGTGTGATTTTCAAAATGATTTTCCTTATTTTTTTTCTATGCGTCAGTCTAGTTTTTTTCATTCTTTACTTATGATATATTAATTTACTACCTTGTATTTATTGACAAGGAAGAACATAGTACTCGATTGTGCTGGTGGAGGGTGGCACTGTGCCAATCCGTGTGCTGGACAACAGGCGTGGCAACCTCTGTGGTAGGGGTGTGGTAGGTTTGACTGGGGAAGGGATTCAGAGAGGGTGTGTAAGGCATTGTAGTGAAAGCACTTAGGAGCAGGCTTGGAATTTACAAACCATACCCATGGTCTAGACACACCTCAAATGTCAGGCAGGGACCTACTTGATGAGGGCTGCTGTCAGCCTTGGGGATATCTGAATGGTCAATGGACCCTAAACGCCCCTTCCCAAAGGGCACTCTCGGAGGGCATGTTAACGACATGGCACTTCCTAGGTGGTGCACAGTTAGTGACCCCACAGGTGCTTTTTGTTTATGAATCTGCACTAGTAATTTCTGTAGCTATCAAGTTTCCCAGATGCTGGTGTCACTTGCTGCTCCAGTGAGTGGTTTATAGAAGGATAAACAAGGCTACCAGCCTCAAAACAAAAAAAAATGAAACCTGGTCGGTCCAGTTCATCATGCCTGGACCTATAGCACAGGTGAAAACTCTGCAGAAGAGAGTGCAGCAGTGAATGATGGCACAGTGTTTTCATACCTGCCAATCAGCCTGTCAGTGACCCGGGAAATGTCCTTTAGGACAATGCCAGAATCATGGTGCCTTCAATTAAAACAAAACAATAAAATAAAAAAATCATTAATTGCTGATATTTGTATAGGAGGATCAGAAAAAACATATTGTGAGGCAAAAAGATGCAAAATATAAAAAGGCAAAAAAATGCCCATATTGTATAAGCACTTTTCATTAAAATCATATACTCAATATACTTATATTGCAATGATCCTCAAGCATACTATTAAATTGATATCACATCCATCCATAGTAAATGAAACTATATCAATATCTAGCCCCCCCTAAAGCAAGTCGTTAAAACGATTTAGGTACAGAACAAATGGGTGCTAAAGACGCATTTGTTCAAATGACAGAGCTCCCAAGGCATGAATAAAAAACACGTGCAGAATTCCATTATACATTCAAGTGACCCATCCCAGGGGAATATAGTAATCCTGGGAGGAGAGCTCTGCTCCATCAGCGGAGTTTACAGAGTTTTGCCTACTCCGTGCTCCGTTGAGAGCAGGGATTCAGGCAATACTCCGGCTCTGTAGCTGAGTGGAGTTAGCCTGCCACTCCACCCTCCCGCAAGACGTACAACATAGGGGTTTGCGTGGATGAGGATGGCGAGGACGAGAGCGAGACCACGGTGAGGAGGAGGCAGCCCGGAAACGCCACAGCAGGTAAGTGCCTTTTTCACGTTATAATTAAATTAGGGAGGGTGGAGAGGAGCGGAGCGGAGTTCCACAGAGTTTTTTTCCAACTCAGTGGAACTCCGCGTAGTGGCACTCTGCAAACTGCGCCAGGGCTTAGTGAATAGCCTATGGAGGTGGGTGTTTTCATGCGCCATCCCAGGAGCATGCTTAGGGACTACACTAACTATAATCCACTTGTAAAATGACAAAGGGGCATATTACCAACAACTAGCGATACTTATCGCTGTGTAGGCTTAGCGGGAATATTTCTATCGCTGCCCTTCACCTGTTTTTATCGCTGAGATATCTTGCTGTTAGCAAGGTTTATCTCAGGAGCGATAAAAAACAGGCGAAATTTGTGAATATCGCTGTCAATACAGCGATATTCAGGCATTTCCGTGGCAATGCTCTTAGCCATGTTATCCACCTCTCATTGGATAACATGGCTAAGAACTGGTCAGGGCAGGCGTTAGCTTTTGGAGATATTCGTGCTTAGCGAGAATATTTCCAAAAGTACGCCTGTGTTGATCATAGGCGATAGCGATTGCAGCGACTGTTTTAAGTCGCTGACAGTTTGGCATGCCCACTTTGCATGTCATTAGCGATAATACAGCTTAGTCAATGCAAACATATGTGGCCCACTCTGTAGTACAGGAGGGTACTCGATGTACAAAGGATGAGTACAAATGCCAGCAGTGTTCCTAGAGCTCTTCTGTATTCCAGCCATAAAGCAAAAGCCGCCAAGTAATAAGACCATCTTCTCAGAAATACTGCCTGTACCTTTTATAGGACAGTTAGCCCTGTTGGAAGACCTGACTCATTGGAAGGGGTGATGATATTTCCCTCGGGGTCTTATGGAAAAAGAACTCCATCAACCCATCAGACAACTGTGATCAGGGTCTCTTTCTCTTGCACATATCCCTCACATTCACAGAAGACGAGCAGGAGGTTGCTCCTTCTCCTACATCCCCGACAAGACCTGGAATGATCTCCCTAGGGCTGGGCCGGGTTCGTGGGATTCCACAGAGTGAAAAAAAGCTCGAGTTTAAACGCCACCACGCAGTCGCCCGTGCGTGCAGCTATTTTGTTTTTATCCTATTCTGTGCATGGTGCTGGGTCTACTTTTCAATCCTTACTATATCTTTGTCATCCTTACTTCATCCAACTTATCCTCCCCTATTTTACATTTATTTCCTTGGTGTGTACATTTGTGTTGGTGTGTTTTACATTTTTGCTCCTTTTTTTCATTTTGTGAGACTTTTTTGTCCCTTTATTTGTTTTTTCCTGGCTTCCTAATTCTCCCTCTGTATTCCTTCTCCTCCTCCCGTCTTTCTCTTTTTTTTTATATTCCACCCAGCGCCATTTCAGAGCGTGGGAGAGGTGGCGCCAGTGCAAGGGGTCAGTGAAACGCACCACCTGCAGGTGCCTGTGCCACCAGGGGCTTCAGCCTTGCACCATTTTTAGCGAGGAGGATGTGGCCGCACGTAGAGTGTCGGCTGCTGTGGAGGAGATTGCACCATTGCAGTTGCCAATGTTCTGGGGTACGGTGCACCTAGCAGCAGCTGATGCACTGCTAGGCCAATATCCTGGACCGGGAGAGGGACTGCTCGACCTGCTGCATGTTCAGGTTGTGGGGCTTGGTGAGTACTAGTAATTAATTATTACTAATTTTGTTTTGTCCTATCCTATAAATCATAAATAGCATGCTGCTCACACTCAGAGGTAAGTTAGGTTCACGTAATGTACCATTATGAATATTACTTGATCAAATTTCAGGGAACTAGGTGCTTGGTGCTACCTAGTTCTGTTCTTTGCTGTAGGCGCTCGCTTGGGCTGATTACTTAAGAAGTTATGCTGGCTCATTTGTCCTCCTGTCACTAAGATAGTGGTACTGTGGTAGTAGTAGTGATATAATATCAGTGAGCTAGCGTTCACTGTGTCTTTCTTTTAACATAGCTTGTATATTCTCATGCAATCTTCCAGTGATGTAGTATGCAAAATATGCATCTATGCATTGAAAAGGGAAACTGACTGAGTTGGGCATCAAAGGGGGTGTGATTTGTGAAGCAAAGATCATTCATTGCAGTATTTCAAAACGTAGTTTACGAAATCCAGAATAGGGTTTAGGCAAAGTTTCAGAAATTAGGAATAGTTCAACTCGATAATAGAGGCAATTTGATTTAGAAAAGTATGATGTCAATATGTAACTGCCTTTGCCTGTTAAAATATTTTCTAGGAGAGATTTACTGTATCATTAATCTATTTTTGATATCTTCTTTATTTCTTACATCTGCACCCAAGGGCAAGTAGAGGGCATCAGTGGATGAGGGCGAGGAGAGTGCCACCACCAGTGCCGTGGCGGTTGGAAGTTCCACCACTAGCGTCAAGGCAGAGGGCTCTGCAGGCCCCAGTAAGTTCTTAGCAATATTATTTATTTCTCTAACTTTTACCTCTCCCGATTAGATGAATTTTTCTTCTTTTCTCGCATACTGTGATTTTTTTTAAATGCTCTTTGTTCTATTTAATGTTTATTCTTGTTATCCCTCCCTGCATTATCCTATTTTATTTGGTTCTTATTTCTGAAAATGACATCCTCCTATGTCTGTACTAATCTGTAGCTTAAGCTTTCTTCTGCTTGGTTATGTTGTCCTTCTCCCCTAACATTATTATGTGGACTACTACTGTGAGACTAACCCACAGATGAATCAACAACCCATTTTGCGATTCCTTAATAGCGAAAAATACCGATTCGCTATTAAGGAATAGCAAAATGGAATGCATCAAGAAATCACTAAAAAATAGCGATTTCTTAGAATTCCTTAATTGCGACTCGCAAATTGCGAGTCGCAATTAAGGAATACCTCCCCATTCATTCCTATGGGCCTAGAGGCCCATAGGAATGAATGGGAAGACAATCTCAATTTGCGAATCGCAATTAGCGATTCGCAAATTGAGATTGCGATTTCAAGGGTGCAGGGGTGTCCAAAGGACACCCTGTTGCACCCCTGAAATTGATCTGTGCACATATGTTGCGCACACACATGCCCTTAGGGCATGTGTGTGCGCAACATGAAACTATGAAAAATGCACTTTAGTGCATTTTTCAAAGTTTTTGCAAATTACCATGAAGTTGTACTTCATGGTAATTTGTGTGCCCTATTAGCGAATTCGCTATTTTTAAAACTTTCATGCATTGCATTTAAGGAATTCCAATTTGAGAGTCCTTAAATGCAAATAATCGCAATTTAGCGATTTCTCCATTTGCGATTTTTGCATTTGTGATGATGCATCCCAAATGCAAAAATACCGGTCGCAAAGGGGCAGATTCTGAGAATCTGCCCCTTTGCGAGCGGATTTTTGTTTGATGCATCTAGCTGTTAGACACTAGATTAGGTAGTTTACTGCAAAGATTGCAGAGTTTGCAGACACAAGCAAGCTCGTCTACGCTTGTTTGTTGAGAAGTCTTCCTTTTTCTTGCTCATGCTCAATTGATGAGAGATTGGCCATGGTTACTGTGACCCCGCCCCCTAATGCTGTGTTATATCAGTATCCCAGCAGTTTCTATGACAGTGCAGCATGGCGGAAAATTAGTACGAGAACAGTCCCAATACCATATGTCCTTCATTGTCCAATTTATTCTACCTCTTCATTGCGCTTCAAATGACTCACAGTGATCATCATATCTCTTCCCCACCATTTCAGTTTTCTTGACTACTGGAATATCTAACACTGTTAACCAGAAAAGTGCCCAAAGTGATATTTTAGGGAGAGGAAATACTGCATACTGAACTGTAGTCATGTGCTGTATTTTGTTAAAAAAATTAATAGTGGGAGGTAATGTTTGTTTTTAGCCACACAGAACCCCAGTGATGGCGCCAGCAGTACCAGTGCACCAGCAGCAGCTGAAGGGGAGTCTCTATGATGCCAGGATGGGTGATGGTAAGTCACATTGCTTGGTTATTGACAATTACTAGTATACCAACTGTATTTGTTAATTGAGCAAAATCCCACCCATCATCATTCATCCATGACCACCCTGTCCATGCCTCATCGCGAGTCTTGACCCATAGGCCATGACCCTACCCAAATGCAGCATGGTTCCATCTGGCACTGCAGTGTTGGCTGTGCTATCTGCGTCTGCTGCTGGTACTGTAGCATTTACAAAGCTTTCAATGGATTGCAAATCGAAATGAAAACAAGGTGTTTTACTCTTCCCTCCAAGTGCCTAATTAGTCACCTCCTAGTGCTGCACTCCTTTATTGTTCCCAAGTTCTGTCCTAGCTTACCAAACGTATTAAAATAAAATAAAATGGAATGTTGGCATGTACCACATGTTCTGGGAGAAGTGGTTCATCATATGGCTTCCATAATGGATTTACGCCTGTTCAAATTTGACATTCATGAACTTTGCTTCAACTACAGTGACTGACTACGTCTACCTACCCAATCATCAGTGACCCTCCCCTTATTACGAATCCTAATATGTTGGACAGGATATCTGTCACCTTTGTAACAGAGTAACCCATTGTCAGACTTTAGTCTAAATCAGCCCCCAAGTCAAGTTTCCTTCTCTTACTGTCAAGAGAATGTGTTTGATTTAAATAACTTGTGTTAGAGGGTGAGGCCCAGAAGTACAGAGGGGTTAAGTGTCTATGATTCAGTGTTTTGCAAATGGAATACTCTGTTATAAAAATGTGCCCAATAAAATCAATATATCTCATTCCTTTCGCTGTACTACAGTGCATCGTTTTTATGACTGTCTACTTATGGCAGACAGGATATCCTGTATCCACATGTTACACATGATGTGTGGACATATTAATCATCTGCCTCTTAGGAGTCAGGGTAGAATTGAAAAGCATTTAGAGAAGAGCAAGACAATTAGAATCAAAGATATTTTTGTCCATTGCAGCTGCCCCAGCTGTAGAGACTGCAGAGTGTTGCAAAATTGTACACGATGGGCTAGCCAGCACACTTCCAGCCATTTAGCACAGCAAGAATTGAATGCTTGTACTCCATAGTGGATAGATGCCTTACTCATTAAACAGAGTTATTTCTCTTTTTTCCACGTAAAGTGTCTGTTTGGATAATCTTTTTTCTAGGAAATCCTTTACAAGAAAAATATCACTCTGTTTTTTTATTCTTATGCTGCCTCCTTTTAGCCAGTCAGTGCTTTTATGTGACGCATGTGTTGTTAAAATCATGCCCCTGTGACTGACTTTCATAATCACATCAAAAATTCCAATGGCCCTATGAAACCAGCAATGTACTTATACTGTGCCACTATATAATTTAAAACAAGCATTTGCAATGCAAAAGGTCTTGCATTTGCTGGAGATTGAGCTACTGGTATTGTAAATAGCAATGCCTTTTATTTATGTTTTGAAAACCTGCAAACGGTGCGTAAACATGCTCATTTCCTACTAGTCCTTGCTTACAAGAAGCAGTGCTGGCAGTAAAAGAGGCTCAGTTACTGCCAGCTTTGCTTCGCGTAAGCAAGGAACATTAGTAAAAAGTGCGTGTTTACTTACTGCTTGTAGATTTTCAAACACATAATTAATAAGCATTGCCATTTACAATGCAAATAGCTCAAAGTCTCACAAATTTTAGATGTATTACATTTCAAATGCTTGTTAGTTACTGCCCTGGATGACATGTGCTGTGCATAAGACATGGGTGGCTGTGCACTCCTAATCCATTTGAGATAATCTGCTGCAGTTGACATTCTCTGTGCCCCATTCTAGTAGAGATTGTTGGTGTGGTGGGTGAGAAAATGTGTCCTTGCGTGATTTTAGAATACACAGCTTTCTATCTCCAGCTAGAGGGGTGCCTGGGGGTTTGGCTCTGGGCATGATTGGAGTGGAATCGAAAATAGACCCAATCACTAAAATATAAGAGCTCCCCTAAGAGAACTAGATGGCTTAAAACAAGTTGCCCACATTTGCAAATTGGTGCAGTTTAGAGCTTGTAAGGACACAATGTGTATCTTTTGCTAAGTATGGGAGACTGCGTGTATTTGTGCATTATGCTGGCAGTGGTATATCCACTCAAGGAACTTGGCTTCACATATTACTTATGTGACGCGAATAAGTATACCTTCTTACTCAGATCTTGTCCCATTTCAAAAAAACTTTCAGTTCCTCTTTGCAAGAAGTAATTCCTTCAATACACCACAACTAGGAGAAAATGAAGGTTTCAATTTTTGCTGATCTTAACTTCATTTCACCTAAAGGTACCAAATCAAAAGTGGATTTAAAATCTGTGCAACGGAGATAAAGTAGTGATCAATTGATCAGGGTTTTGTCGATTTAACAAAGAAAGGGCAATTAGGTTGCAAAGTGTTGATTCCTTCCCTAAAACATGTTGGTTTCATCTGCACTAGTTTATGCTCCTTGGCCCAGAACTCAAGATCTTTTGGTAAAAGGTCCCCAAAGTACTTGGCTTCATAATAGAGTAAAGAGATTTGCTGAGAGCTGAGAGTTGGCTTTATTGGAATAATTTTGCCCCTTGAATATGGGGTGAGTAAATGCCCGCACCAAAAATCTGGCACTTGTTCATGTGGTTAAAACAAATCCCAAGTTCTGGTCAGAAAAACTAACACCCCTTTTAAGTAAAACTTGAGGAAGCCATATGAGCCCAGGGCACCTTCTGTGTGGCCCTTTCTTTTATTTTTTCTACTTGAGGCTCTCTGTATACTCGACAGGCCTGAGGGCAAAACAGTGAGAAAAGGTTTGGAGTAGACTGCGGGACCATTTTTGCATCAGACACAATTCCTGGGCAGTATTTCTGGTGCTAATGGGCAGTAGAATGAGGAGTTTACGCACTCGGACAAGCCATATGTCAAAACTTTGCCCCAAGTAAAGCCAGTTTCACTTTCCTCCCTCTTCCTTTGAGGAATATCTGCCATTTTAGGCTCTGGGTCAGCTGGCACTGACGGACTCCTCTCGAACCTGAGCATTTTGGAAACCTAGAGACCTATTAGGCTGCCCAGGTGAAAGTGTGGCTTGAGTAGATTCCAGAAAGTTTTCTTACCCAGAACGATCTGTGAATGTCAAAGTTTGGGTCAAAAATAACCGTTTTTTGTCCCATATTTGTGACCACAATTTTAGGCACTTCCAGCCAATTGGCAAAGTCTTAGCACCCTGAGTTCCCATTCTTTTCTTACTAAAAATGCTACCCCTGTATTTGGGTGTAGCTAAGTCACGTCATAGGAATGGGACAAAACTGTAACAAGGTTAAGGGCAATGGGTCAACCAACACAAGTGGGACACTGTTTTTATCAGCAGTGTGGGAAAGCTGGGTGGTAGGACTTTTGTTAATTACACCAGATTCGGGAATTTCCTTTCACAAACCTGGGAAAAATTTACGATTTTTGCCAACGTTTAACTGTTACAGGGCATTCTATTTAGGAAAATGTAGTATGAGCCACTAGAATGTCGGGAAGCGTACCACTTCGTCTTAAGGATCATAGCAATACATTAGACTTGCATATTGTCTCTTGGAACATCGCAGGGTTAAATAGGAATTTGCTGGACCCTATTTGGCACGAATTTATAGAGACTTATTATGTTATACTCTTACAAGAGACCTGGCTTTTAGATAGTCCCCATAGGGTTGGCTATAAAATACTGGGCGGGGGCGACTCCCTCAGTAAAAAGTAGACCTTCCGGAGGACTGGTGATTTGGATTCGAGTTTCTATGGAAATCCTTATTGTTCCTCTAGACGCCATTTCTAAAGACATACTGGGCCTAAAACTATTAGCAAAGGATGGTAGAACCACATATCTTTTCAATATATATAATAGACCCTGCCCGGCACACTGCGAGTCACCGGTGATTAGTCAGTTGGATCTTGTCCTTGATTCTCTAGGGCATGTCCCAAACGTAATAATAGGTGGCGACTTCAATTGTAATTTTGAGCCTGTACTGGGATTTGGTGAACTGATGGAGACCCAAGATCAAACATATAACATCCCAGTATTGGCTAGCGAAAAGGAGGTTAAGTGCACAGTAGCTGCAACCCAACTCTTAGGATTAATATTGGCACATAACCTTAGAGCATGCAATTGGCGACTTCCATCTGATAGACCTAAAGCCCATACATTTTATAGAGGTAACTCACAAAGCTATATAGATTATATTCTGGTGACATTAGGTTGCTGGTGCCACTTGAGTAACCTCAAAATAGAAGCCAGAACAGAGAGTGATCACTTACCTTTAAGTTTGAGGGTCTCATCAGAAATGAAGCAGGGTTTAGAAAGAAGATCAGTACCGTCGATCAAGTCTTCAGATTTTTATGCCTCTGCTGGAAATATATAACGTTAAGACAAGGTACTTTATATGTAGCATTTGTAAACTTAAGATCTGCGTTCGATTTGGTCCCCAGGAACAGCCTTAGGGGCCATTTGGGGAACTTAGGGATACCAATCGAACTGTTAGTCCAGATAATTAGATTGCATGAAGGTAATTATGCAAAAGTGAGGTGGGGACCAAGGGGAGAACCTACAAGAGAAATTCCTGTGAAGCGTGGAGTACGACAAGGTTGCGTGTTGGCACCAACCTTGTTTGCTTTATATGTAAATGATATTCCCTCTTTCCTCGAGGGATCTAATAATGATTCACCCAAGTTAGGGGGGGGAGTGATACCTGCACTACTCTTCGCAGACAATACCATTCTAATTTCACAAACCCCCAGCGGCCTCCAAAATTTGCTAAATTCCTTCCATCTCTACTGTAACAATGAGGGACTCGAGATCAACCCTACTAAGACAAAATATATGTCCATCAATCCAAGTAAAGTTTTTAAAAAGAAACTAGAGTTACAAGGTGAAAGACTAGAGCATGTGAGCAGCTTCAACTATTTAGGAATTACACTGGACTCCAAATTGTCCTGGAAACCACAATTGGAAAAAAACAGATTAGTTCTGCTCCAAAACTGTACTCCCATCATAAAGAAACACAGTGGGAGTACATCCAAGGCGGTTTCTCCCGCCATAGAGTTTTTTTTTTATTTAAGGCTCAGTCGCCAGCCCTGTATGGTGCAGAACTTTGGGGCCCGCATTGTAAGTCTAGCTTCGAAGTTGGAGAAAACATATTTGTTCGTAAGCTACTGTCATTACCAAATAGAACTCCAATGGTTCAGTTTTTTTTTTTACATTAACTTAAAGCTCACTGACAACCTTGCTGCATTACGCCCCCTCTTATTCTGGGTAAGAATTTGGACTACGGATGAGCTTGTCCACTATGAAAAGGGGCTACAGGAGATAATGCCCTTTGGACTTCTAAAAGGTATCCCATGGTTTAAACATATTGCTACCTGGTTCAAAAAAATAGGATTATCAAACTATTGGGACAACCCCTTAGAATTGACTAGGGCATGTAGAAAGACAGTAAAATACTCATTCTGGAATTACTTAAGCATTACTCTGCTACAGGATACTAGTTTAGGACCTTTAACTACATCTTTTCTCCTGTTTAAAGATATCCCCCAATTTGAATTATTGTTGGACGAGGTAAACCCACCGGTAGCGAAATCACTATATCTGAAATTTAGATACGGGGTTCTTCAAACTAATGATAAAAAATGCAAATGGGGCAGTAATGCAAATGATAAAGATTTTGATAAGTGTACTTTTTGTAAAAATGTGTCTGAAGTCAAGGAAGATGATATGCACATTTTATTTTTCTGCCCTGCGTATGAATATCCAAGGAAAAGATGGATTAAACCTTTATGTAACATCCTAAAATTAAGACATTGTAGGCAGGCAGAGTGGATCCTACGATCTGATACCACACGATCACCGCTATGACTGCGGCGGCCTGCGGGCTGGGCGACGAGTGCATAAAACAACTGCAAGTGGCCACCTGAGGCCTTTAACACCTTGAATGCTATGGGGATTTTTCTCCTGTGCTGGAACTCCATGAACCCCATTATTCATGACGAGCTGGGCTCGTCATCAGCGTAGCAGGAGGCTACTGCATGACGAGCCCAGCTCGTCATGAGCGTGGAAGGGGTTAAGGGGTATATAAGACCTACTGTTTAATGAGTGATGTTTCTTTCGCAGCAGGGCTCTCTGGAGGAAGGTAGAACGTCTGGATCTTGGGCCACTCCCATGTCACAAGTGCACAGTAATGGGCAGCACCATGGAAGGAATGTCTGAGTGTTTTGTTGCGCAACACAATGGTGGGGTGGCTGGGAAGTTCAGGAATAACGTTGGGCCCAGCTGCTGCCAGCCTTCCAGAGCATGCTGCAGCTGATGGCGAAACTGGGCACTGTCCTAATCTACCTAGGAGGCAAATACTTGGCTAGTCGCGGGAGGAAGGGACGTTTAGAGTCCATGAAGGCGGAGCTCACTGCATTGGCCAAACTAGTTCAGCCAGCAGAGGTTAGATGGACTGAAGTCATAGCCCGCTACAAAAGGAGAGGGACGATTGATCATAATGCAGTGGAGAGGTCCAGGAGGAAACAACATTTTCATGGCAAAGTTGTACAAGGGCAATGGCATGGGCTTATCAGTCTCCAAACCCTAGGCAACTACGCTGCGAACGGGGTCCACTGAGCCGTGGTAGGGACAGACATCTTCTTGCTGAGCATAGTAGGAGAGCCCGAGCGTCCTATAACACCTGAGAAGTCTTTGATCTCATTTACAGCTACATGATACTCTGACTGTACACTACATCAGTTTGTACACAGCTACTCTATAGGATTGTGCTCTCCTGATCTATTTGTTTGCTCTTGGACACAGGGGTGTTTGGTAGTGTTTTGGTAGTGGAGACAGCAACCAAAACAGCTAATAGTAGCACAGTAGCCCAAAAAGAAGAGCCGCTTGAACAGTGTCCTAGGTATGCCTCCTAACAGGGGCACTGGGAATAGGCGAATTACCAACAAAGGGTCGACCCCAGGCGGAAACAGCACATGCAGCTCCGGCAAGGCCTGAGTGCCACCCACACAGGACTTACCATAGCAAGAGGATCCAAGAAGCCGCAACGCTTGACACCATGAAAGGGCCTCTGAATAGGGCTGTGCTGTCAGGACTAGCATCTAAAGGATGTATGGGGCATATTTATGACCGTTAACTCGTGGTGATTTATGAAATTAACGTTTAATAAACTGTGGCCGTTTACACTCTAGTCGGTGGTGTCCCCCTTATTTCAGGGAGTGTTTAGGGGATTAGTGCCAGTAGATGGCAAAAAGGGCCCTGGTGGTCCCTCACCCACCTGGGATGGTTTACTCTACCATAGAAAAGTGACCTTGACAGTGATGTGTATGCTTGTATCACAGCCTCAATTTTTATCAAGTTTTGTTCTTTCCGGTTACACCCCAACAGTCCTTTTTCTTTCCCATAGGCCTTCTCATATAGGGAGATCCCAATTTGGGTGACTATATAACAAGTCAAATATGCTCAATGGAAGTTTGTGCTGCCAACACCTGTTTCCTATGCGTAAATGGAGGCCTGTAGTGTTACATCTCATTTTGTGCCTGTGCTTATGTTAAAGTTTGTTAAAGAATTTTTACTATGCAAATATCAGTGGTTGCAATCAAAGCCGATCATGGTTGGGTTTTTGCAAATCCGGATTGATCTTCCCCGCCTTCACTCCATTTGTAAACGTGTTACATACCGTCTAGTGCTCTGAAGTGTTCCTCAATGGAATGCGTAGCACTTTATGAAACTCTATATAAATGAAAAACAAAGCAATTCGGTTTTTGAACGTACGCTATTCAGGCCCCGGCCTGCAATGAGCACAGGCCTTGCAAGGACTTTTCATTATTTAACAAAATGAGAGTAAAATGGTCGCACTGAGCAGAGAGCATCAGGTGTCCTCGAACAGCGAGGAGTCGGGCATGCTACTCCGTTAAGCGAATCTGACGCCAGGGATAAAATGTTCTTTCTGATGATGCCCGGTTTGGTTAAATGCCCTGCGTGGAACAGAACACTGTTCAGGAGGGAGGTTTTGCTCCAGTCCTAGATCTGTAAATATTGAAGGTGAGAAACTGCACCTCACACACATTGAAACGGGAGCTTGAAAGACTCCCATTTACTAATTCTTAAACGTTACTTTTGAAAACCTACATTAAAGCAAATGGAAATACTGGAAGCTGTGGGAATAAATATGCATGGGTAAACTTCGGTTTTGTTTGATGTTGCATAAAAGTGTGTACATTAAGTTAAGTGAAGAATGCATGGTATAATATGCCCTCTCAATATCCTAGAAGGGCATCTAGTGCCTGTCTCAGTGAATATAGCTGACAGCGTAATGGTGCTTTGGGAAAATGATTCACTTCTTATAGATGGAAACAGAGTTAACTGTTCATTTCGAACTTTCGCCTGGAACCCAGGAAGTTTAACAAGATGTCAGCGGTTATTTCATTTACTTGCTTCCCCGTGAAATGGTCTTGCTCCACAGCGAGACATGTGGCTTCAATTATCGCGCCCGTGTCTGGGCACGATAATTGAAACCACATGATGGCCGGTGAACGTAACAGACACCAATAGGCCATGGGCGGAGCAATGCGCCCGCCTTTGGTCTATTGCGTGCTCTGTTTGTGAAATACACGCATGCACAAGCCAATCCCGAAACACAAAAGAAAAAGCACATGCACGAGCATGTGCAATTTCTAGGTACATTTTGAAACTCCCTACAAAAGGGCTCCTCGCTGCACGAGCCCTAAAAACGCAAGTGTTTGCACAGAGTATTCTTTAGTAATTGTTTTTTTTCCTTTCTTGATATGGCTGCTCCCGCTGACCCGGCAGGAGATCGTGACCGGCGGCAAGGCTGGAAGCCACCTGGGCACCCTATCAATGGCTGGTGGATGAAGAGGCCCCAGCACATGCCCCCGCTTCTGGGCCCAGTTTTACCGGCCAAACACCTGTGCCATCATCCACCAGGCCACACCAGTTCTGCCGGCAACTTGGAGCAGCCCATGCCCGTCGCCAAGCTGCCACATTTCAGAGCTGCTCCACCTTCACTGTGTGCTGTGCAAGCTGGCACCCATGGGTCATAGCCTGGCACCTCTAAAGGCCTGAATTAAACATCTGGAGATCCTTGTAGAGAATGCCCTCTAGTAGCCCTTTTTTAAATGTTTTATTTTGGTGGGAGGAAGTTGTTGTGGGTGGAGAGGGTGGGGACTTGGGCAAGGCATTTTGGACTTTTATTATGGACATTGGTAGGGAAGGGGGGAAAGATGTGGGAAAGGGGTAGACCTGTTGTGGGTGGAGAGGGTGGGTTTATATTTAATATATCTACGCTAGTAAAGGGGAAATCTTTTAAAATCCACTTTATGTTTGAAGTTTTTTTCATGTTTTACTTTAACTTTGCACTGAATTTTCACGCCGCCTGTATTTTTTTTATCTGGTTCTTAAAGTGTATTCTAGTTAGGAGGGTATGCTACCATTCCCTGTATTGCCTATAGAATAAACAATTACTTATCTCATCTATACTACAAGTTAGTTACGTACAAAGTAAAGTACTTCACTTCATCCCATGGTTCTCTTACCTAAATAGATGAAGTGATGGCTGGTGGCTGCTCTCTCTGTCCCTCTTCCAACACCTTACTGGAGGGTTTCCCAGTGTACCTTCCTTAAGGTAATGCGCGAGTGGGAAGGCATCACAGTGAGGTCCCACCCCCACCTAGGAGAACTCCAAAAGTTGGATTAATCAAAAGAATCAAAGGCAACTAAATTGAAAGAAAAAACAAGAGTTAGTAGGTTATACATACAAATGTATATTATAGCTTTAGAAAGACCAAGGACAGATTACTACCAGCCTGACACACTAAATATTACCACATAATACAACATAAACTAGCAATAGTAAATTATTCTTTAGCAATGGTGAGCATTGTATTTGAAATCCAAAGTTATGAAATCCTCACGACAGGAAAAAGGCACCCAAAGTCTGTACGCTGTAGTCAACAAGGTAAGCGTTTTATTTACGCATAACAAAGGCCTGAATGATGATGTTTACATTGAGGAATGACTTTCCTACTTATGCGTGATTGGGTTGAGTGGGGCTGGTGTGGGCTATTGCTCAGGTAGTAGAAGATCAAGCAGTGAGTTGGTGTTGCATTTAACCACATCCGCCGCACCAAGGGCCCGATTCACAAAAGAAATCTAAGATAGAATCTAAGATAGAATCCTAACTTTACGACTTTTGGCATTCACAAACGGAATTTAGGAGTAGTAAAGTTAAGATTTTGTCTTAAGTGTGACTTAAGTTTGACTTAAGACAAACTTAAGACAAACTTAAGACAGACTTAAGACAAAATCCTAACTTTACTACTCCTAAATGCCTTTTGTGAATACAGAAAGTCGTAAAGTTAGGATTTTGTCTCAGATTGCTTTTGTGAATCAGGCCCCAAGTGTGTGATATATTTGGTGTAAATTAAGACACAACTCCAGAAAAAATAGCACAGCCCGGGGAAAGAGGGTTAGGGGATTTAAGAATGGATGAAAAAGGGGATTTGGAGAAAGGTGTGACAAAGATAAACACAACACGAGAACAATATTCATCAAGGTGATGAGCAGCACATCATCATCATCAATCTATTGTAAAGTAAACAAAGAAATTTGTATGACACAGTTCCGTTAAATGCATTGTAAACAGTCCTTCTGCCCCAGAGAACCAAGTTATTAGCTATCTAAATGTACTTTCATCTAGGTTTGACAAAATCAAATTAATGAGGAGTGAATTGAACACATCCAGTTCTAAAAATATAATTAAAAAAAAAATTATACTGTATCGCCAAATTGGGCTGTGCATCTTTATTCTTCTCAGGAATTTCCCTCACTCTTGGGTGTCTGTCTGAACCAGTGAGGTAGGTAAGCAGGAGTGTTGAGCTCAACTTTTGCCTTTCGTTTATGAAGGAGAGGAGAAGGCCTGCAGATTATAAAACAGATACTATATTGTAGAGTCAATGAGAAGGGCAGAAGGAAGGTAAGGTTCATGAGGAAGGTACCAAGAAGACTCAGAGGTAGAACAAAAAACAAGAAGACTCTGAGTTTCACTTTTGCCAACAGTGCAACACACACTCAGCAGTATTTCCCAAATCAACACACCTCTCTTCATTCCACATAGCTGAGTACTAGGCCTCCGTGTCATGGTTTTCCTTTGAAGTTGATAACTTCCTTCTTCTAGCTGTTCATATGGTAGTCCTGCCTAAGCCCGGGTGGGTAACTCCGCTCTGCCAGCGGAGTTTACGGAGTTTTGCCTACTCCGCACTTCATTCAGAAAGCTGGGTTCAGTCAAAACTCTGACTCCTTGGCGGAGCATAGTTAGCCGGCCCCTCCACCCTCCCTAATTTAATTACAATTCTAAAAAGGCACTTAGCTCCAATGGCTGCCTCCTCCATGACATGGTCTCTCTCTCCTTCCTCTTCCTTGTCAATGAAAACCCCTATGTTGTACGTCTTGTGCACATACTGCAAAACGTACACTATATGGGTTTCCATGGATGAGGACGACAAGGACAAGGAAAGAGACAGAGACAATGGCGTGAAGGAGGCAGTCATAACAGGTAAGTGCCTTTTTTTAATTATAGTTAAATTAGAGAGGGTGGAAGGCAGCAAAATGGAGCGGAGATCCACTGAGTTTTTTTCCAACTCCGTGGAACTCCGCGTAATGGCACTACGCCAGCTCCACCCGGGATTAGTCCCACCCCGAGGTCTTCCATCCTCCTCCTGACTCAGAGTAACTCCATCCTAGTCCCAACCTGGGCAAGATTGACATGTAGTAGACTCCTGTTGAAGAACCAGTAGAGAAACAGAATTGTAGTATTTTGTATAGATTTGTGTTTGTTAACTAAAGTGACTAGTCAGGTCTCTGAAGAGTGCAAAAAAAGAGTGGACTGTATAGGTAGATATTCACTGAGTAAGTTTGTAAAGGCCAATCATCTTCATGAAAAATGATCACCCGTATGGCACCACACATTGCAATTTATCCAAATCAAGTTTACTGTTAATTAAACACCCTCCTTCACTGTCTGCCACCTAAATAATCAATCATCACTCACAATCACTCACTCCTTGTTGCAGTAGTTGAAATTACCTCTTCTAATGCAAGCATGAGTAGGTTAGGCACACAATCGTATCTTTGATACAGGTAACACATTGGAATTTGGTATTGGCACTCTTGTAAATGAATGATCTTCTGGGGCAGCCCAGCTAAGTGATGCAATAAAGGATAGGAATACGAGGGAGGCAGACATTGTCTCCAATGTCAGGAAGGAATTGTGGAGGCTTCTTAATTTTACAGTGGTTCAACTCCAATCTGGCCATTTATGTGCCAAAAAATGGTGGGGCAACATAAATCTGATGCAAACATAATGTTCCATGATCTATTTTTTTTAGTTCACCTAGAAGTTGGTCAGCTAACATACTTGATTCTGACCAATCACTTTCCTCCTTCTCTTATTCTGTTTCAGGAACTGTGTAATCGTGTGGTATGAAATGTTGGTTAATTTTCATGATAAATCTCTCCTCCTTTTAAGACGAGAGACTGGTCTTTCTCACTGTAACTGCACCAGCTGCACTGAACACACACTCAGCAGACACACTGGCTACGGGACATGCCAGATATTTTATTGCCAGTCTGCTTAGCTATGGCCATTGGAGGATCTTCCCATACCAATACATCAATGGGTTTTGATCTACATAGACCTCTTTCGGATCATCCTGATACTGCTGGAGCATCTTCTGAATGGTCATTGGTGCTGCCAATTGCTCGACATCTTTTTCCTTCACTTCTGCACTGGATTCAAGACCTCCCACTTGAAGCCAAGCCAATGCAGAGGTTGGGTCCGATACTATGCTAGTGTTCTTGTTACTGCTGTTGGCTGCTGTGAGACAAGACTGCCCTCTCTGGAAGTTGAAGGTGGCACCCTAGAACTGTGGAGTGGGACTCTTAGTTCCAGCCATTCTTCTTCCAGATCTCTGGCTTGCTCAACAATTCACCTCTTGTATTTTGAAACTTCCCCTTCAGAAAAAGGAATGAAAGTGGGCAGAACTGCTTTGTACCATGGATCAAATAGTGTGGCACAGATGTACTCTTTGTACAAGATGATGTCATTTTGCAGCCTTGCATTACAAGCCAAACGAATAACTAAGTTCTCTACCAAGGCATATTTTTCTGGGTTTTTGTTCACTCCGGGGAGTGCGAACCTTTCAGACACCTCCTTTAGCTGGTCCTGTAGCAGACGCAATAACTGGATAGCTTGGCCCATCTTACTGTCCTTCTTGCTAACTTCCGGTGTGAAAACCTCAAAAGGGAGTAGCATCTGTGTCAGGCATTTGACTAGACCCCATTTGTCCGCATCCATAGTCATAGCTTTCCCAATTTAATCCCCTCCTCTTTGAAGGACATCACCATTGCTCTGTCTGCACTGCTCAAACAGATGATGCAACATGTAATAGGTCGAGTTCCAACGTCTTGGCACCTCCTATATCAGGGCTTTAACTGGTACTCTATTAGCACACTGAATAATCTGCAACTGCTTCCGGGCCTCAAAGAATGGCTGAAATTAGTGCAGATTCTTCTGCAGGTGGTCAATATGTTGCAGACTATGTCTTCTTTTTTGAGAAAGTCTTGCAAACCCAGCTTGATGCAATGCACCAAGCATAGGACCCTGAAATAGCCACTGTCTGCTAGGGCCTTGACTATGTTACTGCCATTATCTGTGGCAACAGATCCAATTCTGCAACTGCTGAGTTGCAGCCATTCAGACACCTTGCTGTTAAATTTGTCCAAGATGTTTGCAGCTGTATGTGATTTCTCAAGGACAACTGTAGATATCTTTTGCTTTACCACGACCAATGAGATCCAGTGTGCAGTGATGCACATGTAATCAGTAGCCTGACAACTGGTCCACATGTCTGCCTTAAGGTGGATAGTGTGAACAACACTTTGCTGCAAAGCTTGTCCAACCAATTGCAGCACATCTTGATGCAGCACTGGAACAGCAACTTTGGCAAAATAGGTCCTACTTGAAACCTTCCATTTCAGGCAGATGGCTACCACAATTCTAAGAATTCCAATCCCTCCATAAAAGAAAAAGAGAGGAGCAGCATTTTCCCCTAAACAGGCCCATAAAAGTAGCCTGAATTTTCATCTTTTCTGGGGCCACTGATGCAGGTGACAAGTGGGTGGTGGGAGACTCAATGTGCGTTGTGGTGGGGCAGTCACTCTATGCCATGGTCTCTCCGTCTGACTCTGAATCTTCTTGTGCCATCATTCCTGACTAAGGTGGATGATTCTGCTGGTGCACTGTTGATGACAGGGCTGCTTTGCATGAGGATGTCACCCTCTTTTTCCTCATCACCTCCCACCGTGATTGAACTTATAGCTGATGTTTCCAGACTCTTTGACCTTCACCATGACAACCACATTCAGCAATTTCTTTAGGAAGCTTCTCCCACTGGATTACATGATGCTTTTTCATATGGGTCGAATGACCTCCAGTACCATAATGTGAACCAGGCTTACCTCGACATACACTTTGCTGGCAAATGGTGCATATTTCAATGTTCTCCTCCTGTTTACGTGTAGAAAATCCCAAACTGGGGAGGAGTACATTCCTAGTGTGTCATTGCCAATGCCTGATGAAGAACTGGGGTTAGGTGGCTGTGTCATCATTTGCCTCTCTGCAGTGCATATGTGTACTGAGGTAGGGGGGTGATGCAGGTCTCAGCTGGGGCTTTGCACATATGGAAGCTAGAGGTGCTACCTGTGCCACATCCTGCGAAGCAGGTTGTATAGTAATGCCAGACTTCACTGTGACAGCTTCCACAATGACTCCTAATCAAGCACATCCATAATTCCAAGGCTTTCATGAACTCTTCCTTTCCCTTGCCTCTCCTGGTGTCTCCAGGAATCTGTCGGGGTCCACTCCTTGTCCCTGCCATCATCATCATCAGAAGTGGTGCATGAAGAAGATGGTGGGGTAGTACCCTTTTTTTTCCTTGCTGGAAATCTGGGAGCCAAAAAAAGAGGAGGTTCTTGCTTGGCAGAAAACTTGAACTCTTCTTCTGCTCCAACTTCAGAAAGATCTACTATTGCTGGCTGCGACTACTGACCACTTTGCTGTGTTTCCTTGAACGATTGTGTACTACTTTGCCAACAAAAATCAAATTCAGCCTCACTACTCATCTGCGTCACCTTGATTGCAGTGCCTGCCTAAATGACAGACATGGTCTTAGGTTTACGATGGGGGGGTGCTGTTGATGCAGAAGTGCTGCTCCCAGGTTCCTCCCCTCAGGCTGGCCTGGTAGGCTGGTTGTGGTTGGCATGCCACCGGTGGAAAGCTGCTTCTTCTCACTGACTTCTTTTTTGGGAGTAACTTTCTTTGTAACCCTCTTAAAGCTCTCAGATGGCAGTGGTGTGGAGCTTCACAAGCGGAGGAGATTGAAGGACTGATGTCACTGTACAGATCTTCTGTTTGGCAGTACTGCGAGTGATGTCTCTTCCTCTACTGTGCACAGAAAAGCAAACAAGCAAGAAGAATATTTAGTGAAACGTGGCATTATTGCCGTTTGAATTAGTACAGACAAAGGCAATATTAGTGTGGTTGGTTACTTAGGTAATAATAAATCAACCACTTTGAAGCCAAACCACAGCACCACAAAATATATTTGAATGTCCAATCAGGATAACACTACATACAGATATAGCTCATTCCTTTAAGTCCGTCTATTCTAAAGGAGACACCCGTGGCACTCATGGAAGTTCATGGAATAATAATCTTTAATAAAAATGAAGGTTAGTGTGTGCCTATGACAGGCAATGTGGATCAGGGAAATGGAATAATTACAAAAAAGAATGATACTGATTTGTCTGCAGTGCATCGCATCCAGGGTGCCCAGGCGGTAATGGAATTATAACAAAAAATCCTGAATCCTGTTGCACGGTTGTGAGCCTGTGGTGGATGGATGGATGTACATGTAAATGTAAATGTACAGGAATTTATATAGCGCAAATCACCAAGCGGTTTCTAAGCGCTTGCTTAGGGAACCCGTCCTGGTATTCCCCTGTGAGATAACCCCGGCAGGGTATCCGCAAGGTGAAAGCCAGGCATCCCACCGCGAGGGGCCGTTGTGGAGATTAAGCAAGCTATTGCCCAGAGTCGCAGAGTGTGAACCCATGAATCAAGTAGGCACCGGAGCGAGAATTGTCGAGTCCATGGACATTTTAGGACTCAAGACCCCGCCAAGCCGGGAATTGAACCCTGGTCTCGGGCTGACCTCTGCTTCCAGGTCTGCCTCCTCTAACCAGTGAGCCACACTTCTCCACTTTTATGGATGGAGGGATGGATCAAGGAAAAATGCAAAAAAAATACACTAATTAATATTTAAAACATTAAAAAAAATCTTAAATAAAAATGAAAATAAATAAAATTAAAAAAATTGAAATTGAAATTAAGAAAATAACAGTGAAAGAATCAAAATAAAAAACTAAAACTAAAAGTGTAAATAAAAAATAAAAATACAAAAAAGTCAATAGTTTTCGCTGTTTGTTTAGGAGGGTGAGAAGAAACCTATTATGAGGCAAAGAGGTGCAAAATAAAATAATGCCAAAAAAATGCATATAATGTATAAGCGCTATTCATCTAAATCAATTACTTAATATACATATACTACAATGATCTTCAAGCATATTATTAAACTGATATCACATCCATCCATGCAAGCCTATGGCAAAGACACATTGGCTGGATGCACAAAATTGCTGCCAGCCACATGGACAAATAACTGCAGCGAGCAAGAAGGCATGGGGAACAAAGAACGCATGCAAGCCTATGGCAAAGGGTCAATGGCTGATTGCAAATGGCTGCCAGCCACATGGTCAAACAACAACAGTGAGCAAGGAGGCATGGGGACAGAGAGCAAGGAGGCATGGGGACTGAAGAACAAATGCAAGCCTCTGGCAAAGACACACTAGCTGGATACACGAAATGGCTACAAGCCACATGGTAAAAAAAAAACAACAGCGAGCAAGGAGGCACATGGAGCAAATAACACATTCATGCCTATGGCAAAGACACACTGGTTGGATGCACAAAATGGCTGCCAGCAACATGGTCAAACAACAACAGTGAGCAAGGGGGCATGGGGAACAAAGAACACATTCAGGCCAATGAACACAGACTACATAAAATGACCTATGGCCACACAGCATGCAGAACAAAGAAAAATGGTGGCCTATGGCAAGCACACTCACTGATCAGACAAAGGAGACACTGTAACACTGTAGAAAACACTACCTTTAATTCAGCCATGCAAAAAACTAAAGTTAACTGAGCTATGAAAATGTAAAAACAACACACATCCTCCCAAGGCATCAAATACTACTATAAACAAAAAAATGTGTGAGAGGGTCTGAGGGGTGATATTTAAAGACCAGATAGCCTCAATACACCTAAGTATAAACCTGTTTGACTACAAAGAGGGAATGCTACCCCACATATACACTTTTGTACATAAAAAAGATTGCAATACAAAAAAAACACCACATTTTAAATGTATTCCAATGAAATCTCAACCCTAAATGATATTTTAAAACAACATATACCACAGAAGCAGTTGTTTCGTGCACTCATGAATAGTACTGGCCTGGGCCTACTGACTGGATGACCCATTGGCAGACTAGGCCACATAGTAAAATAAATACATCTTGCAAATTTAAGGAACATGGCTAAAATGTACTGAACTGTACAACATTGTTCCTTTACAAAAGAAGAAAAATTAAATGCAAATATATTACTAGATCACTACTGAAACTGTAGGCCATTCGCCATAATAAATTTGAAAAATCGATATTCAAAGTACAAATAAATACTTTTGGATGCCCTCTATCGAGCAAACAACACCCTTATAGAAGACTTTTTTAACGTAGTTGCAAAATGATCTCAAATATGACGTCTTAATACAATGGTATATATGCAGCAGACAAAAAGAGTAATCCTTCCAGCTCCAAATCAAATGAAAGGTGGCCAGGAGATGGATAAAGCACCCTGAGGAGCCTACTGGACATGAGCAGGAAATTAGAGTGTCTGGGGCACTTCCTTTCTGTTGGAAAACAAAAAGTAAAAAGAAAAGGCTTCCTACACTAAAAAGCAACTTGAACAGTCAGTTGGAGAATAAAATCCACTAGAAAACCTATTTTTAAGTAGATTTAGCTGCATCTCGAGTAGAAAAGCTACTCGAGGTGCGTTCGCCATCATGAGCAACGCTTTACTGGCGCCGTTGTTGCCGGAAGCTGTGCAAGCGGACATGAAATCTGACCCGCACTTACGAGTGGCCTAAGAATATTGGGGTGCGAGCGAGCGGCAAAAACAAATTTCAAATGTGCGAAAAGTGACAGAAACTCTGCTTCGTGTCAGATGGCAGCATCCAGGAACTCCATGCTACTTCATGTATCGTGGAGTCCCTGAAATCTGAAAACTCTGTGAGCGGAGCAGAGTTTTTCACCCGTGCCTAGATCTCCGCAATGTATCAGGGCCTTGTCCTCACTACTTGACTGCTGCAAGAAGCTGAAGAATCAGACCTGGCTCTTCAACTAACCCCGTTAATCTCTTCCAGGCAGCTCATATCTACTCCAGCTCGACCTACACACACTTAAGCACCTGGATACCCTCGTCTGAACTCAACAAATTGTCTTAACATAATGTAACAGGTCTAAAAATGCATTTCAACTGGCTGTAACAGTCTGAGAAGTGTTTTATTGCTGGGAACAATGGCATCCTATGACCTCACTGTAGGTGGCAAGCAGAACGTGGCAGGAGGTAACTGATCTGGTAAATGATCTGGGGGAGAGTTGTATTGAACCGAATAGGTAAAAAAAGAATCGGCAAGAAGACTCCTGGAAGGCTTGGGACTGCTGCATTTCCTAGATATGCCCCAAGACACGTCCCTAAACAAGTGGTGTCAGGTTCATCCAATTCTTAATTTGAACCTGAGGTTGCAAGTGGGGCCCAGTAGCACTCGTTTTTGGGGACCAGCTCTTATTTTTCATCATCAGACATTGAAACAGAACAAGAGAAAGCCAGGAAAGGGGTGATGAAGAAGAAATTAAAAGGATCCTCCAAGAGTCCATTAAATGCTCGGGGAATGTTCGGTGGTGGATAAAAGAGGTATGAAGTAGAATCAACACCAGACAGTCTTGGTATTCGGTAATCCCCAATATTTGGCAGCAGTGTCCACAGGCTTCTACACACAGCTTTAGGCCGGCACTTTTTTTTTTTTACAATTTAAGGACTGGTTTGGGTATCCTTTAAACTGCTGTGTCTTGATCAGGTAGGTCAAACAGCATGCAGCATCATGGATTCTAGTCTTTGCATCTTCTTACCCCTCCCCACCTTTTTTCTGTTCTGTTTCACAGTTTTTCAAACCCTTCCTCTGCCCCCTGCCTCCCTGTCCCCTGCTTGCTTTCCCTCCTGCTGTATGTACGTTTCAAGTTTTCATGTCTGTGTCCTTCTCACACTGCCTCTTTGTCCCCATGTCACATTGTCCCTCCAGCTATATTGCTCTCCACTTGTGTCCTCAGTCTCCATGTCCCAGTGGCAGGTTCCATTCACTGATCATCACCCCTTGCAAACAAGCATCCAGCAGGGCTGCTTAGCCACCATCAGGCTGCCCACTTGGTATCAAGCAGTATCCCAAGAACGCACTGGGTGTTTGGCACACACACATGCAGGACTAAGCCCTGTCTGCATGTTACGGTAGACCCATGGTGCCCCCCAATGAACTCCATCAGTTAGTGGAACCCATCAGAGGCAGCAGATTAGAGGTGGGCAAACCACTGAAAGCTTGAATGCGGCTTGAGCTATGTAGTAAATTACTTCTCTACTCTTCTCCACTTACTAGAATGTCCATGACATGACATGACATCATAGAATGTCTGAGTGACTCTCTGGCTCACAGTGTCAGTTAGTCAACTTAGGCTGAGCTGCTTGGAGCTTGCTCCTGGTGGGGTAACATCTTTGCTTCCTATCTTCTCCTACTCATCTATCCTAGAACAGAGCTACAATACTATACTTACTATACTGTGTATCTTCCTTTACTACAATTTGGTGATGATTGTTAACTGGATGAACCTACGCGTGAACTAAGGAGAAAGGCCAACTAAGGAACCGTGACATGTGCTCGAGTTAGTGGGAGGCAGTAAACAGCGTGGCAGCATCTGTCACTTTGGCATATATGTGGCGACATTGTCCTTCAGTGCTTTCCCAGTGCTTTCTAACTGGTTTAGTCCGGGATTACCAGTTGGACAGAAGATAATTATTCGGCACAAGAAAGGACATTGTTTCGCAAGCACCAGGAGCATAAGAAATCGATTCCCGTGGTGCTTACTACATGCTGGTTGACGAGGTTGGGCTGCACTTGTTTGCTGAAGTTCACTGTGCTCTGGATGACTACACAAGCAACTGTATGAAGAACACAGCTCTTTTACTGGGAGACAGAGCATCTTGACATAATGCATGTCCTGTTTGGTGTATCATCTGTGTGAAAGGACCCCGGGTGAGAAATCGCTCACCGGGGCTCAAGTCTTTTATTTATTTATTTATTTTGGTGGTGTTTAGCATCTCAGTGTATGTTTTGGGTGGGTGCATGTTTGGGCATAGTCTCTTGTCTTGGTTGCTCCATTTTTGGGAGGTTGGAGTGATTCCTAGGGCGACATCATTTAACCCCGCGGTGTACTCTTCTTTGGGGAGGTTGTGTGCTTGTGGATAGTCAATGTCCATTTCTGTTTCCTAGGGTGATGTTGTACCTTATGGTGTACCCTATGTAGGGGATGTTGTAATCTCGGTTTCCCAGGGTGACTATCCTGCGGTGTACCCTACTTAGGGGAGGTTGTGTGTTTGTGGGTAGTCAATGCCCCATTTCAGTTCCCAGGGTGACTATCCTGCGGTGTACTCTTCTTAGGGGAGGTTGTGTTATTTTACAGGGTTAATACTCTGTGCTGTTTCCAATTTTTGGTGGTTCAGTTTTTCAGGGTCAGTATCCTGGGTGTACCCTATTCAGGGGAGGTTGTGTTATTTTACTGGGGTTAGTACCCTGATGTGTTCCCTATTTTGGTGGAGATTGTTGACATGTGCTCGAGTTAGTGGGAGGCAGTAAACAGCGTGGCAGCATCTGTCACTTTGGCATATATGTGGCGACATTGTCCTTCAGTGCTTTCCCAGTGCTTTCTAACTGGTTTAGTCCGGGATTACCAGTTGGACAGAAGATAATTATTCGGCACAAGAAAGGACATTGTTTCGCAAGCACCAGGAGCATAAGAAATCGATTCCCGTGGTGCTTACTACATGCTGGTTGACGAGGTTGGGCTGCACTTGTTTGCTGAAGTTCACTGTGCTCTGGATGACTACACAAGCAACTGTATGAAGAACACAGCTCTTTTCTGTTTCCTAGGGTGATGTTGTACCTTATGGTGTACCCTATGTAGGGGATGTTGTAATCTCGGTTTCCCAGGGTGACTATCCTGCGGTGTACCCTACTAAGGGGAGGTTGTGTGTTTGTGGGAGTCAATGCCCCATTTCAGTTCCCAGGGTGACTATCCTGCGGTGTACCCTACTTAGGGGAGATTGTGTGTTTGTGGGTAGTCAATGCCCCATTTCAGTTCCCAGGGTGACTATCCTGCGGTGTACTCTTCTTAGGGGAGGTTGTGTTATTTTACAGGGTTAATACTCTGTGCTGTTTCCAATTTTTGGTGGTTCCGTTTTTCAGGGTCAGTATCCTGGGTGTACCCTATTCAGGGGAGGTTGTGTTATTTTACTGGGGTTAGTACCCTGATTTGTTCCCTATTTTGGTGGAGATTGTTTAAACTCCTTTTCATTTTGAGACTAAGCTTCCGTCGAAGTCTACCTGCTTGAAACTCGTGGCCAAGGGTTTCATGTTGGTAGGACTTTGGGTGAGGAGTTTTATCATATTTTCAGTGTCAGCATGTCTTGACTAGGGGAACTTTTGGCTTCTTTCCAGAGCTTTGAATTTTTTGTTATGGGGCTTACACTCTTCCGGTTGTTTAGAGTGAATTTTACCCCGTTGTACTTTTTAAAGAATTTTTTTTATTGGGAATGTGGTATTTCTCCTATGGGTCTGTGTCTACGCTCATCTTTGTTTACCAGGGTGCCTACCCTGTGGTGTACCCATGTATGGGGATGTTGTGAGTGTGACCATCTTTCTTTACTGCATTGGTCTTTATTCATTTAAACCATGCTGTTTCCCTAAGGGAGGGGGGTGAGGCATATAGTTGTAAAATTTAAGATCTTATTGATTTTCTGCTCATGCTGTTATCTCATGTCGTACATTATTAGATTTCTGCATCCCATTCTGTACTTTCATGCAAATGTTATATTTGAGGTATCTTGCCTATCTTTCTCTCTATTCTGCTGTCATTCCCTAAGGAAGGAGGATGTGTAGTAAATTACTTCTCTACTCTTCTCCACTTACTAGAATGTCCATGACATGACATCATAGAATGTCTGGGTGCCTCTCTGGCTCACAGTGTCAGTTAGTCAACTCAGGCTGAGCTGCTTGGAGCTTGATCCTGGTGGGGTTACATCTTTACTTCCTATCTCCTCCTACTCATCTATCCTAGAACAGAGCTACAATAAAGGATTATCTTACTATATAGCTGGACTGTGTATTTTCCTTTACTACAAGCTACATGCATGGCTCTGACTCAGCTCGAGGCATTCTTGGAACCTTTCGTCAGCGACGCTTTAAGGCATGCACAAAGTGGTCTTTTGCCCCCACCTTCAAAGAGGCTCCCTCAGTAACCTTTCAGGACAGCTCACACACTGTCTAGAGTTACAAAATAACCTGTTTGTTTACTTACTTTCTGGTTTTTTTAGCCAATTCATGCTGTCCAGCCAGCCTGTCCAATTCATTAGAGATAGAGAGACTTAAATAAAATGCCTATTTTATTCTGGTTTGATTTACCAAGCATGATAACCTTTTAAAGTGTAGAGGCTCAGCCTTGCTGCACTGCCCTTTAAACTTTATCCAGCAGGTGACCATTACGTTGGCATGAAGTAGGAACTGGAGTGCAGTGAACAAAAAACAACCTCCATATGCCTAGGGTCAAAAGGTGAGACAATAGTACACATCACCACATGCAATGGGCTGGTACAGACTGATAAACTTTCTGTTTCTCTGTTGCTGGCCGCCAAAGAGAAACGGATTGCTCTAATGTTTGTCCCAGATGTATGCTGACCAAAGAAGAGGGTCATCAATGATATAACCAAAGTCTTTGAGGGTGAGATGAAACTGTATAATAAATTCAGAGTTTGAATTGAGCAGGGGCTCCCAAATTATATTTGGCCTGCGGCCCATAAAATACTCAAGATGTCCCTGCCTTTAGCCCAACACAAGCCGAGCCGACGAGCTTTCACACGAGGCCATGTAACTTAGGGCCCCATTAGGATGGCGGGCGGATCGCCATCCTCCCATTAAAGACCCCCCGCCATATTACCATGGAGGGGGGTCCACGGCGGACGGAAAGACCGTCCGCCGCTTTTCTGCCCGGTCTAGAAGTCGACCGGGCGGAAAAGGGTTTTTTATGGTGACGGTGTCTGAAAGACACCGCCAGCCATATTACAATGTGGCCTGCCACGGAAAGGGGAGCGGAGTCTGCATGGGGGGCCCGTTGCGGGCCCCCATGGATTCCGAGGGGGTGAGGGGTGCACATGGGGGGGTACCTGCATTTCAATGAACAACGTGGCAGGCACCACGAGGTGCCTGTCACGTTGTGCATTGAAAAGCACAACATGAATTTTTAGCATTGCGGCGGGCAGTGCTTCCTGCACCGCCCGCCGCAATGTTAAAAATGTGGGATATGCCTACCAGTGTGGCGGGCGTATCCTAATGGGATGTGCCGGACCGCCACTACCATTGCGGGCGGTCCCATTTCCCACTGGTATGGCGGGCGGACAAAGTCCGCCCGCCATACTCATGTGCCCCTTAGTGTCTACAAATGGCATCCTTGTGATATGAGGAACCAGGTTTGAATCCTAGCCTTGGATCTGCAGCATGTAAATGCCAGCAAATTTTACTGTGTTGATTCCTGACGAATCACCCTGTGCTGATAAAAAAGTGTAACATAGTGTGAATCTCGTGAGAAGCAGTTGTATGTTCATGGGCAAGCTTTGAGCTATGTCAAACATCCAAACATTTTATGGGAAATCTGGCTGTCACATATACGGTAATCTCATTTTCCATAAATTAAGGACACCGCTTAAACATTTGATGTCAGAAAGAGATACCCATCTAGCAGCTAAATTGTACAGTGTGAGCCTGGAAAATCTGGTATTGCTTCCAGCTTCCCTGCTTGATCAAATTGAGTGATCTTAGGCAAATGCTTTATCACCGAACTTCCTTTTTGCTCATTATCCCATATGAGAGCAGTTCGAGCACTGTGCAAAAATATTTCTTGTGCTCAAGGCCACCTATACTGTACATCTGAAAACTGACTGACCTCTTAGTTCACTAATAGCATTGTCAACTCGGGCATGAATGTTTCTGAGTTTCTGTTTGAACAGTGGCACTTTTAATAAATGCTTCTGGATACAGAGATATAATCTGATGTAATAAGGAGAAATGTTTCATTGTGATAAAGAATAAACTTTTATTCTTAGGGAAATTCACCAAATATTTACAGGGCTCGGCTCGTGCACGGTCGGTTAGAGCCAGCCCCGACTCTTGGCTTGACTTTCCCTTATTGGCTCGTGCGTCTCTATAGCAGGGTGAGCCACTTGAAGCAGAAACTATATCTGCCTTAATCAACGGAGGAATCAGAAAAGGAAAGAAGCTTATGCCCTTTTTGACTAAAGGTTGCACGTTCGCACACTAGCCACACTGCAGTTTAGTGTTACGCACATGGACCTTTAAAATGGTTAGTACATTTAAGCTGGTTAGTAAATTGCTCTGTGTTTTGCGTCACATGGTGCAAGCGCCCAACAAAACTTTGACAAAAAAGGGACTGAGGGCCTCATTTGCAAGCTTTTGGCATTGAGCAGCACTGCAAGCCATCTTGCTGCGCTGCCCTATGTCAAAAGAAAAGGGCAGGAATGCACTGTATCTATGAGATTTGCACATTCCTGTCCTCTTTCCTAGTGCTGGTGCACGAGTGGCTGCCATGCGTTACTGCAGGCATCCTTGCACCACGGTGCAACGGTGTCTGCGTTGTGGAAAGGATTTTTTTTGTGCAGGAAGGGATACCTTCCTGCACACACACAATCAATGAAGGCGATTTCCTCCTTCTATGCGTGCTGCTGAATGTAGAACACATTGAAAGAGGAAAAAAGAGGAGAAATAAAGTTATTCCTCCTCATTGCGCCTCGCCTGGGGAGGCGTAGCTTTTTGATGCATTCCTAGGTTTACAGAACGTTGTAAATCTGTGAATGTGTCAAATGCCACACCCACCGTAATGCCCATGACACGCCTTCTCACAATAGTGTGGGGCAACACAGCAACTTGCGCTGCGTTGCCTCACACCATATTTGCAAGGCCATGAAAAGCCTCGGAGGGGGGCGCTTTCCGTGACCTTGTAGATATGGCACTGCACGGTGTGCACCGGAATGTCAAAGTGATGTTCCAGCAGTGCACAGGGGCTTGTAAATGAAGCCTTGTGGCTGCGTTGCCTCACGCTGCGATGAGGAGGTGTGTCATGGGCGTTATGGTGGGTGTTTCCACGAAACAGCCCTGGCATTTGAAACATTCCCAGATTTACAACAATCTGTAAACTTGGGAATGCATCAAAAGCCGAACCTCCCCAGGGGAGGCGTAGGGGATACTCAAGGAGGAGAAATAACTTTATTTCTCCTTGTTTTTTTCCCTCTTGCTATATGTGCTACATTCAGCAGCACACAGAGAAGGAGGAAATCACCTTCATTGATTGTTTTTGTACAGGAAGGGGTCCCTTCCTGATCTAAAACAATAATTCCCACCACCAGACAGCCTTGCATCATGGTGCAAGGTCGCCTGCATTGGCACATGGCAGCCAATTGTGCGCCAGCGCTGTGGAAGAGAACAGGAATGCACATTCCTGCCCTCTTCTTTTGATGTAGGGCAACGCAGCAGGAAGGCTTAAGGCGCTTCCCTAGCCAAAAGCTTGTAAATGAGGCCCTTAGTTTCCAGACCACGCCAGTCACCCCTAGGTGGCGCTAATCTTGCTTTTATGACTGCCCTCACCTGGGCATCCAACTTTAAAATGAAGCCAAAGTCTCCACCTCTCAACCTTCTGGGGCATTTGCTTGACTTTGGCAGCTTGTCCTGGGAGGGTAAGAAGAGCAGAATTTTCAAGGGGGGCACAGGTCAGGGAGGGCTTACGGGGCCCAGCCGTTGTGGCTGAAATCATGTTCTATTGGTGTCCTGGGGTCTGTACTACTATTGCTCTGCACACTGGGTCCAAGGCCCTTTCCACACTTCACTCTCATGGTAGCGAGGCTGAGCAGTCACAGGCATCTCAGGGAGGTAATGTGGGGGTAAAAAGCTCAGAATTCCACACCCAGCCAACAGACACAATACCATGATGTCCAGCCCAGTGCTTATCTTTTTGTAAAGAATGAATTAATTTCACAGCAGAACGAAATACTACACAATTCAATAGCAGTTTCAGGTACAGGGTTGTAATTTCATCTATGCTTCTTGGTGAGCCACTATACCATCTGGTTACCTCTCCCCGCTCTAGGATTCACTAATGTCTACAGTCCTCAGTATGGGATGGGTACAGGCATTTTTAAGCACAAGTGCAGTTCACTCTGGATTACCCCCTGGTGAGATGTGTAAATAAGGTGAGTGACTTTCACCAGCTAGAGTTCACCTGTGCAAAAGTCTTACATTTTATATTTGGGAGATTTTACTGAATACCCAGTCTCTTGTGCCAAGCACAGCTAGGCCCCACTTTTGTCTGGTGGGTGGAGATACAGGTCTGATGTAGCTGATGGTCAGACTCCAGGGGCCGCGCCTGCAGCAATGGCCTTGTTGATGTGGAGGCCTCTTAAAAACCATGAGCTTCTGAGCAGGATGAGAGCTGCAGGCCTAGTGGGGGCTTCCTCCAAGACCGAGTTGTGGCAGGTGTTAGGTCACAGCAGTTTCAGCCTCCCACACTGGGGCCAGACAGGGCTCAGTCACAGCTCTTCCGGCCTTCCAGGCTGGAAGCAGATGAACCATGGTCAAGAAAGGCTAGCAGCATCTTTGGTGGTTGTGTTTTCTGGGCTGATGACAGCTTAAGCCACAACAAAGTAACTTCTGATGGAACGTCAGAAGCACCAGTCCCTTGATCCCATGGCTGAATGCCAGATAACATGCTGACTCCTCACTGATGAACGTCTTGTGGCTGATCATCACAGAAACTGCTCAGCAGGTAGAGGACCCCTCACAACAGGGGTCACTCCTGGAACTGATGTGAAAAGCGTAGGTGCAGTTCACAGTGGAGCAGCTTTGATAGATAGGGGGACCACCACACACATGGGGAGCTCCTGACTTCCTTTCCTCTTTCAGTCAGCTTCCTCTGCATGTTCCTCATGCTGGGAACACACTGGGCTTCTCCTCCTACACAGTTCCTGCTCCTGCAGTGCCAGGCATGCTTCCTCCCTCTCTCAGCAGACAGGGACTTTTCTAGATTCTAGGCAAACACACATCTCCTTAGACTTCACCACTCACCACTGGAAGACTGGCTGTCATGCAAGCCCCAGCCATGGCCACACAGCTGTCCCGTTAATACTCCAAGGAGAACTCCTTTCCATGCTCATGAAGAACTTGGAATTGGAATAAAGTGTATTGAATTGGTTTCGACTACTATACTAATGTCCCACACACAGGATGTTAACCCACTGTCTAAAGCCTCAGAATCGGAGTGGGTTGGTTCTTTTTCACATGTCTAATTGACACTGTTTATGAGACAAGGCCTTTGTGCAAGCTAATTGTTCTCCCAGCATGTTTTGATAATACTAGCTCCAACAAGCAGTTTCCAAAAAAAGGGCACAATGAAGTGTGAGATCTCTACACCTGGCTATCATCAGCCTTCCAGTAATCAGGGACAGAGAAAAATGCACGCCCTGTCTAGAACACAGAAACTGCAGTCTCACCCTAATTCTGTTCATATGCCAAATAGCAGTGCTCAGAAAGAACTAGTCAGCACCCTTTTCTAAAAAGGACCACAATGAATTTCTAAGGGTAGCTCTGTCTGCTTCCCCTCACTCCAGTGTATGGATCCCAAACTTCAGGCATAGGAAAACAGTCAATATTAGGGTTTTGTAAGATTTGCGTAATTTCTTGTGTAATTATACAAAATTATGACAGAAAGATGCACATCTACACGAAATATAAATCCATAATTTCTTGCTCTATTTCAGCATGGTATGCTTCCTCACATCAATTTTTGGGGTGAGGACGCCTTTAAACAACACATCTGCGTTTTTTCCATAAATTGTGCACTCACTGTAAATTTGGTACTGCAAACGGAGTGCAACTATAAGGAGTTGAGTAATAGCGTAATTTGGGGAATTTTGCAAATACAAACATAAAGAGAAATTCCCAAAATTACAATTACACCATTGTAATTTTAATTTCGCCCAAGCCTAGACAATACACTTCCCTTGTCTGGGAATGTTGAAATGTATCCACCCTCCATCTTGTGCCAGAAAAATCCAAGGGCTATCCAGAATGGATCCCACTGAGCCTAAAGCGCTGACTCTCACCACACCCAGAGACCCACTACCATTTATTTATTTATAAAGTTTTGTATAGCGCACACATGATTGTACAGGGTATCAGGGCACTTTACATGAAGAGAAGGTGGGGTATAATTTTAATGACAAAAACTATTCACATATATGAACGAAGGACAAAACATTGAGGATAATAAGTTTCACCTCTAAAGTTGGTCAGCAGCATAGTAGTCAGATATAAATGAATAGCAGGCATGAATACAATCAAGAAACACGAGGTGTCATCTTAGGGCAGGAACTTGTTCATCAGAAATGTTTTTACTTCTGTTTTGACGGGTTCGCTATACGAGATAAGGTGAACATCCAGAGGTAGAGAGTTCCAGATCTTCGGGGCGACACCAGAAAAGGCTCTGTAGCACGTTCTCCTTTTAAGGAAACACTGTGGTTTCAGAAACAAAGAGCTAGTGCTTCGCAAAGTTCTGCAACCCCCCATGATTTTTCTAGCTTTTGAGCCAAATATCTAGGGGTATTGAAATGTAGAGCTTTATGAGTCTTGCATTCAAACTTTAGTTGTATTTAGGCATCATAAGGGAGTCAGTACAGGGATTTTAGAGTTCTTTTTATTCCGGAGTCCAATCTAGCAGCAGCGTTAAGGGAGGCCCTTAGAGGGGCCAGCTTGCATTTAGGTAGGCCACATAGAGTGGCACTACTGTAGTCCAGCCTGAACAACACAAGAGCTTGAACCGCTTGCTAGAGGTCGTCCTGTAGGAGGCAGGTTTTAAGTTTCTGTAGTATGCTCATCTGGAATTTGCTCCTTTGGTGACTGTACTGATGTGATCCTGCATGTTCGGGTGTTTGTCTAATGTAATTCCCGAGGATCTAGCCGCATCTATGATGTGAGGTGAGCAGTTGAGGGCTGTTGGATGCTTCATTTAAAGGTAGATCTTGAGAGTGTTATTCAGAGGAGTAATGAGTAGGAATTCAGTTTTGGCAGTGTTGAGCTTGAGATGGTTGTCAGTGAGCCAAAGTTGAGTGTTTTGTAACGTAGATTTGAGGGATATGATGTCTTCTGGGGCGGAGATTTTGAGAGACAATTGAGTGTCATCTGCATACATGTGATAGTGAATGTTAGCAGATTTCAAGGCATCTGCCAGAGGTTCTAAGAATAGTCTGAAGAGAATAGGTGAGACTGCAGATCTCTGTGGAACACAAAGAGTGACCGCGGAGGACTTAGATAGGGATTGATTCATTTTGACTCTTTGTGATCTGTTGTGGAGGAATGAAGTAAACCATTGCAATACAACCCCCGATAAGCCCATTCTCCGTTCAAGTAGGTTCAGTAGACTGTCGTGTTTAACAGTTTTGAAGGCAAAAGTCAAGTAGTATCAGAAGGCATGATTCATTTAAGTCCAGCATTTTTAATATGTCCTCCACAATGTGTGTGAGTGCTGATTCAGTGCAGTGACCTTGATGGAAGACGGATTGGTGTTGGTCAAGGAGTTGAAAGTTATCTATGTGGTTGCAGAGTTGGATCTGGACACATTTCTGCAGAAGCTTCACAAAAGTGGGGATGTTGGAGATAGGGTGGACGTTGTTGACATCTGAGCAATCTGCATTAGGTTTATTTAAAATGGGAGTTACCTGTCCTACTTGAGGCAGTCAGGGATAGTGCCTCACAATAGTGAGGCTTTTACAATCTCAGACCATAATGGAAGAATAGTGGCTTGTGTCTCTTTGAAGATCATCAGAGGTAGAGGGTCGATGAAGTGATTATATGGGTTTAAGGATGAAACAATGTTGTAGATGTCACTTTCCTTGGTTGATGTGAAAGTGTGCCATGCGGCGTTGTTTTTGGAGACTTGCCTGGGGGGTCTCTCCTTCCAACGATCTGGGGGGAGTGCGTAAAGAAGCACAAGGCAGCGGGAAGTAGTACCCTTGCTGATTGTAGGTCACTTTCAATGGTTTTAGTTTTTTCAAAAAAGAAGGAAACCAACTCCTCCAGTTTTGGGAGAGTGATGGACCCAATGCCCAGCGGTAAGGTTACGTTGAGTGATTTTCTACTTATTCACTGCACACACTGTAGTGAAGTTCCTATATTCCCAATAGGCTCTGCGCATTGGAATAACATAAACAATAGTTTAGACGTAGGACTTAGGTCGACTAGGTCTTTATTGAATATGTTAGACTTAATTATGGATGCCAGCTAGCTCAGAGGTCACTAGAAACTTTCCAGAGTACGCAAGAAGGGATTAGTTTCTGACAACCGCATAAACATGACAACTTTGCTCCCTCCAGAATAAGGAGTATACCTCCAGAGTCGCGGAAACAATAGATAGCTATTTTACTCAGTCAATCGTGCATGCTTAGTTAGTTTCACCAGAAGTGCAGAGCAACAGAGAGACGGGCGTTTTCAATAAAAGTGGTTATTTATTGAGCAGTCTTCTTTCTCATGCAAGAGAAGTGAATTGCTACAATTGCAATACTTGTTGTAAAGTAAAGTGCGTACAGTAAAAGGAGTATTACAAAGTAATACTGTAAAAGCATTGTATGGTTTCTAAGCCATACGGTGTTTAAAATGGGTACAATACATACAATGATAAAATAAGTACTAAACGTACTCAACTGGTGCTTCTAAGATACGCCTACCCCGGTGTACCTAACCTAAGCCTAGTACATGGGAAGGAGTAAATGAGATTTAGTTTGAGTTTAAATAGTTTCTGCCAAGAATCTAAATCAAGAATTCTCTAAGGGTCTAATCAGCTCCGTACCTTGGTTATAGAATGAAGGAGGTCTTGTATCTCTTTCTCAGGACTCGATATCCCAGCAACCCGCAAGGGTGACAGGGAAACACTGGAGCTGGATTTCTCGGCTGGAGAAAAGACAGCGTCTCTCTCAGTGCGTCAATGGGAGGCTCGGTTTCCTTCGGCACTTACTTCAGCAGGGCGTCGGGCAAGTAGATAGCCGATCTGCTTCAAACCACCGTGTGTTTAGCTAGGGCAGATGCTGGTATATTTATACCAGGAAGGTGCCGAATTTGACGTAAGGGTGGACATAAGACGTCACTAAGAACTCGCAGTTCTTTCAGGACTTCAGGAGTTCTAGGACAAATCAATACAGAAGCAGGGGGAATTCCTGGGCTGCTGGAGGCTTGGTTTATCTAAGAACGCGTGGTGCTTTCTAGGAGTCTATGGGAGTAGCCTTGCCGTATTTGGACTGCATTGGCGATGTCTTAATATGGGTATGATTCTTATGCCTATATAAGGATATGATTTGATATTACCACATAAGGGCATAAATCGGGAATATTACATAGAGTCCTAGATTCGTCTACAACACCCACTCCAATGCTTTTGAAATGGTATATACACGAAAAATGAGTATTATACTGTACGTTTTCAAGCAGTAGTATCATTCAGATAATGCATATTTTGTACATTGGAATGTTGACTGAATGAATCACGAAATTTACATTTATGAAATGGCTCTTAATACAGAAGAGAAGGTCGAGACCATTTCATCACATATTTATACAAGACTGTACATCTGCTAGAGGCTAAGTCATAATATTGTCTCTAGAGTTATTCAAAATAGAAATCTTGTTCTTTAAGAATAATTCTACTTTAGGCAGAGTAACATGTGCCAGAAAGGTAAATATTTTGGGAACGGAAGAAAAATAATTTTCAGGGCAAAAAATAGTTCCAAAAGTTGTTTTAGAAGTTCTGTTTATCAAAACTGAAGGCCGAATTCAGAGTTCAGGGAACGCTGAGTGCTCATGTTTACAAAAGTTATTCTCGGAGGAGGAGCTTTGCGCGTATCCAAGATGGACGCGTGAGCACAGGGCTCCCGAGACCCTTTCCGCCTCCCGCATTTATCCTGCCAGATATCCTGATTTTGGTGACGGGTTCTTCTAGCTGATGCCCTGCTGATACGACATCTTCTTTCAAAAATCGATTTGGCCGCCGGGAACCAAATTCGCTGCATCTCGGAACTCTTTGGCCTGCATCGGCAACTGTCCACGGACTCGAGTCTTTGAAGTACCCAGGTGGCAATTGAACAACAACGGTCTCTGAGGTTTGATCGTAGCCCCGGTGGTACTTTCGGTTTCGTTTTTGGTCACTTTCTACTGCGGCTCACTGCCTGTTGGCACTGCTGGCCGGCGACTTGCTGCTGGCTCCTGACTTATCCCCTGTCTCTCGCTTTCATCCCTGACTGCACAAGTCGGTTCTGCGGAGAGCCTTTCTCGCCAGATCTCAAAGCGGCTCAATAGGACTTGTTACCCACTATGGCGGGCAAGCCGGAGAGTGAGAAGCGGGCCACCAGGGGCACATTCCGAGGGGGTGTTGCTCAAACTAACACTATAGATCACTTCGCTCGCCCGAAGGGATCCCCTGGTGGGGTGGGTAAAACTTCGGAGGACACCGGAGATGGCTCTGCTGCGACGGAAGACTTGACGCTACGCGATGTCATGGGTGCCATTGCCAGTGTGAAGACCTCTATGGGTCAGCAGTATGAGACACTGGCTGCAAAGATAGACACTGTGGCGATTGAAGTCAACCTCATCAGAACGGATCTCGCAAAGACCAACGAGCGGGTCAAGTCGTTGGACATTAAGACTGCGAGTCTTACTACCGATGTCTCGGACCGAAGTCCGTAATCTCCGGACATCTAATGACTTGTAGGCCCGTCGGCTGGATGACTAGGAGAGCCGGGCCAGGCGCAACAACATCCGCATTATTGGTGTCCCGGAGAATTCCACGGAATTGTCCACGGATCTTTTAGTGGAGGACCTCGTGCTGCATCATCTTGCGCCTAAGGGCCTTAGAAACTTCTTCACCGTGGAGCGCGCCCACAGGGTGCCAGGCAGGAGGCCTAAGCTGGGCGCTGCACCGAGACCTATCATAGCCAGGATTTTTAATTTTCGGGACAGAGACCCTATCCTCCAAGCTTCGCGCATTAATGGACCTACGCATTTTGGCAACGCGTCGATCAGTTTTTATCCAGACTTTACGCAAGCGGTGCAGAAGCAACGTATGGGCTTCACGGGGGTGAAACGACGCCTTAGAGACTTGGGACTGAAGTACGCCATGTAGTTCCCGGCCCGCTTGAGGGTCGAATATGAGGAGCGTGTACTATTCTTTGATCGCCCGGAGATTGTCAGTGACTGGCTTGATACCCTGCCGACACATCGTAAGCGACCGGAACAATCGGAAGGAGCTGAGGGTGGCCTGGAGGAACGAGTGGAGTGAATCCTTACCGGTGTGTCGGCTATATGGACTTATGGCAGTGGTTTGATTCTTTCTTTGTACATTGCTCGTTGATTACCCGGGGGTGGGAGGGCTCGGGATTCTTCCTCCTCTAGGGGGTTCTTTCTCTCTTCTCGTAAATTAGTTTCATGGGGCAACAGGCACACTGCAAGTTGGGGTGGTTTTTTTGGTTTGACGCAGGGGTGCAGGGTGGGGGGGTGTGGGGACTTCCTGGGGGTGGGGGGGGACTTTGTTTCTTTGTTCATTCCGAGGCTTCATTTCGCTGCATATTTGGTCTATTGTGCCTGTTTCATTGTGGGGGGAACACAGTTCACGTTTCTGGAATGGGGGGTGGGGGGCTGAGGGTGCTGAGTTGGAATGTGAATGGTCTGGGTGATAGGATCAAGCGGGGGATAGTCTTACAATATTTGAAGCGTCTTTCACCGGATATAGTACTACTTCAGGAGACGCATCTGATAGGGAACAATTGCCATGCATTAAACAGAAGGGGATATCGTCTTGCGGCACATTCAGGATTTACTACTGGTTCGAGGGGAGCGGGCGTCCTGGTTCGGAATTCCCTCCCCTTGGAGATAGATGACGTTGTGTTGGATGATAGAGGCCGATATGCGGCCATTACGGGCCGCTGGGAGGGGAAGACGATCTCCATTCTCTCTGTATATGTCCCGCCGGGTTTACAGTCTACCACGTTCTCTGATTTGGGACGGGTTGTTTTGAGTTTCCCTGAGGGCATGTTGGTTGTGGGTGGGGACTTTAACTCGGTAGTCTGTGGCAGCGAAGATCGTAGCCCCCCTAGGACTCTCTTGAGATCACAGTCATGGTTGGGTGACTTCCTAGATACGCTGGGTTTGGTAGACTGCTGGAGACGCCTGCACCCCGGACAGGCACAATATACCTTTTATTCGGGAGCACATGGGAGTCTCTCGAGGCTCGATTATGTCCTAGTGCCAGCGGTGCAGATGGTCTCTGTGAAGGAAATTCGACACCTGGCTAGGGGGATTTCAGATCACTCCCCACTCTGGCTTACAATTGATGTACAGTGGGGAACTGCGGGCCGGATTGCTCCGATTAACCCCTGGCATCTACGTAATCCGAAAACTAGGGCTGCGTTGGTTAAATGTATAGATTATTACTTTGCTGAGAACGTGGAGTCTGTGTCCTCTTCCATCTCCTTGTGGGAGGCCTATAATACGGTGGTCTGGGGTCAAGCCCTGTCTTTGATTGCCAGCGTGAAGAAAAGCAAGAATGAGGAGGTGGTGTGTTTGGAGAATGAAATTACAGCCTTGGAAGAAGAGTTGGAATCTGGGGTTACAGATGAGGGGCTGCATGTTTTGGCCCTTAAACAGGCTGACTACAGAGCTATGGTTACAGATGCGGCCAAGATGATGAGTCGTGAGCAACAGGGTTGTTTGTATGATGTTGGTGACAAGGCGGGAAAACTGATTGCGTGGCTGGATAAGAGAGAACGGTTGAATCGGGTGGTGCCTGTTGTGGAAAAAGACGACGGTGCGCAGGTTGTGGACCCGATTGAGATAGTTACGGCCTTTGCCCAGCACTTTCAGAAAGTTTACATGCCGGTCTCGGACAGACCAGAGGAGGACTCACATTTGCTACTTAGGGATATTGCGTTGCCTAGCCTTTCAGAGTCCGACAAGGAGCTTATGGAAGCGGACCTTTCCGCTGATGAGATAGCGCTTGCTATCCGCTCCCTTCGCTCGGGGAAGGCCTCCGGCCCGAATGGTATTCCGATAGAACTGTACAAATTGTGTCCGGACAAGATGGCGCCGCACCTTCGCCGTATATTTCTGGAGTCGCGAGATCTTGGAACCCTTCCTCTAGATCAGAGACTGGCATCCATTGCAGTCATTCACAAGGCTGGAAAGCCCCGTGACCAATGCTCGTCGTACCGGCCGATCTCGCTTTTGAATGTCGAGCCCAAAATTTTGGCAAAACTTCTAGCAAATCGTCTGGTTACAGTGATCAGTGATCTGATACACCCAGATCAATCTGGGTTCATTCCTCGTCGCAATACCGCGCTCAACCTTCGCCTCCTTCATGGCGTGCTGGCCAGGGCGGGATCACTTCGTGAGTCGGCCATTTTGGTTTCTTTGGATGCCTTGATGGCCTTCGACACGATAGAATGGCCGTATTTGTGGGTGGCCCTTACCAAATTTGGTTCGGCCCGTATTTCATCGGGTGGGTCAGACTTCTTTATGAACAACCACTGGCCCAGGTGGTGGTCAATGGTAGGGCCTCGGAAACCTTTGTTCTTGGAAGAGGCACGCGGCAGGGCTGCCCACTGTCTCCGCTGCTTTTCGTGCTCGCTCTTGAACCCCTCGCATGGCTTCGATGGGAGCCATCGCTTAAGGGCATCAGTTGGTCCCCTGACTTTGAGGATCGTATATCATTGTATGCCGACGATATTCTGTTGTACCTAACTTCCCCTCGTAAATCATTAGGAGTGTTGTTTGACGTGTTGAGCTCCTTCGGGAGGAACTCTGGCTTAGCTATCAATTGGACCAAATCCTGTATTTATCCACTTACTGGAAACTTGCTTTTATTGCCCCGTGTCTGTCCGATACCTGTGTCGCGCGACGGCTTTAAATATTTGGGGATTTATATTTCCTTGGACTCAGCCGTTCGGTATGAGAGGAATTTGCTTCCGCCGCTTCGCCGGCTTCGGTCGGATGTCACGGCTTGGTGTGGGTTGCCGCTATCCCCGGTGGGGAGGGCAGCCCTGTTCAAGATGATGTCTCTCCCCCGGTTCCTGTACGCCCTCCAAAATACGCTCGACTCGGTGCCGGCCAGTTATTTTTGCGAAATCGAGGGCCTTCAGAGGAAGCTGGTGTGGGGCGGACGGCCTCGCATTGCGCTGGCGAAACTGACCTTGCCCTGGTATGATGGCGGCATAGCACTGCCCGATATTAAACGGTACTATAGGGCATCTCAACTGAGTGCAGTCAATCATGCTATGTATGGTCCGGGCCCGAATCCCGCATTTGGGATGGATAAATGGCAGCTGCCGGGAGGCGATTATAGCAGGGCGCTCTACTCTAGAGCGGCTAGGAAGAACCTTACTGGTCCCACCGGGGTTGCGGTACGAGTGTGGAGCAGCGCGACGGCTGCTACGGGATGGGCCGGCAGGCTGTCTAGAGCAACCCCGCTCTACGCGACGGAGAGGCTGGGTAATCTTTGGACTTTTTAAGTTAGGAAGACGAGTCCTCATCGGGACAGACGTCCAAATCCCCATTGTTGGGATCCCATGTGTACGGTCCATGATACCTACACATAAATTTTAATTTATTTTGTTCAAAATAAACTCCGGCTGATTTGCCGTTTTGAGCGCCACCCTCGCGTTTAGAAACGACCAATACGGTGTAAGTATCCTGCCTCACCTATTGCGTCCGGACCCCCGAAGAAACCGCCTAGTCATTTCTCTTCTTGGCTTCTTTTACAATCAGGCATGTTTTGTTCATTATAAATGTCCTGATGATGATCCCATGTATCTTTTCGAGCAATAGGGATCGAAACGTCGACACCCATGAGTGGTTTCATATTTATAACATTGAGCAATAAGATTGTTTATGTTCCACTCCAGGCGATACTGTGATTGATTTTTTACCTATAAACAGTACCCTGTCTTTGCTCTCGCTCTTTGCCTGATAGACACCCCTTTCACCCTTATGCTATTTTTCTGTTTCCTTCTTTTCATGTACGACACAGGCTTGTGTCTTGTGATTACGAATGTATTACTGAATTGAACATTGCTTCTTTATAAAATAAAATCCTTTCCCGGCTGGGTTTGGAAATTTTATAACACGTATAGTTTTCCATTGTGTTTCTATACAGCATTTGTGTGTTGATTTCGAAATAAGCTAAGAACCGTTTTGTTCACTATAACGGGGTAATCTTTGGACGACAAAGGGATTCGACAAATGGGATCTTATTGGCATTAGTCGGGTTGGAGACCTCTGGGTTAACGATACGAACAAAACCTTCGCTGAACTCCAACGAGAATATCAACTGAGTGATAGGGAACACCTCCGCTATATTCAGGTCCGTCATGCACTTGCGTCGGTGTTCCCGTCTGGGACCGTTATCCCGGAGTCCTCTCTCCTAGAGGATAGGGTGCTTGACGGGTATGTTCCTGATAGTACCATATCTCTCATTTATAAGAAGCTTATTAATGACCGCTCGGATCTTCTTGTGCAACTTCGTGGGGCCTGGACAGGTGATGGGCTGGAGTTGGATGATGAGGATTGGCAGGCCGCGATATCATCCCCTAAGGAAGTCGCGATTCCGGCACGTCTCCGGCTGGTGCAACTGAAGATTTTACACCGCGTCTATGTCACGGGTCCACGCCTGATGAGAATGGGCTATTCTTTGGATGGGTTGTGTAGACGCGGCTGCGGTATGCTTGCTACTTTTCTCCATATTCTATGGGATTGTCCGGATGTTGTGAAATATTGGAGACGTGTGCATGCTATTATGGAAGAGGTGACGGGTGTTTTGTTATTGCCTGAGGCCAGAAGGTGCCTCTTAAACGTTTGGGAGCCGAATGATTACAGCGTTGCACAGACTTAATGGGCCACCCTTGGCAACATGATTGCGAAAAGAGACATAGCCCAGTTGTGGGGATCCCAAAGGGCACCTCTGGTTTCGACATGGAAAGAAAACATGGATTGGTTCATGTTTAGAGAAAAAACTGTATACATAGCCCGTGGCAGGCCCAAGAAATGGGGGAGGATATGGGGTCAATGGAATGCGTACCGTGGAGAGGTTTGCACCCCCCCTTTCGTAGACACCACATATATTCCTCCGTCCCCGTGACCGTACATTCCTTGCATCCGTCTTCTATAATGTAGAGTTTGCTTGCTCACTCTTGACCCCCACTTCCGTCCCTTAAGATTCTTTGTCCTTTCTCAAACTAGCCTTTTGACTGGGCTGCTCCCCCTGCTACTTGAGACGGCCACTTATATTATAGCTGTGACCTCGGATTTTTGTTTGTATGTTTGTTTTTAAAATGTAAAATGTGAAACCTTTCATTTATCCTCCTGCAGGCCTTTTGATCCTCGCATAGCTATATAGTATCACTGCCGGACCCCAGGGTTGTCGGATGATGAGCTGTGTACTATTTCTGTTCACAATATTTATTGTACCTGACCGGCCCCTGTGGTTGTAGGTCTGTATTTGTATTATTTTTTGCTTGTAATAAAGGTTTTTTTTTATAAAAAAAAAGGTATTCTCGTTGTTAGGAGAGAACATTAACTCAGATAGGCTGGCAAAGAATTTGTCTACAACAGTAGATGAAAGTTGGACCATGTCCGAAAAAGTAGAAATAGTGCATATGTGAGATGCATTGCCGTCATCGGTGTCTAGATCAGCAATGGTCACAGAAGATTGTACCTGTGTGCTGCTTTCATCTTGTACCTCACCGCCACCTAGTCGTAATGGTGAGGTCTCAATGAATGCCATCATCAGAATAGGTAGCCGCTGGGGACAACACGTTGCATGAGCCGTTACCGAACCAAGCAAAGTATCGACATCCATAGGTACTGCTGATGGGAGTGTGAGACAGACGTCTAACATGCATTCTTCTCCACAGAGCAGGCATCGTAGAACAGGTAGGATGCAATCTTGCCAGATTGGTCTGAATGAAAGAAACCAGGTAGTATTCAGATCTCTTAGCCTAGCCAAGCCGAGGAATTTAGTAATCCGATCTCGGTATCGCATTGCTAGGATCGTTTCTTCCATTGTAGCCTGAGTTTTGTCTGTGACTTGACTTGCCATATCGGAGCTGAAGGAACAAAAATAAGATTCCTGCTACGAGTCCCAATATGAGAGGCACGCCGCCGAACACAGAGTGCACGAAATTCGGGAAGATGCCCAGGACTGCTTGAAAGGGTGCTAACAGTCCCGAATAAATTGTCTTAAATACATGTGCGATGCCACTGGTATCAGACATGTTCAAGATTTGACTTAACATTTCTACGAAATGCACGGGCCATTTGTTGATAATAAGGTATGTATCTCTACTGCTGTCCTTGCGACTTGCAGATCGCACGTTTCTCTAGACGAGGTTAAAGGCACAGTTGTTTGTAAAAGAATGGACTTCATTCTGCTTAAAGTATCAATTTGAATAGAAGAGATATTCAGAGAAGGCCATATTGTTGCCTCCTTGTCTGGTTTGCTGTTTGGATACAATACTTGCATACAGCATGTGCCCCTGGATGTAACACTGACGAGATAGGCCCTTCCTGGCCACAACAGCGGCGGTCATTTAACATAATGTAACTGCCGTTGGAAAGTTGTCTGAAAAAAGGCTCTATTTGTGTAGCAGGGGTGCCATGAAGGTGGCATGAAAGGTTATTTGATGAACCTTTGCAGGCTCCATGCAAGTTAATGCCTTGGCACAGAAGTGTACCGCTTAGTGAATTTTTACAGTTGTTACGTCTAAGAAATACCTTTTTTTCCGCAAACTATAACATCTATGTGTGTAAGGTAAATTCCAGGTTGACTTGATGTACCCTTTACCCAACCTTTCATACAGGCCCGCTGGTATATGCTTTTGGCAATATTGAAACTGAAAAGTCGTTATCGGAATTGTAATGGTGCCATGTATTATCCATTCAATTACAGGTCTTTCGGAGATTGTAAATGGTAATCTTTCAATTTTTTCAATGCTTAGCACCGTATAGTCTGCCCCTCTTTGTGCCAAAGAGATTTGTTTATCTTTAAGGTTAAAGACAGAAAACAATGACATTGTGTTGATTAGACGCCTTGGCACGTAGCCTGACCGGAGATTTTGTAACGTCCAGCCTAACTGTACAATAGAATGTAATTGGGACTGGCCATGTTGTAACTTTAGCATATCCTGTTCTATTATATCAATAGCAGATGATACAATGCTATTCAGCGAATAAATTCTGGAGGACAGAGTCATTAACCCATTGTCCATCACCTAAAGTGATTTTTCCAAATTAATACGATCAATTTCTCGTATTTTTTCAGCAGTTTCATTTTGCTTTTCTTTCCAAGCTTCGTTGTAAGCAGCATATATACCAGTGAATATGAAACGTTTTTGACGCTGTTTGCGAGGTCCTGATAAGAAATCTCGCAAGTCAGCACCTTCTTTAGGTAAAGTCAAGTGTTGCTTTATTTCAGGTAGTGTGGATTTCTGTAGCCATTCGAGGCATAGTTTTCCTACACTGTATGTTGTTATTATCCCTGGATGTTGTCTCTGGGAATATCTTGGACCTGGTCTGTCCGGTTTGAACCCCTGTGTTTTGTTCAGGAATCTATCTTGACAGTTATTAGTGTCTGTGGGCCAGATCAACCATTTTCTCCAATCAGGATTAGTTCTGTTTTGGTGTAAAATATGGGATACGTCTATCTCCACATCTGTAGTGCTATTACTATCAGTTATGGGTTTCGGAATAGACGTTTTTTTAAGTCCTTTATCCTGGCTAAGCCAAGACAGGTTGTTTGTTGAATGGTGTCATTCAGGAACATTATTTGTTCTGGGATCATGCAGGCTCTAAATAATGATTCTATACCTTGTACCTGCCAGTCTTTTGTACCCCAGACAGTTTTTGTCTCAATGTTGTTTTCCAAAAACCAAATGTAGACAATTTTTCATAACATTTTGTAGAATATATCAGTTTAGTATTTGTCAACATGTTTTTCATTTCCTGTCGTATTCATAATTTTAAAATAAAACATTTCTGGATCAATGTTATTAAAACCTGAGAAGTATGGGAATTTCTCATAAAACGTTTTCGAGTTGCCTTTTGGCGGTGTTGGACAATGTTCCCATTGATTATAAGTAACAACATTTCTAGGATTAGCAGATTTATGCAAATAGTGGTGCCCATAATGATTAAAGCAATACAATTCTTCATAATCTGATGAACCTTCTAAATAATCATGTTCTGTAAATTTTGCTGACATTTTTAAGTCTAACATCATCTTATTAATACTTTCAAAGTCCCAATCATCAGAGAAAGTACTAGGTGATACAAAGTCACTTAAAGAAACCTTGAACTGATGTCGATATTTCAATAGTTCAACCGGGCAATAGATGTCGTAATCAGTTGCGTACCACGCTACACCACCAGGTATAGGAATGGCTGTGATGTTCACTGATGATAGTTCTCTTTTTTCAATATGAGATGATCTGTGAGGCTTTAGAACCAAGTTGATGTTCTGACTTGCTGTGTCCATTGTACTGTATTTTTCATCAATCATTCTTCCCAAGCTTAAAACCAAAATGAGCCAGAGCAGGAGGAAAAGTACACCTAACACAATCCACAATTCAATCCATGGTGAAATCAGATATGTTTCTCCAAGTTGATGAAAGAGTTCTGTAATTTTGTCTTTGAAAGTTTTATTTGCTGGCTTGTCTTCATGTTCACTTGGATCATCAGAAAATAATAATAATAATACAGAGTTTTATAAAGCGCGAACAGCTACCTCACGAGGAGGTGTCCCGGCGCTATAGCAACAGTGTTGTGCCTGTTTAGGTAGAAAGCTGGAGTCTAACGTGGTGCCTAGCGTGGTTGGGCAAACAGCCAGGTTTTCAGTAATCGCTTGAAACATGCTTCGGATGGAGCCTGTTGGAGAGCAGGGGGTAGCGAGTTCCATAGTGCCGCCACATTGGCCGAGAAGGTGCGTCCACCTAACCTGGCTCTTTTTGCTCTAGGGGCTGTAATGCGTACACTGTTGTTGGATCTAAGGGACCGGGCTTGGGTGTATCTTGGTAGTCTAGCTTTCAGGTAATTTGGGCAGTTGCCGAACAGAGATCTAAAAGCCAGGGTGAGTGCTTTAAATTTTATTCTGCTTGCCACTGGTAACCAGTGAAGGGAAAGGAGATGCGGAGAGATAGAGTGTTTGTAAGGAATCCTCATTAAAAGTCTCGCAGCCGCATTTTGGACCATTTGGAGTTGTAGTATAAGATACTTTGGTAAGCCCAGATACAAGCCATTGGCGTAATCCAGCCTTGAAGTAACTGTGGCATGGATTACAGTTTTTCGGCAGCTAGTTGGTAAAAATCGGAGAATCTTGCGGAGATTTCTCAATTTGCTCATGCAGCAACCTGCCACTTGCTGGATGTGTGAAGCAAATGACAGCTTGTCGTCCCACCGGACTCCAAGATTTCTTGCTGAGTGGCTGGGCGAGGGGGCGTGTCCCATCTCTGCCGGCCACCATAGTTCAGATGGTGGAGGGGGGCTTTTTCCGAAAAAGATCACCTCTGTCTTGCTGGCATTGAGTTTTAGTTTATTGGTGTTCATCCAGCAGGCCATTCTTGTAGGCACCCCTTCAGACTCAGAAAGGATATCTCTGACACCTCTGAATATGGGAACACCAGCTGGGTGTCATCGGCGTATGAAATTGCCTTGATCCCCCAGTTGGCAATTAGCGTGAAGAGTGGAGCAAGGTAAACATTAAATAGGAGTGGGCTCAAGGCCGAACCCTGGGGGACACCAGAGCTGAGGGTTTTTGGAGAAGAGGAGACATTCTTTAGAGCCACCTTCTGAGTCCTTTGAGTCAGGTATGATTGTATCCACTCCAAAGCCTGGCTCTGGATGCCTAGCTTCGCCAGTCGCAGCAGCAGAATATTGTGGTCGACCGTATCAAAGGCGGCCGACAGATCCAGGAGCACCAATATAGCTGAGTCTCCCGAATCCATCGACCACCTCACTGACTCGGCCACCTCAATTAGTGCTGTTTGAGTGCTAAAGCCGGGTCTAAAGCCTGATTGTGTCTCGTGTAATATTTTGTTTTGCTCAATAAATTGATTCAATTGGCGCTGGATAACTTTCTCAAGCATTTTGCCTGGTGCTGCCAGGAGGGAGATCGGGCGAAGATTGTTGAGGTCCTTGGGGTCCCCATTTGGTTTTTTCTTTAAGGGGAGTAGAGTAGCATGTTTCCAGATATTCGGGAATGTCCCCGAAGAGATGGATGAATTCCATATATGCTGAATAGTGGGGGCCACGGAGTTGGCTATGCGACTCCAAAGTTTGGGAGGGCATGGGTCGTCCGGCGAGCCCGATTTGCATCGGCTGAGTTCTAGCTTAACTGTACTCAGGTCTATCGGAGCAAATTGTGTCAAGATAGCGGGGTCCGATGTAGTGCCAGCTAGATCGTTTTTTTCCGTGATCTTCTCTGGGCCAAAGGACTCATAGACTTTCTTTATTTTAGAGTCAAAGAAGTCAGAGATGCTATTACAGAATGAGACCGATGGGAGGACATCCCTCTCAACACTCATAGGTTTAAAGAAAGACTGTACTATTTTGAAAGTTTCCCTACTTGGGTGTTCAGCTTGCTGAATAGAGTTCGCATAGAACTGTTTTTTTGCTTTTCTAATAGCTCTATGCAATTTTTTGGATGCTTCCTTATAGTAAGTCTTCTGTAGAGGTTCGTAGTTTTTCCTCCATAAGCGCTCCAGTTTTTTGCAATCTGATTTTTGTAGTCTAAGCTCCTGAGAGAACCAGGGAGCAGATGGAGAGTCTCGTTTAGATGTAGCGGCCGTCGCCGGGGCAATATATGTTACCATATTGCCAATCCAGTCATTGAGTAGTCGGGCATCCGTCTCCACATTGGAGGTGAGGGTCGGAGGGTTCTGGGCAAGAACTGGACCCATGATATCGGGGACTAGTTTGCTCCATTGTCTTTTCATAAAAGAGCACTTGCTTGGCACCGGTTTATCAACTGTTATTTTGATTAGGAATGGTATCAGAAAATGATCTGACCAAATTAGAGGTAGCGGTATATTTGCCGACACGTTTGGAATGTTGGTTATTATTAGGTCAAGCGTGTGGCCCGCTCTGTGTGTGGGGGCCTTATTAACGAGTCTGAGGTTAGCTGAGATCAATGTAGATCTCAGTAAATCTGCTGAAGGACAATCTGCCCTGTCCATGTGAACGTTGAAGTCTCCGACAACAAGAAACTGAGGGTGAAGGAGGGAGCTTTGTATGATCATATCCATCAGAGTAGTGAGGTTGGATTCTTTCCCCCCCGGAGTCCTGTAGATAACTAGTCCTGCTAGGGATAGCTGAGATCCCACCTGGAAGTAGAAGTGTAGTCCCTCTAGTCCCTGGGTGTATATGGGGGCGGAGGAGGTGAGTGTGAGCTGTTCTTTAAATATAACTGCCACTCCCCCCCTCTTTTATCACCTAGTCGATTGGAGAAACAAATTTTATATCCAGAGGGGATAGCCAGTGCAATGGCAGTCATGTTATCATCGTTAAGCCAGGTTTCTGTTAGAAACAATATGTCCCATTGGTGACCTTCCAACAGCAGCCATATATCATCTGCATGCTTTGCAAGGGATCTACAGTTCACAAGTCCCGCGCTAAGGTTTTTACTGATTGGTGGCTTGGATTTAGTAGATCCTCCAGCCTTTGTACTGGCCGGTATGCCTAGTTGTAGCCCACATGTCCTACAGGTATAAGGGAGAGTGGAGGACCCAAGATCGATGCTGTGTGCACAGGTTTCCGCCAAAGTATTGAGAGACCATAGGTTATCCCTCGACCAGACAATTCTATCTATTTGAGCGCTCTCACCGTCAGCGTGTCCGGCCCCGGCCGCGTTCTGGTCGCGGACGGGCGTAGACGGGCTTGCCTTAGGCGCGCAAACGGCGTGCCCGCTGCGCGACCGAGATATGCACATAATTTGTACCGTTGCAGGTGGGGGAGGAGTCGGCTTGGGGGCGTGGCCTAAGCAGGGGGCATGGCCTCCGCTCGTGGCAAGGGCGCGAGGGAGCGCTGCTACGCTGTGACTGCTTGCCAGCAACAAGTGAGTGAAATTTTAAAAACTACACAAGTATTCTGTGACAGTTTAAAGTTTAAAACACAATTCAATCTGTGACACTCAAAGTTTTAAAAAAAGATGCCTCGCTCCCGGCTTTCCGCCTCAGGAGCACAACTCTGAAATCTGCCTGGCGCCCAAAATCGACGCCTTTGTAGTGGTCGGATTGGGGGCGTGGCCTAAGCGGCTTGGGGGCGTGGCCTAAGCAGGGGGCGTGGCCTCCGCTCATGGCGAGGGCGCGAGGGAGCGCTGCTACGCTGTGACTGCTTGCTAGCAACAAGTGAGTGAAATTTTAAAAACTACACAAGTATTCTGTGACAGTTTAAAGTTTAAAACACAATTCAATCTGTGACACTCAAAGTTTTAAAAAAAGATGCCTCGCTCCCGGCTTTCCGCCTCAGGAGCACAACTCTGAAAAGTCATCAAAATTGATGAAGTAGCCAGATGCAGTTCTGTCAATTATTGGAATTGCTTCCGGATTTTCATTAATCTTTGGATCTTCCTTTGTCATATTAGTATAGTCAAAGGCTACATCATTTTAGACGGGTGTTTCATGATGAGCTGTTGCAATTTGGGTTTCAAGAGGTACAAGTTCCATGGCTTTGTTGCATAGTCCTTTTTTATTCACTGCAGGTTTATCAATTGTGATAAGTCTCTCAGTTTGAACCTCTTGGATTGTAGCAAGGTTTGGTCTTCTGCTACATTTTGGGAGTCCACTGGGTCTACTACTTATTATTGGCCACATGATTGTGGTTTTACCAGGTCGATTGATACAACTCTGTTCTCCTTTTTACCAGCAAGAGGCGGTAGTACTACTGATCTTGTTCCGCTGATTGCTAAGCCAGGTACTGCTTTTCTGTAAGAAGGCCCAAATTCCTTCTTCACCGCGATCTTTTCTCTGACCAGATCCCCAATCTCCAGACAGGTCTTGCTGTGACAGGTGGTTTTTCTTCAGTGGCCGTTGGCTTTTTCTTTGTGTTACTTAGACTTCTTCTTGTTTAGTTTAAGTCCTGTAAAACAGCCAAACGATCTTTGATGTCAAAAGTTTTTTGTTCCACCACTGAAGTCTGACTATCGAGGTCTTCGATTATCATTCTTGTACCAAACAAAAGTTCATACGGAGTGATTCCACCCAGAGAATGTTTTGGCAGATTATTAAGACTACGTTGGACACTTATTAGATGTTTGACCCACCCATCACCCGAACCTAATACCCTCGCTGTTATAGATTGCTTTATGTCACGTTTTTTTCTCTCCACTACCGCATTTCCCTCAGGATGGAATGGATTAGAGTACCGCAATGCAATGCCCAAGCTGGCCATGGCCTCCTTGTAAGCTCGAGAGCTAAACGCAGGACCCTGGTCAGAATGTAGCATGCCAATTGCGTATGTGCCGATAAAGACTCGCAAATCTTTTATAACAGTTCTGGCATCAGCCGAGCGCGGGGGCCACATCCAAATGAATCTCGTGCAGGAATCCACTGCGACCATGATATATTTATAGTTGCCATCCCTTTGTAAGGGACCACAGTGGTCCAGGTAAACACATGCTAATGGTTTATCTGAGATTAGAAGGGGCGTCTGTGCTGGTCGTTTCACTGTTGATACCTTCATTTTCTGGCATATTTCACATTCTAAAACATAGTTTCTAGTCTGTTTTCTCATGCAAGGCCACCAGTATCTCTGTTTTAATAATGATACCGTGGCGGAAATACCATCATGTGCAGAAGCGAGCCCTTCATGTGCCGCTAAAATTAGTCCTAACCTGTGTTCCATGTTTGGAATTGCTCTATCTCCCACTCCAGGGAGTACAGCAAAAGGAACATTATTTGCATCAGTTTTGTATGAGTACTTTACTGGAGTGCCTTTCGGGAGTGTCTTACCACTTTCTTTTACTGAAGCACTAACAGCTTGCATTATCTCGCTGTCTATTTTTGTTTTTGACTGGGTAATGGCAGCTACGGAAGCCGTTTGCACAGCTGCTTTCGCGGTCTCGTCAGCCAATGAATTCCCTGCAACATGAACGCCATCACGTTGATGACTCAGTGTGTGAATCACGTGAGTCTTTTGTTGTTCTTTCTGTAAAAGAACTACTTGTTCCCAAAGCATTTTACGCTTGATTGTGCCACCTTTTGCATCTTTGAAACCGTTTTGAACCCAGTTCTGCAAATATTCATTGTAAGAATGGACGCAATAATACGAATCGCACACTATTAGTGTGGGGAATTTGAAGTCGGTATTTTCAAGCGCCATCTTAAAAGTCTGTAGTTCAGCTTGCTGAGCTGTACAGTCTCCAAGTGATTGAGTTTTAGTGACCAGGGGTCTAGATTTTTCTTCGTGCCAATGACCTTTAACAATCGCGCACGCAGCACTATATGTATGTTTACCCCCAACTGCGGGTTGTGCTGAACCGTCTGTATATATTATACAGCCGTAATGTTCTAGGGGCATGATTTCAGTTGGCAGAGGACATTCATATTCGTATTGGAGAAATTCTTGCGTTTTTAAGTTATGATCAAATTCATATACTACGTCTGATGCAGCAAGAGAATTAACCCATTGTATCCATTTTGGATCTAATGCCATAGCATTTGGAATGCTCGGTCTTGTTACTGCCTCAAAGGCTGATACTGTTGTTAAAACAGATATGCTATTCCCTTGGACTTGGGCTCTTTATATTGCTACTGCACTTTGGACCGCAGTCAGAATTTTTTCAGTAGAACTGAATTTCATTTCAGCTTGTGTATGCAAGTGTGATTTATAAGCTATTGGTACAGTTTCTCCCTCATTAGAGGTCAGGTACGTAAATCCGGATCTTCCTGGGATGACTCGGATTACAAGGTTGCGTTCGTTTGCGCGTGTTTGAAGTTTTGTTTTAGTTAACATGTCTGTTTGTATTGATCGTAAAATTTTTGTGTGTTTCTGTGTCCAATTTATTGGTTTGGAATCAGGTTTTATTAATTCGTAGAGAGGTTTAACCCTCTCTGCGTAGTTTAGAATGTAAGTTCTTCCGAAATTCAGGAAGCCTAGAATTGATTGTAGGTTTTTCAGCGTTTTTGGAGCTTGGAGTACTGCACACTTCTCTAAGAAGTTGTCTGCTAGGCTTTTGCCTTCACTTGATAGTTCATATCCTAAAAATAGGACTGTGAGGTGGACAATTCGTGATTTTTTTAAGTTGAATTTGTACCCTTCAGATGCAAACCCAAGTATAATGGTGTTCACTCTTTTCAAGTGTGTCTCCAAGTCATCGTCTGTGAGATAGATGTCATCGACATAAGATAATACCTCATCATCATACATTTGTAGTAATTCTGTTACCCTGGCTGAAAATAATCCTGGGCTGGTCTTGAGTCCCTGGGGGAGACGACAAAATTGCTTATGGGCCCCCATACAGGAGAAAGCGGTCAAATACCTGCTTTCTGGTGCAATGTTTTGACAGAAGAAACCATTTGAAATATCTAATGTCGTTTTATATTTTTTGCGCACAATGTTATTCATTAGTGCTGTACTGGGTGAGTTTTGTACTGCAAATGTTTTGCAACAAGAGTTTAGGTGTCTGTAATCCAAAACTAGACGATATGAATCATCTGGTTTGAAGACAGGAAACAAAGGGTTGTTCATTTGAGAGGTGCATGTTTCAATCACCCCCTGGTATTCAAGTTGATCTAAGATCTCCCTGACTTATTTTTTAGCTTCTTGCTTAACAGGATACTGCCTCTGTGCAGTAGGTTGATTTTTTAACTGAATTTTATGGTGAGGAGAATCCTCATTCCATCCTACATGATTTTTATATAATGCAGGGGCTTGGGTAACTGCCCATTTTCTAGCATATGTGTATTTTTTATGAATTGGAATGTGATTTGAGAAGGCAGGCATAATCATTTCTTCGCCATGTGGGCACTCCCTGACAAACTCTGGGGGCCAGTCTTTTTCTGCTAGAAGGATATCATAGCCTTTAGATAGATTCTCCCAAAAGAGACCTCTTATTTTCCTAGTTTTGTCCCCCTCTGTACGTAATGTTATTTCAGATAATTTATGGGGTACACTAATTCTAGTGTCTGCAGTTTCCGCCTGAATGTATTCATTTGTGTCCACTGTCTCCAGAAGATTCATCAGGATCTTGCGAGCTATGGTCACTTCTGCTGCGCTGTCTAGCATTGTCTGGGCCCATTCTCCGTTTTTGAATTGTGTCCTCAGAATCCTCGGCATGTTTTATGTTAATACTACCTACCTTTTTTGGGGGAAATTGTAATTTTTTACTTTGATGAGCAGGTTCCTTGTCTTTGGACTTGACGCGCTCTTCTTTATGTTTTAACCGTCCTCTTCTTTCCGATTTCTGTGAGGAAGTCTGAAAAGATCGAGAGGGACGTGTATCATTATCTTGATATCTGTCAGGTTTTCTCAAATTATCCCTATTTCTAAGGTTGTATCTTTTTTCAGAGGGCTCCCGTTGTGGAGACCTGTCCCCTCGTCCTGGAGATCTATTTCTCCGTTGGGGAGACCTTCCTCTGGACTGAAACTGTTTTTCGTTGGGAGTGGTTTGTTTATTACCCTCCCACTTATTTTTTGAAGTATTGAGATTATTCTTAATAAAGCTTTTTTCATGATTTTCAGTTAGATGTGGGTTTAGTGGTTTCCCTCCCAAACTATCTCTGCCTAATACTTCATAGCACTTTTCAATTATTCTGGCAAGTTCAAAAGGTTGCTCTGTTACTTCTGTTTCTTTTAGTTTTTGGCGGATCGCCACAGATGCTGCTTCTCCTTTTATGTTGGCTAGTAATATAGCTTGCTTAAAGTCTTTCAGTAATTTCATACCTAGATTTAAAGCAGGCTCCGGACCGTATTCATTTTGAATCTGTCTTAGTACGCCTGGTATAACCGCCATGGACGGAACACCATGTGTTTTTTTGTATATTGAAGCAAAGACTGTTCCCCAAGTGTCACAGTCCTCCACATGTGGTGCGATCCCCATTGGTAGACAGATTGTCAGAATTCTGTGTTTTTCATGAGGTGTAGTATCAGGAAATACTGCCTCTATTTGAGTAATTTTTTTAGGTAACCAAAACGAAATTTGTTCCCGTTTTGCTGGTAGTTTGCCAATGACTGATTGTATAGTCTGTGGTGTAATTTTATTTGTGTTCCCCTGGTGAGGGGTGTGCTGTGGAATTTTTATTGCTGGTAGGACTGTTAAAGTCCGCATGACATATCGGACCAATTGTCTATGTATTTTGATTAATTGTTTTAGCTGAACTAAAAGTTCTCCGTTTGACATTCCTTCAATGTCAGGATGTGGTGTATAGCTGGCTAGAACCGGCCATGTTGCTCCTGGTCTACCTAGTAGACCGAGCCTGGTGATGTGATTTTGATGTTTTAGGGCGCCATTAAACCAGAGCTGATGCTCTTGGTAAGTTAGTGAAATTTCAACGTCATCGAAAGGGACGTATTCCGCTGGATGTTCCTCTGTTTTATAGTAGTGGAAATCGTGTGTCACAGCATTTGCTGCTGGAAAATAAATCCATGAATAGAATACCTCTGTCTGCCGATTTTCATATGCCTCTACCACAAATATGACTGTACCACCTCTTGATGACACTCCATTATTTATAAGATTGTAAGTTACACTCTTTCTTACATTGACCGGGATTAGTATTGCATCTGGGTCATTTTGTTGGAGACTTGTGTCTTCCGCTAAAAGTTGAGCTGCTATTCTAGCTCTCTCTCTTTGGTCTTCACTTTCCGACATTTTTGCTGACAGAAAGTTTGCAGAGCAAGTTTTCAAGGAAACAAAGATTAGGTGCACAATATTTTGGAACACTGTATCCTTCAACGTTGACTAAAACAAAAACTAATTCATAGGATTCTCATCCTACTTAGTCCTGGCGGATATTAACCTTTTACCCACTCCAGACGTCTATTGGAGTTTTTACGGGAAAAGGGATCTATGTGAAAAGCACGACTGAGTTACTCTAGTATCTAGCGTTAAATTATCGCCTTACCAAACGTTGGGCGCCATGGAGTGTAGTTCCTATATTCCCAATAGGCTCTGCGCATTGGAATAACATAAACGGTAGTTTAGACGTAGGACTTAGGTCGACTAGGTCTCTATTGAATATGTTAGACTTAATTATGGATGCCAGCTAGCTCAGAGGTCACTAGAAACTTTCTCGAGTACCCAAGAAGGGATTAGTTTCTGACAACCGCATAAACATGACAACTTTGCTCCCTCCAGAATAAGGAGTATACCTCCAGAGTCGCGGAAACAATAGATAGCTATTTTACTCAGTCAATCGTGCATGCTTAGTTTCACCAGAAGTGCAGAGAAACAGATTGACGGGCGTTTTCAATAAAATTGTTTATTTATTGAGCAGTCTTCTTTCTCATGCAAGAGAAGTGAATTGCTACAATTGCAATACTTGTTGTAAAGTAAAGTGCGTACAGTAAAAGGAGTATTACAAAGTAATACTGTAAAAGCATGGTATGGTTTCTAAGCCATACGGTGTTTAAAATGGGTACAATACATACAATGATAAAATAAGTACTAAACATACTCAACTGGTGCTTCTAAGATACGCCTACCCCGGTGTACCTAACCTAAGCCTAGTACATGGGAAGGAGTAAATGAGATATAGTTTGAATTTAAATAGTTTCTGCCAAGAATCTAAATCAAGAAATCTCTAAGGGTCTAATCAGCTCTGTACCTTGGTTATAGAATGAAGGAGGTCTTGTATCTCTTTCTCAAGACTCGATATCCCAGCAACCCGCAAGGGTGACAGGGAAACACTGGAGCTGGATTTCTCGGCAGGAGAAAAGACAGCGTCTCTCTCAGTGCGTCAATGGGAGGGTCGGCTTCCTTCGGCACTCGCTTCAGCAGGGCGTCGGGCAAGTAGATAGCCGATCTGCTCCAAACCACTGTGTGTTTGGCTAGGGCAGATGCTGGCATATTTATACCTGGAAGGTGCCGAGTTTGACGTAAGGGTGGATATAAGACGTCACTAAGAACTCGTTGTTCTTTCAGGACTTCAGGAGTTCTAGGACAAATCAATACAGAAGCAGGGGGAATTCCCGGGCTGCTGGAGGCTTGGTTTGTTTAAGAACACGTTGTGCTTTCTAGGAGTCTATGAGAGTAGCCTTGCCGTATTTGGACTGCATTGGCTATGCCTTAATATGGGTATGATTCTTATGCCTATATAAAGATATTATTTGATATAACCACATAAGGGCATAAATCGGGAATATTTAATTAGAGTCCTAGATTTGTCTACAACAACACATGCCCTCAAAAAGCATAGTTAGGGTCTGTGTTTCACATAAAGCCAGTCAGTAGACCACTTTCTGTTTTAACACAGAAAAAGAGTCTAGTCAAACTAATGATGCAGAAAATCTTGGTTCACTACCACCACCACTGTATGTGACTTACCCAGGGCATAGGCAGTAGTCCTATGCTTTCTACAAGGGTATGCTTAGTGCGCCCCTCCAGGCCACAGAACAGGTTGTGGACCTTGCATTACCAGAGACATGCTTAGGCCTCTGCACGCAAACTTGATTAGCGTAATGACATGCCAAAACAAAAGTGAGGAGTCCTCCTTCCTTGGTCATGAGGAACTCAGAACTGGAAGAAAGTGGATTGGTTTAGTTCTCAGTTTAGTACTCATTTTCCAGATATTCCCAAACAAAAGTTTGGGAAAAGATGTTGCACTATGGCCAGAGCTGCTGACTTTGGAATTGGGGAACCTGGTGGGTCTTGGCATTGGCTCAACATCCTGTGATTCTGGGTAGATCACTTAATCTTCCCATGCCAAAAAAACAGAAAATGAACGGTTCCTTGTATAATGTAACTTGTGCTCATGTAAAGTGTTACATTACCTTTGGGTCAAGTTTGCACTATATAAACCTGCAAACAAAAAATTCAGGATCCCAGCTTCACATGCACTTAGGTTCTCTGTAAAGATGTACATGCCTGTTTACAATGCAGGGGTCATAGTGAGGTCAATATGTATAACCTTTTGCAGTGCAAGACAGGGCAAATTTGTGTAACTCACTGCAAGCTAAGGCACACTAAATCTGGTAAGTATTAGGAAACCACCATTATTACTATGGTAAGTTAATTGTGATATCAAGAGACCAAGAGGCCTATTTACAAGAATGTCATGCAGTGAAGCACAGCATGTTGACTCACGCAGTGCATCGCAGCACACCACCTTTCTGCGCTGCACTGCGCGACAGGGAAAGGGCAAGAATGCACTGTATTTGAAGTAATAAAGCACATTCCTAGCTTTTCTCTCTGTGCCTGCAGCCTTTTGGGAGCCTAGCTTCAACACAGGCACCCTTTCATCATTGGGCAAGGTTGCCTGTGTTGCATGCAGGATTGTTTTTGTGAAAAGTGACACCTTCATGCACAAAAACAATCCTGAGAATGCATCAAAAACCATGGGAGTTGCATAGGAACGCCCGCGTAACCCCCATGGAACGCCCCGCTAGCGCAGAGTAAGACAACGCTGCGATTTGCGCTGCATTTGACTTACTCCAGATTTATGGAGCCACTCAAGGCCATTCAAAGTGGTTTTGCATTGCATCAGGAATCACATGTAAGGTGGGCACAGGTTAACTGATAGGATATCGATGGTAAAAACATTGATGGTAAAAATATTGAAAAAAATATAGATAGTAAAAATATTGACTCCCTATACTTAAACAATTAAGTACAAAACATGGCATCAAAAATATCGAAGTTAAAACTACAGATGTAAAAAAATTGATTAAAAAATATAAATAATAAATATTAAGGGGTCCATTAGGATGGCGAACGGACTTAGTCCGCCTGCCATCCCAGTGCAAAACGGGACCGCCCGCCATAGGTGCGGCAGTCCCGCCTTGACAATTAGGATGCGCCCGCCACAGTGGCGGGCGCATCCTGTATTTTTACCATTGCGGCGGGCGGTGCAGAAAGAGCCGCCCGCCGCAATGGTAAAAATGCACGTTGTGCATTTCAAAGCACAACATGACAGGCGCCGCGCGGTGGATACCATAAGTACCCCCCATGTGCACCTCCCACCCCCCGGACTCCCAGGGGGCCCGCAACGGGCCCCCGCAGGGAGTCTCCGCATGCCGCATGCTTCATGCCTTTCCATGGCGGCATTGCCTCCACGGAAAGGCATTGGAAAATGCCCATCATAATATGGCTGACGGTGTCTGACAGACACCGCCACCATATTATTCCTTTTCCGCCCCGGCCGCAAGGCGACGGGGCGGAAAAGCGGCGGACGGTCTTTCCGTCCGCCGAGGCCCCCCCGCCATATTAATATGGCGGGGGGGGAAACGACTGTGGATGTCGGGCATGTTGCCCCTGCCAGGCTGGCGGTGGCTACCGCCAGCCTGGTGGGGGCAATCCGCCCGACATCATAATGGGCCACTAAGGATTAATATTATCTTTAACAAAATGAATTACATTTAAAATACAAAAATTTAACCTAACCTAACAAATATAAACACGCATACATAATAATTTATACAAATACATATATTTACTTTAAAATAATTTATTAACTATTACCTTTATTTAATTTTTAAACTTTTGAAATATATAAAACTAAAATATATAAACATATCAATAGTGTAAAAATAAAAAAAAACATTCTATAATTATTTAAATCATTGAACTATTAAAGCAAAATTAAAACGTACATTTCACAATAGAATAAATACAACAGTAGGGAAAATGTTGGATAGCGAAATAATAATTAAATGTACTATTCCACCTGCAATGAGTGCAACAGTAGGGAAAGTATTGGATAGCGGAGGGGTAAAAATGACTATTCCCACTCCAGTGAGTAGAACCGTAGGGAAAGTGCTGGATACCAAAGGGGTTAACAATATTATTCCCACTCCAGTGAGTGCAACAGTAGGGAAAGTGCTGGATAGCGAAAGGGTAAAAATGGCTATTCCCAATCCAGTGTGTGCAACAGTAGAGAAAGTGCTGGGATGCGGAAGACTGCAAATTACTATTCCCACTCCAGTGAGTGCAACAGTAGGGAAAGTATTGGATAGCAGATGGGTAAAAAATACTATTCCCACTCCAATGAGTGCAACAGTAGGGAAAATTCTAGATAGCGGAGTGGTAAAAATTGCTATTCCCACTCCAGTGCGTGCAACAGTAGGGAACGTACTGGATAGCAGAGGGGTAAAAATTACTATTCCCACTCCAATGAGTGCAACAGTAGGCAAACTATTGGACAGTGGAGAAACAAAAATTACTATTAACATTTAAACAATTAAAAAAAATTAAATAATCTTAAAAATAAGTAAATAATATTTTAAAAATATGCAATTAAATGTATTAAACATAAAAAGAACACATATTGTAATGTTAATTACATATAACAAAAAGATACAAATATTATTTTGATAAAATATTTAGCAAATGTTCACAAACAAACAAATTATTTCAAACATAAATGTATTTACTTAATTTCATACCCTATAACACCACACCAATAAAAAAAGACATCAACATTTTTATTTAAAATTATTTCCATAATTAACATAAATAATAATGATTTAAAAATATATTATTAATAAAAAAATACACATTCATTGAGTTCACATTCTTTAACACTATAATATCCACAACATTCACACCTAAAATTAATTACACAATTACAGTAATGAATTACTAATTAATTAATTTAAATGTATTAATAAATAATTAATATTTCACCAATAAAAAATAAATTACTTCCCACCCTTCACACCATTTACACCTGTAAACACCACAATACACCTAAAATTAATTACACAATTACCATAATGATTTACTAATTAATTAATTAACGAATAATTAATAATTCATCAATAAAAAATAAATTACTTCCCAACCTTCACATCATTTACACCAATAAACACCACAAAACACACCTAAAATTAATTACACAATTACCATAATTATTTCTAATTAATAATTTAAATTAAATCACAACTAATTATTAAACATATATTTATACATAATTTACACATTTAACACTATAACATCATAATTAAACACATATTAATAAATAAAAATGATTCAATACATTTTATATAATTAAATTACTTCCCACCCTATTCCCCTATAAACCCACAACCCGCTACGGAACTAAAAACGCAATTTAAGATAAATTAATAACTACTATAATTAATCAATGCCTTTTATATAATTAAATTAATTTTATATCATTAAATTACTTCCCACCCTATTCCCCTATAAACCCACAACCTTTCCGAGACAAGGCTCTGGAATGGACCACCTCCTTCCTCTCCGGCAGAACCCAAAGCGTCCGCCTCCCCCCGTTCCCTTCCGAAGCATCCGAGATCATCTGCAGCGTACCTCAAGGATCCTCCCTCAGCCCGACACTGTTCAACATTTACATGGCCCCGCTCGCACACGTCGCCCGACAGCACGACCTCAACATAATCTCCTACGCCAACGACACTCAACTGATCCTCTCCCTCACCAAGGACCCCATCACCGTCAAAGCCAACCTCCAAGAAGGAATGAAGCCTGTTGCCGACTGGATGAAGATCAGCCGTCTGAAGCTGAACTTGGACAAGACGGAGGTCCTCATCCTCGGCTCCAACCCATCAGCCTGGGAGGACTCCTGGTGGCCAACGGCACTGGGGGCAGCCCCGACCCCTACCGACCACGCACGCAACCTGGGAATCATCCTCGACTCAACGCTCTCAATGACCAAGCAAGTCAACGCCATCTCCTCCTCCTGCTTCAACACCCTCCGCATGCTCCGCAAGATCTACAGATGAATCCCGACAGATACAAGAAAGACAGTCACCCAGGCCCTCGTCAGCAGCAGACTCGACTACAGAAACGACCTCTACTCGGGAACCCCGACCAAGCTCATCAATCGACTACAACGCATCCAAAATGCCTCGGCACGACTGATCCTCAATGTACCACGACACGGCCACATCACCCTCCAACTGAGAAATCTATACTGGCTCCACGCACACAAGGCACTCCACAAGACCGACCCAGCCTACCTCAACAGACAGCTCTCCTTCTACACCCCCAACCACCAGCTACGCTCTGCCGACCTCTCACTCGCCATCGTCCCGCACATCCAAAGAACAACCACCGGTGGGAGATCCTTCTCCCACCTCGCCGCCAAGACATGGAACACCCTCCCACTGAGCCTACGACAGACCCAAGACCTGCTGACCTTCAGGAGGATACTAAAGACCTGGCTGTTCGATCAGTAGCGGCCCCCACCTTCCTCCCAGCGCCTTGAGACCCTCACGGGTATGTAGTGCGCTTAACAAATGACTGATTGATTGTTTGATTGAACCTGCTGAAGAACTAAAAACACAAAATTCAATGAAAAAATTAATAACTACTAAAATGTTAACACTTATGATAAAAATAAAAACAATTCTTTGTACAAAAAACAAAAATTACACACAAAAAATATATTTAAATATTTTTAACAACAATATTTTTCCAAATTATATTAAACACTTTGATATTTTTACATCAATATTACTTACCTAAAATCGATATTCTTGACCACGATATTTTGTCTGACGATATTTCTGACCCACGATATTTTTACCTCGATATTTGTGCAAGTGGATATTTTTACATCGATATTCTTACTCTGCACCGTTTGCACCACTCTTGCACCACGTTTCGTGGTGCAAGAGACGCAAACCGGATCATAAATAGCACCGCTAATTTCTGCTGTGTGTTGGAAAGCATGCGCATGTGTGAGTGTAGTTGAGGTTGTGTAGTGGGTATCCAAATGGTGTCAGGATGTAAGATTAGGCACTGACACGAGTGTGGAGGAGAAATGCATTAATGTGTCCGACACCCCTCCCCCAATGACTATTGTGTTTCAGTCGGTTTGAATATTACGTTTTAAGTTTGACCAATTTTGATGCTTAAGTAATGTGTGGAGTCATAAACACTTCATATGCCGCTCAATTTGTGATGCTGTTGGTACCTCCCAACCAGCAGCAGTAGGAATGCATTCACGCAAACTTACCACACCTCGGATTGGGAGGAAGGCCCACTTATGGGTGCCCTGAATAGATTTTAGCTATGGGGTGCAGACCCTAAAATTAACAGCTGAACTGCCATATTGTTAAACTGCCACAATCCTGGAAGTGCGCCTCGGGGCTAGAAGAAGACAATGGACCTTATTGTTTTAGAGTGGGGAATGAGGAAGTTTAGGTGACCTTACTAGCCAGACCAAACTAAGGGGGTCATTAGGATGGCGGATGGACTTGAATCCATCCTCTATCCTGTGGTAAACCAGGACCGTCCGCAATACATGCGGCGGTCCCGCGTGCCGAATCAGGATGTGACCGCCATCCTGGCAGTCGCATTTTAGTATTTAACATCACAGGGGATGCTGCTCACAGTGGCACCCGCAGCAAAGTGAAAAACCATGTTGTGCATTTCACTGCACTACATGGCAGGCACCACACAGTGTCTGCCAAGTAGTGCTGTGAAATGTAGGGGGGTACCACGGGTACCCCGTAAGTGCACCCTGACCTCCCCCCACCACATGGGGGCCTGCGACGGGTCCCCCAAAGTAATCCCTACATGCCTTTCCATGGCAGCCGTGCCGCCATGGAAAGGCCTGAATTTTCAATCATCATAATTTGGTGGACGGTCCTGCTAGGCACCGCCACCATTTTATGGGCCCTGGACTGTCTGCCAGGCAATATGAATGATTGCTTCTGGTGGACAAGTGGCGGACGGTCTTTCCATCCACCGCGGTAAGGAGATGATTCCCCTGCAATCCTAATTTGGTGGCGAGAAACTTGCAGACGGAAGGACTGCCACCACTAGGCTGGCTTGGCTTGGCTTCCACCATCCTAATCGATCCCTAGAGTCCATCAGTAGGTAATCACTTAGAGCTAGTACCTGATAGGGGCTCAGAGATTAAAGTAATGCAAATGACAAATGAATGAAGTGCCTCCTCAAAGACAAACCAAAACACAGGGGGTGAAACATCTCTTATTGGTCATTCATACACTGGGGTCTTTTCAAAGCTGAAGTCCCTTCTTTCCCATACTGCTGCTTACACCCCAGCAAAAGATGCGTCTGTTTCCAGATGTGGATGTATCTTTTTCCAGATGTGGGTGTTTGTTTCCAGATGGGGATGCGTCTGTTTCCAAATATTGGTGTGCCTGTTTCTAAATGTGGATGTACCTGTTTCCAGATGTGTGTGTCTGTTTCCAGATGTGGATGTGCCTGTTTCCACTGGTCCAATAGCCATTAGACAGGAAGTGACAATGCCGAGGTCCACTGGAGGCACTAATACAGTGGGAAGTGACATGTGAGGCTGCTAGGAGTAAGAGGATGATCCTGCTGGTCATGTGCCATTGTATACAGTGTACCAACCTGAGAACGTATACAGCTTAGGGTGAGTTACTCAATAATTTTTTGCACAAGCCACATTATTGCTAATAATCGTTCTTTACATAGTTTGCAGGGTTGATCTGAGCAGGAATGCCCACCTAAGCGATTTTTCCGAGGTGTGGGGTGGTTAGGAGTGGTACCTTTCTTCACCTAAGGTCCCATCTTTGGGTAAAGAACCTACATTTGGAGTGCAGAAAAATTGGCCCAGTGGTATAGATTTCTTGATGGGTGATACAGAGAGCTTTAAAACAGATTTGTCTTGAGCCATGTAGCTGGTGCAGTGCCAGAAAGCTACAGTAATGCGCTGCGTCGATTCATCCGTACAAAGCCAGGTGGCATCTGACCAGGGAAATGAGAGTTAAGGACCCTCAAAGGGCAATCTGAAGGGATTGCATTGCTCTCTGTACTAAACTAGGCAGGGACCAAACATTTCCCTGACTCATGGGAGTGATATAATCACTGCTGAATTATGCACTAATCAGCAGGTCACAGCTTCAATTTCTGGTAAGGCCGACTTCGTCTTACAGCATTTCAAGGCCGGTAAACTGAGTATGGCTTAAAGTGCTGTATATTCAAAACAAGTTTTTCATAACTTTATCAGATCTAACGTGGAGGCCACTGGATCTCCGCAATATTGCGTGGGCGTCCTATAATGGACCTAAGGGTACTAGGGAGGTTTTCTGGTGATCTCACTCCTGGCTTGAGGAGGGCCATGTACTGGAATACCATCATCCTCAGGCTCAGAGGTCCTGGTGCTAGATTGTCCACCTGACCATTATTTCGAGTTTAGCTTCCACATATGTCACAAACTGGAGCCACCCTTGTTATTCTGTGCATACACAGGGTGGGTCCTGCTGGGTGGTCTCGCCCCACTCCGTGCCAGCAGATGAGGGTCCAGGTCATTTCTAGAATGTCAAAGAAGACGGGCAAGTTCTTCCAGGGAACTGACCTCTAGGACCGCCATGTCCATTTCTTGTAGGTGCTGGAGCCTGGCAAAACCAGGGGGAACCCTCCATCCCTGAGGAATAGAGAAGGAAACATTTGCAATGCTCTTCTTTTGAAAACTTCAGGCAAACGTTGAAAAAAACTACGGTAACTACTGGTAGATCACAAGCTTCTTGTATATACATTTTTGCGTGAAATTTTAGTAAACTTTTACAGTTAAGTTGCAAGAAAATGGTGTATCCATTGTGAGTGACTACCAGCACTATCGAGGAAATATTGCCAGCTGGCAGCTACAGCTGGGGCAGAGACTAAGCACAGGAAAAGCAAGAGACTCTGCAAAATATATGTAGACCAATAATCGTGATCCATGGAAAAGCATGCACGCACAATAGAAGGAAGCTTTGCACATCCTTAGGGTGGCCCTCTAAGGGCCTCTCCAAACTCCATCTGCAGACTGTCTTCAGTTCACCCAACCCACAGAGGCCATGCACCACAGATGCTCAGGCAGTCCAGCACCTCCTCTCAGTAAGGGGCAAGCAGCTACTCTTCCACGCCTTAGCAGTACAGCCACATCCCAGCCACCTTCTCAGCCATAGAAAAACCCAGTCTTACAATCCAGACCTCCATGTGAGCGGGCACAGGCATGCAAGGTGGAATGAGTGAGGGGCTGGGATACAAGAGAGAGGACAAAGAGGGACCTAGAAGGAGAAACGCTTTAAGAGGGAAGACCAGGGGAAAACATCAAAAAGAGAAAGAATAGTCAAAGAGGAAGAAGGAAAGAAGAGACGCAGAATGGGAGAGAAAAGCGTGAGAAGGGGAGAGGGATATGGAGGGATAAAAGGAAAGGGACAGAGAATGGATAACACACGACGGAAGATGGGGCGAGAAGAGAGAAGATGGGGAGGGACGGGAGAGAAGGGAGAGGAAGGAAGGAGAGAGAAGATGGGCGAGAAGAGAGAAGATAGGGAGAGAAGATGGGGAGGGACGGGAGTGAAGGGAGAGGAAGGAAGGAGAGAGAAGATGGGGGAGAAGAGAGAAGATGGGGAGAGAAGAAAGAAGATGGGGAGAGAAGGGAGACGATGGGGAGAGAAGAGAGAAGATGGGGAGAGTTAGGAGAAGATGGGGAGAGAAGATGGGGAAAGAAGGGAGAAGATGGGGAAAGAAGGGAGAGGAAGGAAGGAGAGAGAAGATGGAGATGAGAGAAGATGAGGAGAAAAAAAAGAAGATGGGGAGAGAAGGGAGACGATGGGGAGAGAAGAAAGAAGATGGGGATAGAAGGGAGACGATGGGGAGAGTAGGGAGAAGATAGGGAGAGAAGATAGGGAGGGACGGGAGAGAAGGGAGAGGGAGGAAGGAGAGAGGAGATGGGGGAGAAGAGAGAAGATGGGGGAGAAGAAAGAAGATGGGGAGAGAAGGGAGACGATGGGGAGAGAAGAGAGATGATGGGGAGAGTAGGGAGAAGATGGGGAGAGAAGATGGGGAAAGAAGGGAGAAGAGGGGGAAAGAAGGGAGAGGAAGGAAGGAGAGAGAAGATGGGAAGAGAAGAGAGGAGATGGGGCGAGAAGATGAGGAGAGAAGATGGGGAGGGAAGTGGGAGGAAGGACGGAGAGAGGAGGGATGTAAGTGGTGAGAGATATGGAACACGTTACAAAAGAGATAAGACAGGAGGAGAGAGGGAAGATGAGACAGAGAAGGAACAGCGAGGGGATGAAAGGGGGAGCGAGGGGATGAAGAGGAGGAGTGGAGAGAAAGGACACAGAAAGAGGATGTGAAAGGGACGCTGGAGGTAGGGACGACTCTCCTGATAGGAATGCGCGTGGGAGAGGGAGGGAGGGACAAGAGAGAGAAGAGGCGAAGAGGTGAGCGGGCACAAGAGGCAGAAAAAGGACTGGGGCGGGGACAAGAGGAGGCTAAATGGAGATGTTAATGGAACAAGCATACCAGGGCTGAGTGCAATACACATTAGGAATGAGGAGGCAGTGAGGGCGAAAGAAAAGGTAGGGGGAGGTAGGGATAGTCTGATGAAAGGCGATATCAATGGGCAGGAAGAGGTGGGAGTGTGGAGATGACATTCTGGTGTAAACATTGTAGATGCGGAACAGTAATGTGTGTGACATCACAAATCCTGCACAAAGAGAGAGGGAAGAAGCAAGGCAGGGTTCAGAGAGGGGTGGGGAGCTGGTCATCCACACTCATGGAACTCTGCTCTTTGACCTATTGTAATAACTCTAATCAATGGTATTGAATATTGGTATTGGTATAGATTAAACTCTATCAAAGGTATTTGCTTTAGACCTTGCAACATATACCATTCCTATGCGACTCTTAGAGTTTATCCAGTCATATCCCTCCCTATGTATATAGAGATAACTCTAATCACTAGTGTATGCAGTAGACCTTTGTACTCTCTACCATTCCTATTTGACCCTTAGAGTATATCCAGTCATATCCCTTCCTATGTATATAGAGATCACTCTAATGACTAGTCTCCTATGTGACTTTTAGAGTATATCCATGTGTATCCCTTCCCTATGTATATAGAGATAACTCTAACGACTAGTCGCCTATGTGACTGTTAGAATATATCCATGTGTATCCCTTCCCTATGTATATAGAGATAACTCTAATCACTAGAACATGCCGTAGTCCGCTTTGCTCTCTACCATTCCTATGTGACTTTTAGAGTATATCCAGTCTTACCCCTTCCCTATGTATATAGAGATAACTCTAATCACTAGTTTATGCAGGAGTCCGCTGTGCTCTCTACCATTCCTATGTGACTCTTAGAGTATATCCATGTGTATCCCCTCCCTAAGTAGTTAGAGATATCACTAGTATATGCCTAGAATTTATCCATTTGTATCTCCTCCTTGTGTGACTTTATCTCTTGTACATTTGCAATTTTTTTCTGTTTGTACCTTTTTTATAACGTATGTAATCCTAAATCCGTATGTTTTCAACTGGTTCTTATGTAAGTCAAAAATTTGCACATTTTTTATGTCCGCTTGTAAACTTCAGTCCTTATGTTTGAAACTGGGTCCTATGTAAAGCGCTCTGACACCTTCAGGTAAAGTTCGCGCTATATAAAATCGCACAAATAAAAATAAATAAATAAAAATACTGGGACTCGGAGGGTGGGGGGGTGAGCAGGGTCGGATTGGGATCACAATTCGGCCCAGGCACTGACGAAAAAAGTGGCCCACATTGAAGAGGCGTGGCCCATATTTAAGGGGCGTGGCCCACATTCAAGGGGCGTGCCCTTTCATGAAACACCATTTGCACAGACAAGGCATGAAAGTGGGAGGATACTGTTCTTGCACAGGACACAGGGCCAAGGTGACAATGGCCTACATGCTGAGCAACTAAAAAAAATAGCAAGACCCCTTTCTGTCACAAAATTATTCCAGCCCTCTAGCACAGGAGCACCTGAAAAGCAGCAAAGCCCCTGCTATTACTAACCTACTTAGCCCTCCCCAGACCTTCAGCTCAGGAGCACATGAACAGAGGTAAGGCCCCTGCAATTAGTAAATTAATCAGCCCTCCAGGCCTCGGGAAAATGTCCTGGCAGGGGAGCACAAAACACAGCTTTCTGGGTCATCCAAGGTAGCCAGGTAGCCAGGGGGGAGGCTGAGGTGAAGCTGGTGCATGGGAAGTGCCTTCCCGGTGTGTTCTGGCAGTTTGAGTGTTTACCATTTACTGTAGTATTACCCTTGTACCTGTGTATGGTACCCTTTTGTAACTTACACACGTCACTTTTCTCTGGTATCACACTGTATGCTACCTCTCACTTTTGTTTGCTTTAGATACTTGCACAAGTGCCACCATTGCCTACGTAACGTTTGTTCTTGTGCTGGAGTGTCTGCCATTTATTGCAGTATTATACCTCTCCATGTATTTTGTACGCTTTTGTAACCTGCACACATGACACTTTTTCCTCCTGTAATGTACCGATTGCTACCTCATGTATTTTGGTTGCTCACTATTGTCACTTTTGATTCATGTAACTTAACGTTTGCTTTTGTAATTTGTCCACTTGTAATTTTTCTCCTCATGTATTATTGCTGTTCCTAGTGTGAAGCACTCCGACACCTTCGGGTAAAGTCAGCGCTATATAAAATCACATAAATAAATAAATAAAATAAAAAAATTCCAAACATCACCTGGCCCCCACAGCAAGACCCATTCTTCCTCACCCACTATGCCCTGAATGTGAAGGGCTGTGGGCGAGGTGTTAAGACTAACACCGTTTCTGGGCTGCATGGGCACCAGGGGGCCGAGGTGCAAATGGCTCAAAGGCCTGAGAAACACTTGACCCCCAGGGAGGCCGATTCTTGCAAACAATCACCCCTCCCCAGCCCAGCCTCAGCTTGATTGCTTGGCAGGGCAGGGGTGAAGGAGGCCACAGCTGACAATCGCTGTCTGGCCGCACAGCGAGGCTGCGTTCATTTTCTCTGTCTGTCTCTGTGCACTCTGTGGGCCGTTTTTTTTCTCCCCTTTCCTAGTCCACTCTCTGTGGACTGGGACAGGGTAGAAAAAAACGGCCCACAGAGGGCACTGAGGCACCGGCCCTTCGGCCCATGCCCGAATGCCCGCCTTGCCAATCCGCCCCTGGGGGTGAGGCACAAAGGACCCAGACAGTGTGGGATGGAGACGGAGGAGTAGCCGGTTTCAAGGGCCCTACTGCAAGGAGGAAAATTAGCCCCAGACTGCAGTTTGAATTGCAAAATGCATTAATAATCGGAGTTCGGTGGCAACTCATATCTCTGGGACCCGGTGCCCAACGGAAGCTTCGCCCCTGGCTGGGGAGAGATTCTGATGGATGACGTCAGCATGCGAGGGGCAGGCTCGCCCCTCAGCCCCCCGCTCCTGAACAGAATGAATCCTACGTAGGACAAGACCTGCTGGGGATTATCAGCACACGGGGGTGGGGGGAGGGGCGCACCCGAGCCACACCTGGCACAGCTTGAGGGGAGGAGAGCAGCAGGATAAAGAAAAAGAAAAGTACAGAAACGGCTGATGAAGGAGAGGCAAAAAATAGGTAAACAATGGAAAAGGAGATATCCACCACAGGGCTTCTCTCACACATACAGCAGCTGGAGGGGAGGGAGGGCAGGGGTATCGAGAACAGGAGGAGGTAAGAAAGAGAGGGGGAAGAGGTCAACAATGACAAACCCCTTTCTCATTGTTTCTGGCACATATGGTACAGCTGGAGGGGAGAGAGGACAGGGGGATCCAAAGAAACAAAGGACTGAAGAAAGAGAGGTTAAAAGGAGGCGCAGAAGGGTTGAGGGGGTGTCATAAGAGGTGCCAGCTCTGAGAAGGTGGACAGGGATGGAGGCGGTGGGGAGAAGATGCCGAGGAGGGATGAGGTGGCAGGATAGGAGAGTAGATGACATGAATAGGGAGAGGATCCAAAAAGAGGGGGTGAGGGAAAGGGGGGAGAGGGCAGGGACGGAAAGGATAGATAGGAAGAGGTCAGATCAGAAGAAGAGGATGGAGAAGAATTGGATGGGGAAGAAGATGATAGGGAGAAACAAGATAGAGAAGAACATGATAGGAGAAAAAGGATAGAGAAGAAAGAGAAGAATAGGATAAGGGAGTAAAGCATAGGGAGAAAGAGGATAGAGGATAGATTAGAAGAGGATAGGGAAAGGGAGGATAGGATAGGGAGAAAGAGGGTGGGAGAGGATAAGGAGCAGTGGATAGGGAGGAAGAGGTTAGAAAAGTAGAGCATAGGGAGGAAGGGGATGGGGGTAGTGGATAGGGAGAGAGAGGATTGGGAAGGAGGGGATATGGTAAACGAGGATAGAGAGGAGGAGGATAAGGATCAAAAGGGTATGGAGGAAAGGTTGTATATTAGAGATTTTAGGGATTTGGTGAGCGGCGAGTGATGGATAAATCTGGGATCGAGAGGTTGATTCGGAGAGTTCTGTGTCTGAAAGATTAGGGCGAGACATCGCAGACTGATGCTATTGTTTAAGAGGTTAGTGTTGAAGATGTAGAGGCCAGGGATGAAGGTAGCCGTACAGACTAGGGGCCAGATGTAGGTCGCCAAATACCGGTCGGTAACGGCCGGTATTTGGGATTTGACATGTAGGTGGCCTTAATGTTACAGAATCGGTATATTTACCGATTCGGAAAATTTACAGATTCTGTAAAATACAGAATCGGTAAATTTACTGAATCGGTAAATCCAGATGTAGGTGACACCCTCAAACAGTGCCCCAGGCCATTACCGATTCGTTATTTACCATGTAATACAATTGCATGGTAAATAACGAATTTCTGTGTACATGCACATCTGTGCATGTACACCTGTGCCCTAAGGGCATGTATGTGTGCTACATGGCACACAAGCCAAATTCAGGGGTGCAACAGGGTGTCAAAGTGACACCATGTTCCCCTTGCAAAATCGGTCATTTTACCGAATCGGTATTTACCGATTCGGTAATTGCCATTGATTCCTATGGGCCAGATTCAGTAAAAATTACCTAATTTTTACCTACATCTGATTTACGGAATCTAGAATACCGAATCGGTAACATTCGGTATTCTAGAGTCGGTAAATCAGATTTCCCTACATCTGGACCTAAGGGTTGTGAATGGTGAGATGAGGAAACAACGCGGTCATGAGGGGAAAGGTTAGGGCAGCGTTTACAAAGGACAGAGATTTTGCCAGACTATGGTTTCTGGACTGGATCATACTTGTGGTGTTCCTCAGGGGTCCTCCCTCAGTCCCACACTGTTTAATGTATATGTTAGCCCCCTTATCAAGCTCATTCAAAGTCAAGGACTAGCTGTGTTCTCCTGTGTCGATGATACACGGATACTGCTTTCTATCTCATGGGACACGGATAAGGAGGCTAGAAATTACAGTAACTGCATGCCCCAAGTGGCATTGTGGATCCAGAATAATTGTCTGAAACTGAATACCGGCAAAATGGAAGTGCTGCTTTTTGGAAAGGGAACCTCTTTCTGGAACGACACATGGTGGCCACTGAGCCTAGGCACGTTACCCACTCCTGCCCAGAAAGTTCAAAATGTAGTAGTCATATTTGACACTGAACTATCTTTTTCTAAACAAATAAACTCTATTACCTCTTCTGTTTTTTTGGTGTTGAAGATTCTGAAAAAAATCTTCCCTTTTATCTGCCATGACCGTCAGTAGACAGTTATATCTGAAAATCTGAAATTCCCACTATTGACATTGCAATTGCCCTTGGAAGATATATAAAGGTGGCTCTGAGTGCACTAAGAAACCAGGAATAATCTGTAGTACTGTATGAATTTTAAATTAATGAAACTATACTTGAATTAAATGAAAGGAATGTGTTTTAAATGTAATATTAAGTTTTAACTCAAATGTAATTTTAGTGGCGTTGGCAAACGTATAAGGGTGTGTAAGAATTTGTGAGAGGTGTGGCTCACTGGTTAGAGGCGGCAGACCTGTAAGCAGAGAACAGCCCGGGACCAGGGTTCAATTCCCGACGCGGCAGGGTCTTGGACCAGGGTCAACGGACTCGATAATTCTCGCCTCAGTGCCTACTCTAACCCGGGAACACACTCGGTAACTCTGGAGCTGTGACCCCGACGCTATTAAACTTACTGATATCACGGCTCCGTTAGGGTTATCTCCGGTTGTGAAAGGTCCTACACATAACAAAGGCCATACCTTAGACCAGGTATTTTCAACGAGACCTATCTCTGTTTGTGCTATACAGCCAGTACTCTGGTCGGACCATTTTTTAATCTCCTTCTCTCTGCCTGCCACTGCCCTTATTCGGGAGAGAGAGGTTGAGACCACGCAGGCCTCACGCCTCACGCCCGTTTCATCTGCTCTCCGAGGACATGTTATCTGAGGCTCTTATCACCTTTCCTTGCCCCCTTCTGGGAAGTTTGGAAGAGAATCTTGTCCTCCTCCAAAAATGGCTTTTAGCCAGATTTGAGACTTTAATCCCCGCAAAGAAACCTAAACCAGGAGAGCGCAGAGCGTCGGCCCCATGGTTTTCTCCTCAGTTGAGGACACAACGACAGGAGTGTAAAAGGGCTGAGAGGACCTGGAGGCGGGCTTATGATCCAATTGAGAAAGTGAAATTTCGAGCAGCAATAAAAGCCTATCATCAGTCAATCTGGGATGAAAAAAAGGCCTATTTTGAACATCGTATTGATGAGGCTGATAATGTCTGCAAAGACATTTTTAAAGTGGTTCAGGATTTTACTTCTCCTGCTGTCTGTACCCCTAAACACACTCACACGGACTCTTGGATACAACAACTAGCCATCTTTTTTGTTAGTAAGATCACCGATATCCAGGCCTCTCTCTCCAGCGCTCAATCGGACTTGAGCCATCTAGCGCCACCATGCTCTGTGGAAGGTCATGGTCCTTTCCTCTCCGAATTCCCTAACATGGACCTTAGTACATCCTTGGAGCTTTTGTCAGGCTTGAAATCCGGCTCTCCTTTAGATCCATGTCCGGCTAAATATTTGGGGAAAGTGGCATCCGCCATTAACATCTTGGTGAACCCCCTGCTGAATACATCCTTGTCGACAGGGGTGGTGCCGCTGGCATGGAAGCGTGCCATGATTCTACCTTTTCTCAAGAAACCCATCTTGGACCCCCTCATCCATGTCAATTACAGGCCAATCTCCCTTCTCCCTGCTCTGGCGAAAGTGGCCGAGCGATATGTGCACAGGACAATTTACAGTTTCATCGAAGGAAACGACCTGTTGCACGCCTCGCAGTCCGGCTTCCGCGCTAATTTTAGCACGGAGTCGGCCCTGCTTGAGGTCACCGATGCCATCAGGGAAGTACTCGACTCTGGGGGAAAGGCCGTGTTAGTCATGCTTGACCTGTCAGCGGCTTTCGACACCGTTCCTCACGAGGTCCTCCTTGCAAGACTCTGGGAGTGTGGCCTTCGCGGAACGGTGTGGAATTGGCTAAAATCTTTTCTGGCCGACCGCCGACAAACGATCTGGGCGCCTCCCTTTTCCGCTGATATGGCTCACCTAGAGGTGGGAGTCCCGCAGGGCTCCATTCTCAGCCCTATGCTGTTTAACATCTTTATGGCCCCTCTGGCGGAAGTCGCGGAATCATTTGGCGCCCAGATCGTGTCATATGCTGATGACACCCAACTCCTGTTCACATGTGATAGGGGTGGGTCTTTCGATGGCATACAGATCAGGGATTGCCTTGGGGCGGTGTTTGAGTGGTTTAGATGTCATGGCTTAAAATGCAAATCAGACAAGTCAAAGCTTCTCTTTTTCGGTTGCGCCCCTGAACCCGATTGGAAATCTTGGTGGCCACAAGATATGTTTCCCCCTGATAAGGTCTCTTTTAAGGCCAAGAATTTGGGAGTGATAGTAGATTGTGAACTATCCTTTGGACCTCACATCCTGTCTCTTGTTGGGAAATGCTTCGGCATTTTACGGATGTTGAGGAAATTTCTTCCTCTACTATCACTTAACCACAGGAAAACAGTTGTTCAGGCATTGATCGGTTCACGACTGGACTACGCAAACGCTCTCTACCAAAATATCTCATGACCCGTTTGCAAGTTGTCCAGAATTAGGCAGCCCGTACCATCTGTGGACTCCCGAGGAGAGCTGGTGCCACTGTTTTACTGAACACCCTACATTGGCTACCCATCTCCAAGCGAATTATCTTCAAATGCCTGACTGTGGCCTTTAAGGCCCTTCATGGTATTGGCCCCAAGTATATTGGGAAACGTCTTTCCCGGTATGCACCGAGCAGGACTCTCAGGTCATCTGGTCTGTCTATGATGACTGTTCCTGTAATTCGTCGCGCACGATTGGGAGGTCGGTCTTTCCGCTATTTAACACCTAAAGTTTGGAACGACCTACCACTGTCCTTGAGACAGGCTCCCTGTCTTCTTGCTTTTAGAAAGGACCTGAAAACATGGCTTTTTATGAAATAGACCCTTTTCATTCTCTGCTTTTTTCTGTTGTGTGGCTGCCGTTTTATGCTGTTATTCTTTGCCAAAGCGCCGGGATGCTCCCTGGAGTAGCCGTGCGCTATAAAAGAAATAAAGTAACATAACATAACATTAAGCTTGCCGTATCTCTACAACGGCCCCCCACAGACGCCGGGGATGCCTGGTTTCACCCTGGTGATACCCAGAAAGGGACCATCTCACAGGGAAAACCAGGACGGGTTCCCCAGCGGTCTACAGCGCCAGGACACTCGGGTAGAGTAACATTGCGCTTTACAAGTATCCCACATTTACATTCATAAGAATTTTAACCAATATTGGATTAATTTTTACAATGTTTTATTGTCTTTTATGTGAATATTTTTAACCTGTGATATTGTCTCTTGCACTTGTTTAAAGACTATGGTCGTAATAAACATATCTTTGACTTGACTTGAGTTATATCAACTCTTATTTTCTCTAACCTGAATTACTGCAATGCTACGGGTTTTCGGAAGTGTGTTGTACGGAAGCTGCAGGCTTTACAAAATGCAGCTGCGAGAGTACTTCTAAAAATTCCTAAATTTAGCTCTGTGTCTGAATCACTACAAAATCTTCACTGGCTTCAAGTATGAAAAAGGATTATCTTCAAGGCCATGTGCATGGTCCACAAGACCCTTCATCTGACTAGCCCGAAGTACCTACAAGAGTGTTTCTCTTGGTGTATGCCAAATAGAAACCTTAGATCCAGCTCTTTACCCTTTGTTAACACTTCCAGATTTAACAATGCTAAATGGGGGGGGTAGGGCTTCCTTCATATGCGCAGGTAAATGGTGGAACCTTTTCCCTCTCTCGCTGCGATGTGAAGCCTTCCTGATGCAATTTAGGAAGCAGTTGAAAACATGGCCCTTCACAAAAGTAGTAGAATAGTCTGCCTCATGTACCAGGTTCGGTGCTACTGACTTTACAGTGTTCTATTTTTCGCCCTCTCTTTCTTTCTTTCTTTCTTTCTTTCTTTAGCACTAGGACACCCTCGGATATGTGCACGCTTTATAAAAATGTTTTCATTCATTCATTTAATTTCATCACTAGGACTCCTCTGCACTCTGCATCTACAGGAACAGACTGCATGTGAGTAAGTTAGGACAGAGGTGCTGGACACATAGTGACCCAGCGGCTGAAATAACAATTACGATATCTATGCAGACCTACCTTGCAAAAAATAAATCAACATAACTTCCATCAGAATGTTTAATATTTGTTAATCACAACGTCCAAGGAAGCCTGGGACGGCTTTGTTACAGGGACATCCGGCATTTGTATAAGGAATCACATGAAATACGTCCCCTTTATCTCAGAGAAACCCAGACTCAGATTCTGATATGGAGCTCAGGATATTACAGTTTTGCAACAAAAAAAAACCTCACTAATCACCCAGACCCCAAGCAAATAAAGGGGCATATTATCAACAAATAGCAATATTTATCGCTAAGTAGGTTTAGAGACAATTTTTTTATCGCTAAGTATCGATAAGCATCGCCTATTTTTATCGCTTAGGAACCTTGCTATTATCAAGGTTTATCTCCTAAGTGATAAAAATCGGCCAAAATGCATGAATATCGCTGAAAAGTCAGCGATATTCATGCATTATCGAGCTAATGCTCTTAGCCATGTTATCCACCTCCCATTGGATAACATGGCTAAGAACTGCTATGGGGCAGGTGTTAGCTTTTGGAGATATTCGCGCTTAGCGCGAATATCTCCAAAAGTTGGTAATAGGAGGTAGCGATGTTAGCGACTGTTTCCAGTCGCTAACATCTTGGCACGCCCACTTTGCATGTCATTAGTGATAAATATCACTGACATGCAAAGTGGGGCCCAAGATGGTCGCTATCTCCTACTAGCTGTCGCTAACTGGTGTTAGCGACAGCTTGGTAATAGGGAGATAATTTTATCTCCGCTTTCTTGGCTTTTAAAGCCAAAAAAGCGGAGATAAACCCCCTTGATAATATGCCCCATAGTTCTCCTGAATGCACATTTGTGTGTTCTGTGGTTAAAGATCCTGGTTCAGCAGTCTCTCTGATGTACCAGGGCTCTTTCTCTTTGTTTGCTCTTGTCATTTGTAAATTGATTGTGCCTTGATTGGTTTTCCAATACTTTGTAAAGGACTGTCCTGCCCCTCCTGTGGTGATGACTTGGCATTGTATCGAGAACAGTTAATGAATAAATAATGCTTTGCTCTTGCAAAGACAAGAGGCAGTACCCTCAGGTCACTTTCACAAGCATCTATGCAGGGTGGCAGAGAGCTCTGCTTCTAAAATGATGAACGCAGTGCAAGCACGACATCTGACAGGTGTCTAGCTTGCTATGAGGGCACAGCTTTCCATGAGAGCACTCACCGTCTTACTTACTTAAATAAACATAAATGTGGGTTTTTCCCGAGACACTGGCCTAACCTCAGAGCTGGGTTCGAATCTCGGCAGGGACGCTCATCATCCTGTAATTCAGGGCAAATCACTTAATCTCCCAATGCCTAACAAAAACAAGCATTTGCAATGCAAAAGGTCTCGCATTTGGAAAGTTTGAGCTATTGGTATTGTAAATGACACATTTTTTATTTATGTGTTGGTTTTGAAAATAGCGAAATTAATAGCTTTGTCATTTACAATGCCAATAGTTTTAACTTTCACAAATGTGACACCTATAGCATTTGTAATGCACTATGTGTTGTATTTACGTGACTTAGATGTATTCATATTACAAATAACAATGGCTTTACATATTTTTTAATAATTAATATTTCAATAAAAGCTATTGTAATTTATAATGGCAATAGGTTAAACTTTTGTAAATAACTTTTGTGAAGAATACGTTCAGTGTATTTTATTGCGACGAAATCCAAGAACAGAAGTGAAATATTAACATCTTTCTGTGACATTTGTAATAAAGCTTGAAACATTGAGAGAACATATTTGAACCAGTTGTTGTTGAATGGTTCCACAGATTGATGCTGTGGTGGTGCTGAGTGATGCTGTGGCATTCAGTGATGCTGTGGTAGCGCATAGTGATGTTGCGGTGCCTCTTAGTGATACTGCGGTGGTGCTGAGTGAAGATGTGGTGATGCGATAGAGTGAGTGCGATAGATAGAGTGAGTGTGATAGATAGAGTGAGTGCAATAGATAGAGCGAGGGCGATAGATAGAGGGAGGGAGGGCGAAAGATAGAGGGAGGGTGATAGATAGAGGGAGGGGGTAGATAGATAGAAGGAGGGTGATAGATAGAGGGAGGGCGATAGATAGATAGCGGGAGGGCGATAGATAGATAGAGGGAGGGCGATAGATAGATAGATAGATAGATAGATAGATAGATAGATAGATAGATAGATAGATAGATAGATAGATAGATAGATAGATAGAGGGAGGGCGATAGAAAGATAGAGGGAGGGCGATCGATGGATGGAGGGAGGGCAATAGATAGAAAGAGGGATGCGATGGATAGATAGATAGATAGATAGATAGATAGATAGATAGATAGATAGATAGATAGATAGATAGATAGATAGATAGATAGATAGATAGATAGATAGATAGATAGATAGATAGATAGATAGATAGATGAAGGGAGGGCGATAGATAGATAGAAAGAGGGAGGGTGATAGATAGATAGATAGATAGATAGATAGATAGATAGATAGATAGATAGATAGATAGATAGATAGATAGATAGATAGATAGATAGAAAGATAGAGGGAGGGTAATAGATAGATAGAGGGAGGGCGATAGATAGATACAGATAGATAGAGGGAGGTCGACAGATAGATACAGATAGATAGAGGGAGGGCGATAGATAGTTACAGATAGATAGAGTGAGGGCGATAGATAGATACAGATAGATAGAGTAAGGGCGATAGGTAGATAGAGTGAGGGCGATAGATAGAGTGAGGGCAACAGATAGAGGGAGGGTGACAGATAGATAGAGTGAGGGCGATAGAGTAAGGTGGCCTCGTGGTGGCCGTGGTGGTGGCTGTGGTGGTGGACGTGGTGGTGGTGGTGGTGGACATGGTGGTGGTGGACATGGTGGTGGTGGACGTGGTGGTGGTGGTGGTGGACGTGGTGGTGGACATGGTGGTGGTGGACGTAGTGATGGTGGATATGGTGGTGGTGTTGTGGACGATGTGGTGGTGGTAGTGGTGGTGGACATGGTGGTGGTAGTGGGCATGGTGGTGGTGGATGTGGTGGTGGGCTTGGTGGTGGTGGTGGACGTGGTGGTGGAGGTGGTGGTGGTGGAGGTGGTGGTGGTGGACGTGGTGGACATGGTGGTGGTGGACACGGTGGTGGTGGACGCGGTGGTGGTGGATGTGGTGGTGGTGGATGTGGTGGTGGTGGTGGTGGTGGTGGTGGACGTGGTGGTGGATGTGGTGGTGGTGGTGGATGTGGACATGTTGGTAGTGGATGTGGTGGTGGTGGTGGTGGATGTGGTGGTTGTGGATGTGGTGGTGGTGGTGGTGAATGTGGTGGTGGTGGATGTGGTGGTGGTGGATGTGGTGGTGGTGGACGTGGTGGATGTGGTGGTGGTGGACGTGGTGGTGGTGGTCATGGACGTGGTGGTGGTATATGTGGTGGATGTGGTGGAGGTGGATGTGGTGGTGGATGTGGTGGTAGATGTGGTGGTGGTGGACGTGGTGTAGGTCGAGGTGGAGGTGGGTGTGGTGGTGGTGGTGGACATGGTGGTGGTGGAGGTAGTGGTGGTGGATGTACTGGTGGTGGATGTGGTGATTGTGGAAATGAGAGTGATGATGCAGTCAACCATTAGTGAGCAATGGGCGGGCTGTAAGATCCAAGTATGCTAACAAAATGTCTCACAACCAACCGCACATGCGCCGTCTCAGGAGAGACCTAAAATATAATTTTCTAAATGTAAGCACAGGTAGGATAAGGTAACCCAATCTAAAGAATGTTACAGAAGCTGTTCTCCTTTGAGGGACCAACACAAGAAGAACAAGAGACACAGCTAGTGTATGGTGCCTGTTATGGAAGCGGGTTTGATAATTTGCGGTGGATTTCCCGGCATTAGGACGCTGATGAGCTGAGCGACCTTGCATGCATCTGAGTGTGTGCGCGCTCCCTTTTCCTTGTCCCATCTTTGTAGTTTGAGCTGTGCTCATAAGTGTGTTAATATGTTGGTTTAGGTCCGTGGCCGGCGCATTTATAAACTAAGTGGTGAATTAGGAAAAGGTATCTGTTATTGAGCAAGGCCCAATATTTCTGCGGCAAAACAAAACATACTGCAAAACGAATCACCGTAACAAGTTTAAAAGTGGCACAAACTCCTGGTACAAAAAGGCTTAACAGTTGGCCGATATGTGGACGTCGCACACAATAAGTTACTACTTACTAAAGTGCTTACGCGGACAAAAAGAGGCGGAAAGGAGGACAGGTGAGACAATGGTGGATTAAGTTGGGGATTTGTGAACTACTGTGGATTTTGAAACATTAGGAGGCTGATGAACGGAGCGGGCTTGAATGTATATGAGCTTATGCGTGCTGCCCTCCCCTCCTATCACGTTTTTTTGCATTTTGCCCTGTGTTTTTAAGTGTGTAATTTGTGGAATTAAGGTGCTTAATACAGGAAAGTAGCTGTTAATTTTGTGAGCCCCAGGTTTTTGTGTGTGAAGTAAGGCTTGCAGCAAGCAAAATGGCTAGTATATGTTGCCTGTTATGGCTGCGGCTATATAAGTGCCGAGCGAAAGTAAACAGCAAAGCTAAACAATGTAATAAATATACGCTTGAGTAATATCGCGGCACCCGAGTGTTTTGATGTGGAATTAAGGTGCCTGGTGACGGGGCACTGGCAACATGTGTGTGCGCATTTAAAGGAAAACCGCCGGAAAACAAAGCACTGTGAAAGCTACACAGTGAAATAATATCGCGGGCACTGAATGTTTTGATGTGGAATTAAGATGCCTGGTGATGGGGCGCTTTTCCTTTAAATGCGCCCTGTCACCAGGCACTTTAATTCCACATCAAAACACTTGGCGCCGCATTATTATTTCACTGTGTTAGCTTTCACAACGCTTTGTTTTCCCGAGGTTTTCCTTTAAATGCGCACAACAAAGGGGCGTGAAAGCTAACACAGTGAAATAATATAGCGGCACCGAGTGTTTTGATGTGGAATTAAGGTGCCTGGTGATGGGGCACTGGCAACATGTGTTTGTGCATTTAAAGGAAAAGCGTCAAAAAACATAGAGCAGTGAAAGCTAACACAATGAAATAATATCGCGGCACCGAGTGTTTTGATGTGGAATTAAGGTGCCTATTGATGGGGCACTGGCAACATGTGGGTGCACATTTAAAGGAAAAGTGCCCAAAAACAAAGCGCCGTGAAAGCCAAGCAGTGCCCAGTGAAATAATTAACATCACCGAGTGTTTTCATATGTAATTAAGGTGCTTTATAAAACAAGCTCTCAGCATTGCTGTGGCGGGGTGGGGGAAGCGCATTCCTTTGAAGTCTTATGCGGGGCGGGTGAGCGTATTCCTTTGAGGTCTGATGCCGAGGCGCACAGGCTACCAAATGACAGACAGGAATGTGTGAAGTGCACAAGCCCGGCTCACATGAACTGTACCAAACCCGCAGTTTGGGTAGACTTTTGAAAGCCTTACTATAATCTCGACAAACATGCATTGCTAAAGCAGTGATGTAGGCCGAGACTTAATGAATGTGTGTGTCTGTAATGCAACTAGTGCTCATGTAAAGTGCTCTGATACCTTCGGGTCTAGTTTGGGCTATATAAAACTGCAAAAAAAAAGAATGAGTGTACCTGAGTACACATGGGCATTCTGCTGGCGTGAAACCACTCCCTTCTTATTACAAACCACGTTGCGTCATCTTCTCTCCACCTGATTTTACTTTTATAACAATAATTGCTGCTCACGCCTCGGGTTAAGGAAATGGAGTTTCAATTATGGTTGGGTGAAATTGCGCAATTTCCTTTGCAAAAATTGCGCAAAAGTTTGCACTACTATGCGTAATGCCTTTCTGGCATCTCACATCGAATATCGACCCGCGGAGGCATTTCAAAGTAAAAAAAGAAAGCAAAATTAAATCATACACAAACAGCTGCTTGCGTTCCCATGCTCCCACGATACAATTTTTACTTACATGAGTCTCGTTTAAGAGATGTGTAATAGTGTAACCGTGGACATTACTTGCAATTGTCAAAATGTAAAATGGTGGGAATTATACAAGAGTATACAGACGTAAAGGAATTTTCTCCCAGCCTTAGTTTCAATCGAAATTCATAGATGTAAAATGCGTAAATGATAGAGCACTAGTTATATATGTCCTTGTTATGCTATCTGGAAGTGTCCTAGTTACTGGGGGGTCAAAGTAGGGGTCCCTGTGGTTACCTGGGCATTCTTCCCAATATGTGGGCTCATTCATAAATATGTAGAATATTGTTAGTACAAATTCCATTGCTAATTTATTTTTATTAGCCAAAAGTATTCACAGATTCACTGTAGAAATGTGCACTTTTGATGGCCTAAGCGAAGTTTTGCATAGTATGCAATTGTTAGTGTGCACGTAGTTCACTGAACAGGGGGACTTTATCACTAGCGGCGCCCGGTGCAGCACTGTTTGTTGGCACCCCCCACCCATCTGTGTAGGAAATAGTGACCAACTCCACCACGGATTCCCTCACCACCACCATTTAACAGTGCTCCTCAAGTCTCCCACTCATACCAGTGTATAGGAAATGTTACAGCAGCCAGAGTATTGCAAGGTGTAGGAGCCACTTGTCATTCATATTGGTAGGCAGAATAGTTTAATAGTGGTTGGTCTGGAGATACAGAAACTCAGGGACAGATTTACAAGCCCCCTGCGCCACCAGTAAGTCACTTTTTGTGATGTACTGGTGGCGCATTGTACTGCTTCATATTTACAAGGCAGGAAAAGCCACCCTGCATGACTTTTCCTGTCCTTGTAAATATGGCCCCTTTACATGCAGCACGTTGCGTGAAAGGGGCGTTCCATGGGTGTTGCTGTGGGTGTTCCCATGCAACACCCATGGAACCAAACACATTTCCAGATTCATGAGGAATTGTAAATCTGGAAATGCGTGTGAATGCTATGCCTTCCCAGGGGACGCGTAGGGAGGCGCAACGAGGACAAATGTTTTCATTTCTCCTAGTTTTTACCTCTTTCAATGTGTGCTGCATTCTACAGCATGAACTGAAAGAGGAAATTGCCTGTATTGATTGAGGTGCTCCTTCCTGCACAAAAACAATCTCCCCACGACGCAGGCATCCTTGCACCATGGTGCAAGGGTGCCTGTGCTGGTGCATGGCTGAAGTTTGTGTGCCAGCGCAGGGGGAAGCACAGAGATGCAACATATTGTTGTAAATATGGTGCATCCCTTTGCTTTGAAAGTGTCTAAGTGAGGCGCAGCCAAATGGCTTGCGGAATGCACTGAGTCACTTTCTTGTAAATCTGCCCCTCTAAATTTAAAATGGAACACCACAGTTGGACATTCTCTTAAGTAATAAGAAGCAAATTTCTACCCAAATGAACCCTTTTTTTTTAAGACCTTTATTGCACAAATTTACCAATACACCACATAGAGCCTACAACCCCAAGGGCCGGCCACGTCTCAGATAATGTCTGTCAAATAGGGTTCAATTTAACACAGCCTTACAGCCGACAACCCTGAGGTCCGGCGGCGCGGTTTGATAAAATGCATATCCTCCGATCAGTGTGTATGTCGGATAAATCCCAGGTCTAAAACTTTTTTTTTTCTTTAGTCTTAGAACTTTTCAACTGAATGCATCAACTATAGCAAATAAAATACTTATATGGAGGGCACTTCTGTATGCAGCCACATCAGTGTGAACAAAGCAACAACTCATTTATGTAGGTAGTGTAGATCCGGTGTTTTCAGGTATTTATGTAGTTACTTCTCCATCTATCTACGGTGACCAAAGAGATCCCCTATTATTCCCCTAGACATCTCCATCAGATTCATCGTCTGAGGCTACAATCTCGTCTTTCGGCAGAGGGTCACAGATCTGCCCCCTGTATACATTCCATGGAGTCCATATCTTATTCTACCTACGTGGACTGGCCCTAGCTGTGTATACTGCACGTTCAGTAAACATTACCATGTCCATATTTCTACACCATTGTGTTAGAGTGGGGGTTTCAGCTGCCCCCCATTTCTGTGCGATATCTCTCTTCGCGATTATCATACCAACCGTGACCCATTTGAACCCATGTCTGGACAAGTCATTGGGGTCTCATATATTCAGTAAACATTTGCGCGGCTCGGGTACTAGAGATGTCTCCAATGTCTGTGAGATGGTACGCATGATTTGTTTCCAATAGTCAGCTATAAGTGGGCAGACCTATATAGTGTGTAGAAATGTACCCTCCTCCCCACAGCGGCGGAGGCAGTAGGGGGACTGTGCTCGATGTATTTTATGAAGTGTGGTTCTGGTATAGTATACCCTGTGTAGTATTTTAAGTTGCACTAGGCGAAATCTGGCCGAGATGCCCACTTCTTTTGGGGATGCCAATGCTTCGTTCCATTCTGAGTCGTCCATGCCGCCCAATTCTTCCACCCACGTTTCTCTTAGTTTTAGTACAGGGTCTGGTAAGTTGTTTATCAGCTTCCTATATGTTAGTGAGGTGGCGCTGCATTGCATGTAGTCTGTAAGCAGTCGGTCCTCTAGTGGAGAGGCCTCCGGGACTTCTGTGTCTGTGAGTATTGCCGTTAATAACGCATGACGAATTTGTATGTATCTATAGGTCTCAGTCGGTCCTAACTCATATTGTTGCTGGAGTTGTGTGAATGGAATCACTGTTCCCTTATCCCATAAATCGCCCACTGTTGAAATACCGATGTTGTCCCACTGTGAAAAGCCCTTGCAGCGTCTTAGATGTCCGAACACCCTGGTGTCCCATAATGGGGTTAGTTTAGTGATTTTGTCTTTCCATCCCAATTTCGCTTGAGCCGTGTGCCATAGTGTGGTTGTGTGTTTTGTGGGTCCCACTAGTTTCACTGCCAGTCTTCTGTTGTAGACCATCGCCAGCATACTGTCCAAGTTCATCTGTTCCCTATCTGCCTTGTATGCTGGGTTGTCCTGGGGTGTGTGTAGCCAATGATTAATGGTTTTAAGGTATGTCGCCCAGTAATACGCCTGTAGATTTGGCAGCGCAATCCCCCCTCGTTCCAGCTTCTGTTTAATTTGGCGTGTGCTATTCGTGCCGGACGATTGTTCCATAGCAAGGTGGACACCAGTGCTGTTACCTGCCGAAAGTATCTCGGCGGCACCGGAAATGGGGTGTCGTCTAGGGCATACAGAAATCTCGGCAAGACCATCCTTTTATATAGGCCGCCCTGCCTAGGAGAGTCAGGGGCAGTGCTGCCCAGTGTTTTACATCGTGTCGCAGACGTTCTAGTGGTGGCTTTAGGTTTTTATCAAAGAAGTCGGAGGGGTTTCTTGTAATGTGGATGCCCAGATATTTGAAGGAATCGTCTGCGCGTCTGAGGGGGCAATCATCGTGAAGTGAGGGAGCAGGGCCTTGTATGACGAATATCACCGATTTCGCCCAGTTTATTGTGTATCCCGAGATCCTCCCATGCGTGTCACACAGTGTCAGCAGCGTCGGTATACTGTGTTCCGGTTCTGTCAGGTATACTAGCATATCATCCGCGTACAACGAGAGACAGTCCTCCCATCCCTCCCACCAACTGATGCCTTTCAGCAACGATGTCATTCTGATCAGTGTTGCCAAGGGTTCTAGTGCAATCGCAAACAACAAAGGCGACAATGGACAACCCTGTTGTGTTCCTCTTGCCTGTGGTACTGTGCGGGAGATGTGTCCTTTAGCTGTAATTTGGGCCAGTGGGTTAGTGTACAGGAGTAGTATCCATGCCATGAATTTTGGACCAAACCCCATTCGTAACAGTACTGCAAATAAGTATTGCCATTCCACCATGTCGAACGCCATCTTTGCGTCCAGCGAAAGTATCACCGCTGGCGACGACAGTAGCGTGGCCCGCGCCAACACTCCATGGACCCGCCTGAGATTAAGTGCAGTGTTTCTGTGAGGCATGAAGCCGGATTGATCGGGGTGGATCAGATTCGGGAGGTGGGATATCAGTCTATTTGCTATGAGTTTTGCTAAGATTTTTGCTTCTGCGTTTAGAAGGGATATTGGGCGGTAGGAGGTGCAATCCGCCTGCGGCTTGCCGGGTTTCAGGATTGCTACTATCATTGCAGTCCGCTGATCTAGTGGGAGTTCGGCTGTTGAGAAACATTCGAGGTACATCGCTAATAGGGGCCCGCTAATTGTGTCAGACATAATTTTATACCACTCTATAGGGATCCCGTTGGATCCCAGAGCCTTCCCAGATTGCACCGCGTGTATGGCCCGGTGTATTTCCTCGCGAGAGATGTCAGCCTCTAGTTCATCAACCGCTTCCGATGTCAATGTAAGAATCTCAGTGTGTCTGAGGGAGTCTTGTGCCTCCTTCTCTGTTACAATTCTATCTGGGGTGTAAACCATTTGGAAGTGGTCCGCCAGTATGCGGACTATCTCCTCAGGACGTGTCTGAGCAATGGCGTCCTTATTATATATTTGTTGTATTCCACGCGTACTTCCCCCTTTTTTGTCCAACCAGGCCAGCATTTTCCCTGCTTTGTCCCCCATGTCGTAAATTCTATATTTGGTGGTTTCAATGTGTTCCCTTGTCTGTTGTGTCAGATGATCTCGGTATCGCTGTTGATGTAATTGCAGGGTGTGCGCAGTGTCGGGAGTGGGGTCTGCCTCGTGCGCTGTGTTCGCTGTGTGTAGTGCTAATTCTAACTCTGACAATTGCTGCTGTCGTGTACGTTTGTAGCCAGTGACTGAGGTTATCGCCTGACCTCTAAGCACTGTTTTGTATGCTTTCCACAGTATGGATGGGGAGGCGACTGATGTCGCGTTTTTGGCAAAATAGTGTTTAGTCGTGTTTTTGAGGTCTTTTGTAATCTTCGGGATTTTGAGATAATTTGCATAGATGGGAAATATTCTCTGTCGCGATGTCTCTTGGGTGGATAGAGTTAAAGTAAGCGGAGAGTGATCAGAGATTCCCCTGGGTTGTATGTCTATTTTGTCAATGTGCTGAAGTCCGTTACCCAACAATAGGAAATAGTCTATGCGTGATAGGCTGTTGTGAACCGTGGAATAATATGTGTATTGCTGTGTGGTGGAATGCATGTGTTTCCAGAAATCTACCAGTCCCAATGCCTCGAGGAAGCCCCGGAAACGGAATGGTCCGGGCGGGTGGGGTCGGGCCGGGAAACGATCAACTGCGGCGTCTACAATCGTATTAAAGTCTCCTCCTATAATAATGTCCCCTTCGGGGAATTCCAGGAGGACTTCCCCCAACGCTGACAGCGTGACCGAGTGAAGTGTCGGAGGTATATAGACAGAAACCACATTCAGCAATTTACCTTCCCACTGTCCCTGAATCGCCGCAAAGCAGCCCTGCTCATCCACCTTCGTGTGCTTGATAATGAACGGGGAGTACTTTTTTAGTAGAATGCCTGTTCCTCTAGTGCCTGACGTGAATTCGGAGTGCGCTGCCATTCGATATCCTCTTCTATCTAGTGCCAGGCATGCCTTTCCAGTAAGGTGGGATTCCTGCAGTAAGACCAGAGCCGGTCTCTGTCTCTTTATCGCCTGTAGTACTAATCCTCTCTTGATTTTGTCTCCCAGACCCCTCACATTCCAGGACATCCAGCCCATGGGGCCCACCGGTATTATCTGCGCTACTCTGTCATTGTCGGTAAGGTGTGAGCTGTGTGCCATTGTAAGGGTGTCTAAGGTTGTAGAAGAGCAACTTCCCTACTGGCATCCTTGGTCTACCTCGTAGTTGTGTATTTCTGGTGTGGTCACCGCCGTGTGCCGTTAAGACGTTTTTAACTTGAAGAACAAAAACTAACTCCTCCCTACCCCCCTCCCTGCCTCCCTGCTTAACGGACATTGAACCGCCCGCCTCCCCAACTTAGCAGAGTGCTTACACATTCCCAAAAACATTGTACTTGCTTGTTGGGGCGAAAGGTCCCGTGGAGGAGGCGGCTCCATTGACCCTCTTCGGCCTCCCCCAGTTCAGTTCCGTCAGGCCGCATGATCTGTGGCGCCGAAATGCTGTTATTCGTGCAGCACTTGGTGTTCATGAACCTGATTCGTGGCCATCCTCTCGTGTCTCAGGCCCTGATAAGTGTTCCAGAGTTTCCCCCCCGTGGCTTGGATTCCGTCTTGGCCCTCCTCTTGTCTGTTTCAAGGATTCTTGTTTGTGCGGCGGGGTAGTCCAACTTGTCGCCATCCTTCCAACCAGTCTTGCGCAGCCTCTGGCGTATCAAAGAACCAGGTTTTGTTGTCAGCCACCACTCGCAGCCTGGCCGGGAATAGCACCGAGTATGGCATACCTTTCGATCTCAGTACTTTCTTGACTTCTAAGAATGTTCACCTACGACGGGAAACTTCAGCCGTGTAGTCTGGGAAGAAGGCGATTGTGGAGTTCTGGATTTTGATCGGTGGTGAGACCCTCGCCGCCTGTAGGATAGTGTCCTGGTCTCTAAAGTTGAACAGTCTGGCCAGAATTGGTCTGGAGGGCTATCCCGGTTTAGGTTTTCCGCCGGGAACCCTATGCGCCCTTTCCACCGAGAAGAAGTGCGACAATCCTTTGGGCTGTAGTCTTGTGTTAATTAGCTCCTCCACGTAGAGATCCATTGCTCTGATGCCCTCTGTCTCCGGAACCCCAAGAATTTGAACGTTATTTCTTCTGGAGCGCCCTTTCTGGTCGTCCAGTTTCTCTTTAAGGAGTTTGTTGTCAGCCTCCATGCGTCCCACTGCGGATTGTAGTTCAGACACATCTGCGACAAGAGATTTCGTGACAATCTCTACCTCTTTCACTTGGTCAGTCATTTTATGTAGATCCGCACGTAGCAAGGCCATGTCTGTGGAGATTGATCCTACCGTGAACTGCACCTGGGACAATGCTTTCATGATATCTTCCAACGTGATCTTTTTAGTTCCATCTCCTTCTGGTGATTTTCCTGTGGGCGTGCGTGGATCTGTTTGAGGGGGGTTGCAATTGTCATACGCAAATTTGTCCAATCTCCCCTGTGTCACGTTGTTCCTCGAGCCTTTGCCCGACATTGTGTTGATTCGCGGTCTTTCCACCGCTGGTTAGACTCGTGGCTCTCCGTGTTTAGCCTCACGAGGAGCAGCGCAGCAGTGACCCGCACCAGGGAATCGTGGCGACTCCGTGTCAGGAGATCCAGCACCGGTCTGCCCACAATGATGTCCGAATGAGAAATGCAGTAGCTTGAAGGTGGGTTGCGGTTGTCTTGCTGCCCCCTTCCTTCATGGGGGCCTGGCCGGTATTTATAACTTTCACCCACAGCCCGTTCGGGTACCCCGACTCACTCCAGATAGCGAGGCTAGAGGTCGTCTCGTGTCATCCCCACCTCAGTCCCACCAATCGCCCCCCCCCCATCCCCGTGCGCCGATGTGGACACCCGTCGCAAGGGTGACATGCAGCGTACAAGGTTCCTCGGCGCCGCTCGATGCTCCGGTAGGGCCGGGCGGGTACGAGCATCTGCCAGGGATCCGGACACTCACAGTTGGGTGACGTCACGCTCCGGTAGCAATATTCAATGCTGGGGTTATTCCACTCGGGTTGGCTGCTGGTCGGGTGTTACCTCGGATGTATGTGCCCCAGGCGCCGCCTCTGCGTTGCCAGTATTTCACAACAGTGCCGCCGCAGTCCAGGCTCCGCCGCAAATTGCGCGGCCGACTACCGGTCTCTCGCCGCCGGACTGCCCGCACTTCTGCTCCGCGCTGGGTCGTCACTCCAGGTCGGGGCTCAGCATCGCTGTGTAGGCCCGTGCCGGAAAACACTTTTGTTCTGTGCTGCCCGGGCTCCGATTTTTACCGTGATTGCGCCGATCAGCGCCGCTCTGTCCCAAATCTTAGAGGCTGCCTTTTGAGGTATTAACCATGCGAATCAGTGTACGGATAGTCGATTTGGAGCCGCCTCACTCTCGGAGCTCTCCTTCTATGCGGCCGCCATACTTGACTGCTAGCCACGCCCCCCCCCAAATGAACCCTTTTTACAACATTAATATACACTCTAATCTATACTTTGCAACATGCATGCAGTTCTTTGATGACAGTTAATAATTCACTGTTCTTAGTATTTTACCTTATGAAGTGCAAGTAACAAAAGGATGTCTCTTAGAAAAACAGTATCCCTCTGACCTATTTAAATTATATGCTTTCTGTGATCTGCGTGATACACATTCTTTGAAGCAGACATATTAATCCTCTGTGCTATTTCATGATCAGTCAAAATCTCAACTAGACAAAACTCTGATCTCTTTCCAGGAAGAACATTAATCACTGGAGTCATCTTGAAATTTATATTGTTTTCTTAAAAATGCAGGATGCAAAGGAAGGTGGCAGCAGGTGCATTGAAAACCAAAATAAACTTGCAAACTCAGCCCCTCTTGAAGTCAGCACCTGGAGTGGTGACACTGGTCGCACTGCCTTAGAGCCAGGGCCGGACTGGCCGTAGCAGACATGAGGCATTTTCCTGGTAGGCTTTAAGAGTGGGGGCAGGTTTTGGAGCAATTCAGGCCTTTTTATTACTGGGAGCCAGTTTTGCAGCCATGCTGCAATATCGGCTCCCTATAACAAAAGCAGTAGCAGTGCTTCACACTAGAACACCACATCACAGCTGATGGTATTATTTTCTGCCAAATAATTTGGTGTTACTTGTAGTTACACTTGGATCTGATCCAATATGAAAAGCCAAATATGCATCAATCCATAATAAAATAACATTGGCAAAACAATTAAAAGTCTGTTACTGAAATGACTGGCCTTAAGATTTGAGAGGTTTACAACAATAATTTTGAGTTCCATTTTTTGGGTATTGCAATTTGAATGACAAACTAATAATATTCAAGAATACCTAGAGGTGAACAAATATTCATTTCTCAATTACAGACCATATTTTGAGAGCAGAATGTCACTTTTTGCACTATCTGCTTTTCACTCACAACTGTCGCAAACCAGATGGTCTGCCTCCAGGTGGAGGAATGTAGATCACCTCAAGACTCGAAAACTCAGGTGATAAAGACCTAATGATGATGCAATGCACCTTACTGAAAGAACAGGAAATCAACATATGTGTACCCTGAGCTAGTGTGAATGAGGTTTTTCTTGAAAGAAACTCAAAGACCTTGGGATATTAAGACATGTGATTCAATCCTTTTTGATTATGACAGATCAAAGGTTCTAGTCATGATATTGTGACCCGTCCATATTCTGGCATGGATATTCTTAGCCCACACCCCTATTATTACAAATTCTTGCTTTCCTTGTGAGCAAGTTATCATAGGAGAATGGATCACTTGTTCTATATTGTTACCAGGGTCTGGGTTGTTAGCCGTCTTAAAAAAACCTCATTCACATAGAAGGTACAGTGGTAGTATATCTTGATTCTCCGCTTGTGTACCTACATGAAAAGCATCATCATTGGGTCTTTCAGTATGCTTTCCTCCTCCTGGAGGAAGACCTACTGGTGATTACAGTAGTGTCCAGAAATGATGAAAGTGTGATTAAGGTGAGTTTAAAATTACCTCCATCTCTCAACTACATATTTTATTCTATTGGAGATGGGGCAAGGATTAAACAAAAGGGCGGTGCGTATCTAGAAGGGCTACTGTTCTATAGCACGTACATTAAAAGCGTGGGTGGTTGACATGTTTCAGCCCCATCGGTGCTCAAGAAGGTCGGGGGGATTTCTTCAGGACCAGTGTTGTGCACGTTACCAAGTTGATGGTGTGTGTAGATAAGTTAATGCACTTACCCTTCTTCTCTGATGTTATGATTCAATAGTACCTATAACTGGAAAAAAGACAAAAGACCATAACAACAAGGTATCACATTAATTCAACATGAAACTAGATCAATTGTGATCAAAGTCTGTCTTAGAGGATGCTTAAAACAATAGTGATGAGCTTAGTTCTTGGGAAGAGGTGGGGAAACACACAATAACTGCTGTACTTCTAAGGGGGGTCTACTCCATATATACAGGCCTCCTTTTAGACAATAATTCTTGCTTGAGGCCATTTCTTAAGTAGCCTTTTGCCCAGTGATGTATAGTCGACCCGAGTGTATGGTTCCATGTATAAATGTGAAAAATGCACTTGCAGTGGTTAAAACGTGCAAAGCTCTTGGGTGGCCCGCTTCTAATTGCGTTACTGGTAGTAGCCGTATGCGCTTATGATGTAGTTCCTGGCAAGGGAGGGCTCTGCTTTATTTTGTGATCGTACAATTGAACACGTAGTTGTTTTCATATTAGCCAATACTGTATTCTGTGCTGATTGGTAACGTTATTGGTTTTCGTGCTAGACATTAAGCCTAGTTCGGTGCAAGGAGGAGCTATAAAAGATCTCAAATTGGCATAAGAACGTGCTGGTATGTATACTGCGCTTATTTGTATAATCTATGTTTACTCGCGTAAGGCACTACATAGTTCTCAATGGGGACATTAAATAAATGAATAGAGTGTGCTTGATAGATGAAGCACTTAGTTAAACAGTGCTATTTTATATGCTCACTCGTGTAATACCAGGTGCCCAGGAGAGCATTTAAACTAATTTGGAGGGCTCACAGTCATTCAAATACCTCAATGTTCAGATTTTGTGCTTCCTCACGGGTCGTACGGAGGCCTGCTCATTTACTGTAGGACAAGGAAGGAGAAATCATTTAGCCGGATAGCGTGGCCACGTGTTTGTGTTAGACAGCCTCTTAACGATGGAAAATACCTCGTGGAGTCGAGGTCGTGACTTGTGCTTGCTCCGTTTGCTATGCCCTGGTGGAGTGCACTCGCTGAGGAGCGGATTTTTGTAGTTAATTACCTGTAGTAGGCATGGAAGTGAGACTATGCTTTCTCATGCTGATATGTGAATTTTACTCATTATGAAATCTTTTCCACGCTAGGTAACGAAGAAGGGAAATGTATGTGTCTCTTCTTGCTTAAATTTCAGCGGGTGCCTCATTATACAGATTGGAAAAAATGTTGTTGGAAAATTGTGGAAGATCCACTTATCGTCTCCTCCTGTGGTGTATGTCATGTTGTTTAATGTTGAGGGAAAGAGTTTCATTTCTGGGGTTCGTTCATCATAGGTGACGTCAAGGTGTCGCTTATCTTAATATCATAAATGTTTGTTGCTCGTTCACCTTTCAGGGTATTTTAGACCCCCAACTGGTCTACATGATTGATGATAGTTGAAAAGCATTAAGTCATCTACTAACTGTTCATGTTATCAATTGTGTTGTGCTTGAGACCCTGATCAGTTCTGTATGGTGTGCCAAGGGATATTATCATTCAGCCCTGTTTCATAGGCATCGAAGCGGTACACCCATCTTTGTTCCTTTTCATATATGATTTGTTCTGCAGTCTAATTTTTTGTGGTCAATGTCTCAAAAACTACCCAGTTCAGCTCTTCGACTGTGTGTTTGGTATTAATGAAGTGTGTGCTCATTTTCGTTGTTGTTCTTTTGCATTTAATATTGCTCTGTGTTCCCCGATTCTTTGTTCGATCTTGCGGTAGGTCATCCCTATGTATTTAAGCTTCCAAGGACAGGTAATCATGTAGATGACGTTGGAAGTATTACAGTTTGTATGATGTCATAAAGTCCATTTAAAATTCTGCATCAGTTGTAGGATTTGGGTTGCCTTGGTAAATTTGCACGCAGAGCTGGATCAACATGCGTAGTGACCCTTTATAGGTGCTAGGTTCCAGGCGTTTGTAATCAATTCTGTACTGGATTTTACCGAGGGTGGTTATGTTATGGTATGTTAACAGAAGCTTGTAACGCGCACGGTCACCAAAGGTTTCATGGCGCTGATGCTGTATGATTGTGTAGCGTGCAGGTTGTTAGTATGCTTGTTTGAACAGCCAGGTTTTCAAGGCCTTTCTGAAGCACAATAGATTGTCGCAGCTCCTGAGGTGTGGCGCCGCGGCCAGGGCGACTGATGCTGGAATCTGGGGATCACGGTTCGATCCCCAGCGCCGGTGGCAGGTTAGCCCAGCACCATGTGACTCTGGGCAATAGCTTGCTTAATCTTCCCGACGGCCCCCAGCGCCTAGAGACCCTAACGGGTGATTGTTTACAAATATGGATTATTATTATTATTATTATTATTAATGACATAGGGAGTGAATTCCAGACTTTAGGGGCTAGGTAGGAGAACCTGCAACCTCCCTGTGTCTTGAGTTTGATGGCTGGGGTGGACACTAGGTGTAAGTGGGAGGAGCGTAGGTTACGTCTGGAAACATGCTTTGTGATCATGTCATTGATGAACTTAGGGCTCTTGCAGTGCAGCGCCTTGAAAGCAAGGCAGCTAGCTTTAAATGCGGCCCGTTGCTCCACCGGCAACCAGTGGAGTTTTTGCAAACAGAGCCGAGCTGATTGCCATCTTGGTTGTTTGTAGATTAGTCTTGCCGCTTGGTTCTGGACTATTTGGAGCAGGTTGAGCAAATATAGTGGCAATCCTATATAAAGGGCATTTGAGAAATCAAGGCGGGACAGGACCAGTGCTAGTACCGCCTGCACAAGGGCTGCGTGGGTCAGTAGGTGAGAGATCTTTCTGATTTTCAGCAGTTGGAAGAGACTAGTGGATACCACTGAACCCACTTGGCCTCTAAGAGAGAGGTCGGCATTTATAGTGACCCCTAGACTTTTCACCGAGGGCCAAGTGGTGGGAGAAGGACCAAAGTCCCTAGGCCAGAAGTGTGGACCCCAGCTGATGTCACTTTTCCCTGGCAATACCAGTTTAGTCTTGCCTGAGTTTTAGATGGTTAAGGTTCATCCAATATTGGATTTAGAGCATCGTGGTTTTGAATTCCGTGACAGAGTTAGGAGAATCCAAGGAAAAAATCAGCTGGAGGTCGTCAGCGTAATTAGCGACGGTGACCTTCCTGTCCTTTAGTGAGTGGATCAGAGGCCTAAGGTACAGGTTGAACAGCAAAGGAAACAGGAAAGAACCCTGTGGAACCCCGCACGAAATGGGTACTTTGGGGGCCGTAAATGTGCCAAGGCGTACTGCTTGGGTTCCACCTGCAAGAAAGGATTTAATCCAGTTATAGGCAGGACCTTGAATACCTGCCTGTTCGACACGGTTCAGTAAGATGTTATGGTCAACCGTGTCGAACGCGGCCGATAGATGTTATGTTATGTTATGTTATGTTATTTATTTTTGTATCGCGCACAGCTGCCCCAGCAAAGGGGCGTCCTGGCGCTTTGACAGGCACTACAACATAACACACAATAAAAGAGAAAGGGATGACTATTCTGGGGCGGGAAACAGGAAGGTTTTAATCGCCTGCCTAAAGGCGAGTAAGTCATTAAGAGCTCGGGTGCACACCGGGAGCGAGTTCCATAACCCTGCTGCGAGCACCCGGAACGAGCGGCCACCCATTCTACTCAGTTTAAAATGTGGGCAGACTGCCAGATGGAGAGCCTCTGATCTCAATGATCTCAGGGGGATGTAAGGAGTAAGTAGATTGGCAAGTGCCGGCGGCGAAGAAAATTTCAGAATTTTAAAGGCCAAGCACAGCGCTTTGAACTTAATCCGCTGTCTGACCGGAAGCCAGTGTAGGGCCGAGATGGTGCCAGACACAGAACAGTGTCTGGGGAGGCCCACAATGGCCCGTGCCGCAGCATTTTGCACCCTTTGGAGCCTAGAGGCCTCCGCCTGATTCATCCCTAACATCAGCGCACTCCCATAGTCCAGCCGAGATAAAATTGATGCCTGGACCACGAGCTGTCTGGTGGGAGGATCGAAGTATTTCAAGACCGGCCTTATGCCCCGCAGGATGCCATAACACGTGGCCGCCACCTTCTTAGTATGGTCTGTGAAAGTGAGCAGGAGGACCAGCGCCTGGGAGGCCCCCTTATCTGCATTAGCTCTCAGTGTGTCCAAAACCGCAAGGATAACTGATTCTGTTGAGTGTGCGGGTCGGAAACCAGCTTGGTTAGGCTCCAGGTAGTTAGATTGCTCTATGAAATTAGAGAGGCAGCTGGCTACATGAGTCTCCATGATCTTAGCTAGGTAAGGTAAAAGGGAAATAGGGCGGTAGTTGGAGGGATTTGAGGGATCAGCCCCAGGTTTTTTTAGCAATGGAATAACCGTGGCGTTTTTAAAGGTGGAGGGTACCTCCCCTATACTGAGGGTTTCATTCAGAAAAGGGAGAATAGTATGGGGCAGTGCAGAGAAAACATCTCTAAGGACTGGGGGAGGGCAATGGTCACTGGGGGGGGGGCCCGATGTGACATGGGTCAGGAGGTGTAGTAGCATGCTGGGATAAATACCTGACAAGTGACTCAAGCAAGATGGATTTCTGGAGATATCGTCCAGTGAGTCCCTGTTGGCAGTGGGTGGGATATTCGCCTTTATAACAGCGTTTTTATGCCAAAAATAAATATTCAGGGAGTCACACAATACTTGTGTTGGAGCTTGAGTGGGTAAGATTCTCTCATCGCTGCTCAGGTCGTTCACAATTTGAAAAATCTCCTTTGATTTATTTTGGGGCGTTCAAAATTTTAGCAGAGAAAAAGGTGGCTTTAGCTGTTAAAGTTGACTTTTTATAATCATTACGCGCTAGCAGGTACTGCTGCCTGTCTGCACTTGAGTAGTGACGCCTCCATTTCCTCTCAGATTGGCGGAGCATTCGTTTTTGGTCCCTTAGTTCACTGGCGAACCACTTGTGGGCATCAGAGTGTCCGGCCCAGAATTTAGTGAGAGGGGCGTGTATGTCACTGGCCGACAACAACCAGTCTGCAATACCCAGTTCCATAGAGTTGACATTGGGATTAAAAATAGGTGCGGTGCTAGCCAGGGTATTAATAAAATTATTTTTATCAATGGTTCGCCACTTTCTAGTCAAGCCACCCGGCACTATAGGGGGCTTAATCCTGCTATTGAGGGTAACAGTAAATTCAATCAGATAGTGATCCGACCATATACAGGGGGAGATAGAGGTCACATATAAGGTGAGATTATGGGTCCAGATTTGATCCAGCGTATGTCCTTTAGTATGGGTAGAAGAAGATATGTGCTGGGACAGGTTTAGGTTGGAAAGCAGATCAGAAAGTTCCATAGCATGTGGTCCTCCAAGGGTATCATTAAGCCAATAGTTGAAATCACCGATGAGCAGGACCCTTGCATGGTTCATAACAAGACTGGCAATTTGTTCACTTAACAAGAGTGGAAAAAGGGGCATATGTTGGAGCGGGCGGTATAGGAGCACCAGCGCGAGAGATCCGATGTTAGTATCCAAAGTAATGACCAAATTCTCGACTTGTGGTAGTTCGAGGGAGGCCATAGTGTCAAATTTGTGATTCTTGTGTATTATGGCCGCAACACCCCCGCCCTTCTTCCCTGCAGGCCGATTGGCCGCTAGAATGTAATAGTCTGAGGGGAGGGCTGCCAAAATGTGCGGTGTAGAGTCCTCGGTGAGCCAAGTTTCGGTGATCAGAAGGGCATCCGGTTTTTCCAAAGCTAGCAACCAGAGGATGTCCAGCTGATGAACGGGGATTCAGATAGAAAACCCAAAGGGTGGTCTCATTACTTAAGGCGGGAAGGGGGGAGGGGATTGGAAAGGGCGGGGCTGGGCAGCCCACCTGTTCTGACAGAATACCATTCGTCAGGATGCGGTTGTATGTGGTCAGGTCTGGAGGGGCTGACTGTGATGCAAGCGTTCGGAGTGCTCCAGGGGTATAGGAAATAGATTGAGCAGCATCCTTGGCCCCTGGTCCCGGTCGGGCGCAGACGGGCTTGCCTTTGGCGCGCCCGCTGCGCGCGTCCGCTGCGCCCCCGCGCTGTAGTGGACATTTATGCCTGGCCCGCCTCCAAGCTCCACCTCCTGCCGGCCGATTGGATGAGGCCTAAGGTGGGGAGCTGGACGAGTGAAAGGGGTGCGGCAAGTGAATAGGACTTCAATTTTTAAAAAACATACAATCGCGATTCGGAGTGAGTGCAACAAGTGATTCTGAAGGTACAAACAGATTTAAAACGCAGCGCTAACAAGCCAGGTCCGCGCGGCAGTCAAACAGCAATTGCCCGCTACCTGTGCTGAGGCTGTTTTTAGATGCCTGGCCCCGCCTCCAAGCTCCACCTCCTGTCGGCCTATTGGATGAGGCCTAAGGTGGGAAGCTGGATGAGTGAAAGGGGTGCGGCAAGTGAATAGGACTTCAATTAAAAAAAAAACATACAATCGCGATTCGGAGTGCATCAAGTGATTCTGAAGGCACAAACAGATTTAAAACGCAGCGCTAACAAGCCAAGTCCGCGCGGCAGTCAAACAGCAATTGCTCGCTACCTATGCTGAGGCTGTTTTTAGATGCCTGGCCCCGCCTCCAAGCTCCACCTCCTGCCGGCCGATTGGATGAGGCCTAAGGTGGGGAGTTGGACGAGTGAAAGGGGTGCGGCAAGTGAATAGGACTTACATTTTTTTTAAAACATACAATCGCGATTCGGAGTGAGTGCAACAAGTGATTCTGAAGGCACAAACAGATTTAAAACACAGCGCTAACAAACCAGGTCCCCGCGGCAGTCAAACAGCAATTGCCCGCTACCTGTGCTGAGGCTGTTTTTAGATTCCTGGCCCCGCCTCCAAGCTCCACCTCCTGCCGGCCGATTGGATAAGGCCTAATGTGGGGAGCTGGACGAGGGAAAGGGGTGTGGCAAGTGAATAGGACTTCAATTTTTAAAAAAACATACAATCGCGATTCGGAGTGAGTGCAACAAGTGATTCTGAAGGCACAAACAGATTTAAAATGCAGCGCTAACAAGCCAGGTCCGCGCGGCAGTCAAACAGCAAATTGGTCTCGTATGTACTAGCATATCTCTGATGTTTTTTGTCCTTCTGTTGGTGAATCTGGGTTTTGGCCATTTTAAGGACCCTGACGTAAGGATGCAGCAGTTTTTGTTCATGATTTTTTCTTTCACAGTGTTGGAATCTGTATTATAGGTTGTCACGCAGGTGAGTATTTCTGCAGTTTCTGCTTTCGTTGTCGTCTCAAAGAGGTTGTCCCGTTGCTGATTTCTAACTCTCTTCTGGCATTTTTGCATCGCTCTGTATGGGTTGCCTCTTACTTGAAGTTTACGGCCCAGGCCCTTGGCTTTTATCTTATAGTCTTTTATTTTGCTGCAGATTTTCCCTTAGGGGACGGGGATGGAAGCTGTTATATGAAAGCAAGCTATTTTTTATGTGGGTTTGTAGAATGTCTTAGTGTTGATGGTATCATTTTCTATGAAGATCCTTATGTCAAAAAAATCCAGTTTTCAGTTATCTGCTGTGTACATGAATTTTAGGAATTGGTCCCTGGTATTGAACCATCTGTGAAATTCCGGTAAACTGTCAGGTGTGTCATTCCAAATCATTATCACATCATCGATGTAACGCTTCCAAAAGAGTATTTTGGCTCTGAATGGGTTGGTGTCATTGAGGATATTGATGGTCTCAAAGTTACTCACATGCAAACCTGCCACAATGGGAGGGGACGTGCTTCCCTTGAAGGTCCAACTGTAGGAATAGCGTTCCATTGTATTAAAAGAAGTTCTCATTTAGAGCTAGACGGCATAATTCTAATACAAAGTGTCTTAGTGTTTTGTGTTCCCTCTGTTGAGTGTACAGGATGTCCTCAATCATCTGGAGTGTCTTTCCTTGCAGTAGGCTAGTGTATAATAAGCATGGGTCAAAAATCCATTACGCTCACGGAATTTGAGGATTTTCGGCAGTTTCGCGATCCGCGAATCTCGGGAAATTGCCAAAAATTCGCAAATTCACGAGTGGGCTGATTTTTTTTTCTTTATGGCCAGCTCACTCAAGGGACCCCTGCGCCCTTCGGCGCGATGGCATAGTAACACACACATGGTCACTGGAGACTACTCTTCTGGCACTTTACACAGCTGTAGTGTAGGATAACCACTATACATTTACCCGACGAGGTAGCACTTACTGATTAGCCAGTAGAAAGTACTCCAGGTGAGTAGAGGTATCGCACAAAACGGTGGCGTCTTCTTCGATAAATATGAAGGGCAGGGTTCATTCTGGCACAATGCTACTGTCACAAAAATTAAACCTCAACAGGAAGCACTTACAGCAGGTGCCCGAGTTGAAGCTGAAGTTCAGTAACGCATTCATCAGCCCAAAAACAACCGTGAGCTTTGTCAAGGCAGGGCAGGTGTGCTTTCTCCCCATATCTACCGTCGAAAATTAGCTGTGATGCTGGATAGAGGCCTTTGCATCCTTGACTTTCACGAGCGCAATCCCCGTGCAGTTCCTGTGACCAGGAGCTTCTTTCTCCTCATCTGCTGCTCTGATCGGTCTGTGACCTTTTTTACACACAAGAGGCATGTGAACTCACAGAGAGGGCCTGCCCGTTTGGCCCCACCCACACACTCGCAGTGTCACCGTCTTCCTGCCATTTACCCGCTATGATGGACAGCTCACTCAAGGGACCCCTGCCTGCACCCTTCAGAGCGATGGCAAAGTAGCACACACATGGTCATTGGAGACAACTCTTCTGGCACTTTACGCAGCTGTAGTGTAGGAAAAGCACTATACATTTACCCAACGAGGTAGCACTTACTGATTAGCCAGTAGAAAGTACTCCAGGTGAGTAGAGGTATCGCACAAAACAGTGGCGTCTTCTTGGATAAATATGAAGGGCAGGGTTCATTCTGGCACGATGCTCCTGTCACATAAATTAAACCTCAACAGGAAGCACTTACAGCAGGTGCCCGAGTTGAAGCTCAAGGTCAGTAACGCATTCATCAGCCCAAAAACAATTGTGAGCTTTGTCGAGGCAGGGCAGGTGTGCTTTCTCCCCATACCTACGTCGAAAATTAACTGTGATGCTGGATAGAGGCCTTTGCATCCTTGACTTTCACTAGCGCAATCCCCGTGCAGTTCCTGTGACCAGGAGTTTCTTTCTCCTCATCTGCTGCTCTGATCAGTCTCTGACCTTTTTTACACACAAGAGGCATGTGAACTCGCGTAGAAGGCCCCACCCGTTTGGCCCCGCCCACACACTCGCGGTGTCACCGTCTTCCCGCCATTTGCCAACTATGATGGACAGCTCCCTCAAGGGACGCCTGCACCCTTCAGCGCGATGGCATAGTAACACACACATGGTCGCTGGAGACAACTCTTCTAGCACTTTATGCAGCTGTAGTATTAGGAAAAGCACTATACATTTACCCAACGAGGTAGCACTTACTGATTAGCCAGGAAGTACTCTACTATAAAAATCTGCGAGTTCGCGGATTTTCCCACAAACTCGTGGATTTTTTTGCCGATTTCGCGTGAATTTGCGGATCACAGATCCGCAAAATTCGCCCATACTAAGGGGCCCATTAGGATGTCGGGTGGATTGCCCCCGCCAGGCTGGCGGTAGCCACCGTCAGCCTGGCCCGGGCAATCCACCCGACATCCTCACTCATTTTCCCCCCGCCATATTAGTATGGCGGGGGGGACCTCGGCGGACGGAAAGACCGTCCGCCGCTTTTCCACCCCGGTCGCCTTGCGGCCGGGGTGGAAAAGGGATAATATGGTGGCAGTGTAGCCATATTATGATGGGCATTTTACAATGCCTTTCCGTGACGGCAATGCCGCCACGGAAAGGCATGCGGTCTTCACTTTGGGGGCCCCCTGTGGGCCCCCAAAGTGAAGGAGGGGTGGGGGTGCACACGGGGGGGCACCTGCAGTACCCCCATGCATTTGCATATACAATACGGTAGGCACCGCCCGGTGCCTGCCGCATTGTGTATGCAAATGCATACATGCATTTATGGCATTGTGGTGGGCGGTGCAGAGAGCACCACCCGCCACAATGTTATAAATGCAGGATGCGGCCGCCACTGTGGCGGCCGCATCCTAATACAACCCACGGGACCCCCGCCCTTATGGCGGGCGTTCCCAATCCCCGCCAGAATGGCGGGCGAGCAAAGTCCGCCCGCCATCCTAATGACCCCCTAAGTGTATAAGGTCTCTACTTCGAGTCCAGCTAAGCACTTAGTTGCTTCCTGAAATGTTAAACCCTTTAGTTGGTTTAGAAGATCCCAGGTGTCCTTTAGATATGTTGGAGTCGCTTGCACTAAGGGTCTGAATTATTGGTCAGCGAATTGAGAAAGGGGTTCCAGTACCGAGCCAATGCCAGGGACTATCGAGTGTCCTGGAGGAGATATTCTTTTTTAATGTAATTTGGGAAAGGAGTAGAAGTATGGTGTTCTGGGTGATTTTGTCTTCAGAAAATCTGCTTCATTTTTCGAAATCCAAAGGTTAGTTTCGGTTTCATCCACCATAAGTTCAATGGTTCGTTGTAAACCCATTGTCGGATCTATGGTTAGAATTGTGTAAAAGTTACTATCAGACAGGAGTTTTCTTTGGTGAGGATGACTAACCCTCCTCCTTTGTCCGCCGGTTTAATTATTAGTCCTTCGTGCTTCTGAAGTTCCTCCAGTGCTAAGTGCTCCTGCTTGGTGACATTCATGAAGGGCTTTCTTGTTGTATTTTTCAGATTTTCCACCTCTTTTAAGAGGGACCAAGTGGTTAGGGGGGCAGAAGGTAAATTTATTCCGTAGACTGGTGTCACTTTTAGTTGTGTCGTTTCCTTTTTCTTTGAAGAACACTTTCAGTTTAATCTTTCTATAGAAATCCGCTAGTTCACGCTAGTTAGTTGTCGTGCTGGGACCCGGTCTCTCTTTGGACATGCTGTGCATTAGCACTTGTTGATCTTGTTCTGTCCAGGTCACACCTTTTCTTCTTCCTCTCCGGTTGTTGGGGCCTCTCTCTAAAAGGGTGGCCTTTGTGTTTGATGTAGTCCCATTGGTGGTCCCATCGGAGGAGGGCTTGTATATATGGATTCATCCAACCTTGGAAATTCTGTTGGTGTGGTTGATACAGTGGTTGAGGATGATCTCCAAACTGAGGTGTTCACAATGGATTATGCCATCATCGCTGGTGGCGTCTGTTTTGTCGTCTACTTCATCTTTGATAGGGTATTTCATCACCACTCCAGTCAGAGTTCTCGGTAGAGTTCCCCCAGTAGAATCATTGTCGCTGTGTTGTTCAGAAGCAATATAAGCGCCTTTAGTGTAGGGATGCATTTTTTTCTAGAGAGAATCATTTCAGGTTTTTTCCCAATTTTTGTATTTTGTTTTGTGTGATGTTCTCTTTTGTTTCGTTCATTTCCTTATTGATTTCTTCCAGCCTCTTCTTATAGACTGAGGTGTGGAAAATTGTCTTAATTTTGGCTTCACTTATATGTATTTTACTGGTCAGGGCTTCTGCTAGTCTAGTGGCTGTTTTTATAATAAGGACTAAATAGTCTCTAGTAGTCACGAAATAAACAAGAGCAGTCCCTTGCCAGGAACTACATCATAAGCGCATACCGCTACTACCAGTAATTCAATAAGAAGTGGGCCACCCAAGAGCTCGCACTTTTGGACCACCACAAGTGTTTTTTTCACATTTATACATGGAACCATACACTCTGGTCGGCTATACATCACTGGGCACAAGGCTACTTGAATAAAGGCCTCAAGCAAAAATTATTGTCTAAAAGGAGGCCTGCATATATGCAATAGGCCCCCCATAACATGTACAGCAGTTATTGTGTGTTTCCCCACCTCTTCCCAAGAACTAAGCTCATCACTATTGTTTTAAGCATCCTCTAAGACAAACTTTGATCAAAATGATCTAGTTTCATGTTGAATTAACGTGATACCTTGTTGTTATGGTCTTTTTTTTTTCAGTTATAGGTACTTTTGACCCATAACATCAGAGAAGAAGGGTAAGTGCAATAACTTACCTACGATCACCATCAATTTGGTAACGTGCCCAACACTGGTCCTGAAGAAAGCCGCCCGACCATCTTGGGCACCGATGGTGCTGAAAAGATGTCAACCACCCACTCTTTTAAAGTAGGTGCTATAGAACAGTAGCCCTCCTAAATACGCAACGCCCTTTGTTTTATCCTTGCCCCACCTCCAATAGAATACAATATGTAGTTGAGAGATGGAGGCAATTTTAAACTCACTTTAATCACACTTTCACCATTTCTGGACACTACTGTAATCACCAGTAGGTCTTCTTCCAGGAGGAGGAAAGCATACTGAAATACCCAATGATGATGCTTTTCACGTAGGTACACAAGCGGAGAATCAAGATATACTGCCACGGTGCCTTCTATGTGAATGAAGGCATTTTAAGACCGCTAACAACCCAGACCCTGGTAACAATACAGGACAAGTGATCCATTCTCCTATGATAACTTGACTATCACTTGGAACCTAAATGGATCTCAGATTCTATCTCCCTTGATTGACTAAATATATTTCCATGTGAGCAGCCAAGAGGGCAGACACACCCCATTTTTGCAACTTGCAAAGGACTGCAGTGCTGCAGTGCTGACATTCAGAGTTGCAAGGTCACAAGCATCTTGCATTGGCACATCAATGTATCACAAAGTGAAGTGTTTATGCAGTTTCAAAGTTTGCATATTTCTATTGTGCAAGCTTTGAGGTTGTCAAAACCATGCACATCTGGTCCATAATCCCATTTTAGAAGGAAAGGTTTACAGCTGCTTGTTAACGAGATCATGGAATACATTAAAAAGGTGAAGTTGGAAGTGTTGCACCAATCAATCAGTAGATTATGAGATCGCTACTTGTCACCCACAAGGGTATCCAACCGTATCCTGCATAGTTTTCTGTGTGGTCCAAAATCAGCTGGTTCTGTAAGAGTCTGCTACTAAAACATGCTCAAGTTTTTTATTTCACAAACTTAGTCGGGCAAGTTTGGCCGGTGTGGTAAAATATGGGTGTCTGACCTCACCCTACTATTGTAATTGCTACTGGAATGTCACACAGATAATCAGGGCTCATTGAGCTGAGGGCCACAGAAGAAATGCATTGGTCATTCCCGCTGGGACATAGAAACCCTTTTAAGCAGCAATTTTACAACTTTGCCAGCTAGCTTACAAAAATGTGCAAAGCCTAAGCTTAATTTCTAAAAACATAAGTGACAGGGCCCTTCTTGGGACGCCACTGCATCCGCCACCACCCATTGCCCCTGCCAGTGCTGCTAATGACAATAACAACACAACTACTATCCGTATCACTAATACAATTTGGTCATGCCCAGTATTCCAGGCCACCCAAAGCCATAAGTTTGCAGTGAGTGGCAGGTGTTATTTTATTTTTAATGTATATTGACCTTTTAAACACTGTTGGTGTGCTCATCTCAAAGTTAAACAGACAGCGCAACCATGGTCAGGACTGTCACTATGGCCAATGCTGACTATTAATTGGCGGTGCCTAGCACAGAAACCACTGACTCAAATTAAACAGTGGCAAAGCCATCGTAAACACCCTGGAAGGGAATTGCACAAGTCCTGATATGTCCCATCAGAAAGATCTTCAGACCATGCTACAGGTACACAGCTCACTGCACTAGGGCACATTGCTGTAGAGTGTACATTTTGATTCTTCAAGAAACCTGTTCCCCAAATTCTGCAGAAATCATTTCAGTAAGCGACTTACTACTCAAAATGATCATGGCTGGTGTTGCGCAAAACAAGATTTCAGAAACAAACACAGTAAAATGTATATATATATATATATATATATATATATATATATATATATATATATATATATATATATATATATATATATACTTTATTTCCCTTTGATTATCTCGCTCCCCTGGAAGTCAGATTCCAGCGGGAGTGAGCACTCGAGTTGGCTGTCAGGAACTTGAGAAAAATGTTGCTGGTAGGCATTTCAGGACTCGGAGACTTAGTACCCTGTCCTGAAGTACATTTCTGAAAGTAATATATGAGGGCAGGGTAGGGATACCCTGACCCCCAAGTCCCCATGGAGAGAACCCAAAGGGACACCCCCCAGGGCCAACCACAAATCAAAATTGGCATAGGTTGCCATGATCATGCGAGACTCCTGCAGGATAGGAAAAAAATGGCGGCCAGTCACATTAATTAATTACAGCCCCAGACAGTGCCCCCCCTGGGGCCGTATCAATAAGGGGAGGGGGCCTGCTTGGCCCCCCACCCTAAACCATGAAAGGCCCAGTGGAGACCACACATGGCTGAAATGTGCATATAAAGGAATGGGAGGCACGCAGCCCCCTCCTCCAGCCTCCGGAGGCCCCTGAGACCCCCATCACACTGGGTCAACTTCAATAATAAAGGGGAGGGGACAGTGTAGCTCCCCTCTCTGAGCCTAGACAGGCCCCGGGGAGCCCACCCCTGGGGTCAAAATAAATGTATAACAAGAGGGGGCCACGCCGCCCCCTCCCTGAGCCATCAGAGTCCCCGTGGAGCACACCCTTGGGGTAAAAATTCTAAAAATGGAGCCCCTCTCCCCAAGCCACATGAAGCCCCGGGAGCCCACACCTGATGCCTAAAGTTCTGAAAATGGAGAGAGGAGCCCCCCTGAGCCTTTAATGCCTCTGGTCACCTTCACACACCACCGAACTCCACTGTACCGACCACCGCTGCATCCACTTCACCTTCGAGAAACGCACCACCACCCACAGCAGGCCCCCGCCGCAGCTGGAAAAAAGTCTCAGAAGACCAGCTAATCGCTACCCTCACCCTAAACCCACCAACAGACACCGCCGACACTGCTGCCCGCAACCTCAGGCAATGGATCGACGACTGCGCCAACACTCTTGCCCCGATCAAGAAATCCTCAAACAGATGCACCGGCAGAAAAGTCATCTGGTTCACCACCAATCTCCAGGCCTCCAAGCAGACCTGCCGAAGACTCGAGAAGAAGTGGCACCATGAACAGACACCGGACAACAACGCAGCCCACAAGAATGCCATCCGCAGGCACCACCAACTCATCCAAACCGCCAAAAGGACCTCCTTCAAGGAACGCATCGACAACAATGCACACAGCAGCAAAGAGCTCTTCAACATCGTGAAGGAACTCTCCAACCCCACCTCCAACTCCAACAACATCCTGCCGTTGCAAGACCTCTGCGACTCCCTAGCCATCTTCTTTCACTGCAAGATCGCAGACATCCACAACAGCTTCAACAACCAGGCCCCCTCGACAACCGCCGATACCTCAGACCCACCGCCCTCCAGCCACACCGACCTCCTGCGCTCCTGGACCCACGTCAATGATGTAGATACCATCAAAATCCTGAACACCATCTACTCCGGCTCACCATCTGACCCCTGCCCGCACAACATCTTCAACAAAGCAAGCTCCATCATCGCACCCCATCTCTGGAAGATCGTCAACAACTCCTTTGAGACAGCCACCTTCCCGGAGAGTTGGAAGCATGCCGAGATCAATGCCTTACTCAAGAAACCCAAGGCAGACCCTAAGGACCTCAAGAACTTCCGGCCCATCTCCCTGCTCCCGTGCCTTGCGAAAGTCATCGAGAAGATTGTCAACAGGCAACTGGCCCACTTCCTCGAGGAGAACAATGCTCTGGACCCGTCCCAATCTGGATTCCACAGCAACCAAAGCACCAAAACTGCCCTCTTCGCCGCCACAGACGACATCAGGACCCTGCTAGACAACAACAAAACTGCGTCCCTCATCCTCCTGGACCTTTCGGCCTCCTTCGACACCGTCTGCCACTACACCCCACACTCACGCCTCCACAACACAGGGATCCGTGACAAAGCCCTGGACTGGACCACTTCCTTCCTCACCGGCAGAACCCAGAGTGTCCGCCTCCCTCCATTCCAATCTGAAGGCACCAAGATCATCTGCGGCGTACCCCAAGGAACTTCCCTCAGCCCGACCCTTTTCAACGTCTACATGGGACCGCTCACGAACATCATCCAATCGCATTACCTCATCATCATCTTATAGGCTGATGGCACCCAGCTGATCCTCTCCCTCACCAAGGCCCCCACCACCTCCAAAACCAACCTCCACAAAGGAATGAAGGCAGTCCCGAATGGATGAAGAACAGCCACCTGAAAATGAACTCAGACAAGACAGAGGTCCTCATACTCAGCTCCATCCCCTCCGCCTGGGACAACTCCTGGTGGCCGGCCACACTGGAAGCTACACCGACACCCACTTACCACGCACGCAACCTGGGGTTCATCTTGGACTCATCGCTATCAATGACCCATTAAGTCAATGCCATCTCCTCCTCGTGCTTCAACACCCTCTGCATGCTCCGCAAGATCTGCAGCTGGATCTCCACCAAAACCAGAAGGATGGTCACCCAGGCCCTCGTCCGCAGCAGACTGGACTACGGCAAAGCCCTCTATGCGGGAACCACGGTCAAACTCCAGAATCGACTACAACGCATACAGAACGCCTCCGCACACCTCATTCTTGTCATCCCCCGCCACAGCCACATCACAGCCCACCAGAGGGAGCTGCACTGGCTCCCCGTCAACAAGAGGAGTACCTTAAAGCTCCTCAACCACAATTACAAGGCACTCCACAACACCAGACCAGCATACCTCAACAAACGACTCACCAACTACACCCCGAACCACCAGCTTCGCTCCAGTGACCTCGCCCTTGTCACCATACCACGCATTCACAGAATGACACTTCACGATCAGCATATGACAAAGGCAGATGGCCCGAAACGGGTCGGTGAGAGGAATTTTGTTGGTGTTGTGCGGCTCACCCATGAAATTTACCTGTTAGGCAACTCTTGCAATATATATATATATATATATATATGTATATATATATATATATATATATAACAATTCCACACCATATCGCGAAGATCCAGTGAAGAGACCAACAGCAGGGGAACCATGGAAAACAGCTTTTATTCCACAGGCAAAGGCGAGTAACAGTCCCACAATCCCGCTTTAGGCGAATGCATTTCGGCGTATTTTTCCGCCTTCTTCAGCGCCAGGGGTGTGTTTAGTTCAGGGAGGGTCGTACTTCTTAGATGTAATATCTGCCCCCGCCTGATAGGTTGCTCAGCGCACCACTCCTTAAAGGTGTATACCATACGCATACATCCTAGGTAGGGCGTTAATGGCTCAAACGCCTACCAGTCCCAGCATGCATTGTCCATGTTAGTGTCTGGAAGGTTGTCGCGTGGAGCGGTGCACATTATCGCTGTGGGGCGTCCTCCTTTACCCATGCGTGTGGAACTCGCCGTCTCCCTTCGTCCCCAAAACCGCTTCACCCTGATGTCACCGGGAGGACGGGAGTAAGGCTGAAATCAACACCTTACTCTCTGTGAAGCTTGAAGCCCCTACACCACCGCATATCCCGAACATACAGGGGGGCTCTGGTGATTCCGGTACCCCGGATGAAATCCTGTGTTCCAGTAATCCAGAGCCAACTTGAAAAAGCGGGGGTCCCTTTGCGCGTTACTGGAAAACGCGCTGAAATATAACAATTCCACACCATATCGCGAAGATCCAGTGAAGAGACCAACAGCAGGGGAACCATGGAAAACAGCTTTTATTCCACAGGCAAAGGCGAGTAACAGTCCCACAATCCCGCTTTAGGCGAATGCATTTCGGCGTATTTTTCCGCCTTCTTCAGCGCCAGGGGTGTGTTTAGTTCAGGGAGGGTCGTACTTCTTAGATGTAATATCTGCCCCCGCCTGATAGGTTGCTCAGCGCACCACTCCTTAAAGGTGTATACCATACGCATACATCCTAGGTAGGGCGTTAATGGCTCAAACGCCTACCAGTCCCAGCATGCATTGTCCATGTTAGTGTCTGGAAGGTTGTCGCGTGGAGCGGTGCACATTATCGCTGTGGGGCGTCCTCCTTTACCCATGCGTGTGGAACTCGCCGTCTCCCTTCGTCCCCAAAACCGCTTCACCCTGATGTCACCGGGAGGACGGGAGTAAGGCTGAAATCAACACCTTACTCTCTGTGAAGCTTGAAGCCCCTACACCACCGCATATCCCGAACATACAGGGGGGCTCTGGTGATTCCGGTACCCCGGATGAAATCCTGTGTTCCAGTAATCCAGAGCCAACTTGAAAAAGCGGGGTTCCCTTTGCGCGTTACTGGAAAACGCGCTGAAATATAACAATTCCACACCATATCGCGAAGATCCAGTGAAGAGACCAACAGCAGGGGAACCATGGAAAACAGCTTTTATTCCACAGGCAAAGGCGAGTGACAGTCCCACAATCCCGCTTTAGGCGAATGCATTTCGGCGTATTTTTCCGCCTTCTTCAGCGCCAGGGGTGTGTTTAGTTCAGGGAGGGTCGTACTTCTTAGATGTAATATCTGCCCCCGCCTGATAGGTTGCTCAGCGCACCACTCCTTAAAGGTGTATACCATACGCATACATCCTAGGTAGGGCGTTAATGGCTCAAACGCCTACCAGTCCCAGCATGCATTGTCCATGTTAGTGTCTGGAAGGTTGTCGCGTGGAGCGGTGCACATTATCGCTGTGGGGCGTCCTCCTTTACCCATGCGTGTGGAACTCGCCGTCTCCCTTCGTCCCCAAAACCACTTCACCCTGATGTCACCGGGAGGACGGGAGTAAGGCTGAAATCAACACCTTACTCTCTGTGAAGCTTGAAGCCCCTACACCACCGCATATCCCGAACATACAGGGGGGCTCTGGTGATTCCGGTACCCCGGATGAAATCCTGTGTTCCAGTAATCCAGAGCCAACTTGAAAAAGCGGGGGTCCCTTTGCGCGTTACTGGAAAACGCGCTGAAATATAACAATTCCACACCATATCGCGAAGATCCAGTGAAGAGACCAACAGCAGGGGAACCATGGAAAACAGCTTTTATTCCACAGGCAAAGGCGAGTAACAGTCCCACAATCCCGCTTTAGGCGAATGCATTTCGGCGTATTTTTCCGCCTTCTTCAGCGCCAGGGGTGTGTTTAGTTCAGGGAGGATCGTACTTCTTAGATGTAATATCTGCCCCCGCCTGATAGGTTATATATATATATGTATGTATATATATAAATATATATCCACTAACACAGGAACCCCAAAAGGCGAAGCCACAGGAAATTTTGTAGTGCTCACAATTTTAATTGGCAACTTGCTAGCAGGACCCTTCAAAGGAGCATGCATCTAAAAGTTAATACGCCATACGCGTTTCAGGAGTAGAATCCCTTCTTCAGTGGCGTTGGGTAAAGACATGAAGAAAGCGCTGGAGCGTGCCACCATTCAAATATAATCACCTGGCCCGATGGGCGTGGCCATCCTCAAAGCCTTCTGGATAATGTAGTGCGCTCGCCGTCTTCCCAAGTGGGTGCGCTGTCATAGTCTAAATTAAAACCGTATTGTTCCTGTAGGCTGATGAATACTTCAAAGTGGGCACCTGCCCCGCTTTACAGCTGTCAATGCCGAGCTTCGGGCTGGCGACTCTCTGCATGAGTGTCAGCTCGCTTTCCTCCCGTATGCCGCAGCACCCTAATGGTGCTGTCACAAACCGTCGTGGGTGGGCTGCGCCTCGTGGCTGGGTAAAGCCAAAATACATCCACTAACACAGGAACCCCAAAAGGCGAAGCCAAAGGAAATTTTGTAGTGCTCACAATTTTAATTGGCAACTTACAATTATGAGCGCGAACTGCATGCTGATTGGCTGTGAACTGTCTGTCAACACTCAAAACCAGGAAGCGTTGGCGACCATCTTGTGCCTCGCTAGAACCGAGTCACAAGAAAACAGTAAAACAAAGTTGCGGAATAAGGGAAGGGGGTAGGCTAGAAACATTCTGACCCTCTAGGCTTGCTCAGGGGGTCGTACATGGATGTTTAGGCTCTATTTTTTATTTTTATTTTTTTAATGGAAAATCGCGGCGTACGCATATGGAAATACGTACAATTACGAGCAAGAGCTGCATGCTGATTGGCTGTCAATAATCCAAACCAGGAAGTGTTGGTAGCCATCTTGTTTGTCGGAAGAGCAGAGTCACAAGAAAACAGTAAAATAAAGTTGAGAAATAAGGAAAGGGGGCAGGGTAGAAACATTCTGACCCTATAGTCTTGGTCAGTGGGTGGTACATGGATCTTTAGGCTCAAATTTTTTTTTTTCTAAAGTGGCGGGGTACTCGTGCAATACTTGTACGTGGTGGAAAAGATGGGAAAAAAACTAGTAGTTTGTTTTATTCATTATGTTCCGGGGGGCAAATTACGGGGGCAATTTTTTTTTTCATAATGGGGGCTTGTAAGGTGTCCCGAGCACTGGGGAACGGCACTCCTCTGGTTTTATTTTTTAGAATGCGGGGGGGTGGGTTACGGTCCTACTCCCCGCAGTCTCAGTGAGCGGCACCCATCGGGTCTTTTTAAAAAAAAAAATGTTTTGAGCTCTCTCTCTCTCTCTCCCCGTACACGTCGCGGGGAACGGCACCTTTCTGGGATAGTGATTTGTAAAATGACCTTCCGTCTCCGGGTACCTGGATTGTCTGGAGTTTTTTATTAATGTTGGGAGGGTGGGCTTGATAATACGTCCTTGTTAATTCCCATTGAAGACTATGTTCTGGTGTTAACATGGGCTTCTATGGGAAATACCAAAGGCCGTATTATCAAGCTCATTATTTCCGTTTTATCGGCAGTTTCCTGCCAATAAAATGGCGATCATTTTAACACCGGTTCTTGATAATATGCACCTAAGTTTACTGGTCAAAAAAAGAGCAATGGGCCATATTATCAACAAAAGGCGATTCCTTATCGTTGCTTTATCTGCAGGAAACTGGCGATAAAGCGGCGATAATGGGCTTGATAATATGCCTTTGTGAATAGCCATAGCAGCCCAGGTTAACACCAGAACCTGGGCTTGTATGGGAAGTTACAAGGGCCGATTATCAGGCACATTATCGCCGCTTTATCAGCAGTTTCCTGTCAATAAAAGCGGCGATAATGTATCGCCTTTTGTTGATAATATGCTCCTTCATTTTTTTGATAGTATGTAAAGCTTTCCTTTTTTTTGTGTAGCAGTTGTACTCTCTACTCATGCGCAGCGTCGCTTCGAACCCACGTTTTCTTTTTCTTCAAGTTCAACAAGCAAACCTTTCTTTATTTCAGGTTGTAAATCTGTCGCTTTCTTTTCCCGGTTCGTGTGTGTCATCCGCTGCTGTACTTTTGTACAGTATTAATAATCATATTTTTTCTATATTTATTTGAAAGGTAGTGCCGAGGCGCCAAAAGTTGATTACGTACTCCGTCCACCGCCATTTTAGTAGTTTTTCACTGTTGTTTTTATTATATCTGTTAGTTAGAACTCAGTAGTTTTCAATCCTAGTCTTGAATATCTTACTATATTATTTCAACATTATTTTTATTGTGGACCGTCATACCCCTCTCCCACAAAATAAAAGAAGTATGTAGTTTTTTTTATTAACTTTTATTAAACAATAAATATAAACGAAACTCAATCATAACTATATTAGAACTAGAAAAATAACTTTAACAAACAATGTTATAAACAAATTGTGAAATGGAGTCCAAAAGGTGTCCGATTGGTAATCTGCAAAAGAAAAAAGAAAATTAGAGTTTAGAATTATGTAGATGTGAGTAAATGAGCTGAAGCATTACGGGGCATATTATGTAGAACGGTGATCAAATTATCGCCGTTTTAGCGGTAGGAAACTGCAGCTAAAGTGGCAATAATGGGCTTGATAATATGCTCTTGTGAATTCCCATAGCAGCCCAGGTTCTGGTGTTAACCTGGGCTACTATGGGAATTCACAAGGGCATATTATCATGTCAATTATTGCCGCTTTAGCGGCAGTTTCCTGCCGCTGAAACGGCAATAATTTTATCGCCGTTCTTGATAATATGCCCGTACACGTTTTGGTAACTCTACGGTTTGACGTGTGCAGTGTGACGTGAACATTCCAGTTCTGTTATAGTGCCGCGTTCAAGTGGTGTCTATATGGAAGTGCCTATTGCGTTACTGACGCCCGTTATGCCGACTTATTTCTAATGCATTGCTATGAAGGCTTTGTAGATCTAGGCCTCTGTGCTTACCATTGTATAAACCTTGCGGCTAAACATTTCAGGCAGTAGGTGTCACAACTTGTTTTCAACAATTCTTATACACGTCTTAGCAGACAGCAGTGTCTAAGTTTAAGAGAGAAAGAGAAATGATGTCACAGAGAGTGAGAGAGATAAAGAGAGAGAAAACAACATTAAAACTGTGTCGCAGAGTCTGGAGTTGAGATTTTTTCTTGAAATGTTAGACGTAGATTTACTAGCTCCTTGCATCACTTTACCCATGTTAAAGTGACTCAAAAGTGGCGTAATAAGGTTGTGGATCTGTTTGTCAGACTGTTGTAACCTATATGTTGTCATTGCTTGGAGGTAATTATAGATTTTACAGAGAAGCTGCTGTACACTACGCACTCTGGGTCATAATATCAAGCCTGGGCGACAAAATTATCGCTAATTTATCGGAAGGAAAGTGTCGCTAATGTGGTGATAATGGGTTTGATAATATGCTCTATGGAATTCCAATCGAAGCTCATGTTAGATGTCCTTCACATTAATAATTATAACTGTCTTGTAAAATTAAAAAATAACACAAAAAATATATATGACATATTTTAATTATTAATTATTAAATAAAAAAATATACAAATAAATCAATGCAACAAAAAACATTTCCCACATATAATAATTAAAAATAACTTACAGTTATGTAGCAGTAGACGATCCGGGAAAAACACTAAATCCATAGAAGATAAATAGAAAAACAAATCCATTCGAAAAGGGAACCCAAATAAAATGCGAAAATACAACCGTAGCAAAAATGGTCCAATGATGCAATCCTCTCAATAACGAAACCCTTAAAAAACGGAAAATTGGTGTAAACAAAATGCAAAAATGAAACTGTAGAAAAAAGGCTCCAACAAAGCAATCCTCTCAATAACAAATCCCTCAAAAACCAGAAAAAAAGCTTTAAAAAATATTAAAACACTCCAACAAACCCAAAAAATAAATGGAAATGTAAAAATTCTTGTTTTAAATAAACAAAATACATTTTCCTTTTTTGTTGAAAGAGTCAAGACCACCATCCATTCACGATCGGGAAAACCTGTAAAAAAAAAATATAACACCCAACAAAATAACACGTACAAACCCACAAACATTAACAATAAACACGAAATAACACAATTTAAAAAACACATAACTAACACTACATAATACTCTATTCTAATCCAACACAACAAACACATAAAACACTAAGGGGGTCATTAGGATGGCAGGGGAATCTCACCGTCACCGTGGCAGTCGCAAAGACCATCCGTCACAAAACCGCCACAGGCAATCCTTAGGATTTCCTGGCGGAGCGACCTTCTTCAGTAATATAGTGGTGGTGCCTAGCCGGCACCCGTCCGCCAAATTATGATGTTGGCTGAAGGCAGCCTTTCCATGGTGGTGGAACCGCCATGGAAAGGCTGGTAGGGATTGGGGGCCCGTTGTGGGCCCCTCTTATGTTGGAGGAGAAAAGGGTGCACTTGGGGGGTACCAATGGTACCCCCCCAACATTTCACATCACAACGTGGCAGGCACGGCATGAGGCCTGCCACGTAGTGCTGTGAAATTCACTGCATGCTTTTTTAGCATGGCGGCAGATGCTGCTGTCAGCAGCACCCGCCGCAATGTTAGATATCAAGATCCGCCATGGTGGTGGTCACAACCTCATCAGGTGTGCGGGACCATCACATGCATGGTGGACGGTCCCGGTTTACACCAGGATGGCGGACGAACTTGAGTCCATCCGTCATCCTAATGAGCCCCTAAACTACCAAAGCAACACCTAACTACACCGAAAACAAACAAAAATGGTTCTCACAAACCTAACTAAGCGGCAAAACACAGCTTCCAACCGTGAGATTCCGTCTTCCAAAAATGAAACAGATAGGCAGAAAAGTGAGGAACTAGAAACAAAATGGCTGTGTAAAATATATTAAAAAAAGACTTACTCCCCTAGAAAAGAATGGAAAAATGATATTAAAAGGCAAAACAAAACATGTATATTTATATATATTGTAAAAAAAATTACAAATGTTCCAAAAATATGCATTTTAAAAAAATATATAAGAAATATTATATTATCAAAAACAAAAAAGATAACATTTAATATATATTAAAGTTTGTTTATTTCATGTATAATGAAAAAATATGTGTGAAAATATATAGTTGTAAATAATTTAACATATTAAATATTATTTGAATAAAAATAACATTCAATATACTAAATAATAAAATATACAAAATTTTGAAAAATACATATTATATAATTGTATTAAAAAATACAATTATGTAAAATGTATTAAAATACAAATGCTTACTTTTTGTCATAAAAATAATAAACAATGAAAGTCAAATTGTTTAAAATAAATAAACTATCAATATATTTACTTTACTATTACATGACTATACTTCATCAAATGTACAATTTTTCAATTATATTTTAAAAAATATGTTAAAAACATTGTTAATTTTCCAATTCTACGTGAAAAATGTATGCTGATAAATATTGTTAATTTTCCAATTCTACACGAAAAATGTACGTTTAAACATGTTGTTAATTTTCCAACTCTACATAAAAAATGTATGTTAAAAATATATTATACTTTTTAATAATTTTTGAACAACATCAAAACACATAGATAATGTTTTTAATATTGTGAAAAAATGTATAACAAATACAAATAAGAACAAATAAACTGTCAAATAAAAAAAATGTGTAACCAATAGAAATGTTTACAAGAATAACTAACATACATCTACTTTCTTATTTATATGTACATACAAAATAAAAAAATAAAATAACTAATAAACAATAAAAATGTACTATGCCTAACTCCAAAACAAACTAAACTCAGGGAACGTGCTGGAAAAATAAAGCAAATTAAATTACTATTCCAACTCCAAAACAAAATAAACTCAGGGAAAGTGCTGGATAATAAACCTAATTAAGGGCCAGATTGTGATGGTGGTGAACCTGCCACTGACAGGCTGCCGGAGGCAGATTGCCCACCATCATAAGGCCATTCCCCACCCTTATCTGGCGGGCGGTATACTGGCGGGTGGAAAGCCCGTCTGCCACGAGTCCGACAGAGGCAATCGTTACGATTGTCTGTTGGACCTGCCCGCATCCCTACAATGGTGGCGGTGCCTAGCAGGCACTGTCCGCCACATTACAGACCCCCCAGGATATAGCGGCATGGAATAGCAAATTTAGCGGCACAAAAATGGAAATTTAGCGGCACAAATATGGAAATTTAGCGGCAATTTTGCGGCATTTTATGTGGCCATTTTTCCTACAACAAACACAGATATCTTAGTTTTTTTAGTTATTTAACAACATGAAGATATGTATATTTGGTTTCTTTACAATGTAGACACTTTGGGGCAGATTTACAAGCCCCTTGCGCTGCTTTTACGCCGCCGTTGCGTCACTTTTGTGACGCAGCGGCGGCGCAAAAGATGCACCATGGTGCGGGGTATTTACTACGTGACGCATCTCCCAGATGCGTCACGTTGCAAAGCCCTGCGCCAGAAGAGGCGTACCATTGCAGGTCAGTTTGTGTCTTGCAATAGCCTTAGAGCTGGGTGCCACTGTACCTGCTGCACTAATGATGGCTATACCTATCGCCCCTTTTATTAGTAAGCACGTTAAATAGTACAGTGTATTTTGAACACAACCTGATATCCCACCGGATGCCCGTTCGACAGACCTAACCACTAGAGAAAGAGCAGTCAAAACCACCAAGTGGACACTTGTTACACAGTAGCGAACTGCATGTTGGTACTTGTAGTTTCGTTGCAAAATGTCAGCCTGCAAATCGTCTCCGATTTAAAAGCGGGGACTGGTTGAAGTTGACACCCATGACATGGGGCCACTTGACGCCCGTGTTAAATTTCTCGCCTCTAGGATTTTTCCCATGGCTCACTCCCAGGGGGAAATGGTCTGCAATAGGTGAGCTCAACCCTCAGACTTCATCCCTTGTCCAGCGCGCCTCTGCAGATACCCCGTCCCGTGTGCGCCTCAGCTCTCTCGGCTGAGTGGTTCTGTCTGTTTATCTTGAGGGACAGACATCTCTGCACGGCGCTCCGTCTCCAAGCCAGCGAATAGGGTGACCAACTGGCATTGGTGCAAATTCAGGACGGTGAGTGTAAAAATTCAGGACAAAGGGTCAAAATTCAGGACACAAATTCAGGACAGGAGCTCAAAATTCAGGACAAAACTTCAGGACAATAGGTACGTTTTACAGACACATCAGAGGTCGCGCAATAGTATATAAGTAAGCCCAGCCATTTCCAAACATATTCAACCGTTTGCAAACCTATCCATCATGTATCCTTCCATCTATCATTTCACTCATCCATCCCTTCATCCATCCTTTCACTCATCTCCATTATCCATCCACCCTTTCACCCAATCCATCTGTACACTTATCCATCCACTCTTCATCCCATCCATCCATTCACTCATCCATTCAGCCATTTACCCTTTCACCAATCCAGCCATCCTTTCACTTACTAATCCTTCCACCCATCCACTATTTTAGTCATCCATCCTCCCTTTCTCTCTCCATCGACCCTTTCACTTAGCCATCCTTCCTTCCATCCATCCTTTCACCCACCCATCATCCATCCATCCATCCATCCATCTGTCCTTCCCCTCATCATCCATCCTTCCCCTCATCACCCATCCATCCTTTTCCCTCATCATCCATCCATCCTTTGCCCTCATCATCCATCCATCCATCTACCCACCCACTCTTCATCCATCCATCCTTCCCCTCATCATCCATCCATCCTTTCACCCACCCCCTCATCATCCATCCATTCCCTCATCATCCATCCATCCATCCACCCTTCCTCTCATCATCCATCCACCCCCTCATCATCCATCCATTCCCTCATCATCCATCCATCCATCCATCCTTCCCCTCATCATCCATCCTTCCCCTCATCATCCATCCATCCTTTCACCCACCCATTCATCCATCCATCCTTCCCCTCTATCCATCCCCTCATCCATCCATCCTTCCTCTCATCCATCCTTCCCTTCATCCATCCATCCTTCCCCTCATCCATCCTTCCTTCCTCTCATTCATCCTTCCCTTCATCCATCCATCCTTCCCCTCATCCATCCTTCCTTTCATCCATCATCCATCCTTCCCCTCACCCATCCATCCATCCATCCATCCTTCTCCTCATCCATCCATCCTTCCCCTCCATCCATCCATCCTTCCCCTCATCCATCCATCCTTCCCCTCCATTCATCCATCCATCTCCTCATTCATCATCCTTCCCCTCATCCATCTTTCCCCTCATCCATCATCCAGCTACCCTTCCACCCATACATCCAGCTATTTACATTTTCTCTCCATCCTTCCCCTCTCATCAATCCATCCATCCTCTCTCATTATCCATTTATTCAATCTTTCATTCATCCATTCACCCCATATCCTGGAGTACTGAAAGGTGCCATTGCTTGTTTGCCTTCTATGGCCTGTAGTCCTTTTTTTAAATCGGAAAATTGATACTCTGCTAATTCTTTAATCTATAGAATAAAACCATGATTTCATAGTATGCTCATACAGAGCCCAGCGTTTTTGCACTAAACTTCAGCTTTAAGGAGAAGCTTGCTACGATCCAATGCTAAAAATCGTACATGGATGGAGCACTTAGTGCAACATCTTTAAAGCAAGGTCAGACATTTTGCTAATACAATTCACATTAGAGTAGAAGTGCAAGCACATAGACAGTTCCGGGTGTGCATGCTGCAGATAATCTCTCAGCAATGCAAGATTCGAGTAAAAAAAATATATATTAACAGATTTAAGGTAGCGTGTCTTTTGTTTTCAATTTAAATTGTTCTCCGTTTCTTTCCCAAATTGACTTGCTGACTGTGTTTAAAAACAATTTGCCAGGTCAGTAAATGAGCCTTCTCACAGGCCTAAGACTCGAAGTTCCTATTCCTGTCACTGCAAACCCTTTCACATTACACTCGAAGGAGAACTGCTCTGTCCGATCCCTGCTCCATCCCCTGTGACAACAACCCATCCCCCCCTCCCCTCCTGTTGATGTGCAAGGTGAGGGCTCCCATTGTCATTCTTGTGGGCCAGGAAGAGGTGCGAACGAGCGCAGTCCCGGGCAGCTCTGAATGACAAAGAGCCTAGACCTTCACACTGCCAGCTGCAGCCGAGCTGCTTTAACCCTCTGACCCCAGTGTCTGTAGATCATCTACAGGTGTGGGGCAACCGGTGCATGTCTTTGGATAAAGCAGACCCCCAGGATATAGCGAAAAATGCCGCGATTTCTACAAAAAATGCCGATTTCGCGGGCATTTTTGTAAAAATCGCGGCATTTTTTAAAAAGTGAGATTTCGCGGCAAATCGCGAAATCGCGATATCCTGGAGGGTCTGATTAGGATGCCAGGGGCGGCTCTAGGTTCATGGCGGCCCTGGGCAGGGAGCGTAGGTAGGGGGCCCCAGAAGAGGGGGTCTGGGTGGGGCAGAGCCCCCCGGAGCTCAAGAGGGCGGGTCATGGTGTTAGGAAGTGGAACAGAGCCGGAGGCCGCCAAATTACTGCCAGGGGCCACAACGCAAATTTGTATCCATCCTCGGAGGATTATTGTATTAAGGATATATATTGGCGTGGATGCCCCTGGGGTTTGGTGGCCCTGTGCAGGTGCACAGCTTGCACATGCCTAAGGCCGCCCCTGAGGATGCTATATCCCTGCCAGCCTTTCCATGGTGGGGGAACCGCCATGAAAAGGCTGGAGGGGATTGAATTTGTGGGCCTGTTACAAAGTGAGCATAGTGTCAACGTGTAGCACATGAGTGCACATGCACAATCCTGACAACTGACTGTACAAATATAGGAGGCCATAGCAAAATTGTGCACTCAAAACAAGCTAATGAACAAAACTCCACATTGCTGCATGTAAAATTCACACAAGAAATGCACACTACAAATTCAACACACATCTGAATGCATTCCAATATACAAACTCCTCACACACAATGTCATGCTAAAAAGAAATTGCACACACATGGACCTGTCAGTAGAAAGAGCCAACACAGGCCAAAGATGCATCCGTCAACAACAAATACATAACATATGCACGTACGAAAATATAACATAGCAAACTCAGCTGGACATCAGGGGGACTCACATCTGGCAAGGACAATGCAACAGCCACTGACAGCAGTGCATGCACAGTAAGCAGTGTGTGAACACCACCAAAACCAGTATCACACATATTTGAGTGCTCCACCATGAACCTCAACATCACAAATAATCACAGCACACAGATCACATCACATTCAGGATGGGTACCTCAGCAACCAGATACACACTTCCGCTATTATCTACTGCTGCACAACTCAGGAAAACACAGATGCATGGAACATGACTAAAGGACTGTGCTGGAAAATCAAGTAGCAGAAAATAGCACAGAACAAATTGTGAAACAGTCCTGAGGGGCACATTGGCCCTGGACACAGATCATCCTCCCACAGTATAGTGTCACACTATGAAGTGGTGTGGGGGGCTCACACACTGGCAAGGCATGGGGTGGAAGATATTAGACTGAAGTGGTGTGTACATTAGTATTAAACAGGTGAGGAGTGTACAGAGCAAAAATATATAGAGGAGTAACTCACAATGTGTAGGCATAAACAACTCCTCTTGGGGCTGGTATGACTCTTAATTCCACATAATGGTCAAAATAAAGTGTAAAATGACATCAATGTATGTGAAAAAATGTTACTTATAATGTTAGCTTGCCTGAACCAGTCAGCACTGTGAGCACAAACAAAAGCAAAAGCCATGGCTGATCATAAAACCACAACACAGACATTGCAGTGAAATACTCTGCATACTCACAAATGATGCCGACAACAAGTAGGTGTACCCCAGGACTTCAAGGTCATACTGACACTGCACATTGCTCAACAAACAATTCCTACATGTGCCTACAATCTAGAGAAGGTGTCTGATAACGTAAACAAATAGGAACTCATCAGCTGGATTATACATGTTTGTAGGTGGCATGTTCAAGGGAATATACACATCAACACTTCAGCTAATGACAGGACAATCACACTCTATGACTACACAAGTGTACACATTCTAGTGTACCCATGTGACTATGAAGCCAGGCCAAAACAAGATGACTACACATCTACTCTGCTGTGTACACATCAAGATAGATTCCACAGATATGAAGGACACTGTCCATCCTGCAAGTAATCATGTGAATAGAATTGTCTGCTGTTGTGGTATAGCATCCAAATATGACATGTGTATAAAACTAGAGACCCGACATTAGAAAGATTAGGACAAGAGTAGACCATCACAGACAAGCATCATTGCACCCTCAAGCCTCTGAATCAAGAAGCACAAGAGTGGCTGCAAGCTCTGGCAACCTCTGCAAAAGAAAATCAAGCCGATGTCATTGTGAATGTGGCTTACAGAGCATGTAACAGATGAACATATACACATACATTGCACTGCATCATTAGCAAGGTCAGCAACAAAGCTCAGAACATGAGTAACAGTCTTTATTACATACATCCTGTATATATATTAACAACTAGAGAGAGAGGGCTCCTCACTCTTCTACCCCCTGATGAGTGGACTCGATAAAAACAGAAGAGTGAATAAAATTAAAATGAAAACTATAGGACAGTACGAGGAAAAAACCTCTTTATTTCAAAGAACCCTCACTCACCAGCCTAGTTGGTGACATGTTTATCATTGTCATTTAAGTGATGTGGCCTTGAAACATTGTGCATTAACTGGGCAGACCTGAGGGCTTATCACTGCGGAAACACGTGGGCCATCAGAGAAATCACATGAATGTTCAATCATAATGGTGGAACAGTGCACAGACATGCAATACTGTGCACATTTTGGAATCAAAAGAAGGATGACATGTCCATCGCACATTTGGAAGATGTGTCTGAGGTGATTTAGCACAAATAGTGATAGTTCCAGGTCTTGTACTCCTGTACAGGATTTCCACATCTCCATAGGGCGAATATGAAATCAATACACACATTCTTCACTACCCTCTGGCCAATCTACATGTCACAAATGAACATATGAATATTTAATGAACTATGACATTATATGGCACAGGCAATATGTGTTCAGTGTATTGGAGTCTCTAATCAGCAGTGTAACTGTATAACTGCTAAACCACAGTACGTCCTTTCCATCATTGCATGCAGTCAGGGATCTGTGGAAATAAGGCTATACACCCCATTGACGTGAAGTCAGCATGCGAGGCAGTGTCTCACACATTTACTCAGAACAACATGTGTGTTTTTGGCTTCAAATGAGCTGCATCAGTGTCTATGTTGTCATCCTCCCCACATACTCAAGTTTAATAAGTCCTAGGTCATGTATGGACCATGCTATTGGCAACATATTAATGCATGTGTTCACACATAAGGGGTATGTAGAGTACACAAGAGACACATCCAAGTGTTGATAACATATTAATGCATACACATTGGCTTGCACTCACAGGCACATACTACTGTACAGTAACATCATGTGAGCATTCAGAGCACTCTCAATCATTTACTCATACACTTACCAGTATCTCTGGTGTACCATTTAGCCACCCATACTGGGCAAGTGCTTTGTTCTCCAGGACCTCCAGCTCCTCTGTGGTGAAGGGACGGGCCCTGATGTTCTCTTTTCAAGCCATGAATGGGTTCAGAGTAGAGGTACAGCAGCAGTTGGTGGTGATAAATGGCAGGCAGCAGTGTCTGAATGCAAGTGACAGGTGTGGCTCTCTCACAGACTTTTATAGACCCCTAGGGTTGTTTCAGTGGTACTCTGCTGATGCAATTGGTCAGCCTGGTTTGCATCTTTCAATTGTATCCAATGCCTATGACCGCAGTGGCGGTGCACGCCTACCGTGAGTTTCAAAAATGTATTGCACTACCACAATGGTGGTTCCGATTGGCTGCAATGACATTCGCATAGGCGGTGTCATATTGTGGGGGCCAGGTTTTCTCTACCGCAATCTGGCTTCTTTCAATTGTGGCCAATGTCTGTGACCACAGTGGCAGTGTACGCCTATTTCGAGATTAAAAAATGTATTGCACTACCGCGATGGCGGTACCCATTGGCTTCAATGACATTCGCTTAGGCGGTATCTCACTGCGGGAGTTAGGTGGTCTTTACCGCAATCCGGCATCTTTCAATTGTGGCCAATGCCTATGACCGCAGTGGCGGTGTATGCCTACTGCGAGTTTCAAATATATATTGCACTACTGTGATGGCAGTTTCCATTGGCTGCAATGACATTCGAATAGGCGGTGTCACACCGCGGGGGCCAGGTGGTCTCTACCGCAATCCGGCATCTTTCAATTGTGGCAAATGCCTTTGACCGCAGTGACGGTGCACGCCTACCACACCTATGGACACATTGTGCTATAGTATTGTCACTTGGCAAATTGTATCACTGATCACTATACATTTACACTATAGTGTTGCACCTGGTTGTAAAGTGAAATGAGAGTGTGAAATGTAACTCAATGATGCCCACACATGTCATGTCATCACACATCATGTCATTACACATGATTACATGCATTAGTATGCACTTACTCACATGTCAAATTTGATATTTGTGTGCATGTATACAGATTTGAGGTGTAATTGAGTCTCACTTTTGTGAACATGCCAATGTGTGAAATGGCAACTCATACCACAGTCATGATGAACTGGCCATCATGACTGTGTATGAGTTTCAGCTACATCCACTTTCCAAGGATACATGAATTGGCAGATGTGAATCTGCCTATATTATTGTATACAGTGCTCTATTTATCTTGATAGTTGCCCAGCTTACACTCACCGTGCTCAAGTTGTAATAATGTTGTGCTTAGTGAGACTAAAGCAAGAAGGATTGTGCAGGGACAGTAGCTATGCACAACTCAGCATTGTTGCTGTTTGCCATATGTGCTGTGTCAGCTACACCCAGGGCTGGTGAGACAAGATGTAAGAGTGTACCATATACCATTCACATAGTCTGATTTTGATTTGAAAGTAGTTAGTATGTACACCCTGCCCACATGAATGACTACATGAGATCAAGGTGTCTGTGCATGTGACTTGTGCATTAAGCTGATTTCATGCTCCTGTCAACGTTGGGCTGTGTTGGTCACTATGTAAGATGTTTGCCACATCTCATCTGTGAATCAAATTTACATGTGTCCTCTTTCTGAATACGTAGGAGACGACCAAATGTACATCGGCCTTTCCTAGTGCTGGGGAACATGGAGGACTAGGAAATTCTTTCTGAATCGCCTTACTCTTCAAGATCTATGTGCTCAGTTGGAGCCCCATTGGAGGCCTCACAGAACATACCACAGCTTTGACACCAACAGTAAAGGTGATGGCCACACTGCATCTCTTTGCCACTGGTTCATTTCAGCACACAGTGGCATGGTGCTGCGTGATGTCCTGTCCACATTGTTGACCTACAAGGACATCTACATCCACTTTCCAAAGAGACATGAATTGGCAGACGTGAAGAGTGAATTTTATGACCTTGGTCACATACCTCATTTTATTGGAGCCATTGACTGCAGACACGTTGGCCTAGTTCCACCACAGGCACATGAGCACATCTACTGTAACAGGAAGCATTACCATTCCATCAATGTGCAAGTGGTATGCCAAGCGGATATGATTATCTCCCATGTATGTGTCAAAAATCCGGGTTCTGCACATGACTCCTACGTACTGCGTAACACCATCATCCCACAATTGATAGAAAATCTGCATATGGAGCATGTGGCATGTTGGTGAGTGCGCTGAGTCAAGTAGTGTGCTGTATGTGTGACATGCTGTTCTCCTCAACTCTTTGTATTAAAAACTTGGTCTGTGTATCTCACAACTAGGTATCTCTGCTTATCCCAACCGGCCATGGTTGCTGAGCCCACTGAGGAATCCAAGGAATCCAGGGGAAGTCCGCTTCAATGATGCACATGGGAGGACACTTTATGTAGTGGAGCGTGCTTTTGGACTTCTAAAGGCTAGATTTCGGTGTCTGGACAAGAGCGATGGTGCTCTACTCTACTCTCCCCAATAGGTGTGTCAGATCATAGTTGCATGCTGCATGCTCCACAACCTGACCTTGCATTTGGTGGCGCTGGATAGTGAATAGTTTAATTTACTATTCCAACTCCAGTCCCCGCGGATAGTAGGGAAGGTGTTGGATAGTAAATTAAACTTTCCCCTATCCTAGAGCGCCCTCCAGCAAAAGTCGTTGTAACGACTTTCGTTGTAAATCCTGCGTTGTAACGGTACCGCGTTGTAACGGTTCCGTTGTAAAGGATGTTTCCCACTGACACAATAGAATATGGGTACCAATTAGCTTTAGGTATAGATTCCCGCTTTTTTTGTATAAACCAATGGACCCCAATTATTTTAAGCAAGTGAGGTTTAAAGTGGTGAGGGACATAGTTCAAATCTGGCGTGAAATGTGCACAATGTTTTCATTACCTATGGTCCAGATGTTGGTCCCACTCTGGGGCAACCCTTTTTTCCCAATATATTTCATGATACTGTCAGCAATCATGGGGACAGGCGGGCTTACTCAACTTAGGACAGCTGTTTGACAGGCTTGGATTTCGGCCATTTATCACTCTGCAGACTACATTTGGACACCCACAACAAAATATTTTTAAATACCTGCAGGTGAGGGATTATGTCTCGAACAATCTTAAATATAGGAGTAATGTTGATACGACTGACCTTCTTACTCTTTATTGTTCAGAAGAGGAAACAATGATGGTCGTTAATAGTTCAACGTATCAAAAGTATATGCTCTATGTTTCTGATGATGGCCCTCAACTTGCTTTAAAATGGAGCCAATGTCTGTCAGCCATAGTCATGATGGTGGAGTTAAAGAGTCATTAACCTTTTTAGATTAGTCAATTAGTTTGACTAATCTAAAATTACATCTCAAAACAATTTCTATGTTATATTATACGCCTGAGCTTATTTCGGAATGGAATACGGTCAATAACACAGAACGTTAATTTTGCCCCAAGTGTAAGTTATTCGCAGCTGACATAGTACACATGTTTGTCAAATGTCCTGAGCTGAAAGACTATTGGGATAGTGTATTTGAGTTGGTCACAGTGCATACTGGGATTCAAACTAAGTGGAGGGATAAGGAAATTATTGTGAGAACTAAAGAGGGCCTATCTCCCGATTTGAGAGCGTTGATGTTGATCATTATTGTCAGCGCTCGCCTTTGTGTGATCAGGTCATTGACCGATTCTCTACCCCCTAAGGTGTCTGAATTTTGGTCTATTCTTCAAATATATGAATATGAATCTGCTATTGCCAAATCACAGGGACCTCGTTCAATAAATAAAATGGGGAAGATTTGGTCTCAATGGCATTGGTCATGGCCAGATTTAAGCCGATCTATTTCAAACTAATTTTTCAATTCTTAACTCTTGTGTTTGTTATTTCTACGCTACCTCTTTTCACTTTTTCTTTGTTTTGCTTTGTAAAGCAGATTGGAGCAATTGTTATGTACAAGTATTTCTGTTGATTATTGTGACTGTGAAAATTCAATAAAAATGTATTTAAATAAAAAACAACCAGAGCTTGTTGTACATTGGAATCAGAGCTGACATTGTACATACTGTGATAAACATAGAACTGACACAAAGCATAGGCGTGTAAATAGTGTTTATTTTCTATTAGATTGGGTTAAAATTAAAGTGGATGTAAGGTAATTTGTGCATAGTGAGTGTATGAGTTGTCAGTGATGGTAAAGGAGACAAATAGAATAGTCCCCACATTAATGGGATTACAAAGTCCAACAAGCTCCTGCCATCAACATGACAATGTGGGATCTGATAATCAACAAAGTCAATGTTCAGGGCCATACATGTGCCATCATGGCTGGCTCAGCAACTTGCCAGTGGTTGGTGCTTTGCCACGTGATCCTCCTGTGGTGTTTCTCGGACAGCCCCTCTTGCGTTTGGCAGGGGGAACTCTGCTGCAGGCTCAAAGGTGTCTGAGGAGTCATTGTCTTACAACTCACCCATCTATGTGGCCGCAGCTGAGGTGTGTGTGTTTCAGCAGGCTGGCCACTGGAGGGGGGTTGAGCCATCATTTGAGCAGCATGTATGTCCCTCAGAACATCCACAAGCTGGCCCATGAGATACAAAAGTTTTCCCATTCTTGTGTCCATGGACCTCTGCAGCAGGCGGAGGTCATGCAGTTCTTCTACAAGCTGGCCCATCTGTCCCTCGTTCTGTTGATATGCACCAATGACTCTTGCAAAGGTGGCCAGGGCTTCTGTCTCAGTGTCCTCTTGTGATTATCCCCCAGTTGCCCTCCCACCTGCCCTGTTGACACGGACCTGTGGCATTGGCTGTCGACGCACCCGCATACTATCTTCGGCATACTTGGCTTGTGTGGTGGTGTTGGTATCCACTGAGCCAAGAACAGTGTTGCAGGCTTCAGTGGTGATGGTGGAGGTAGCTGCAGCACAGGTCGTTGTAGTAGGGGTCAGCACAGTGGTTGTCTCTGGTGTGTTGATTGTGGTGGTGGTGACAATGAGGCCCTAAGTCGGAGTGCGCTTTGGCCGTCCTGAGGGGCCAGGTTGTTCCTCCTCATCCGAAAAATGCAGAGAATCAATATCAGAGAGTTCACGTTCCAGGGGGGAGACTGGCTCTGCTAGTTGGTGGTGTTTTCACTAGCTGTTGCTTGGGGATCTCCTGTTGAACAGAGGTTAGATTGTCAGTTAAGTGCACTTCATAACCTTGGTGTCACACTTTTGGATGTTACATTTGATATGCCAAACATTTTACATTGCAATCACTTGGTGTTAGTGAAAGATTATCAGCATCATGACATGATTTTGAGGTACATACATTACTTGTCATTAGTGTGACATGTCAATAACAACCATGTGACACATACAGATAGTGTGTTTACAAGGACATGCCATCATGTGCCAACTTGGTGCACATCAACTTTGGTTTATGCGTGGATTTAGTTAAATTTTCAGAGAATCTGTTTCAGCTATGCAAAAACTTGACAATCTAATTATTTATATGTTCTTTCATATCATGTGGTTTTGTTTGTTTTACAGATTGACAGTGCTTGTGTTGTGTTCATATGAGCCTTCATGCTTTGAAACCATGGCACCTATACATTGCATGCTGTGCTGTGCATGAATGGGCCTTGAATTTATTTCACATGTGACTTGGTGAGTCAAAGTGTAATTTCTGTGATAGTTACATGCGCTTAGCTGTCTGCACACTGAATGTAACATTTGGATCTATACAGAGTTGGCTGACATGTGAGGGATGCGGTGGTCATATGGCTCCATGCATTTTGAAAAGGATGACATGGTGCAGGCACTGACTACCTACCTGTTAGATATCACAGTAGAGGGAAATGGCTGCCACATGGTTCTGGGTAGGGGGAGTGTTCCATCCTGCTCAGAGGTGGGATAAAAGAGCATGAGAAGGCTACTTACCTGTCCCCTCCCTGTTGAGATGGCTACCTACATGTAAGGTTGAGGAGAGCAATGAAATGGCTGCCATATGGTTCTTGGTTGGGAGGAATGTTCCATCCTGCTGAGCTGTGGGACAAGGGGACCCGATGGGAGGTGTTGTGCTGGCTGCCTATCTACAAACCCCCTCCCTGTTGAGATTGCTACCTACCTGTAAGGTTGAGGAGAGCCATGAAATGGCTGCCACATGGTTCTTGGTTGGGGGAAGTGTTCCACCCTGCTCAGCTGTGGGACACGGGGGCCCGATGGGAGGTGTAGTGATGGCTGCGTATCCGCAAACCCCCCTCCATGTTATGATGGCTACCTACCTGTAAGGTTGAAGGGATCAATTAAATGGCTGTCACATGGCTCTTGGGTGGGAGGAGTGTTCCATCCTGCTCAGCTGTGGAACATGGGTGCCAGATGGGAGTTGTAGTGCGGGCTACCTGTACACATACCCCCATGGAAATATTGCTAGCTACCTTTGAGGTGAATCAGAAGAAGGAAATGGTAGATATGTGAGGCATGTGTTGGGAAGAGTATGTTGTACGTAAGTGCATTTAGGTCTAGGAAGTGTGGCTTTATAGTTGTGCAAGACAGTACATGGCAGTGTGATGGGATACATTTGTTGGTTGGTACTTACCAGCCTCCACTCCCCCAGCTATTCCTGTGAGACTCTATGCAGTATGGCAAGTACGTTCTCCTCCCATTCAGTGAATGTTAGTGGTGGAATGGGAGGGCCACCGCCAGTCCTCTGAGCCGCAGCTGGTGTTGTTGGTGTGAGTAGTTGTGATGTGTGATGATTTGCCTTTCCTTTCTGCTGTGGAGTTTGGCCCTTCACTTCTGGATTTGTGCAAAGGATGCTGGTCAGGGAAGGAGTTGGGTTTATAATGAGCTATCTGGGTGTGTCCAAATGGGATATTCATGTCAGCTGTGTTCCCTATGTTTTTTTTTTTTTTTTAAAACCTTTATTGACGTATAAGCGTACACAGCTATTCAGCCGAACATCCCGGGGGCACGGCAGCACATTAGAGACACAATAATATGGCATACGCCGATCACATTTCGGATAAGTGAGGTTCAATTTTATGGTAAACAGGATGACATCAAAAACATAGAAAGCTGCAATATAACGTATAGAAATGTGGGGACCAGGTACCAGGCCGTAAAGTGTAATCATAGAATCATAGAATGGGCAGGCCAAACAAGAATTCTTGCAGGATTTAAGACTATCACAAATAAGGCATGGGTACTTCGTCAAAGATTAGGATATACAAGCATACAATTACTATAAGTACCGAGTAAACGCCCGCCCAGATCTTACCTACAGCACAACAACAGCTCAGGCACAGAATACGACAGATCGAGGAGAACTGAGAGACCAACACAATAAACTGATCCCAAACGCAGAGAAAGAAAAAAAGGAAAGGAAAAATCAAAAGAGCGAAGAAAAAGACCATAGAAACAAAAAGAGAGAAAATAAACCCCTCCCCCCAGCCCCCCACCCCGCACCCCTGCAGTTGGCTACGGCCTAACCCCCCAGCAGCGTGCCTGTCGCCCAGCATCTAAACCCGAAATATAGAAGAGAGAGGAAATACAGAAAAGAGAAGAAATATAAAGAAAGAAATATAAGAAAAACGGAGGAGGGCCCAAGTACCGGCCCCATTCACGCCCCCCTCACCCCCCCTTCATATATCAGAAAGCATGTAAGCCCACCAAGGTGGAAGTGAGCGTCAATTTATGTCCATCGCAACCCCCCAGAGTCACAAACACAAGCCAAAGTCCAGACCGTCACCGAGATCACCCATGAAGTACCGTAAACAGTCAGCGTTCATCCCTGGCCGGTCCGGACGGATACAGACAAACTCCCCATTCCACGAGCAAGCAAAGTCGATGATCCAACCGTCCCAGTAGAAGTCACCCAATCGTTCAACAAAAGCAGTGGCACAGAGTTACCGTCACCTCTCCAGGTCACACTCTCCGTCGTCGAGGGGACACAGCGCATTCGTTCGGGAGGTGGGTCAACAGGCAGGAAAGCAGAAAAATCAGCAGATACGTAGCTTCGGCCACCGTGCTCACAAATCTCACAAGCCAACACCGCACACCCCAGGGAGTCCGTGGCGTCAACAGATTGGGCAAAGCCGGGCACCAGATCCACTTTGTAGCTATCCGCCCATACCGATCCCATGTCAGGAGCAACGATCGCCTGTGAGCCATTGATGGCCAACCACTGATGTTTCAGAGCGAAATGCAGTTCCGTGATGGCCAGAAAAACATCCCTCACCGTGAGCTCCATTCCACCTCCGTCGATACACACAATGCTGTCTTTTTTAGGGACCCTCCGGACGGGAGAAGGCACACGCGTATCAGGCTGCCGGGGTTTCAATAGCAGCTCGCAGCATGTGAACAGGTTACGGCAAAGCACACTCAAACCCCATCACTCGTGTAATGCCACCACCGCTCACTAGTCGTTTCTAGGAAGGTAATCTCCTCCCGACTCCCGCCTCGGAGGGTGCATGTTTACCCACCAACAGCCCCCGGAGAAGGTACGATACTGGCCGTCAATTCCGCCTTGCTCCTCGGGACGGTCACCTCCACAGGGTCTGCAAAAATACGTGTCACAATGCTCGGGGGTCCGGCGCCATGTCCAGCTCGTGCACCCACGGCGATACAGCGAAGTATAAGTCCCGGCCCGGTTCACCGGTCCTTCATGGCCGACCAAGGCCGATGTTGTTCGCTTCCCAATCGGCCACAGCACCACTCGAGGTCCCGGCTTACCAACAAGAAAGGCCCGCGACCTCTACGACGACGTTTCTCGGCCGTCCGGGGCGTTCGTCATTCCGCGATTGCACGACTGGGCACCGCTCATCTACACGGGGCCATGGTCGAAGAGGCAGGATAAGTATCAGGATGATGCGGGAGGCGAGGGCGAGCAGCGGAGCCGGGCGTCTACGCGGCCATTTTGGTTGCTGTCTTGGCTCCTCCTTCTGTGTTCCCTATGTTGACCTGGGAATTGTATCTTTTTAAATGCCGTGAGGGTGTGTCATTGGGTTGTGTCAAATGTTTTTGAAGGCAGCGGAAAAACAATCAGCCACACTTGGAGGCCTTGTGGTGTGGTCGCCATTCTTCTTTCTGCGCGACCACAGATGTCTGAACTCAATGATTGTTCCACCAGCTCTGCCATTCATCTTTTCGCGCAACTGCAGCGGTCGGAAAAGACTTATCGTTCTGATTGCTCCACCATTTTATCATAATTTCACTTGCGGTCATTCCGCTGGTGGATCTGCTTTTTTGTTGCTTTACATAGCATTCCTGTCCGCCGCGGTGAGATTTTCTGGTTTTCCGAACGTTGCGGGCAGATTTGTGCGGTATCCGACCGCCGCAGTCAGATTTTTCAATCATTGCATCGTAATGTGACCGCCGGTTTTGCCACGGAACCTGCAGGCGTTTTATTCCGCAACCACGGCGGTTGGAGGGCTTTTCCGTCTGCCATCGTAATGACCCCCTATGCTCAGACTAAACTCCAGGAACAGGCAGAGAACGAGCACAGCAGAGAGTTCTCATGTGATGTGAAAGGCGCAAACAGAGTTGTGCAAAATAAAGACATGCAGTGTTGTGCGCAAAAGCAGCATCATGGCTACCGGGTGCATGCTAACTTAAAGATATTGATAATGTCTCTAGTAACCATGTGACACTGGTTTATTTATGTATTTTTTTGGCTATTTTATCTTGATATATTTTGAGAATCAGTATTTTGAATTATCATTTTACTGACCAGGACTCATGAGCTATGAAAGCATGTTATCTTATTTTATTTATTTATAATATTGAGTGTGAAAAATGTGTCTGATCATATGTTTGTTAATTTATTGGTATATATATTTGCTTTTGTATGGTATCAGCATATTTTGTATAATTGGTAAGAAAGTGTTTTTTTTTATTTCATTTATCTTTTTGTCAAATATAATTTCAAACAAGCATATCTTTATATCTACGCAATAAAACATACGCATTGAGTACACTGGGTAACAGCATGTTCACACCAAGTCATATCGGTGCACTCTTAGATTTTACAATTCACATGACATACTTGACTAGGATATAAGATATCTGAAAATAAGCGGTGAAATTACAGATTCACCTGTTAATGTAGAGTTGATTCATAGAGAAATCCAGTCACCCGTGAATACAAATGTTGTCATGTCGAACAGTCATTGTAGCAAAATATCAGAAGTAAAGCTGAGAGCAGCAGCTATCTTATCACATGTCACAAAACAGTGGAGACATCAACATTAATAATAATAATAATAATAATAATAATATGAAACTTGTAACGCGCTCAGCTTACCCAGGGGCATCCCGGCGCAACAGACCAAAAAAAAAAGGAGAGACTCCACTAATCACTACTGTGGAAACAAATGGGTCTTGAGAAGTTTCCTAAATGGTAGGATCTTAGGCTCTGAACGAATCTTAAGGGGCAAGGAGTTCCAAAGAGTCGCCACCTGCACAGAGAAACGCCTGCCCCCAGAACGAGCTCTCCTTACCCTCGCTGACTGCAGAAGATGTTTTTGGTCCGAGCGCAAAGGGCGTGGGGGTTTATAAGGTCGGGCCATGTTAGCAAGGATGGGGGGACCTTTGCCATGCAGAATTTTGTGGGCCGTGCATAGCGCTTTAAATTTCACCCGCTCCTTCACAGGAAGCCAGTGAAGGGTTTTGAGGGCCGGGGCGGCAGACTGCCTTCTGGGAACATCCATAAGGACTCTTGCCGCTGCATTTTGCACCTGTTGGAGGATTTTAAAGGTTGCTTCGGGAGCACAGAGAAACAAGGCATTTCCATAGTCAAGCCTCAATAGGATTAAACCACGTATCAAAAGCTTCTTTGCTGGATCAGGAAGCAGTGGTAACACCTTTCGGGCTGACCTCAGCAGACCGAAGCAAACCCCCGCGGTCTTCCTGGCGTGGGTCCTAAAGGATAGATCTTCCTCCAACCATACTCCCAAGGACTTGATCTCCTTCTTGGGAGATGGTGGATCACCAAGAGACCGGGGCCAACAGCTGGCAATAATGGAGGGACTGGAATTACCCAGGAGCATCAGCTCAGTTTTTCCTCCATTAAGCTTTAGGGCAGAGTTAGACATCCAACGATAAACATTGGCAAGGCAGTCGTGTAACACCTCAGGTTGTTCCGTCAGCTGAGTGAGGCCCACCACCAGCTGAGTATCATCAGCGTAGCTGATGATCGTTACCCCTGAAGGGGCAACCACTCTTTCAAGTGGAGTCATGTATATATTAAATAAGGTAGGGCTCAGCGATGAGCCCTGTGGGACTCCACATTGAAGAGGGAATAGGGCAGACTGCTCTGCGCCTTCCCAGACTTGGTAGAAACGGTTGGAGAGAAAAGATCCCAACCATTCCAGGGCCGTCCCTGAGACACCTACCTCTGACAGACGTTGGAGGAGCACCTGATGACTCACGGTGTCAAAGGCAGCACTCAAGTCCAGGAGGATCACTGCCACTGACCCTCCTGAATCTAGGGTGCTCCTTGCTTCCTCCACTACTGCCAGCAAGGCTGTGTCCGTTCCCTGGCCGGGCCGGAAACCAGTCTGGGAGTCTCCCAACAGGTGGTTGGACTCTAGATGGTGAGAAAGCTGACGGTTAGCCAGCTTCTCTGCAACTTTTGAGAACCCAGGCAGAAGAGAAATTGGCCTGAAGTTGGCCAAGTTGGATGGATCCAATCCTGGTTTCTTCAATAAGGCTTTTACCACTGCCTTTTTCCATCTCTGGGGCACTGTGCCGTGAATAAATGAGAGATTCATGAGGTCGGTAAGCGGGGTTGACAAAGTGTTAGCCACAAGCTTAAGGTATTTTGTGGGCACTGGGTCACTCGGAGATCCACTCTTCATCTCTAACAAGACTTTTATGACCTCCGCTTCCGAGAAGGGACCGAAGGCAGCTAGCTCAGTCAAGCATTTTATTGGACTAGCAGCCAGCTCCGTAATTTGAGGGATAGCGGGCAAGGCGGATAGTATTTTCTCTATTTTAGAATGGAAGAAGCTAGCCAGTTCCTCACATTTTTCTTTAGGATAATCGTGCACGACAGGGGGGACCGGGGCTTTCAGAAGTTCCTTAAAAATTTTGAACGATTCTCCAAAGGAATTACTTGCCCTCTCAATCCTGTCGCTAAAAAAGTTCTTTTTTGCATCCTTCAGTGCACTTTAATATTTCCTCATCTCTCTTTTATAGTTGGCCCGGCTTTCTTCCGTCTGCTCTCTCCTCCAGGCACGTTCAAGCCTTTTACAAGAGCTTCTGAAACTCCTAAGTTCGGGGGTGTACCAGGGGGCAGAGCCAATTCTTCTCTCCCTGGCGAGCCTCCTTTTTTTAGGAATCAGTGAGTCCAAAGAGTTAGTAAGCCATTCGCCCAAATGCTGATCAGCAATATTGGGATCATCTGCAGGGTGAGGACAAGTTCTAGCTATCTCTTCCGCCCACCTGTCCACCGGTAGCTTCGACCAAAGTCGTTCTACCGAATGTTGTCTAGGTGCGGGGTCTCTCCGGTTTCCCAGCAGCCAACTAAACGGAATGAGATGGTGATCCGTCCAGGGGAGAGCCAACATCTGGAGAGCTTGCAGATTTGCAGAATTGGCCAGAACCACATCAAGCTGATGACCTCTATTATGGGTAGCTCCCACATTAGCAAGATGTAAGTCCAATGCGCCAAGCGAGCTTAATAAATCTCTTGCTACTACATCATTGGGGTCATCAAAATGAAGGTTAAAGTCCCCAAGAATAACAAAGTTGGACGAGGCAGCGGCCAGTGGGATAACAGCCTCAATAAGGGAGTCTACGAAATTCCCCAGCGTAGCGGGAGGCCTATACACAAGGAGGCCAGAGATGGAGACAGTAGGGGATATGCAAAGGGAAAATTGGCAACTTTCAGAGTTATTAATGCCGCAGTCTACTGCTTTGCATACGAATATGTCTCTATATACAATGGCCACTCCACCCCCTCTCCCCTCCGGCCTATCCAGATGAAAAAAGAGGTATCCCGGAGGGAGAGCGTTGACAATGTCGGGACCGGAACACGTGGTCAGCCACGTTTCCGTCAGGAACAAGGCATCCAAACTATGGTCCAGGAGGAGGGAGTGAATTTCCACAGCGTGACAAGGCAGTGATCTGCAATTAAGCAGAGCCATAGTGAGAGAATCATAATTATTACCGATATTATACATTCACATCAGCAGACTGATACAGCAGGTAGGCTTTAAGAGAACTCCAAATATCCCTGGGTCTGGATGCCAATGGCAACATGTCTGAGTAGTTCCAGCTGCTCATTAAAATATCCTAAGGGCCTAATTATGAGTTTGGCAGTCCCAAGAAGACTGTGGAGTTGGCGGTCTTCAGCCTGCCCAATTACAATGCATACAACCTGAACCCTCAACTGCATCGATTTAGTCTCTCCCGCCTGCAACGTGGAGGACTGCAAAGTTGGCGAAGTGCACTCCGTTGCTATCAGGGCCGCGGGTTCGGGCTGATCCAATTACTAAAACACAGTTGTAATGTCAGTCCCGTAGTGGTGGTTCTCCAACAGCGGTGGTCTGTCACGGTACGTCCTCCTCAAAGCACCATAACAGAGGTCATTGGATGGATACAAATACATCACACCTGATGTCCATTGGCCAAGTGGATATATCTGCAAATCACTTTATAAAACACACCCTATTTTAGCCCATGATCCTTTGCCACTCCACTGCAGCACAGCAAGTCAGAGCCCAATTTAGGTGAGATAAGGCAGCCCTTTTTCCCCATTCCTCTTACCACACATTTTCTTTACATACCTTGGTGTATTTTCTTTTCATTGTCCCTGACTTTAATTTGGGGATATGTCAAGGCAAAATAAATCCACTTTTTCAGAGTTAGAGTTGTGAGTCATGGTGGATGAAACCATAGGACTATAGCCACAATTGTTTGGAATCCATGTCCAACATACTGCTCTCAGTCAGAAAAGGGAAATGTGGTTCAGAATAGTCAACAGATTGAATGCTGTAGGTACCACCCTGTGCACACGGGAAGACAATAGGAAGAGGTGGAAGGACCTGAGGGGGAAGGTGCATTCCCTGACCTCCAATCAACATCTGGAGGCCCAGAGGACTGCTGGTGGTCCTCCTAGTGCCCCAATACAAATGTTACCCTGGAAGGAGAAGCTCTTTCAGATCCTACATTCTGAGGGTTTGATAGTAATACCAGGGGGAGTGGAATCTGATAAGCTCCACCTCACCAACTGTCAATGTCCTGTTTGCTCTCACCTCAGCTTTTGCCATTGTATTGTGTATATACTTTCCCATGCAATACTCAAGATATCAAAGGTGGAGTATTGGCTGGGTTAATGTGTATTGTTGAATATAAGATCATATGTATCCATCTCTATTCCATGCCACATGTTGTAATCTTTTTATATATATATATATATATATATATATTTTATTTTGGAATAGTTCATCAATACCATAATAGATTAGTGCACCACCTCATTGACGCATAAAAAGTCAAAGAAAAGAAAAAAATAATCACATATTTACAAAATCAAAGTCTTCTAACTGGTGAAAAATATCCAAACCATATAAATTATACTCGATCCCCCAAGTACATCTTAAATAAATAAAGTGAAAAGAGAAAAATAAATGAAAATAGAACCCCCCTTACTTTATTACATACTTATTTCAACACCCTTTAAAAACAGAACAATAAAATCGCCTTTTTAATCCAACAATTCCCATAATTTCATAAACTTCCTGTATGACCTGGATCTTAGTGCATATTTTTTTCCAACTCTTTAATCTTATTCAGTTTACAATATAAGTGTTGAAAGGTCGCAATTTAGTCTGTCCACCATCTTTGAAGTATTAGAGATCGTGCTAGTAACACCACTATGTATATTCGTTTTTTTTGCAATAGATCAGCTGTTAGATCTGATGAACATCCAAAAGCAGCAGTCTATATATCTAACGTCTGCTGTACTTTCAGTTTATTAGCACAATACTGTTTGGTTTCTCCCCAGAATCTACTTGTGGAGAAGTGTGGCTCAGGGGTTAGAGGCAGCAGACCCGGAAGCTGAGAACGGTCCTGGACCAGGGTTCAATTCCCCGCCTCGGCGGGTCTTGGGCTAAAAATTCCACGGACTCGATAATTCTCGCCTGGTGCCTCCTCGACTCACGGGTTCACACTCTGCGACTCTGGGCAATAGCTTGCTTAATCTCCACAACAGCCCCTCGCGGCGGGATGCCTGACTTTCACCTTGTGGATACCCTGCTATCTCACAGGGGAATACCAGGAAGGGTTCCCTAAGCAAGCGCCGGGACACCCACTGCGGGTAGCTGTGCGCTATATAAGCTCAACTACATTTACATTTACTTAACCTTGGCAACTCCATATTATATATGTCCAGGTCCCACCTTCTTCCAACAGCAGGAAACTGGGGATTTATTTTATGGAAAAAAAGTCTGGGGTTCTATATAAGAGCCCTTTAGTGTAATATTGCATCCGTTGTAGATTGGCCGCTTTCAATAGGGAGAAGTTGCATTTATTATCTGATCCCAAGCTAAAACCAATATCTGGAGACCTTCCTTTGATTGCCATTTTATTGCACTTTCATTTAAGGCTTATCTGCTTTATGACTGCGTGGGAGAGAAGCCCAGCTGCTGATTATTTTGCAGATTGTGGGATTTAACATCTGCTCCGCTAGCTCCCTTGGTTCCATTATATGTATGGGATTGAACTCCCACAGAAAATATTTGATGCTAATAAAAGAAGATTATATACTTCTTTTTACATTGTTTGATATTGGGCTCAATTTAATTCCAATTTTTCAGTTTACGTCCAAAAAATCCACTATTTTACCATAGCCCTGACTCATCCCTTTAAACATTTCAGTCTTATCTAGCAAAGGATCTGCCCCTATATAAATATTTGATAATAATGTTGCTCCATTAATATTAGGGTTCGCAAAATGGCGCTACATTTGTTGTTTACGCTTAATATTCTATTGTAGTGTTTTATATATAACTTTTTGGGGGGTTATCGTTAAAAGCATAAAATCAATAATTTCATATTCTTGATAAATTAAATGTAAAAAAATAAAATATCATACCTATTTATATTTAAAGACTTAGGGGCTGATTACGATGCCGATCAGAAAGAATTCTGACCGAATCGGATCCAGAGAGTCCGACTTACCTATTACGATGCATCCGGATGCTTCTGGATAAGATTCGGTCGGACTCCCATTGACTTCATTGGGAGCCTGTGTTCTGACCAAATATACAAGCCCCCATTGAAAAAAGGGGTGACTGGGGAAAAGCGTGCACCCTGTGGCAGGCACCCATTAGTGCCTGCCACACTGTGCATGGTTTTGAAGAGTGGTCCCATGGGTACCCCGAGGGAGCTCACTCAGATGCCCTGGGTGAAGGGGGGCTTATTACGGGCCCCAAAGTCAGATTCTGACAGCCGTCCGAGTCGGAACAACCGATTCGGAAAGGCTGTCCGAATCTGACATCGTAATCGCTCAATTGGAAAGCTTCGAGTCGTTCGGAAACGCGGCACGTAGACACACACAATTCAGCTCTGAACGACTCAGACTTTCCGAATGCCCTCCGGTTCAGATTTGGAATTGATTCGGAAAGTCCGAACATCGGACTAGGTCGTTCGGAAAGGTTTCTGAATCAGTCGGAAACAAGACTTCCAAATCCGATTCGGCAAATCAGAATCCCATTCTGAGCCTTTCCGAATGGCATTTTAATCAACCCTTTAGTTGATCTGTATGTAGTATGTGCAAAATTCGCAACATTTAGAATTCATTTAAATCAGGAAGGGCTATACCTCCTTCATTACTTGGTCTAGATAAAATGTCTATAGCTAGTCACGATACCGTCTTCGCCCAAAGAAAAGTAGAAAACAAACCGTGCATTTCTTTGAAAAATTTCATTTGCTTTGCATTAGGAATGGCTAAAAATAGAAAATTTTAAAAGGGTAAAATCAACAAACGAATAAAAGCAGCCCTGCCTAATATTGAAATGGGCAATTCATTCCATTTAGCAAACAGTCCCTTTATCTTATTCATTAGAGGGACATAGTTTAAGACATAAAGGTCATTGACACTTACGGAAATATATATACCAAGATACCTCTTGGGTCTAGCATTGACCAGTGTGCCAAATTCAGTTAACAATGTATCCCAAACTGTTTTGCAGAGCAGAATCTCTGTCTTAGATTTATTTAGTTTATACCCTCCTATTTGCTGATAATCATGAAAAATATAAAATATTCGTTTTTGAACTTCTAGGTGAGGTTTTAAAAATAAAGCGATATCATCAGCATGTAACTTAATATTAGACATTCCTGGAATTGGAGACGTTGAGCCGCTAATGGAATGAACAGCTATAGCTAGAGGTTCTATAAAACAAGCAAAAAGTAACATCGACAGTGGACAGCCTTGTCTCATTCCTCTGTTAACTGTACAATTACCAATCTTATTTGCATTAAGAATGATTTGCGCCAATGCCCCCTTTGTAAAACTTAGAGATTATACTAATAAAATTAGCGTGAAAACCAAATTATTTTAAAATATAAAAAAGACTTTCCCAGCAGACCAAATTGAAAGGTTTCTTGGCATCTAATAACATAATGGGTGGCGGAATGTTATTTTGACTAAAATAATCTAAGGCTTCGACTAGAAAACTGCTATTAAAAGATAGTTGTCACCCTACAATAAAACCACACTGGTCTGCATGTATAATTGACCCTAGGCATTTATTTATTCTATTTGCCAATAATTTAGCTAGAATTGTATAATCTGTATTTAAGAGGCTTATAGGCCTGTAGGAATTTACATCCTCCATGTCTTTACCCCTTTTAAGAAAACTGACTACTACTGCCATACGGAAGGAGCTGGGTATCTTGGTACCCCAGCAAGATATGATTAGCAAGTGCTATTAATTCAGGATTTAGTATTGAGCTAAATTTCTTTAAAAAGCCCATTTTCTCCACATGCTTTACCATTGGCCAGAGAGTGCACTATATCTTCAGTTTCTTTTAACATAACCCCTGCGACCATACTCTGGCTTTGACTTGCATGTAGCTTAGGTATAGGAAATCTTCAAAGGAAGTCCCTTAGTTTAGGCTGACCGACCTCTTGACTAACTGAATAGATCATTTCATAATGTTTTAGGAACTCCTATATTTGTTTCTTCATTTGTGGTGCGCATTTTAGTAGTCTTATCTAGCAGGGCGGTAATTCTGTTTTGTGCCTGTCTCTCTTATTATTGCCATGCTAAAAATGTGCCTGAAGACTCACTCTCCTCATATACCTGTTGAAGATAGGCAGGATTAGCCACATATATTATAGCGTAATAATAATCTTGCATGGCCTTTCGTGCTAACATTAATTTAAATTTGTTCGTATTAGTTTTCTCCCTTCCCGGATCCCTGAGCAGGACACCACCCACATGCGTCACTGCTAGTGCGTTTCACCAAGTCACGGCCCCTCCACCCGGAAGTGGTGGAGGAGGCTCAGAGTTGTGGATGTGATGGCAGCGGATTCGGCTATGAGTTGTGGAAATTGCAATGCCGAAGCTTGGTTTGGCTGGCAGGGTGATTGCAGATCGATACAGGAGTAAACAAGACCGGAGCACGAGATACGCGCTGCTGAAATGTCCCGAATGACGGCCCCCAGGGGAAGTGAAGGTCCCCGGGGCTATTCGGGCAAGGCCGGAAGGACAAGGTGGGGGTGGGATTTAGAGATTGGGGAAGCGGCGGGAGTTTAGGAAGGTATATAGGGTGTCAGTAAAGAGGAAGATCCGACCTCTTCCTGACACCCAAGCACCACCGGGGGTTTAGAGTGAAAAGTTTGTCCACCCATCCACCCAACAGGTTTAGGGAGGGCATGAGACTAGGTCGGTCTTAGCGTGCCAGTTTAGGGGAGGCTGCAGGGTAGCGATGTTCCACCCCTCGGGGGGAGAACGGTACACGGGTAACTGATAGCAGGGCGCGGAAGCAATGAAGGAGATTCAACAGAGGATGCTTGGAGGGCAAGTGAAGGTGAGAATGGGGAGAGGAAGGAGGTCACTGAGTGAATGGGGAAGGGTCAACTGGTGAGATGGTTTGGAGAAGGATGAATGGAGAATGAGTCGGTATGGGATAGGAAAGAATATTTATTGCATTTATGTACTGTTTAATAAAGTTTAAATGGTTGCAACCTTGTCCTAATAAAATGGCTTTTTACGCTTCAAGTAACAGCGTGGAGTGTAGTTATTGCGCGAAAGCGGTAGGCAGCATCCTGAGAGGAGACGACTTGGGCGCATGAAAAGCCGGAGCCAGAACGGACGATCCCAACATTGGATTACGGCGTCGGAAGGTGAAGGTAAGGCCGCACAAGCACGGGTAGCCGTGTTGTATGGAATACTTGTCTAACTCCTTAGAAACCCGCCGGTTGTACTGTGTCTACAATTAGAGGCTCATTGATAGAAGCACAGAGGGGAGAAAGGCATAAATTACTCCTGCAGTTGCACAGTGTGCTTCCACAAAACAGACCTTAGGATAATGTGGCACTGGCCAGTGGGGAAAGAAAAAGCAGGGGGAAAGAAAGTGAAGAAAAGGGGCATTGCATTTTGCGCAGACTTAAGCGCAAGCCTATCAACACAAGCTCTTTGCCTGGTAATCAATCAACCCAGGCCCAAAGGCAAGGCAATAGAGGTGGTTTAGAGAAAGTACTAGGTAACACTCGTATCTTACGTAGCGCACAACAAAAGATGGACAAAAAAGTGCAGCAGCTGCTGGAAGCAGATAAATCACAGACATCTGATGTTCAGGAGTCTCTGCCTGAGATTGAAGCAGGTGGTGGCCATGAGCATATTTCAGAAACTGCGAGAACACATAAGCCGCGTCTCTTCATGATTCCACTAAGAGTAGAAGATCCACATAGTAATACAGAAGTTGGGGTCCTTCAAAAATCGTCTACTGCAGAATTCTTCTCCGCTCCTGTTTGTTGTAAACAGTATCCTTTATTCTTGAAATTGCATTTTGCAGCAACAGCTATAGCAACTTCTGGTCAGCCATTAGATTCTATATTAATTCAGATGTGCCGGCTCAAGTCCTGCAGCAAGCTGGAACAACAGTGCCAATAGTTTAGTCCCCACTGGTGTCATTTCATTTGCCATAGAGAGTAACGAGGAAGCTCTTCAGGAGATGGAGAATGAAAAAGAATCTGGAGAAATGGCCAAAAACATGTTTGAACTGATCTTATCGGAGATTAAAGAGTTGCGATTAATACAATCACACGAGATCGCTTCATTGCACGCAAGGTTATCACAAATCTAAGACACAATGGGTAAAATGCCAGAACGCCTAACCGAAGCAGAGGAGCGAGTATCTAGCCTTGAGGATAAGGCAATGACTTTCATGCAGGAAATGATACAAATTAGACAAAATACAGAGGCTTTTGTGACAAAACTACAGGACATGGAAAACTATAATAAACGGTCCAATTTACGGCTAGTATGTGTTCCGGAAGCAGCCGAGGGATCTCAGGTTCGGGACTGGGTTGAATCTCTGCTGAGAAAAGCAATTCCAGAATTAGCAGGGGATTTAACGATCACTAGAGCCCACAGAGTACCATTTCAATGCCCACTTAACGCGAAATATCCTTCTACCAGTTTAGTGAACTTTGCCGACTTCAGAGTAAAATAAAAAATCCTTCCTAAGGTAATTGAAAAAAATATGCTGACAACACAAGAAACTCCACAGTTCAAAATCTTTTCAGACATGTCTGCAGTGGCAGCAAAGAAGCGGCGAGAGTTTGTGCAAATGATCGATTCTTTCAAGTCTAAGGAAGCCCAGTCAAAGCTAAAGGTTCTTGCAAACGGCAAATTTCATCTGTTGAACAATGTAGCAAAGATACAAGAACTATTACAGAAGATACCTAGCCCATTGTGCTAGCTCAATGATGTATGCCAAACAATGAACAATGAAATTGTAGGACAATTGTATAGCTAGTTCTCTTTTAGAGATATTTTTTTTTGGGGTTAATGCATGTCATGACTCAATATATGTAAGAAAGAATACGTATGACTTCTGGGATGGGAAACGGGACCCGGAGGTTTCCATTCCTCTGGAAGACGGAAATGCACCAGAGGGGGTGCAGAGTCATGGCACCCTGGTTCTTAGATGGGGGATGGGAGGAGATGTGGGCTATTCTCCCGCAGTACAGTCATGGAAAGGGGGTGGTAGGATGCCCAAGGGGCGGGAGGTTTGGCTTTTGGGTAGGTTATGGAGTGATTGCAGGGGGAACATTTGGGGTAGTTCTTCTAAATACCAGTACATGAACATCTATGCAATAGATGTGAACCTACACAAGGCAAGAATGGCTGGTTTTGCTGGAAAAAAAAAGTTCTGTTTTTTTCCAAACATACAAGGATTATACGAGCAAAAAATAGCAACAAATAGCAAGGGAAGGTAAAAAATGTATGCACTTAATGCGATGTGCACTGACACTTTTCCTGTTATATTCCCTTTTGTGTGGTATCCTGATATGCACTGAAACTTTCTTTGCGATCTGCACAGACACTTTATAGGTGATCTATGTACCGTATTATAAGTTCCAGTATATATTTTAAAATCGTTAATCTTGCACAGGCACATTGCACTTTGACTGTTAGTCTTTCAAGTTGATGACTTCCCGCAAGCAGATATATAAGGATTCTGTATGCATTTTGCCCTTGAATGCCAACAGTCTTAATAATAAGATAACAGCTCGGGCCATAGAAGAATGGTTAAAAGGATTCGCCTCCGATATAATACTGATTCAGGAAACATATTATGTGGATGGGAAGAAATCTATATATAGTATGTTTATACAGTGGGCAGGCAAAAGATATTTCTCATGTGCAATTGCGGCTCATAGTAGGACAGCAATTTTTTTTCATAGAGTCCTTCCTCTTCAGATTACATATTCTTAAGGCGATAAAGTAGTTTAATTAATAATAATAATACGCTTTCCAAAACCACAATTTATGCGCCAATCGAAGATAACCCTACTCTCTTTTGCAAGGATCGGTAATATGGGGGGCAATTACAACCTAGTGCAGGATGCGGTATTGGATTCATGTTCTGGGGCACGGAAACAAAATAAACCATGTATTAAAAAGGTGTTAGTGGAATGCATGCAAAAATTTGTTTTGGTCGATGAATGGCGGAGAAAATTTTCAGATACGAGAGACTATTCATGTTTTCCAGATAAATTTAAAAGAGCTGCTAGCCGCTAGACTGTATTTTATTTCATCTTCTTGAAATGTAAGTTTAGTTAATTGTTCATATATTAGCTTTTCTGATCATGCTTTAGAAAAATTGGAGATTTCAGGAGTCAGGGTAAGCAAGCAACCTTCCAAATGGTAATTTGAAAGAGTTCATCATGAAGATGAAGATTGGTGCAGGGAAACCCAAAGCGGAATAGAAAGGTTTTTCATCTAAATAGAGAGACAGCTAAGGTAGAAAACATTTGGGAGGCCATTAAAGCCACAATTTGAGGATATATAGAACTTCCAAAGATATAGTAGCTAGATGCTGTTAAAATTCACAAAGAGCACATTTGGAATTAGAAATCAGTTACACTAATCAACAATATATAAGGGAGAAGACCACATGTTTTAATGGTGTCTGTAAGTGTGTTTCTATAAAAATATAATTTTAGGACCCATGATATGTGTTATTCTGTAAATGTAAGGCCCATCCCAAATGCATTTTGTGAACAGGTATATCACACTAACCATGTTGCAAGTGTTGGCAAGTATAGATTGAAATGACTACAACTACCATGAGGCCCTGTTTCTGTAACTCAAAACAAGATGAAATTATGATTTGCCCATTCTCACTTGTCTTATTACAACTGATTTTTAATTCTCATGGCCTGAGCAATCTACAGACAATGCTCTCTACTCTACATTTCTGCATACTTAGCTTAATGTTTTCTGATCTCCTAAACTGAAACTATTGATGGCATGAGTGACACATTACCAAGTGTGCAGATCAAATATTTGTAAGGGATGCACTGCTAACATGATGACTAATGCTAAATATACAACCAAGCTGGGCGATCACCTGTTTAGTTTACAATTAGGCCTTGGAATGGTCAAATTCACGTTACCTCTCCATTGCATTAAGTGTTTGGGAGATGTCATGTTTATTCCTTAATCTAAAATGCAACATCTCAGGACATCTAGTGAGCTGTTTAATTCAAGTGCATGCATTTAATGTCTTTAAATGTCTTGTTAACAATTTCAATAGCTCTGAAATATATCACAATAATACTCTCTACCCATTTTGTTTTTTCTAGGTTTCTACTTACTGTGTCACAAAACATTTGGATGTATATACCTCATTTCCACTAATAACAATGTTCTCTAATTCACAAAAGGTCGATTTGGGGCAGAGCACCTGCACAGAGCTTGGCCGCTGAAGAGACACCCACTCCACCAAAGGATCAAGCCCTCAGTGGTGCCAACACTCCTGGAGATCTGGATGTGGATGACCATGCTGGCCCTTCTGGTAAGCCTGTACAGGCGGCAACAGTGAGTCTCACTGGGCCCACCCCAACACCACCCACCCCAGCTGCAACATCTCAGCCAACCTTAGTCCCCCAACCTGTTTACTATGCACAATTACAACCATCATGTGTCCCCAGTCCGGAATCCTGAGGTGATAATCACTACCCCAGCTAGAGAGGAGCCAGGACCCAATGGGAGATGGCACCCTGGGCCAAAGACACAGGCTTGTGGGGGTGAGGGTCATGGGAGCGGTATTGTTGGCAGCAGAATGAGGCCACTGCAGCCACTCACTCCCAGGCCATCATCGGACAAGGTTTAGGAGCTTATCAGGAGTCCTAGGACCTGATGGGCCAGGTACTCACAGAATCCAGACTCAAACATTCTGTCCCAGTGTTTACATTTTCAGATGCAGACATTACCATGGAAGAAGGGGACACATCCGGCAATCTCCTAATTTATAGACAAAATAAAATTGGTCAATGTCATCAGCTGGTGCCATATCACCTAGCTCACAAATGGAATCCCACATCAATAACAACAATAGACAGACACATGGCAGCACTACATTTACTGACTACAGAATCATTCCAATCCATTGTTGCCGTATCTGGTGGAATGTCACAACCAAATTTCAGTGGTGTGCTACAAGCACTTTACCTTACAATTAGTGAACACATCAACAGCTACATACACTTTAAACACAATGAGGATTTAGCCAAAGTTAAAGGGGAATAGCATGATTTAGCTCCCAACAGAATTATGTTGGAGCACATGATGGCACACATATTGCATTAGGACCACCACATGACAAGGAACAACTCCAATGGATTCCTCATAACTTACATTCTATCACTGTTTAAGCTGTCTTGGTACTGGATTTGTACACCCAAAGTCTGTGACAGTAATTCCCAGGAACAACCAATGTTCCCGTTCTACTTCCAAACAGCATCATATCCTCGCGGAAAACAGCGTTTACAATGCTATCACTGCATAGCACTACCATTACAACGCGGTCGTTATAATAACCGCGTTTTAGTACGTTTACATCGCAAGTCATCACAACGACTTTCCCTAGGGGGCGCTCAGGTATTGGAAATAAATTCCAACACCTTCCCTACTGTTGCGTAAACTGGAGTAGACATAGTAATTAATACTATTCCTAAGTCCAGCGCGTCCCTAGTGCAAGTAATGACTTGCGATGTAAATGCATCGCGTACTAACAACGCAGTCGTTGTAACAACTGCGTTGTAATAGTACGCAATGTTATAGCATGCTTTGCAACATGCTATATTCCTACACGCAAATATCACAAGTCTGACATGTCCAAATAAAGATGTCATGGTAAAGGTATCTAAAACAGACCAAACCAACTAGATTAGCTATCACACCATACATACAAGACAATTCACACATTTAGCTCTGGAGAACACAGTCCATGAGAAAAATCAAAGCAAAACAAAAAGACTGAAACTCAATGATCAAGTGTGAAAACCTTCCTCAACAAACACCTTTCACCTGTATTTCCAAGAGCTTGACTTTTCTAATATTTTACCTTAAGATACTTCTCTCATCATCACAACAAGTGTTGCTTTAACAGTCAAAGTCATGACATTTCACAAAATACTCACACTCATGAAAAGCAGTTGTTGGTGAGATCTTGACGCAAGTCAGCTCCTTCCTCTTCACCACTATCATCATTGTTTGGCATTTCAAAATCCTTACTAGGTGGCACTTCATGGTCTCCATTCTATGCGATATAAGGGGTGTTCCATCGCAGGACGATGTTATGGAGCATGCAACAGGCCGCTGTGATATGGCACACCTTCCCAGGTGAGTAGAGGAGGTCTCTCCCGGTCTTGTTCAGACATCCAAATCTGGCCTTCAGGAGCCCAAAAGCCCACTCAGCTGATTGCCGCTTTCTTCCATGGGCCTCATTGAAGTGGACTTCCCCTGGCGTTGTTGGATTCCTTAATGACGCTAGCCATGGATGGTTGGGATTCCCTGCGTCTCCTAGATGGAAGGCAGACATAAGTGCACAATATCTGATTATACTATCTGACATTACCCACACATAATTAGGACAGATAATACTTACTAATAAGTCAGGCTCTCTCTGGTAGTAGTTGTGACATCAGCTGGGTGATGGTTCTGTTCTGCAGTACAAAGGAATCATGGGCTGGAGCACTTTCTAGGCTCGCCCCGGACAAGGAAGACAGCACGCGCGCTTCGCTGCTGTATTGTAGGCTGCAGCGCTTGTATTTTAAAATAATAGCGTTTTTCATGTTATATTTTTTTTATCTTCTTTTCTAGCTCGTTTTTTAATTGCCCCAGTAGTGCCCACATACCTGCATTTAAAGAGTGCCCCGCACCGCTCTTTGAGCGGATTCGTCATCTGTGTGCCAGCGTTTCTGGCGCGAGGCCGCCATCTTGGGGGGGGCTTGTGGCGAGTGGGTCACTGGTGGAGCGCTCTAGCGCTTTCCTCCATCTTCTGCTGGACCCTACTTAAGGTGAGCACTTTCTAGGCTCGCCCCGGACAAGGAAGACAGCACGCGCGCTTCGCTGCTGTATTGTAGGCTGCAGCGCTTGTATTTTAAAATAATAGCGTTTTTCATGTTATATTTTTTTTATCTTCTTTTCTAGCTCGTTTTTTAATTGCCCCAGTAGTGCCCACATACCTGCATTTAAAGAGTGCCCCGCACCGCTCTTTGAGCGGATTCGTCATCTGTGTGCCAGCGTTTCTGGCGCGAGGCCGCCATCTTGGGGGGGGCTTGTGGCGAGTGGGTCACTGGTGGAGCGCTCTAGCGCTTTCCTCCATCTTCTGCTGGACCCTACTTAAGGTGAGCACTTTCTAGGCTCGCCCCGGACAAGGAAGACAGCACGCGCGCTTCGCTGCTGTATTGTAGGCTGCAGCGCTTGTATTTTAAAATAATAGCGTTTTTCATGTTATATTTTTTTTATCTTCTTTTCTAGCTCGTTTTTTAATTGCCCCAGTAGTGCCCACATACCTGCATTTAAAGAGTGCCCCGCACCGCTCTTTGAGCGGATTCGTCATCTGTGTGCCAGCGTTTCTGGCGCGAGGCCGCCATCTTGGGGGGGGCTTGTGGCGAGTGGGTCACTGGTGGAGCGCTCTAGCGCTTTCCTCCATCTTCTGCTGGACCCTACTTAAGGTGAGCACTTTCTAGGCTCGCCCCGGACAAGGAAGACAGCACGCGCGCTTCGCTGCTGTATTGTAGGCTGCAGCGCTTGTATTTTAAAATAATAGCGTTTTTCATGTTATATTTTTTTTATCTTCTTTTCTAGCTCGTTTTTTAATTGCCCCAGTAGTGCCCACATACCTGCATTTAAAGAGTGCCCCGCACCGCTCTTTGAGCGGATTCGTCATCTGTGTGCCAGCGTTTCTGGCGCGAGGCCGCCATCTTGGGGGGGGCTTGTGGCGAGTGGGTCACTGGTGGAGCGCTCTAGCGCTTTCCTCCATCTTCTGCTGGACCCTACTTAATGCTCGCGGGAATCGCGCAGCGGTGACGCGCAGCGGTAGCGCCTGGTCGGCGCCTGAGTCAAGCCAGAGTCCTGCCCGTCTGCGCCCGTCAGCGACCCGGAGGCGCGCGGGGCGTAGCGGCGGACTCGGCTTTGCGTTATGTGCCGAGCAGGTTCCTGTGTGCGGCGCTACACTGCTGGGGAGCTTCGTGCTTTCCTCCCGGCCACCAGTGGTTGCTGCACTGTCTTCCCGGGGCGTCACCGCGGCAAGTCCATCTGCCCTGGTTGCGGTTGGCGTCCCTCGCGTACTCTGTCACTGCCTCCTGGTAATACCGGTGCCAGCGTACGATATCTCTGCATGCTATTAAATACTAGATCGGCATGCAGACATGCTCAAGATATCTTTGAGCTTCTGGACACGGCTAAGCCACTGTGTCTCATGCTTACGGAGACATGGTGGGGAGACGCGTCGATTCCAGATGTCGCTATGGCAATTCCACCCGACTACAATGTATTCAGGAAGGACAGAGTTGGGGGAAGGGGCGGTGGAGTGGCACTTGTGGTGAGGAAGGACATTGTATGTTCGATCCTGCCAGTGGAGGATATTCGTGGCTCGGAGGTCCTTGCTTTTACTATTTCTTTAGCTCCGCACCAATCCGTGAAGGGGTTATTAGTTTATAGACCGCCCGGCCCTCCCGGAACGTTTTTTGAAGATCTAGATTCCACCCTACTGAGACTGGCCCTGAAAGCAGAACACTGCATTGTGGCCGGGGATTTTAACTTCCGGATGGACGATCCTCGGGACGCGGCCGCAATTAAAATCTTTGAGGCTACGGCTCCATTGGGTTTGCTCCCCTATTTACACGAGCCGACGCATAATAGGGGGCACACTCTAGATCAGGTTTTCTCGACCTCTCTTTTAGAGGTGGTAGAGATTGCCCCGGTTATATGGTCTGACCACTCGCTGATTAAATTTCTGATCAAAAGCACAGCTAAATCGGCTGCTGCTGTCCCTCAGCGACATGGTCAACCCTATAGGGCGTACCATCGAGTGACCCCTGAGATGTTGGCTCAGGCAGCTCTGGACCACCCCTGCCCTCTTGCCGGTGATCTGACGAAGGATGTGGAGTCCCTGCAGGCGTGGTTGGTTGATAGGCTTAATGACCTGGCCCCGGAACTAGTCCCCCATCGTACCCCCAAGCGAGTCTCCGCCCCTTGGTTTACCGTTGCACTGTCGGCTAAGCGGCAGCAGTGCAAGGTAGCTGAAAGAACTTGGCGGTTAAAATACGATGTGGAGGCTAAGGTGGCCTTTAAGAACTTGGTCAAGGAGTATCATCGAGATATCCGCCTAGGTAAGAAAATCTACCTGGCAGGTAGGATTGATGCTGCCTCCAACTCCTGCAAGGAGATCTTCTCTATAGTGAGGGAGTTTACATCGCCCCGGATAAACACTGCCGAGGAGAGGCCCTCTGACGCGTGGGCGGCAGATCTTGCTGTTTTTTTTACCAGCAAGATCCAACTGCTACAGGCCTCTTTCCCGGTGACCATCCCCGAGGAGCGGACTGTCAGTAAGGCCATTCGATCGCCCCCGGCGTTGCCGGGCCCCACACTGGGCGCATTTCCATCTATTTCGGCGCCCGTTTCCTTAGCACTTCTGAGCAATTTGAAGTCCGGCTCGCCCCTGGATCCTTGCCCTGCTAAGATTCTGGCGAAACTGGCTGAGGTTATTAATCCCTTGGTTAATCCGCTGCTGAATCTCTCGTTGAGCCAGGGAGTGGTTCCGCAGGCTTGGAAGCAGGCGATGGTCATCCCGCTGCTTAAGAAGCCTGGCCTGGACCCTAAGGCCCCTGTCAACTATCGGCCTATCTCTCTGCTGCCGGCTCTGACGAAGGTTGTTGAGAAGCACGTGCAGACGGTGCTCTCCAACTTTTTAGAGTCGAACGAGATTCTGCATGCCACCCAGTCAGGTTTTCGCCCGGGTCTTAGTACGGAGACCGCGCTTCTCGAGGTCTCCGAAACAATCAAGGAGACGTTGGATTCAGGGGGTAAAGCCATGCTGGTGATGTTGGACCTGTCGGCGGCTTTTGACACCGTTCCCCATGATGGTCTTCTCACAAGACTTCATGAGATAGGACTTCGGGGAACGGTGCTCAGCTGGTTTTCTTCTTTTCTAGCTGGCCGCCGGCAAACGGTCTGGGCCGCTCCAGATTCCGCCGTGATGCCGCCTTTGGTAGTCGGGGTCCCTCAGGGCTCTATTTTGAGCCCGACCCTCTTTAATATCTTCATGACCCCTCTGGCGGCTTTGGCGGAGTCTTTCGGGGCCCGGATCGTATCGTACGCCGACGATACCCAGCTCCTCTTCTCGTGTAAGAGAGGAGTGGACTTTGAGGGGGAGAGTATCCGGGATTGCCTTGAGGCTGTGTTTCAATGGTTCCATCTACACAGCCTCAAGTGCAATCCCGATAAGTCTGAGGTACTCTTTTTCGGGTGTGATGTGGAACCAGAGTGGCAGGCCTGGTGGCCCATTAACATGGCCCCCCCTTCGTGTTCATCCCAATGGGCTAAGAACTTGGGTGTGAAGATGGACACGGGGCTAACAATGAAGGCCCAGATCCTCGGAGTGTCGGGTATGTGTTTCGGCCTCCTGAAGATGCTACGGAGGTTTCTTCCCCTACTATCGGAGGAGCACAGGAGGCTGACTGTGCAGGCCCTGATAGGTTCCAGGTTGGATTATTCCAACGTTCTATACCTGGGCCTGCCAGAATACCTGTTACAGCGGCTGCAAGTTGTGCAGAATGCTGCGGCGCGTGCAATCTATGGATTGAACAGACGGGCCAGTGCCACGGTTCTGCTACAGACCTTGCACTGGCTGCCAATCCGTAAGCGGATCGCCTTTAAGACCTTGACTCTGACGTACAAAGCGCTTTATGCGACGGGGGCTAAGTATCTCCAGAGGAGACTCACCTTTTACCAACCGGCGCGCTCCCTGAGGTCAGAATCCTTACTTCTGGCGACCGTTCCACGAGTAAAGCGTGCACGCCTGGGAGGCCGCTCATTTGGTTTACTGGCGCCCCAACTGTGGAACTCTTTGCCCCTGTCTCTTCGGGGAGCATCTAGTTTATTAGCCTTCAGAAAGGACCTTAAAACGTGGTTATTCTCCCAGTAGGCCCTCTGTGTTTATTTTTTTATTGTGTATCTGTTATTCTCTTTTTAATGTGTTATGTTAGTCTCACTGCAGCCTTGTTAATTAAAAGCGCCGGGACACTCTTTTTGAGTAGCCGTGCGCTCTATAAAAGCCACTATAACATAACATAACATAACATACTGAGGACCGGGCACAGTCGTTTGAGATATACAAACCCAGTAAGCAGACAACTTGCACACTGATAGAATGGAAGTGCTTCCTTTTTTTTTTTTTTTCGCAGAGTTTTATATAGCGCGAACTAGACCCGAACTGAATCAGCTATCAGAGCGCTTTACATAGCACCAGTTACGTTACATGAGGACACGCATTCATTTTAGGCACTGGGAGATTACGTGATTTGCCCAGAATCACAGGAGTTTTTTTAGGCGTCGTTACCGAGACTCGAATCCAGATGCCCAGGTACGAGGTCTAGTGCCTTAGCCGTTAGGCCAACTCCTCTCGCCAAAGGCAAGCCCGTCTGCGCCCGTCCGCGCCAGTTCCACGCCTAGCGCAGGATATTATGGCCTCTTCCACAAAAATCAAAAGCTTCACTACTCAAGTTTACAGCTGCTTGAGCTGAACCAGTGCCCCTGTAAACCTATGTTAAGAGAAGATCCAGCAGGTCTCTCCTCTTCGTTTCGTTGTGTCTCCTGTGGCTTTCAGACACTTAACAATTCTTCTTCCCAATCCCTCAAACCATATAACTTGTTCCCAGATGTGAACAAGCGTTCCACTACCAACGCTCTTCCGATGGCTAATAACATCTATAAGTATGAATCAGGCTACCCGACGAATGGGAAAAGATTCTTAAAGTGTATTTTGTTGAACACTAGATCCATAAACACGAAATCTCAGTTCTGATCACAGACCATGCTGTTGACATAATGTTTCTAACAGAAACTTGGGCATCTGATGCTTCAGGACCAGATTGGAATGACGCAGTCCCAGAAGGATACCTTGTAGAATTCTTGAATAGACAAGGAACAGTGGGTGGAGGTATCGGAATTATTTATAAATCCAACCTAAAAGTATTCTCACTACCCACACAAGGTCTAGAAGCAGAAGCCATGAGCTTTAAAATTAAAGAAAATAATTGCTTAATATTCGCTGGCTTGCTTGTATACCGCCCCCCGGCTTGAGAGCGCCGTTCATCAGAGCAATTCACACCTATCTAGAACCTACATCTGATTCCCCCACTTATACCATCCTGGGTGATTTTAACTTCCATCTAGAAGCAAATAATGAATCTGATTCGGCCAATTTAATCGATAATTTTCTTAGCTTTGGCATGATTCAATTAATTTCAAATCCCACACACACTGCAGGACATACTCTTGATGGCATTTTTACAAACAATGACCATATCAAAGTTATTTCGACTCAAGTAGTTCCTTGGTCTGACCATAGTGCCATCTTGTTTGACTTGTCTCTGAATAATCTGCCAAATCATCGTAGAGGCCTAACTTTCCCTGAAAAAACCCACCCTTGGAGCAAACTTGAACCTGCCCTTCTGACTGACTTACTTGTAAGGGATCCCCCTGCTCTTGAGACTGGTGATACTAACAAAGGAGCGATGGAGTTCCAAAACTGGATCAACCAGGCAGTCGATCAACTGGCCCCTGTTGAAATAAAAAAAGACAGAAGGCGATCTGTGACTGCGCTGTGGTATTCCGCTGAGGTGAAACACATTAAACAGAAATGCTGACGACTTGAGCGGTTGTTGCGCTCTGATTATAGTGTTCAAAATAAAGTAGTATATCTCAAAGCCCTGCAGGAATACATAATGGCAATAGTTCAGGCCAAATCAGCCTACTTTACAAATAAAATTCAGGCAGCCTCCAATACTGCCAGGGAATTGTTTAAAACTGTCACTCATCTGACCAAGAGCCCCCGTGATACTGTATTTAGCCCTGATCAGAACTTTGTGGCTAACATTGCTACCTTTTTTCAACAAAAGGTTCAGATAGTTTATGATGACCTTAGTTCTTCTGCGCTGAATACATCTATCGAAAATAAGGACTCTGCCTCCCTGACTGGCCCCAGTTACTCCTGCTTCCCCTTATTAGAGGTGACTCAAGTGACAGATCTAATTACTCAGATGAAGTCAGGATCTCCGCTAGATCCCTGCCCGCCATGTGTAATGCACATGGTCTCACAGACGGTGGCAGCTGTTCTGACCCCCTTGATAAATAACATCATCACCTCTGGCGTTTTCCCCAGCAGCTGGAAGAAAGCCTGCATTAGGCCTATCCTTAAGAAGGATACGTTGGACCCTACCGAACTTAAGCATTACCGGCCAATATCCTGCCTACCCCTGCCAGCCAAGATTCTGGAGAAAGCCATAAATCAAGAAATGATGCGTTATGTTGACCATAACAAGCTTCTTGACCCTTCTCAACATGGCTTTCGCCCCTTCCACTCAACAGAGTCTGCCCTGATTATGGCAACCGAAAACATCCGAAGGACAATGGATGAGGGTGGTAGAACGGCCCTAATTTTATTAGATCTTACAGCGGCGTTCGACACCGTGAACCATGATATCTTGATAAATAGATTGAGAACCTTAGGATTTTCCGGCACTGCTCTAACTCTTTTAACATCTTTCCTGGACTCCTGTATTCAACAAGTGCACTGGGAAGGTCTTCAATCTGACGAATTCTCCCTTCCAGGTGGGGTCCCTCAGGGCTCGGCATTGTCACCTACCTTGTTTAATCTATATGTCACCCCTTTAGCCGCCCTAATTCAATCTCACGGCCTACAATTAGTGTCGTACGCCGACGATACTCAAATCGTTGTGTCTATATCCCAGTCTATTAAAGCTACAGCAGAGCGTTTTAAGAACTGCCTGCTTGGGGTAAAGAACTGGATGAGCTGTAATTTTTTTTAATTAAATGAGGATAAGACCGAGATAATTGAGTTCGGCCAGAAACCGTCCATTTGGAGCAACCTTTGGTGGCCTCCAGAGGCGGGCCCCTGCCCCAATCCTGCAGACAAGGTTAGGAATCTTGGCTTGGCTTGGTGGATAAAGATCTCTCTTGCAAAGCGCAAATTAACCAGGTGACCTCTACCTGTTTTTACACCATCAAGATTCTCAGAAAAATCCTGCCCTATATCCCTCCAACGTTAAAAAAATGTAATGAGTGCCCTTGTAATGTCCCGAGTGGACTATTGCAACTCACTCTACTTGGGTACAGGAGAAAAACAACTAAACAAACTGCAGGCAATTCAAAACGCCGCTGCCAGGGTCCTGTTGAATCTACCTTATCGTTACCCAACATCCAAAGTCATCAAGGAACTTCATTGGCTCCCTATTAGGTCCAGAATTCAGTTTAAGGCCCTTTGCCTGGTCCATAAGTCCCTGTACGGTATGGGATCAGATGACGTTTCCAAACTCCTCCCTCGTTATGTGCAATCGCGCACGCTGAGATCAGCCAATCTTGACTTGATATGTCAGCCAAGAATAAAAAGAATGCGATGTGGTGGCAGATCTTTTGCATACCAGGCCTCCAGACTGTGGAATTCTCTGCCCCCTATACTGCGCTCACAAGAATCTAAATTATGCTTCAGAAAAGCATTGAAAACTTGGCTCTTCTCGCCACATTAATGATCTGCTTTCACCGCTCTCTTTGTCATTACAGCGCCAAGACGCCGCGGCATTCGTGCGCTTTATAAGTGTTTCAGTCAGTCAGTCTGTTTAGGTAAACTTGTTCCCTGGTTTGTGGTGGTACTAAGGCAATATGGCTGCTATCAATGGCTTCAATCCATGTGGGAGGCAACCAAATCCAAAGAAGTCAACCTTCACAATGGCTAAATCCTTACATCTGGGCAACTGGATGTATCTGTCAATGTGTCTCATCATTGCTGAAAGGACATCTTGTAGTACACCACTGAACATTGGTTGTGACGTACCACTAGATATTTCCACAGTGTATTGAAAGGAACCTGTGGCCAGAAAATGCAATACTGCCACAAGTTTCACAATTGGTGGGATATATGGGGGATTTGTGTTGAGAGGAAGGATTTGAGGAAAGAGATCAGGCTCCGACTGATGACATAAACCCGTATGGTTTGCCTAATCAAATGAAACTACATGATGACATCCCTTTCGTTCATGGTCTGACAGTCTGGAAATGGGTGGTAGGTTGTCATCTCCTCCCTCTCCCAGAATACCTATATGTGAACTGAAAACTGTTGTCTGGAGCTAGCAATACCTAACAGACCCCTTCAGAGGGCCACACAGCCTTTAGGTCATGTATTGGATGGCCACAAGATATACTTTTTATATATTGAACTGGTGGAAATGTGATGTTTATGTGGGATCAGAATGCTCAGCCTGCAGAAAGCAAGGCCTGACAATGAGTTGTGTCCAGTCTGGACCGTGGGCCAGGCTGGGGCAGAGTTACTGTGGAAATACAACTGATGCACAGAGTAGTGTCCCTCTAGTCCTGCAGATTCTTGGATGATCCCAAAATGAGTTTTCAGAAATAATGTTGACTGAGGTAACCCAATACTTCTTTCCATTGACCCACATTTTGAATGTGTGTCATTTACTTATGACAGGCCCCTTACTCCCACAGGTCTGTTTTCATGAGTCATGATTGCACTGTACCAGCCTATTTCACATGTGACACATTAACAGAGCAGATAGTTACTTCAGATGAGCTTTTGATATGTGAATCGGCCACTTTTTTTTACATTCATCCAAATAAACAGGAAATACAATGGTATGTTGATATCATCCATGTAACAGTGCCACATATGGCAAAAGGTATGTTTTGTGACTGCAGTACATACCACACAAACTTAATTGACATATTATGATATCCCATTAAGTAGCCTATGTGTCCACACATCCCCAGGGAGGAAGCTCTCAGTGGCACACATGGCAGCCCTTTCATAGTGACCCAAGTCTTAGGATGTAGTCTATACTATGGTACCAGGCTATATGGCCAGTATGCTAAAAGTAATTGGGCCTAGCTGTAAAGGTGTTTGTGCACTATTGCACAGTTAGTTCACCATTCAAAAGCCCACAATGGTGTGTCGTGTTTCATAGTAGCTCACATCACAGTACATATAGGATGTCCCTTGGCTACATGATGTAAGTGGGCTAGCTTGGTGAGTGTAGACCATGACCAGGGATGAGGATAGTCAGCATGTGACAACTACTCAGATTGTATGTTAACTATTGATTTATGTGTCAACAAAACAGATATTCAAATATTTGCAGGGATATTCAGTTTCTTTCTCTCTTGTACCCATACAGGTTAATGGCCATCAGAAGTGGGCCATTTGGAAGGCCATCGCCCAGAAGGTGCGGACTCTGGGCATTTATGGTTGGAGCTGCGTCCATTTGAGAAAAAGGTGTGAGGACCTGAGTTGCTAAATCCAGATGATTGCGGAGGTACAGCTGGGGAAGTCCTCCCAACGCGTACAGGGTGTGCGCCGCACAGTTACTCCCTCCCCCATTGGCCTACATTCTGTCTGCCTAGATACGGGCCTTGATAGGAAATTGAGGGCTCAACAGCAGCTACAAGTGGATGAGCACTGGCCAGAGTTGTACATTTTACCGTGCCAACTTTGTTTGTTACAGGCAGGCATTTCCCTATCAACATTAGGGTTGACCCATGTCCAACACACAGGAAGAGTTTGTGTTTGTATAGGCCTGGTAGTAGGTGCATGATGATGTGCTTAGCCTACTGTCTTTATGACCAGGAACACATCAGAGACCAGTCCACTACCAATGTATTATCTTGAGCAGACACATGGCTGAGTAAAGTAATTAATCACCTCATGTTCTTTGATGTTCTGGGTGACAGTTGTAACCAAACAGGCCACTTGCCTTTATTGTGTCTGGGGTGATGCTCCCTCACTACTGGGTCTCATGTGATGGTAGCCCTATTACATGTGACATTGCATATGGTGCACTTTTTATGCAGTGACTGAATAGCAATTCCCATTGCTAAGGATTCTAGAGCAATGTGAGTGTGCAAACATCACTGGTGCCATTAGCATTAGTGCCTACATGTTGCCCGGTGCACCTTTCCCTGATGGTGCATCTGCAATACTGTTTCAAGAATCATTCACTGACAGTGACATGCATCAGGGAGTGAGATGTAAAAATGTAGCGATCATATGTGTGTGTCTACACTGAGTCTTACAAGCCAATTTATTTTTGTTATAACAAATGGTGCTATGATGTGCCACCCCATTAGGACTAAAGTGATCCCACTTCTTCATGTCATTGATATTTACTGACACACTACAACCCTCAAAGGTGTAATGACTTGTAGGAATGGAATCTAAGAACGGTGTTATCACCAGTATCTAGCAGGATTCGGGATGTTAATAAGGCTATATGAACTCTTATGCTGTGTACATTTTGAGTATCTATCTCCCTATACTTTTCTATGTTACATGTGATACATAGCAAAACTACTTCAGTACAGCTTTCATTTGACTTTTTGAAAGTGGACATATGATAATATTTCAGGATGATGCTCAACATCCTGTGATTCTGATCATATAATGTATTTTCCTTGTGCCTAACAAAATAAATGTGTCCATCTGTAACGCAATTGATGCTCATGTAAAGTGCTCTGATACCTTCGGGTCAAGTTTGCGCTATATAAAACTGCAAAAAAAGTCAAAAGTGACATCAGTGTGAAATTAGCATTTATGTGCATGTGACGTCTGCTACAACACATATTGCTCCTACATTGATGTATAACTTGACCTGCATTGCATCATGATATTGTTCAAGGTAAATGACCAATTGCTGAATTCTGGGGCTTGTGCGAACAATGTGGAAACGTATATTTAGGAACCATCCTATTTGGTGAAATCAGTTTACTATGGTATACTACAAGGGCCAAAGTATACAAGGTGATTGCCTATCCTAGTATAGACATGAGGATGAAGTGTAGACAAGTCCATTAATGGTATTGGAGCTATGTGGGGTTATGCCATCACTGTAGCGAACTATTTCAAGGTTATGCAACATGCATGCATGTGCTCATGCAAATGTTGAAGCCTATATAGTGAACCATGAAGCTGGTGTAATCTGTGCACTTTCAAAAAAATTTGTGTTGGAATTTGATGGTCAGGTGTGTTAACGCAGTTGCAATAAACCAAATGTATATAATTTCAAATATATCCCTGGCAAGTGAAGGAGAAAGGCCCACCATCAGTAGGGACGCAGCTGGTCACAGGAGTCTGGTTTTGACAGTATGGACACGGAGGGACACAGCGAACGAGAAGGTGTGGGGAGTGCCACGGAGGGCGCAAGCTCAACTTCATCATCTTCAGAGTCATCCCATACCAATACCCTATGCCCAAATCTATCCAAAGCACATTCAAACATTTGTACACATACACTCATACAGACTCAAGCAGCTGATCCACACATTAGCAAAAATGTCACAAAAAAGCAGGCATGCATCCAAGCAGACACCACACCTACGATCACAACCACTAGCACCCCGCCACCATCATGTCCACAACCACCACTGACAACCCCATACCCATATACTCACACACACTCCCCCATCATATCCCCACACAGTACAGATGACAGCACACATGCATACGTACACTACACCTCCACTACCACATCAGGAGCCAGCACAGACACCACCCAAGCCACCATCACTTCCATACACACACCACACACATCCACACGCACTGTCACCACCACATCAGCATCCACAACATTCACACCCAGCACTTCCACTGCCACAACATCTACAGATACACCAGTCACATTCTACACACCTAAGAAATACAGACAAACACAATAAAGCCCCCACAGACACCACAGAAACAAGACAAACTGCTGTTACACCTGACACATGCACCCGCAACAGACCTAAGCTCATCGCACACAGTCACTCTCTCTACCTCCAAGACCCCATTCCTTACCATTCATATTTAAGCACCCTATTGAAGATCTCTCATTTTGCATGAGAAACACCCCTTTCAAACCTCCAACCACCACTTCCAAGGATCTTACTGCCCCTCCCACACCCAAGACTGCACCTTCCTCCTCCAAATACACCCCTCTTACTGGCTCATCCAACCCTTCCAATTCTCAAGGCACCCCTACCAAACATTCCTCAACTTCACATTCCCAAAGCCAAATTCCTCTTCCAAAACCACCACTTCCCAACCCAACGACACCCTTCCCAAAACCAACCTTCCCCTTCCCATATAACATCTTTGAGGTGATTGCCCTGCCCAATGGATGCCCCTTTGTGAGGAGGTTAACCTACTAGTGTCTATCTGGGCAAGTTTTGTGGCACTGCATAGTTCTAAGCCACACCTTTTCTCTATGAACTGGCCATTGGTCTTTTGTTATGTTTTGTCCTTGTAGTTTTTAAGGGCTAGTTAAAATATGCAATGTTTTTGCAACACATTGGTCCTGGCATTACTTTTCCCTAGCTATTTATGGGAACCTAGCAACGTTGCAGAGGTTAAATTGTGACAATGCTTTTGTTTGTACATTATGGCAGGTAATACTATAAGTATTTTTTAAAGTGTACTTTGTTATGTTCATGCACAATTTGATGTTATGTTATGGTGATTACATTTATGGGCAGCAAAGACAACAGTAAAATCCCATAAATTGAGTTGAGATATATGTGAATCTGGTAACAAACAACGTCTCAACAGGTAATACTTCAAAAGACAGTTAAATAAAGTGCAAAATGAATTGCAAAAGAAAAGAAATGGGAAAAGACACCAAGGTTACATATTGCAGTCTGTATTTAATCTCTTAATACTGTACATATAGATTTGACAGCAATATTTAATTGTATCCAAGTGTATTCCAAAATATTAGTGCACACAAAGTGCTTGTGGCAGGGTAAACGGTGCAAGTAAGACGTGGTATATTGAAATAAATAGCGTAATGGCACAATTTAAAATTGATACATAACATCTAGCTTGACCCTTGTTTTTGACCCCCTTTTTTATTTTCCATTACACAGGAATTGCCAAATCATTGTGTAATTCCGTCCTGATGTTGAACTAAAATCAAACAGGTCAAAACGCTGTCAACTACTCCGTGTACTCTTGGCTTCATTGGTTCCCAAAATGTTCCTAACAAATTGGTGCCTCATTGTTCATGTTATGCAGAGAAGGTGTGTTTCTGTTTCATGAAACATCCATACTTAAGTTTAATTCATATCAAAACAGGACCTAGCATATGAGAAATAGGAGGGTATCACAAACCTTATTTGATGTAATGTTAGTGAGAAGCTGCTGCTGTGATGCCGTAGAGGGCTATACCGGCTATTAAAGGCCCTCTCCAGCGTTAAAGGCCCGCGCCGAAGGCAAGGGCCTTTAACAAAGGAGAGGGACTTTAATAGCCGGTATAGCCCAGCTACGAAGGGCTATAAGGCTATTAGAACATTCTGCCACTAGAGGGCAGAATGTGCTAACAAAAAAGAACAAATCCTTATGGGAGCATGAGGGGATTGGAATCCCCTCAGGCTCCTTGAAGCCTTTGTTCACAGCCAGACCTGTGAACAAAGAAACATTGGAATGTTGGAGCTCCAGGCTTATACCAGCCATTATAAGCCCGGTGCACTCCATTGTTTTCAATGGAGCTACCAACATTCCAATGTTCTAATATTAGATATAAATACTTTTGAAATTTGGAAGGGAGCACTTATGCAGTGTCAGTGACTTGGCCAAAGAGGGTATCAAAGATGTGAATTTAGATTATACATTGAAAGCTGTTCCGAACATGGACCCATAAAATAGGCCAGGGCACCAAAACTCTTTAAGATGTGCATCTGTTAACTGGGAAGCCAATGGAAACGGGGTAGATTGTGACTTATTGTTAGTTGCGTCCACAACAGTTTTGGTTTTCGATTTCATCAAGCAACAGCGGTAGAACATGTACAAATGGCTCCATGGTGGCACAGGACGTGTAAAGCTGAGTACAGGTGAGTTTCAGCCTGATATCTGGCCCTTTCTACCAACTCAGATGTGGCGGTTTGACCTCAACAGCAACGACGGCAGAAAGGCATATCCTGATTGGACCATCGGAAACACTGGTGGCCATACTTCCGACAGATGCATTGGCCTATACTGCTGTTGTTGAGATTTCCTAGTGGCAGCGGTGGGGCTGCGGCGTTCTTTCATCTATGGAACCGCATGCTTCATAATAGGGAGGGGCGAACCCCCAACTAGCTAGGCGGTGGGGAATCTGATGCCATTTCGACGGCGTTACCCTTACAACTAAACTCGTAATCAGGCCCTCAATACTAAATAGTTTAAAATATACTAAATAGTTTAAACCATTGTTTGACTTTGGGGGGTATGCCTCTATGCCATTGACAGGCTACTTATCTCTTGGCTAGAAGAAGTACTAGCGCAATGAATTTCTTAATCAAAGAGGTGAGATCCTTTACCCATTTCAGCTGTGCGATTGTAGGGTCTATTTGTAAGTAACGGTCTACCATACCAGATAAGGCAGACAAGACCTCACAGCAATATATTTGGACAATGCTACAGGACAACTCTAGATGCAAAAACGTGCCTCTTGGGAGCCGTGTCTGGCACAAATAAAGTGCTCTCTAAGGCTAAATCTCCTGAGGGATATGGTGGTATAGTAGGCCCACTGACGCAATTTCAAATGAATGATACAGTTACTGTTCAAAGAAATGTCTTCTGTATATACAGATATTAGGATAGGTTGGTGTGTGTAAATAGTTTGAAATAGTGTTTGTGAGAGCTTGGCAGCCAGTGGCTCCATGGCTGAATCCACATGGATAGGCTAAAGGGCCCACCCTTGCCATGTTCCGTGGGATACAGCCATGAGCCATGGCTACAAAGGTCTCTGTAAAGGTGCATTCTAGCAGGCAGCAGTGTTTATAGCAAATTGGTCCAGTCTATAAAGGTTGTGGCAGTCTCATTCTATGTAATAAAGTAAAGTGACTATCTCCCTCCATGGAATCAAATGCCTTACAGACATTCAAAAATATAGTAGCAGCATCAAGTTAGGGTTTAAATATTGTAATAAACCACATAGAGTGTGATGGGTATGGGCCATTGATCAACTGAGGACAACCCTCGACTGGTCCAGTGTAACGAGATTAGGCAGGAGAAGTGTCAGTGGGTTGGCAATTAGCTGTGCCAAGATTTTTGCATCACAGTTCAATAATGATACAACTACGAATGACACTTGTGCACAGGCTTCTGTGGCTTTTAGAGGGCAAAAATCACTTGTTACCACATGGAGGGGGGTACCAACCACTTGTTGCACCTCCTCAATGACCGCCAGAAAGCGAGGGGCTACAATATTTGAAGAGTGTTTATAAAATTCAGCTGGCAGCCCATGTGAGTCTGATGGCTTACCTGTAGGAAATTCAGCAATAACTACCAGGATCTCATCTATGGTGAAGGCTTGCCCTAAAAGGAGGTGAGAGGCATCACTCAGCCAGCCCAGCCCTATGTCCTCTAACTGCTCAGTGATACGGGCTGAGAGCCTCAGCACTGCAGTAGTGTAAACTTAATGGAATTTGCTGAGAAAACCAAGAGGATGCGAGTAGTATTCTGGTGTAGGGTGTCTTACGAATCTTCAATATCTATTATATATTTAGTTTCCCATGGGTGTTTAATCATAGCGGTTAGGGATCTGACCCCTCCACCATACATCCTGGCCTGTGCATATTTGCCACAATATGACATGCTCTAGCTGCAATGTCTAGTATGGGTCTGTTGTCTATGTGTGCAAGCGTTTGTTTTAGCAACTTGATTGCACATTCCAGGCATACCAATTAGTTCTGGAGCTCCTGCAGTGCTCCATTATGTTTAATTATGTATCTGCCTCTGGTGGTAACCTTAAAGGTCTGAATACAAATCACAGGGGTCACTGTTAGTATAGAGGGGCACTTGCCTAATTGGCCATGAAGTGTATAGATACAGAAGATGATTGATAGTGATCCGTCTAAACAGAAGAGTGCCTATCACTCTTCTGTTTAGATGGATCACTACCCAGACCCTCCAGCATTTCGCAATTTCGCGATTCGCAAAATAATCGCTAAATCAGCTGAAGAGCGCAATGGCCGTGATATTGAACATTTTGGCTGCGAAAAAAAAAGGTCTCTGGCAGGCAGCAAAAAACATGGTAACATCTTATTGGCTGTACGTGCACAGGTCACTATGTGGCACTGAACAGCCTTAATAGCTGCCTGTTTGCTCCTGCTCAGGACTGTACTGCAATAAGGGATTTGTGTCCGTGAGCTTTGGAAGAAGAAGAGGTGAGTCTCCGAGAAAGCCGCGCAGTGTTTGCGTTTCAGCTTCAGGAAGTGCTCTTTCCTTATGTATAAATAAAGCCACATTTCGGAATTATGACGGAGAGCGCAGGGCTCGTTACGTGTAGAATGACAACTCTTCCTGCCCCAGGAAGCTGAGGACTTCAACGTTCTGCGGAGGAGCGGGGGCTTCTCCCACCCGCCACCCTGCTCTCTGCCACACTTTGCTCTCCCCTTGTTTAAGCCTGCTGAAGGAAAACCGTGACTTCAGCAAGCGGTTCTTGCCTTCTCTTTCCTCTACTACATTCGTTCGCACGTTAAATGGATAAAAAATAGGAAAGGAACATTCTGTTGGAAAGGTCATCTTTCTCAGGCATTTTCTGTTCCGACAGCAGCCTCGGGATGGAAGGGGGTGGCGGGTTCTGAGGGGGGTTCAGTGGTCCATGGAGCCCTATGTCCTCCCTCGTCCAAGCTTGCTGAAGGAAAACCGTGACTTCAGCAAGTGGTTCTTACCTCTATTTCTTCTCCATCCATCATTCCTTCCCTTGTGAAATGGACCCAAAAAGAAAGAAACATTTTGTTGGAATGTTGTCTTTCTCTGGCATTTCTGTTCGAGCTGCAGCCTCGGGGCGGAAGGGATCAATACATTAATTTAAAAAAAGATATGGAAAAAAACTGCATGCAACTAGACATAGTGGTTGCAAAGTGACCGGAGTGTTTTCTGTCACACGCAAAGACATTAGCGCCACTTTACAGAGTGGTCCAGTTAATAGCGCTGTTGTTTTCAACTCTTTCCTGGAAAAGCATTGTTGTCGGAAGAAAGGGCGAGGAGATGACGTCTCCATTGCCTGGGGTGTCTCCAACATCTCCATGGTCTGGGGTGACTCTAATGTCTTCATGGTCGGTGGGGTCTCTGACGTCTCCATGGTCAGGGGCGTCTCTGGGGTCTTCCTGTGCTATTGTGCTTGACTGAACCTATGCTCCTGGAATGTTACCACAAAGGAGAATATAGCATAAAAACTCTCTCAGTTTATAATGCCTATTTCAAAGTTAAATACTCTGCTAAATCAGTTTGCATTAATTTAAGCCTGAAAAGTAATGATTAAGAGTAAAAAACAAGTGCTGCAATAATGCCGCAAAATTTACATTTTTGTATCACTAAATTCCATTTTTGTGCCGCTAAATTTGCAAATCTATGCTGCAATATCTTGTGGAGTCTGACTACCAATCATCTTCTGTATCTATACTCTTCGTGGCCAATTAGGCAAGTGCCCATTTATAGGAACAGTGACTCTCCAGTGATTTCTACTTATAGTCTTGGGAGCACTGGTACTGGACCTCTTTTCTTAGCTCCCTGTCCCCCTCTCTGAGCTTATACAGTCCACTGTGCCCACGTTAGGTAAAAAAAACCTGATAATTCCGCGCTGAGCACTAGTAATGCCTCAGGGTTCAAACACCAGAAGTTCCCTACTAGCACTGTCCCAGTTATCACCAAGGATATGAGTGCCAAGAGCATGGTCATAGAGCACACGTGCCAAGTGTTTAGCTCCTTTGATAGAGGGTTCACATCTCTCAACACTAACCAGTAATCCAATATTGACTACATACCATGTACATTAGAGTAGTAAGAGCCTTCATTGGCTTATGGGTTCCTATGCTTCCACACATCTATCAGGTTGTGAACATGCGTTATTGCCTATGAATAATTGGCTGCTCCCATTCTGCAACTTGTCACAGTATAGGATCTATCCAAGTGATCCTGCATATTGCATTTAAAATCACCCCCAGATTAAAGATTGTTGTTCCATACAGAGAGTGCCCTAACCCATAACGAGTCATAGAACCCAGAGTTATTTATTGTTTGGCTTATAGCAGTTACCTACAGTGAGCATGACGTCAAAATCCACCCCACAGAAGAAGGTAGCATCCCTGTTTGTCGCACAGTAAACTAGTCATTTTAATTGGGTCCACTGTTTCATAAAATTACCACCCCTTTGTCCAAACAAGGAGTATGAAGATGATAAGCATATGAAGGCCTTTTTTTGCAGGTCTGGGTGTGAAGTGAGTTGAGTCTCCTGTAGCAGTGGGATGCTGACACTGTGCCTATTGAGATGTGCAAGAACCTGCTTGATTTTTCAGGGTCATAAGTAGGGGTGGATGGAAAATTCTGCTCCGCCGGCAAAGTTTGCAGAGTTTTGCCCAGTCTGTGCTACAAGAGTGTTGCGGACTTCTGGCAAAACTCGACCAAGCACCACGAGGCAGAGTTTTTTCTCACACGTGGCTCGTCAACATTAAGTAGACAAGCACGAGCAAGAATTTGAGTCTCCCAGTGAGATTTTCGGGCACTAGAACGCCTAGTTCCCGGCTTGATGTTCTCCACGCATGTAGTCACAGCAAGTCATGACCATTCACGTTAAGAAAACTGCAGTTCAAGTAGAAAATTTACTCAAGTGGCAGAAAGAAGAAGCACCCTCTGTTGTGCCAAATGGTGTTGTTAGTGCTGATTTTACAGCGCAGAACAGGTTCCTGACGCTAAAAATCAGTGCGTCTGCCCACATTATAATGAGGGAGAGTGCAGCGCATCAGGCAGTCCAGCACACAATATTATATTAGATGTATCCTTACACCCAGCAATGCTCATAGGGTGCTCCTCTGCCCCATAGGCATCTGCCTGGTCAGGGCACCAGGGCCTTCTATCTTCTCATTACTGGCGCTTTATTGCCTCACCATCCAGGTCTTCACTCCTATGCACTTCAGTGCCAGTGTCATGGCTTAGGAGCAACACTGAATTTCACTGCGGTGTCCCAGAGCCCCTAATGCGGTCTCCATCAGAGGCCAGCACCACGGACAGAAAGCCTTTCTCCTCTCAGCCTGCCAACTGACTGGGGTGGGCTCCACTAGATAACTCGATAACTCCGCCGACTCCCCATGTCAGATCCCCAAAGCTGCCTTCTCGCTGTGTTCTTCCCTGGTCCACAGTGCTTCAGATTCCCTCACCAATCACCATTCCACAGTGGTCAAAAACAGTGTTGGCAAGAAGAGTGAGGTGAGGCATACACTGCTCCACTTACTGCTGTGTGATTAGTGCGGGTAATGTTGGATATCTGCCTCTGATGGCAGGGCCCTCAAGCAAGTGCTGGTGTCTTGCATTTGGCTCCCTGCCACCATCACCCCCAGAAAAGTTAATTTACTTTAATTATACGTAGAAATAGAAATTAATAAAGTAAGAATTCTTGTCTGTTAAGGAGGTTATATGTTTTGCTGCTTAGCATGTTTTTTTAAAGTAGGATTATTGCTATTAAATCCCGATATCATACTCCTGTTTTGTTATTAAACAGTTTTCCTTTGAATGCTAGGTATTCATGCATTTGTTAAGTTTGTTGGGAGAGTTTTGGTTTGAGTTGAGGTATTGTTCCTTTCTGAGCTGCGGATAGCTGTGTTCAGTTTTTTAGTAAAGTGTAGATGGCTTCCTCCAAGTGTTCCTTGGAATAAATTGTAACACACGTGCACTGTATTATTTGTCTTTCCTTCTTGGGAAATGCTGTTGTCATAGACGCTGCCATGCAATGTGATACGTGAGTTAGGTTTTGTTGCCTGATTGGTGCATGTAACCAACCCAGGCATACTAAAAATAATCCGTCAGTGGAGCTAGTTTGGCTCATGTTGTTAGGGGTAGTGGGATAAAATCAGCATTTCATACATTTTAGTGACTTGTCTCACAGGAGCGTATGCTAAAGTTATTAGCTTTCATTTATTTTCTGTACAAATTCTTGGGCTTGCATATTATATGTTCAGCGTGGATTATTCTGAGGCGCCTCTGTATGCTCTGGTTAAAGCGATAGTATCACACCTAAATTGTAGTGTGTAGGTAGATTTTAAGCATGGTGAAAATCATTGACTGTTCAAAATCTATCATAATGTTTTTGTGGGTTGTTATTGTTAGGTTGTTGTTTCATACATATTAGCATTTCATTATAACGTGTACGTTGTTTGGTAACAGTGCATACATTAAAGGGATGTTTGTATGTTGATATTGTCCCTATATTGTGTATATTTGAGTGAATGGTGATGGGTGTGGCTTAAAAGTGGCAAGTGCCATCAATGTGTTACACTGCGTTAAGGTTAGTAAATTGTTATTGGCAGCATATATTTATTTTATTATTAGTATTGCGGTGGTCATATAGTAAAAATGTGTCATTTTTATGTGTGATTAGAAAATGTTGAGGTATATCTATATGTTCATATTTTCAGGTGTTTCCCTGGCTGTTCTATATGTTGTGCTAATTAATACTTTTAGGGCTGGTATGCTTGTGAATTGATCTGTTGCTTGTTCAGGATTGTTTGGTATAATATTTTAAATTATTTTTCTGTAGGCTCTTGTAAACTCATAGAGGCCTCGTTTAAATCCTTTAAAAAACTTCCTGACTTCTATTTTAGTAATATTAGGGAGACAGTTAGGTTCCATAACTCTTTAAACTAGTACAGTTTTAATAATAGCCCTGCAATAGCATACATTTGAATATTATTTGGTGGATTTCCTGTGTGTTTTCTCACTTGCGGCACTCTCTTTACTATAAGAATATCCTTAATAATTGAATAACAGCTTCCCTTTTTGGAATTTGATGTATTTTGCTGTTTCCGACATTTTCTCTGTGGATTTTAGTGTAGAAAATAAGCAGTATTTTTTTTTTTTTAAACCAACATGTGATGTTATATATATTTTAACATTTTACATCACAGGTACATACTTAAATTTACTTTCTGGGTGTTGTCTTTAATTTGTTTTAATTGTAGAATTTAGCTTTACAGCTCTAACTGGCGTTGTAGTGGCAGTTTTCTTTAGGGGTCCTTTAGAAAGGAAATATTTGTTAGTTGTATCTGATTATCTTTTAATGTAAAATGTAAGTAGGGTAGGAGGTTGTTTGTTTTATGTTATTTTTTAAAGATGTTTAAGCATTATTTAGTTTAATTTTAGGTTTGTACCTTCATTACTATACTTACTTTGGAAGTGGTCTTTTTAGAATTTCTTGCAATATTTTTTCTTCTTGAAGAGGATGCACCTGTAATTTGGAGAAATAAATATGCAGCATGAATATAATAATTTGTTCTCTGAGCATTCCTCTACTTATTTGTTAATTTTGTTAGCTTTCATTTATTGTGAAACTTACTTCGGTAGTATTAAGTGGTTCATTAAAGTTTTACAGTCTAGGGTTGAATCTAGCAACGTGACACTGTCCTGTTGTAATTCTTATAGAAATCATTTTGTAATACCCTTCCATGGTCCTGATAGTGTTTTTAATTTGCCAAAACTGTTTTTATTTGTTAACTGTTTTTAAGTTTAATTTGATTGGTTGGTTGCAGACTAGCTTGATTTTGTTTTACATATTTTTATATGTGTGTATAAATGTAATATAATATTGTGTTTAATTAGAATGATGTTGATTTTCTGTTATTTAATATTTTGGTTTCCATCATTGTTATGTTTCCTTACTTTTAATGTGTAGGCAATATGTTTTACTTCTTAATTCTTGTTTACAATATTATTGTATTTTAGATTTTGGGTCTGCAATATTTTTATCTTCAATATTTGTGTTTTTAATGTTTAAGTATAGGGTCTCAATATTTTTGCTATTGATAATTGTTAGTGATATTTGTGTATGTCAATATTGCTTTTCATTATTTAGTGTCATGCAACCTTTGGCAATACTAGCCTTCTTCTTTGCTGGTGGAGAGTCCCTAAATAAAATACTCAGCCCTCAAATTCTTTCTTTTTTTAATTTTACTAATTTAGCATGTAGCTAATACATGCGCTCCATCTCGCTGTTGAGTAGTTTTCAGTATTCACCTCTTCTTATTTTGAAAAATATATGTACATAAATTGCAGGAACCTGGCTTGGCTTTGCTAATCAAATCTGGTTGCAACATACGTTACTTTTTCAAATTTTTTCTTTGACTTAGATCGATGTGGTAGAATTCTGTGCTTTGCTTTTGAAATCCCAGTGTTTGATTTTAGACGAATGCTTTGCATATTTTGGTAGTTGTGAGTACATTTTATGCCATGTGTAGATGTTTGAATATGAGTGTACCTACATTGAAAATATCTGTGTTATGGAAAAGGATCCACCCTTAGATTTGTGGCTAGCTCCGTCACCTGGAGGACCACCAACCTTGCCCGAGAGCACCTTAAACCACAGGTTCAGCTGTGTGAGTGACATATGCCTTGAGGAGTTTTAGGGGTTCAGTGTCTGGACAAGCAAAGAGGGCCTGCTGAGAAGTCTGCTTTAGTGCCCAAGGCCATGTACATAGGTGCCTCCAGTGAGCCTGAGTGTAATGGGAATCTGGGATCTCTCAGGGTCTCAGAATCATACGGTACCTTTTGGGTCCTTCGGAACCAGGCCAGTCACAACCACCTGACACTACTTGATGCCAGTTAAACTTCCAGGTAGAATCTTGTGAGCTTGTGGTGTGCCAAATGTCCCCTCTCGAACACTGCTGAAAAGACCCTTGGTTTCAGTAGAGTTGTGCAAAGTACTACAGTTTGTTTTACTTTCAACTTTTATTCAAAAACATTTCCAAACTATGTGACGTTTTATAAAAACTAATTAATAAAATAAAATAAATGTAGGTTTTCAAGAAACTCAACAAAAAGTTCTCAGTATGAATGCTCTTGCAGGAATGTTCTGTGGCAAAAATATTTTTTGGGGTGAAAACTCCTCCCACATGTGAAGTAACAAGATTGTGAGCGAACTCTGCCAACGGCGTGAACTTTGCCAACTACATGCAACTTCTAAGGCAATTTTGAAACTTTAAAATCCTTCAAATTTGCACCATTTATTTTTTGGGAGGCCGCAAATATTCAATTACTTAATAGTTTTAATGTAGAGCTGCCAGACCCAGAAATTCTACAGTGCACTGTACGTTTCATTTAGATAATATGAAGATTTTCAGAACATTTTTAGGAGTGGACATCAATAAGGCAAGATATAAATATTTATGCCATGCAGAGAAGAAAGATGTGACCCAAAAACACATTATTTAGAGCAACTGCACAAATAAACACTCACATTCACACATTTAATACTACAATGTAAAGGTCAAATTCGAGTTTATTACCACAGTAGAGCAAAATTGACATGAGAAAAAATACACTTTTTACCGCCTGCACATTGTGTAACAGTTACTTCATCACTACAAATGTACATTAAAAATGCCATGGCATCAATCATATATTCAGATGCACAGAGTATATATTTTGTGCCATTTATTGTCATTTGTGAGAAAGGGGCATCATGGCCCCTTCTTACATGCAACAGAGGTAAAATAGCATATAATTAGCTGCACATCTGCATATCTACTATAAATTTCGAAGTTCACAACAGTGACTCTGCAGTTATGGTTCAGCTTCACTTCCCATTGAAAATGCATTTTAGACTGCTAAACCTTTGGTGCTGTTTCACAAATCTACAAGAAATTTTGCACAGCTATAACAAAACTGGCTACGGTTTGGCATGCTGATCCTGTACAGATTTGCATTGGGGAATAAGTTAATGTTGGGGTTAAAATGATGTATTTCCCTTTTACTTTCCCATCGGAAGTTTTACTCCCACAACAACAAAAGCGCAGAACGGATTGCCACCAAACTTGGCTTCAAAGTAGAACTTGACTTAAAAAATGTACTTTTTTCATTTGGTGTAAATTGAGAATCGTTTGATATTTTTGTATTTGAAATGGTGTTGAATGGCTTGAAAGACTAAGGGCCATATGTATGAAGGTACCCATTTGCGAATCTCAAATAGCGATTTTTAAGAAATCGCTATTTGAGATTCGCAAATTGGTATGTATGTAAAAAATCGAATTTTTTGTTGTGATTTCTTAAAAGTCCTTAATTGCGATTAGCAAATTGCGAATCGCAATTAAGGAATACTTTCCCATTCATTTCTATGGGCCAGGAGCCCCATAGGAATGAATGGGAAGTTATTCTCAATTTGCGATTCGCAATTTGCTAATCGCAAATTGAGAATAATTTCAAGGGTGCAGGGGTGTCCAAAGGACACTCTGTTGCACCCCTGAAATACGCATGGGTGCACATGTGGCGCACATACATGCCCTAAGGGCATGTATGTGCGTCACATGGCACTTTGAAAAATGCAAAAATGTGCATTTTTCGAGGAATTCGCAACTTACCAGAAATTGTGATCGTTATGGTGTATAACTTACATGTGACTTTAAGGAGTGCTGCTGGAGTCTCAATCTTTTGTATTAGAACACATACGTAGGTGTCTATCACCCTTCAGGGACCACCCACACCCCAATAAGGAGACCCACACTGCTACAGAGACACATGCAGATGCACGTTCACAATACAGAACCACGTACTGGGGCACTCAAATAGCAGTCACACATCAATGCTGGCTCTGCTTACGATGGCCCTGGCCACTCCCTTTACGAATTGAGTGGGGGACGACAAAGCTACATGTCCAAGCTTCAACCCTGCCTGCAATGAAATGTCTGCATCCAATGTACACAGCACAATGTAATGTCATAGGGCCCAGGGCCCTCATGCATAATAGACCACAGGGACACATGCATATATCATGTGAACTGGCGATGGGCACATGCATCCGGCCCATTTATTGGCAGTGCCACATGTACAGTGATGCCTGTGCTGGATGTGTGTGGGGTGAGTGTAAGCCATTCCGCACGGAATGTCTGGGGCTGGCAACCACTTGTACATTGGACACCAACAGAACAGAAAACACATGCATAACAGAGTCAACTGCTGAGCAACATGGAGTGAGTCGGAGAAAGTCCAGAGGGCAGCCAACAAGCAAACAGAAGTGTCCATGAGTTGCAGTGCACTGCGGTTGGGACACTAGAGATGAGCGCACTCATGTGAAGAAAAAGTCTTGGATTGTGTCCCTTCAATATATTCCAGATGCAGATGCAGGGGGGTGTGTTAGATCTGCATCATCTTCGCCATCAAAGTCTCAGGGCCCCCACACTGTTTGAGGTGACATAGCTGTGCATCCGCTCCACAGCACAAAACTCAATCAGCAACGGACAATGGCTTGCGGTGCACTGAGTTACTGGCACCTGGAGTGCTGAGAAGGGGGTCTGGTGCTGTGGCTGCTGGCCCAGATTTGGGGTCACTGCCATTCAGGACCCAGGACACAGTTTAGCATATGGGACCTACTGGGCCGAAGAGGACGCCGGTCTAGTATGTAAATGAGGAAGGAGTAATGTGGGCCAGCGTCGGGGGGCCAGCGATGGCCTGAGAGGCTGGCAGGGTTGCAGGCCTCGGGCTTGGAGCTTACACAGGCACATGGTGGTCCCTCCTTGACACACACCGGTGTCTGCAGGTGATCAATGTGGCCTGGCTGTGCAGGGGCGGGCCTTTGGGGTTCGTGGTCCAGCAGGCCGGGGTACGGTAAGTGCACAGAATAACAGGCAACTCCACTCACGAGAACAGCATCGGCCTTGTGGCGGGGTGAGAGATGCTGCCCTGGCAGAGACGTTGGGCTTTCCGAAAGAGGACCACGCCCAGGGCTACATGCTTTTTATTCACAACCCTATGCTGGCCTGGTGTATGCCGGGCCATCCCACTCTACTCACACTTATGGGGGGACGTAACAGTCAAAATTTCCACGAGGACTCCCACTTGCTGGGGTGACATGGTTACATCCACTGTCCACTACACTCCATACACCAGAGGTGTATGTTGCCTTGGATATGGGTGTGTTCTGCACACTGCGGTCTGTCCAGCGCATCGCCGCCTCTCTTGGCATTGTGTACTTTCCCAATCATGGTTCTATTGCATCCTTCACAAATGCCTGGTTGCCACCTCTCCTCACATTCGGCTATTGTGTGGCTGAGGTGCCATGCCGTTGATAGCTCATGTTCACAGCTTGCCTAGGTTATCACTGTAAGTTGTTCTGTCATGTCTGGTGGGTGGGCATGTTGTTGTGCATGTTGGTTGTGATTTTGTGACGTGTGCATTGCCAGAGTTGTGAATTGCATGGTTGTGGAGTTGAGGTGAGTGGGGTGTTCATTTGGAACTTGCCAAGGGGCTGTGCATTTCCCTTGGTGCCATCCTGGGAACACTGGTTGCTGATGGACTGTCGGAGGATGAAGGAATCATTCACACTGGCTGTTTTATTTGGAGGTGACACTGGTGAAGGTCCCACTGTGTTATGATGTTGCCTGCACAGTGATTGTGTGCTGTGTCACCAGGAGGCACAGGTAGGACATGTGTGCTGTGGATTGACCCCAACACATGTGTGCATCCAGCTATGGCATATGGTCCTTGCTTGGTCTCCAGTGGATCCTGCGTATTGTGTTGGACGTATGGGGACTGGGGTGCCAGGCTGATGGTGATGTCTAGAACAGGTGTGGGGGACTTGGATGTGGCTGGCTGTGAGACTTCTCCGACTCTGGCGGGTGTTGGTTGGGGTGTGCCAGGGGCCTACAGGTGCAGCACAGCCAGCAGCTTGGTGTGGGGTGGGATGTTGGTTGTCCGCTGTGTTGGTGCCGTAGGCCTGTTAGGCGATGATGGTCAGGAAGTGTAGGGTGGTTGTCCCTTTCACCCTGTAGTGGACAGTGACATTGTCAGATGTTGGGTCTGTGAGGCAGGTGCGTTTCCTGGAGGACCACTGTCTTTGTCTGCACTGCCTCTGTGGTGGTCTTGGGGAGTTTCCGGGTGGAGGTGGGCTCCTGGGGTGGTGGCGGTGGGTGTTGTGGCCCTCTTGGGTGTTCGGGCTACATGATGAGTGGCTCCATGGCATCTGTTGCCCTTCCGATGACGCCCTGGGCTGGGCTCCCTTTTGTGGTGCAGGCTGCCGTCCGCACCTTATTGCCTGTTTTGGGTTCACCTTATTGCCTGTTTTGGGTTCTTATAGCCATCTGGCTGGTCGTTGAGAATGTTGTGGTGTTGAGTTGTCGCAGCTTTTTGCACGGGAACGCCTACTCTGCATCTCATTAGCGATAGTTGAGGGGGTCCTCTGTGGCGATGTTGTTTGGCGCCGCTCTCGTGGGTAAACTGGTGCTGTGGGCTGTTAACACCAGCTTGTGAATGGAGAGGTAAATTTATCATGACTTTGGCTGCGATAAAGTGCTGTTAATTCGGCGATAGCTCCTTGTGAATGTGCCCCAAAGGGTTGCAAGCAGGTACTCAGGGGTGAAGAAATATTGCTCCAAAAAATAGCAATGTATTTAGCGGATTAAAAGCGTGCAGATTTGAAATAATGTAAGATTACGCTACTACCATTTTGTATTCAGAAGTGAGTGCCATTTTCCCCTAGCTCCTGATTTCACGTGTTTTCAGGAGAGCAAACTGAAATAAATAAATAGGCCCTCGATAAAGCACCACTTTTTGCAAGATTGAAGGATAGACCAAGTAAAGGTGGGTGAGTCAAGGCACATCCCATTCGATGAGGTACAAAAAAAAACTATTGGTATCTGCAAAAATTCCCAAATAAATTTGCAAACTTTAAACTTAAAATTATAAGAAATTTGTAATTTAAAAAAGAAACATCATTCAGGTCTGTAGTTGGCTGAAGGGTCTCTGTGGTTGCACGGGTGGTTGGGTGCAAGGCTGGCTACAGGTCACATCTTACACCGATCACCTGTGGCGTAGAGCGGAAGGCCTTGTGCCCAGGGCTTAAAGTGGGCCGGGTCTGAGCACCGGCAGTTTTTTAAAGGATGCCTCAAAATGGGTCTCTATCGAGCTCTGTTTTGTGCCCTGGCACAGGAGGTCAGTTTTTTTTCCCGAGCGTTATAGGGAAAGGGAAATCCTTTAAAGAGAGTCATTTTCTCTGTGGATTTCTCTTCTGTTTTCGGAACTAAGGAGCAGCAACATTGTCGTGGTGTCACCAGGGCTTTATGTGGACGCTTTTTCAATATTATATACAAGCCACAGTTGTTGCTTATTCATCTTATGCAACTAACAACCATTGACAAAGCCAATAGTCCTGAATTTTAAGTATGATGTTACTTGTTGTATCATATATCTGGATGCAATGACAGAAACAACAAAATACCAGTCGGACGGCACACTGTGCTAAGCACAAACTTTTAGCTTAAGTGTTTTTAAAATGTAAGCCATGCCCTTAATTACATTGGCCACGGCCCCTTGAGAGACCCCCCAGTTTTTTCATCCCACTTAAAGCCCTGCATGTGCCTAAGGTCTAGATGTACTGATACTTAGGCGCTATAACTCCCTCAAAGGGGTTGTAATTTAGAGGGTGCGGCACTACCTCTCTGTAGTGCACTGGATTTTGCGCTTGCTTTACCCAGCACGCCTTCTTCTCCCTTCACCCCTTTTTAAGTATCATCCCTCTCTTATTGGAGATCGTGGAACAGCTCTGAAGCTGGGAAGCAGCCGCTCTGTGTCCATCCAATCAGGCAGCCAGCCAGCCAGGCCCGCCGGCCTGTGCAGAAAGCAGCTGTTTCAGAACCTGTTTTGATGTAGGAAGCAAAAGTAATTTTTGTGTCATCTGGTGTGGTGGTTGGCAAGGTACAATGTTTCATCTGGGGAACAAAGATGTTTCTATGTTAGAGTTTTTATTCCATTCGTGGACTCTCTCTTACTCTAGACTTTAAGAATGTTGGCGGGGATCAAGGTGCAAAAAACGTAGGAAAATAGTGCTTTTACGTAACGTTCCGTGACTTTAATGATAGTTTAGGCACTTGCATCCTCCTGATGAAATGCCTTTGACCTTTTGCATGGGTATAAATCAATAAATAGGGCCGAAACTAGGTGTGCTGTATCCTGCCAGGAAGGAACAGAGCTTCCCAGAACCTTACAATGGAGCCTTGCGATGCAGCTCAATTTGAATGAAAATTATCCCGTTATGCGGAAAAAATTATCTTTCAATGCAGGATTATTTTTTACATGTAAATGCAACGGTACAATTCACAAACTTCATGAAGGATAAAAATTAAAAGCTTCACACAACTTTGCGAGTGGACCTACTGTCCTAATGCTTTAGGTATCTGCTTTTATCCTTTTAACAGCTGGCGTGCACTAGAGTGGCCTGTCAAAAGCAGGAAATTACCTAATGCTGTGTCTACATGTACAGTCATTTATTGAACTGCAGTTTTATTTACCCAGCCTATGCCTGTTGCATCTGTATGGGAAGCTTGCACCGCAGAGGGCCACTTCTGTGCACGAGGAAGGCACTGCTGCTGTCATGCTGTGCCCGAGCTGCCTCTGTGAGAGAACCTGTATAGGTCCTGTGGGCGAGGACGTCTCACCATTTGCACTGATCATAACATCTAATCAGAGAGAAACTGGCAAAATATTGAAAGAACATTAAAAACTGTAAATCGACTTAAAAATAAGACTAGGTGGTTATGAATGTCTGTAAATCTTTTCATGGAGATGAAGAAAAAAACATACGCCTTTTGGGTCGCTTAGCAACCAGGGGCATGCCCTCCGTTGATGCAGGAGGTGCAATGACACCGGGACCCATTGAACCCTAGTTATTGCTGTATTTTATCATTTAAACAGCATCCAAAGGGGGAAGGGGGCATTTCCGTCCTTGCACTAGGGCTCGCACCACACAGACTGTGCTACTGTACACATCACAGATAGGGCAGATAAAATGTCTCTACCTTTTGCAAAGATCTGAGCCTTTTTCTGACTTCTTACTATTGTCAAACGTATTTAACTCTGTTATTGTGCATTTAACCCTTTGTGTCTCAGGACGTTAATCCTCCTCATCAGACCAGTCAGAGGGATCATTCTTGCCCAGGTCTTGTGACTGCTGCCCTCTTTATTATTGAGGAAGCAGCTGAGCTAACGTGGCTAATTCCGCTAGGTGGCGCCAGATGTTGACCTGCCATGCTTCTCTTTCCCTTCAGGGCATATCTGTAAACCTGGAAAGAGGTTCTTCTCCAATGAAGGGCCCAGCTTCAATATGAGAGCCTGAGCCCCGCACACATTTGTGTTATAGTTGCATCTCAGTGAGCAGTGTCAGGGTCAATTCTATACATCGATCACACAAGCGCTTGCCAGTGCGGTCCATAGATCAGCCTGCATCAAGTACTTAGCACTGAGTGGTTTTGCAGTAGATCTGGAGCAGCTGGCGTGTAAGAAGGGGGCACAAAGATGTACTTGGTCTACGGTGCCCAACAACTCCGAGGCAGCCCTGGAATGGCTTTTCAAGTCAAGTTGTTCTTTATTACGGCCAACATGGCCCAGTAAGTGCAAAGAAAAATAGATTACAACAATGTTAAAATGACATGTTAAAATCCACACAGATAAAAGCAGTAACAAAATCCTGTACAGTAATTAAAAATGTCGTGTTTGAGTAAATTCCATCATACATCCTCAATTAGCTGCCATATTTTCCGAACTGTCAAGCAATTCCATTCTCCCCATTATTCTTATCAGTGGTAAGCCATAGGAGCTCATTGAGAAAGAATAAAGTGCATAGTGCATTAACCAGACTATCTTTACACTCCTGCAACAATCCTTTCTACTTTTCCTACCCATAATAGTAATGTACAAGTTTACGCAGCTTGGAATGTGGTGCATCATAAATTTTGAAAACATGGGGTAAACTCTGTCACATACTTTTGTATAAGTTGAAGGTCAATTCATATCTGTTGTTGACATGTGAGGGCCCTTCTTGTACACCACATTGAGAAAAGAAACCCTGCTACACAATAAACAATTGGGGTCCTGGTATCAGTTTTCAAGATCCTGAAAGTTTCTACGCATCTTTTACTACCTAGAGTTCTGCAAATCTGAACAAGCCATCTCTTTCTTACTTTGTTGTAGCCCGGGCACTCAAAAAAAATATGAAGTTCAGTTTCATCAGAATTATTACAGACAGGGCACCTGACCTCATTCTGCGCTTTCCATTTAACAGTCACGCAGCGTAAGGGCAGGACTCCGAATCTGAATTGTAGAAACAACTTCCTAGCTGCCGTGGGCTTAATAAGATCGATGGCCCTTTCAAAGGCTGGAGTGGACTTATTTTCCAGAAAGGTTTGAGAAGATTTGCACAGATTAGGGTCAGAGTGGAGCAGGGACGTTCTGTAATCCATATAAGCAGACTTTAGGTAATTCTTTGTAACACGGAGGCATGATGCTTCCGGGTCAGACCAACAATCACCCATCCTCATTCTAGTTAGCAGGTGCTTTATATGAGCAAACCAGGGGAGCTTTACTGCACCACTAATAGCTAGCTGTTCCGTCAGTTCCTCTCTATATATTAGAAGCTCCGGGGTCGACCATAAACGTCGCAAATATAAGAGTGGTCTGAGCTATAGAACCGCCTCCATCTCCATCAATCCCAGGTCTAAACGAAGGGGAACTAAGGGAGTGCTGCGCAGCAACCTGAAGAGGTTCCTAATTAAGCCGTTCTCAGACTGGATTAGGGTTTCAGGCCTGCAGTGGCCCCAGAGTTCTGCTCCATAGAGAGCGCACCCACATGCCTGTACTTTGTAAATTTCCAATGCCGGGCTAACTGCAGTCCTACTTGTGTTGTTAAATACCTTCATTATTTCCAGGTTGATTGGGCTAGCTTTAAAGATGCTTTCCCTATGTGAGCCCCCCAGTCCATGGTGTCTGTGATTGTGATTCCTAGATACACAAAAGATGTTACTCTTTCTAGGGGTTCCTTTTTTAGAATGGGGTTTGGACGTGTACCCTTTGGCTTATTAAAAACCATAAATGTAGTTTTCTGGAGGTTGATCTCAAGCCCTCTCTCCTCACAGAACCACTGAAATCTGTCCAACACCCTTTGGGTCCCCATGGGAGATTTCGATACTAGAAGCGTATCGTCAGCAAACATCATTGCTGAAATTCTTCTCCCTGCTAGTTTGGGGGCATCTAGGTCTTTCACTTTTGACAGGACATTTATCAAGTTGTTTATGTAAAGGCTAAACAGAGTTGGGGTGAGTACGCACCCCTGGCGCACACCTCGTTTGATTGGAATGGGGGGCCGATAGTCCACCGTCTTTGCCGAATCGTATTTGTGCAAAGTTGTTGTCATGCAATCGCTGGATGAGATGAATAAGATACGCCGGGGCTCCTAGGTCGAGTATAACGAACCATAGTTTAGCCTTTGGGACCAGGTCAAAGGCTGACCTAAGATCCAAAAAGATCAGGTACAGACTGCCCCTCTCGAGACAAACCGTCTTCCAGTGGAGCAGTTGCAGTCTTAGGACCTGGTCCAAAGTTGATAGTTTCTCCCTAAACCCAGCCTGAAACGGGGAGAGAATACTTTCGTTATCCATCCAAGCTTGAAGTCTTAATAATAGGATTTGCGCAAAGATTTTTTGTGAGATGTCGATCAAACTAATGGGTCTATAATTACCCGACAATAAGGGGGAACCCTTTTTATAAATAGGGATTCTTTCTGCCCCAGTCCAACTTGTGGGGATCTTCATCCCTGCCATGATTGCATTGAAAGCAACCCAAACGTACGGAGCCCAAACACTTGGTTCACTCCTATAGAGGTCCCCCGGGATTTTATCTAAGCCGGGTGCTTTGCCTGGGGCTATTCTCTCTATCACAGCTTTTACTTCCTGCAAAGATATAGTGGGCATACATGCAACCTTCAGACGATGGCCAGGTAGAAAAGGCTTGTTGCTCTCTAGGTCCTTGTACAGTGATTCAAAGTGGTCCCGCCAGATCTCTTCTTCCAGAGTGGGTTCTAATGCTTTCCTTGGAGCTGTGGTCCCTGAATTAACAATACCCCAAAAGGATCGCATATCTCTCTCCCTAAGATATGTTTTTAGCAGCACCCATTTTTCCAGCTCCCATCTTTATATGGCTGTATGAACTTTATATATATATATATATATATTTATTTATATATATATATATATTTATTTATATATATATATATATATATATAAAATTTATAATCTTTATATACCCTTCTTTGCACTATAATATCGGGGCGATTATTTGATTTGATTGCCGCCAACAGTGAGCCTTTGGCCTTGTGGCAAGTAGAGTTGTACCATTCATGGGGTATAGGTTCAGATTTTTTACTACGTTTACTAGGGAAAAGGAATTCTGTTACTATTTTTTTTAATTTTTCAAGGTTTGAACCAATTGCCTCTTTGTCCATACGATCCTTATTTGGGTTGTATAAATTGGAGGCTTCCAAAAAAACAGGTAAAAGGGCATCATATAGGGAGCCCAAATTTTCCTGCTTAGTAGCAAAGATGGCCCACCGGACACGTCTCCGACAGTTAGTTAATGTTAATTCTCGAGCACTTTGGTTGACAGCACCCGTATCGATTTTAGGTATGAATGTTGGATCTCAATTGTTAAAGCATCGTGATCACTATCAATGCGGGGAGTAATTTTAAAGTCGACCATCCTGTCCCAGTAGTTTGAGTTTAATAGAATATAGTCCAGTATGGACCCTCTATCTTTACCATGAAACGTAGGGGCAGATGAAGTAACAGAGGAGGATCTCCCGTTACATGCTCTCATTGAGAAATTTAAGATGAGACGATTCATCTGAATTACCAGAGGTGTCCATTTGGTTACAGACGGGCAGCCCGACTCGGGGATTCCAAGGAGGATGACTTCCTCACATATTGCATCACAATCCAGCCCTGCTAAGGGCTCGTATTGGCAATTAAAGTCCCCGCCCAGTATGACCATATTTTTTGGGGGAATGGAGGACAATACAGAGCCAAGCTCCTCAAGGGTGACCGACTCATTACCCTTCAGAGTGGGTCTTGAATAGATGTTAATTAACGTGATGGGACAGTGATGTGGGAACTCCAACTGTACACATAAAATGTCCCTAGATAGGGTTTCTATTTGCGTTACTTTACATCCAAGGTGCACTCCCACCCAAATGATCAGTCTCCCAGAGGGTCTTCCGACTCCCGCATGAGTGGCCAGTATGTGGTATGAGGCAAATCCTTGCACACTAACTTCCCTCCTGACCCAGGTCTCCTGGAATATACAGATGTCGTGTTCAGCTATAAACGCTCTCCATTCGGGGTCGTCTAATTTGCTGTTTATCCCTGCTACGTTCCAGGATAATATTTGAGTAACTTCTGTCCTTGCGGTGATTACTTTAGGTTCCTCTATATTCTGTGGGTACCGATTCCCTGTGTCAGCACTTATGTTGAGCTTAGCCGGCTCAGTATTCCTCATGCCTTGTGAGCTAGTTAGGTCCACTGACAGAGTCAGCTCGACTCCTACTGGGTTACTTAGAGCGGGGGACACACAAGTGCTCTCCTCCCAGAGTTTCCCGTCTGAGGAGATGAAGCTCAGTGGAACACACTCTAACTTCAGAGTCACATAAGTTTACCCTTGTCACCTCCTGTATTGCTTCTGGAGATGCTAGCTGTCAATCTAACCATTCAAGGGGGCTGAACCTATTACCTGTTAGTATGTTAAAATGCTTGTTTCTCCAGCCTTCTCCGTTAAATTGCATATGGCGATTTTGCTCATCGAATTCCCACCCAAAAGCGTTTCCCTGCTTGTGTCCCTGCTGGGCTCTTGGGGGGTAAAAAAAACCTAGGGACGTTAGATGAATTCCACCCGGGTGCATACCTCTCACAGATCTTAAAGTTCTTTCAGCTATGTCTGGGTTTCTTAAATTAATAACAATGTAGTCATTGTTGGTGCATTTTCTAGTCCTTCCGATCCAGCCCACCCTTCTAGTGGTTAATACTTCATCTGGACTTTCATAATGGAAGTCGGTGTGGTTAGCTAACCAAAATAAGCTTTTATTTTTTAGATCTTCGTGATGCTCAGTTTGACCCCTTCTCAGTTCAGGTACCCCTGCCAATATCAGCACGTAAGGGCTGCTGCTGGTGGCAGATTTATATTTGGGGGTTTGCAAAGTATATCAGGTTGGTCAAGCAGCGGTCGTATGCCTTTTTCATAGCTCCCTGTCAACTTGTTAGTTTCTGCATTAATAGCTGCTGAAGTTGATTGTACCCTTTTCCCCTGCATTGAATCTGGATTAGGATTATTTTGGGCCTTTTCTTTAGTGGCCTTTGCCTGTAGTTGTGCACCCGGGACTATGTTAATGACTGGTGATAACACTCTTCTATTTGCGCTAATTTGGGGTTTGCCTGTCACTGGTTTACTTGCAGGGTGTGGTGTTTGGAGTTGACTAATGCCTTGAGATGAGTGTTTGGGGGTATCCATAGCCAGTGCTGCAGCAGTGCTAGGCTTTAGCAGCAGTGGCTGCGGACCAACTTTACTCAGGTTGTTAGGCATGGATACAACTTTATCGACTCGACTCGTAAGATTTTTAAACTGTGAGCTGATAAGTTGTTCCATGTGGGTTTGCAGATCTAGCAGTATGTGGGAAGCCCAGGGTGGTGGTGCTAATGTAGAAGAAGTGGGCCCCTCAGCCATTCTAGGAGTGTATGTGGTAGGTCTATTTTGCCCAGCATCTTTTTTACTTTTAGGGATGGGCTTCCTTTTTTTTGGGCGGTACTTGGGTGCCATAGAGGCCCCCCGACACTCCGTAGGAGACTTGGGGTGAACAGTAGGGTCAGCATCCATCACCATTGGAGCACTAGGTGACTCCACAGTGGGGGAAAAGAGTAACGGTTCATGTGTTGGTATGCAGGGGAGATCCGCAAAGGAAGACACTAACAACGAGTCCCTAGATTTCTCTACTACCAGGGAATCATTCACAGATATCGAGGGATCAAACACAGTGGCCACCGGGGAAAAATGCAGTGTTGGAGTCAGGGATAGGCGTCTCTCCGTATTCTCAATAGCATTAGCTACAACCCCAATAGTCTTTTGTAACATTTTGTCTATGGCAGTTAGGGTCGGTATTTTGGCAGTTGTAGCTGCCGTTAGACGGGTATTGGGGCGGGTTGTGGGGAGATTGCCCTTGCCCATAGTTCTCGTCCAAGTAATATCACTAAAGATTATTGGATAGTATTATCCAAATATGGGTTAAAAGGTGGGAATCAAGTGTAAATTAAAAGCACTAACACAAATAATAACTAAAAAGACTGAATTGTTTACAGGTAGAATTAAAATGGGGGTAAGGGGTATTGCAGAAAGACTACCACTGTCCTTTTCTGACGCCAAGGGATGTGGCCCAGCCCGGCCTCCTTCGGCCCCGGATGGCCACAGATGGACCCGCCCTTGTCCCGGGCTTCTCCCGGCGACGCCCGCGCGCGTCCCTCGACGCGGGGGCTATGCAGGTTTTTGAATCGCCTCTGTGCGCGAGATTCGCGGTGGCGGCTGCTGCCGCTAGAGAGTGTGGGGCGGGTAGTTCTGCTCCTCCACACGGCGGCCGCTTAGAGGGTGTAGCTGGGGCGGGAGGGAGGTCAAGCGAGCCCAGCACTCCGTCGGTGACCAGGTGGGAGGTGTGTTTGTCCCCAACAACTTGGAACAGCCCCCGCTCCACCGAGGCTGTGCAGGATTTTGAAGCGCCTCCGTGCGCGAAATTCGCGGTGGCGGCTGCTGCCGCTAGGGAGTCTGGGGCGGGTAGTTCTACTCCTCCACACGGCGGCCGCTTGGAGGGTGTAGCGGCAGCGGGAGGGAGGTCGAGCGAGCCCAGCACTCCGTTGGTGACCAGGTGGGAAGTGTGTTTGTCCCCAACAACTTGGAACAGCCCCTAATGCGCAGTGCAAGATGTTATCTGTGGCATAAGTAGTGGTTTCTGTCAGTAATTACAGCTGGTGGGGGAGGGGTATCCCAAACATATGTCCCAAACACCCTTATGGGCTCCAGTTATGGGCTTAGGGTGTTTATGGCCAGCCACAGATCTCCCCCTTCCGTAGCAATGAAAAGTAGCAGACAGCCCCACACTCTCAACAGGGTAGCAGCAGGGAAATGGTCAGCGGAGTATGCTTCTCTGGTTGGGAAGCCCCCACCGAGATATTTTGCCCACTGGCTCACCTGGTTTCACGCCCACGGTCCCGGGCTGTAGGATGTGTTTTTAGGCCTCTGAGGCCGCGGCACAGCGTGGACCACCTCCCGGCTCCCCTCACGAGTGGGCCGGGTTTTGGGAGCCCAGTCCTCCTCCAACAGGGTCCGGAGCCTCAGGAAAGTGCCACACAACAGTCAGGACGGCAGGCGGGAGCAGCCTGCGCCTCCCAGGTGCCCCGTCGTAGTGCTCCTCAGCTCGCAGCACAGTGGCCAGGGGGAGGGATACCCCCAGTGAACAGCGCGGCTGCCAGGATCTCCGCCGGCGCAGGTAGAGAAGTGTGGCTCACTGGTTAGAGGAGGCAGACCTGGAAGCAGAGGTCAGCCCGGGACCAGGGTTCAATTCCCAGCTCGGCGGGGTCTTGAGTCCTAAAATGTCCATGGACTCGACAATTCTCGCTCCGGTGCCTACTCGATTCATGGGTTCACACTCTGCGACTCTGGGCAATAGCTTGCTTAATCTCCACAACGGCCCCTCGCGGTGGGATGCCTGGCTTTCACCTTGCGGATACCCTGCCGGGGTTATCTCACAGGGGAATACCAGGACGGGTTCCCTAAGCAAGCGCTTAGAAACCGCTCGGTGATTTGCGCTATATAAATTCCTGTACATTTACATTTACAGAGGTGGACACGCCCCGTCCAAACAAATGAGCTGCGGCGCGAGAGAAACGCCACAAGAGAACCGCAGAAGAAGCAGGCAGTCACGGGAAAATCACCGTGTTGGAATCAGGACGGCATCCCGGGCCGATTCAGGCCGATTCAGACCCCTGGCGGCATCCGAGCTTGAAAAAACCGCCGGCGAACGTGAGTCCAGATAGGAGCACTGCGGCAGCTCAACTTGAAATAAAGAACGCCACAAAAATGGAATGGCTTTTCAAGAGATACAGAGATGGTTCTCAGGAAAGAAGGGGCGAGCAGCAGAAAGAGAAAACTCATTTTCAATCTGTGATCTAGCCCTTTCTTCAAGAGAGATAGATAGTCAAAGCATGCATTTGCACAGTCATCTTCTTCTCCCTCACTGTCTGCATCAGCCCAGTCCCTGGTTGGCAGGTTTAGGTCCTGCAGACCTGTCACTGGTGTTGTTTTAGCATCAGTCCAACCACTGATGTGCCCAAACGTAAAACCAAGAAACGTTTTCCCTTTGAAATAAGGTGACGTGGGTGTGGCCTCTTGTCTTATCCTAAGGAACACCTGTAGAAGCACAAACTCTAGCTCCACGGTCTTGGTGTTTTCATACACCTAACACACCACCCGGCTCATCCATAATGTACCATCCCCCACTCTCCTGATCGTAGGTGAATGATGTGTGTCTCAAGCATGGCCCTGTCTGCCTCATACCCATTTTCATCACTTCATGCCGAAATACAGCTACTGGGAAGAAGAGAGGAATGATCCTTACCCGGCTCTACCATATGGTGCATGAATATGTCCCAGAACATCCTACATCGATAAATAATCACTACACTTTCAATCTATTCTCATGCAAAAAAAAGCCTCAAGCACCCTTGTCTCCAGATTGAACACGGGAAGGAGAAGTAATCTATTGCCCAAGCTTATGGATCTTTGCTAGTAGAGCACTAAAGCCCTCGATATGAGTGTGCCATTAAAATCCATATTATTTCAACGTCTGACAATTACTTTTACCAGGGGTCCCAGAGCTTGCAAATAATGGGGATTATATGTTTTTGGGGGAGAACATAGAGAATCAGTATGAACCCCAAACAAATCTCACTGAAGAAGACCATCTTGAGAGCAAAACTTTGGCACAAAGGGGTGATGTGATTCAAAGGGTAACATTTACAAATGTTTTAATTGAAGTTGCTGCACTGCATTGTGTGAAAGGGAGAGATCAGGATGGAGCCATATTTCTATCCCCCTGTGCTTCAGGCTGTCTTGTATGGGGTTTGAAATATTAGTCTCATGCTCCAGGGTGTGGAGTGGACAGACTTTGGGGTGGAGGAATGAGGAGAAGTTGAGTACTGTGGTCCTCATGGTTGGGGTTACTGAATCAAGGCAACTTTTACTTAGCAAAAGTGTATGGATTTCCATTGGTACATGTGGCGACGAGGAGAGTGTAACCCTGACCTCCAGCACGCTTGCAGCAGGATTTGCTGTTTTTACCGGACAAAGGAGTATATTATCAAGAACGGCATTAAAATTATTGCCGCTTTAGCGGCAGGAAACTGCTGCTAAAGTGGCGATAATGGGCTTGATAATGTGCCCTTGTGAATGTCAATAGAAGTCCAGCTCTTTGGGAATTCACAAGGGCCTATTATCAAGCTCATTATCATTATCGCTGCTTTAACAGCAGTTGCCTGCCGCTAAAGCGGCGATAATTTTACCGCCGTTCTTGATAATATGCCCCAAAGACAGTTATTGATCTGTCACCTTTCCAGCAGCTTTTAGCTACTAGGAAACGAAAGCAGATAAGTAGCTGTGTGCCAACAGGAAAAAAACTACTCTGTGACAGTACCTTCAACAGCTGCATTGTTGCGCAACGGCTCCGCTCCAGCTGTGCACGAGCTGTGGTCTGCATCAGTTTTACCCACAATTTCTTGCGCAAGGTTACACTACGTGACCCAACGCGGCTGCAATTTGGATTGGTGAGACACCTACTAAACCCAGCACTTCCATTGTCAGCATTGTTCCTGCTCTCTGTTTCACTTGTGCCTTTTCATCCAGTGGCGTAACACAGGCCCCCGCAGCCCCTAAGGTGCAGGGGGTCCCCACACTCCAGGGGGGCCCTCAGCACAGTACTGTGCTCCTGATTGATTCCAGAGGGGGACCTCCATGTTCCTTGCATGGGAGCCCCCTCAAGTTTTGTTACGCCAGTGTTTTCATCTATTGTTCATTATAATGTGCATGCAAACCCTCACTTTCCCACTTCCACAACCATCTTTAATTGCCCCGGGAGAACCTATAATGGAATGGCCTCTGTGGAAGGCATACTTTTTAAATTATATTTCTCCTTTTGAACAAGACAATGAGGAAGAGTTTTCAGTGAAAGGGAAGGGAAAGATTCTGTTGCCTACCTTGGGACCGGAAGGCTTAAGATTATGCGAACAAATGGGTAAACTTAGAGATACTGATGTATTTAGCTCATGCATTGGAAGACTGAGACAACATTTAATGTCATCTATATGTATCTCTGTGCTTAGGCACAATTGTTTTCAATGCCACCAATGTATTCATGAATCAATTGATGATTATGTGGCTGAGTTAAAGAAACTGGCTTTACCTTGCACATTTTGGAATCTACATGATGATCTCATCAGAGAGAAAATTGCTGTGCATACTAATGATTCAATTACGCAAGAATGGTTAAGGGCAAACAGAGATATAACACTAGAAGAAGCCATAGCCATTGTTAAAAAGACTAAACTCTCAAAACTGTGTGCTAAAGCAGCGTTATACAATGTGGAAAATAAAGAAACTGTTTATGTAGTCAAATCCAAGAGCACCAACAGAGACTTAAAGAAAAGTGTAGAGGCTGCTTCTTATAGTATGAAATCCAAAAGCGATAGCTTGGCTAAACAAGATTCCAAAGGGAAAAAATGACAATAGTGCAGCTACAGATGTGGTAGCAAGAACCATATAGATCTATGATTAAAAAAATGTCCAGCAAAGAAATAACACTGCTCTAAGTGTGGCATTTTAGGCCACGTTGCACTAGTCTGCCTTAAGAAGGGCGCATACTCTGTTAAATGTGTTACCAATGCTGAATCTTCAGAACAGGAGGAGGATGATGTGCAATGTGGTTTCTGTATTAACTATGATGGGCTTGGATTGGATTGAGGGAAGAAGAAGAAACATTTGTGTTCTGTAGTTCTATGGTGTCTTCCTATAGATATAGTGGCTGACCCAGGCTCACCATACACCACACACCATAATTAACCATCATTTATGGATAGACAAGTTTCAAAAAAGAGTTAGGTGATATCTTGTTAGCCTAAGATATACATCCTGTGACTTTCTATGTTGAGTTACTTTGGCCTTACATTTGAGTTTAAAGGAAGAATGGCTAAGGGAAAAATATATGTAGCAGAAAAAGGCCGATCTGGTCTTGGTTGGTTAGACCAAGGGAACGGAGTTACTCTTAATCTAAATAATTCTGAACAAGTACTAATTTCAGAAGAAGGTAATTCTTCAGTGAGACTTTCTGAATCCTGTTGTCAACTGTTTCCCCTGTCTTTTCTAATAAGATAGGAAGTATTCAAGAGTTCCAGCATTAAATTATTTTGAAAGAAAACTACAATTCCCTTCAGTGTCAGAGATAAAGTGAAACAAGAATTAAAAAGGCCTGTGCCAGCGGGTATTAGTGAGGAAATTGAGTCTAATGAGGGGTTGGTTCCTCTTGGAGTAGCAAAGAAGGACAATGGGAAGGTAAAAATATGCATTGATTTGAGAGATTTGAGTTTAAATATTTGATTTCCCTTTCCACACATACGGGAAATGATAGTGATGACTAAGAGGGTTAAATTGTTTTATTCATTAGACTTTGCTGCAGCATATCGCCAGACTCTGTAACATCTTTCTGCTTTTATCACACTGTGTCGCTGATTTTACTACAACCACATGGGCTTGCGTCAGTTGGTGCGGTTTTCCAATGGGTACTGTATAAGTTACTTAAAGACCAATCTGGGGTAATTTTGCTTTTAAAGATGATATAATTGGTCATTGGAAAAAGTAGACAGGAACATGACGAGAGACTAAAGGTACTGTTATGCATCTTGAGTGACAAGTTAATAGCTGAGAGTTAAAAATGCATATTTGCAGTGACATCTATGACGTACCTTGTGCATGAAATAAGTGGGAAAGGTATTTTTCCTAAGGCGGGATTGATAGAGGCAATTCACAATGCTCCCTCACCCTCTTCTTAGGATATTGTAAGGTCCCTTTTAGGACTAGCTGAATTGTATTCCATGTTTGTTAAGTAATTTGCTATGAAGACTTTTGAATTAGGACAATTGTTGAAGCTGAGTGCTATGTTTGCTTGGAAGGAGGTCCACCAAGCTTGCTTTGATAGTATAAACCATGATACATGTAATGCTATTCCCCTTCACGGTTTTGATCCTTTGGAAAATACTGTTATAGCTACTGATGATAGTATTAAAGGTCTGGGCTCTGTGTGATCCTAAATTTGTACAGATGGGGTGGAATCCACTGCTTTGTTTGACTCACGTGCATTAACCACTGCTGAAGTAAAATTTTCCACAATAGAAAAATAAATGATGGCTTGCATTTGGGGTATATTTAATTTTAGGCAGTTTGTGTGGGGCTCACATTTTGTTAATAATACAAATCACAAATGCTTTACAAAAACACTTACCTCATCTTGCATGGTAGATTCGATGCCCATTTTGGCTAGAAATATGTTGCAAAATCTAGATCACAATTATAATATGGAATATTTGCCTGGTGTTAGGAATTGTGTTGCAGATTCCTTGAGCAAGCAGGTCCCCTCTTCAATTGCAAGTTTTTACTTCAGCTGGGCTGTGTGAAGGGTATGTAGTGGCTACAGCTGATGAGTTAGAGTGTGAAGGCATTTCCAAAATAAATGGATTGGGAGGAATGGTATATGTCTGACTCAGTTCTCACAGAAGTATGAGGATAAATGTTTAAAGTTTGGCCCCCCGAAAAGTATCACAGTGAAGCTGTCAATCAGTATTGGGAAGTTAGAGATTAGGGGCCTTATTTATGAAGGCCTTGCGCCGCCGGTACGTCACTTTTTCCCATTTTAAAAGTGACGAACCGGCGGCGCAAGGCCTTCATAAATAAGGCCCTAGCTTTCTTGGGAACATGTTTGTTTTTGATGAGAGGTGTGCGAGTGAAGACGCCTTTAGAGTTACGAAAAAAAATTCTGTGCATCACTCATGAAGGTCACTTGGGAATTGTTACAAGCAAAAAAGAAGATTAAGAATCAATAATAGTGGCCTGGCATTGATGTGTAGACTAAAAGAATGGTGAGGATCTGTGTTCAGTGTGCTCAAGCGGCTGAAACCTTTTTTACCTTTCCACCACAATTAACTCCCTATAAATGCCCACATGGGACATGGAAGGGTTTAGCCATAGATATTTTGGGACTTCTTGAAGACATCAATGCAGTCGTATGTCATGTGTAATTTTTGCAGGACCTTTTTACTAAGTAGCCGGAAGCATGCACTTTAAAGGTGACTGATTCAGATGCTGTGATTATCAGCCTGATTCATGAAGCTAAATTGCGGGCGCAATAGCTGCGAAAATGGCATTGCGCCCGCAATTACCCAAATCGGCATTCATGACGAAAATAACCAAAGCGCTAAACACAGATTGCGAATTCGCTAATAATTTGCGCCAAAGCACGGAATTAGAGAATAAAGTTAGCGAATTCGCAATACTAGCGCAATCGGAATTCATGAAAATTCTCTAATAGCGAAAAACCTCAAAATCTCCATTAGCGCCGCGCAAATTAAGGACAACCCAAAGCAGGTGGTAACCATAAAAGTGATTTGCGAAAATTTTGAAAAACTGTTGGCCAATCAGGAACAGGGACAGGGCTGACCAAACACACATAAGGAGACACAGCAGCAGCAGTTGGTGTCTCACAATGCCAGGAATGTACATGGTGGTCAGGCGGCGAAGGCTACAGCGAGCAGCACGGAGGAGACGCAGAATACAGGAGAGGATATTCCGCCAGCGGATCACCCTGCTGGGACAAACCAGGGAGCAGATCTATGCGAAGTACCGGTTGAATGGGGCCATGATAATTCAACTCATACACGACCTTGACCCCCTGATGCAGCACCCAACAAGGCGGACCAATGCTGTGCCTACACATGTACAGGTATTGTGTAGCCTGCACCTCTTGGCCTCTGGTAGCTTCCAGGGGATAGTAGCCGCAGCAGGGGGGATATCCCAGCCCACCATGTCACGCTGCCTCCGGAGTTTTGTTGACGCAATGCTCACACAGCTACACCGACACATCAGATTCCCCACCAGCCAACAGGAACTGGACTTGACAAAGTTACACTTCTACAATGTGGCCCATTTCCCATCTGTGATAGGATGCATAGACTGCACCCACATTGCCATCTGCCCCCCAGCTGCGACGGAGTACATGTACCGGAATCGGAAGTCATACCACTCCCTCAACATACAGATGGTCTGCAATGCCAAGACTATCATAACTGACATCGTGGCCCAGTACCCAGGGAGTACCCATGACTCTTTTATATTCCGGCACAGCGGCCTCCACACACGACTGGCCAGGGGAGAATTTGGGGAAGGACACCTACTTGGTAAGTACACATTGTCAACAATTACACATTGCAATGATGTAGCTGCGCAGCTCAGGCACTCACCCTCTGCTCCTCACATGCAGGTGACAGCGGCTACGCCCTCCGGGAATACCTCCTCACCCCATACCTCAACCCGGCTACACCACAGCAACGGCGGTACAATGTTTCTCACATACGACAAGGAATTGTATAGAACGGACATTCGGCCTACTCAAGAGCCGGTTCCGCATACTGCACAAGACAGGTGGGGCCATGTACTACAGTCCTGATGTGTGCTGCCGCATTGTGGCTGTCTGCGCAATGTTACACAACATTGCAACCAAGCGCCGGATACCAGTCGAGATCTCTGGCAGTGAGTCTGAAGGGGACGACCGTCCACCAGCACATGTGCGGCATGCACGCGGGGAGAACCCTGCTGAAGGACACAGACGGCGCAACCACATCACTATGAACAGTTTCTGAAGGCCACAATCCACTCACCCAACATTCACTCCTGCATGGCAATGTAAAAAATGACAGGAGGCCCATGTATGTAGCATGAATAAATATTATTGTTAAATCCACAATAATAACGTTAAGTATACATTCATAATATTGCAGCAGTATTGCGCCATACTGCTCCTAACTAGCCACTGGACATGCTTGTATCATCAGCATTATCTAGGCAACTTGCAAGGAACTCAATTGCGCCTCCGCCGCGCAGCCCCCAAACGACGCTCTGGCTCTTCCTCTGGGACGGCACGTGTCCCTGCAGTGGGCCTGGTGCTGCGGCGTAACACGCCAACCATTGAGGCAGACAAGCTGCTGGCACTGGAGGCGCACTCACTGGTGTCGTCCCTCCCCACATTGCCTTCACCAGTAGGATGGAGTGCCAGTACGGCAGTGGTGACCTGCTCCAGCACCCGTCCAACATCCTCGACACATTGTATCAGCTGCTGCTGCTGCGCCAGGCACCGTCGTGATAGCTGGGAGGTGGCATTCCCCATTATGTAATTTGAGCGGGTGTAGGCTGTCAGGCGCGTTAGGAGCTGCCGGTGGCGTCGGCGGGCGGAGGTGCGCTGCGATATAACTGCAGCAGTGTTGGCCTCCATGGCCGCCGCCATGCGCTCAACACTATCACCCACATTGGCCACATTGCGGCCAATTTTATGTAGTTGCAGCTGGATGGCCGCTTGCCGTCGTGCCTGCTGTTGGTGAATGCGTAGCATCCGGCGCTCAGTGCTCATGCCTGGCTTGCGCACAGCCATCCCCCTCCTGCTGCTGTGTGATGTGTCATGGTGGGAAGCCCTGACATGGCTGCTCTGCTGGCTGTCCACAGTGGGTGTGTGCACAGTCACCGCAGTTGATGCACCAGAAGTAGTTGGTGCCACGGGTGGTGGAGTTGTGCTTGGCAAAGGTGCAGCACCTGATGGTGCTGAAGCTGTTGGTCTGGCCCTGCCTGCAGGGTTAGGTGCAGCACCTGATGGTGCTGAAGCTGTTGGTCTGGCCCTGGCTGCAGGGTTAGGTGCAGCGCCGGATGTTGCTGGCGCTGTAGGTCTGGCCCTGGCTGCAGGGTTAGGTGCAGCACCTGATGGTGCTGAAGCTGTTGGTCTGGCCCTGGCTGCAGGGTTAGGTGCAGCACCTGATGGTGCTGAAGCTGTTGGTCTGGCCCTGGCTGCAGGGTTAGGTGCAGCGCCGGATGTTGCTGGCGCTGTAGGTCTGGCCCTGGCTGCAGGGTTAGGTGCAGCACCTGATGGTGCTGAAGCTGTTGGTCTGGCCCTGGCTGCAGGGTTAGGTGCAGCGCCGGATGTTGCTGGCGCTGTATGTCTTGCCCTGGCTGCAGGGATTGGTGCTGCCAATGATGGTGCTGGACCTGTTGGTGTTGGCCTGGCTGCGGTGTGTGGGGCTACGCCTGATGGTGCATGAGGTGTTGGTGTTGGCACCTCCTCCGCATCCTCTTCTGACTCAGCGATCTGCAGCATGTCGCTGTCGCTGCTGTAGTCGCCGCCACCTGTGAGGGGAATTGGACTTACATTAATGCCATGTATCTGTCACACGTACAGCTTAGCGATAGCTCATTTTGGGTTACGTCTGGCTGCTTTGGGGTTATTTTACATTGTTTTTTTTACATTATGGGCAGTGTACATGTCCGACATTGCTTGTGGCCATGATCTCATGTGCATTGTTTGTATGACTTGGAATGCATATGGGAGGCTATAGGGCCATGGCCATTGGTAGGGGACAGGGTCGCAGTCGCATGCCACTTACCTTGGCTGTCTTGGCTGGGTCGGGATGAGTCCAGGTTGGTGACACCTATGCATGCCTCTGTCTCGAGGGTGTCCTCCACGCGGTCCTCCATGGGGGTATTGGGAGGGACAGTAGGGTCTCCGCCCCCAGTACCAGATGTCTCGCCCAGCCTCTCTGCCACCCTTTCCTTGGCACGACCTCGGAGGTCGTACCACCTCTTCTTTAATTCGTCCAGTGACCTGTGTGTCACGCCCACAGCGTTCACTTTGGCAGAAATTCCTAGCCAGATGCGACGTCTCTCCATCTCTGGCACCCTCCGGGAGTCCTTTCCGAAGAGTTTAGCGTGGTTTTCAACCACTCCCTCGATGAGGTGCTCCAACTCCGGCTCGGTAAACTTGAGCTTTCTCTTGCGCCCGCTGTCACTGGGCCCGGGTGCAGACTCCTCGGACATTGCTACTGTCGCTAAAGGGTGACTAGCGCTACTTTGGAGGTGTCCCGGTAGGAGCTCTCAGTTTCGCTGCAGACTCGCGGTCAGCCTCGCAGTTCAGAATGGGTGTGGCAACTGGCTGCTTCCTGGTTGCGACGTCATCACGGCGCTCGTAAAGCGACTTCCCGTTGGTGAGTTCTCGCTACTGGCGAGATGTCGCAAATGTGGATTTGCGTGGCGCTAAATAGAGACGGAATATCTGGGTTTTTGCGACTTTTTCGGCGATTTCATTTTCTCGCTATCGATTTTAGCGCCCGTGTGCGAATCGCTTAGATTACTCGCTATCTATGATGAATTCCGATCTGCGCCTTTCCATTTGCGATTCGCTGTGATTCGCTAGTTGAGAGTCGCTGTTTCCTTTCTTGATGAATCAGGCTGTAAGTTATTAGATTATCTGCCTGATTCATCAAGCTAAATTGCACTCACAAAGGGCAAGATTCTCAGAATCTTGCCTTTTGCGAGTGCAATTTTTGCATTTGGGATTCATCATCCCAAATGCAAAATTCGCTATTTAAGAATTCGCACATTTGCGAAGAATTGAATTTAAGGAATCTCTATTTGAGATTCCTTAAATGCAATTCATGAAGCATTTTAAAATTGCGAAAATGCAATTTTGGGCCGCTATTTACCGAGAGGTCAGACCTCTCGGTAAATAGCAAAAACTTAGAAAAATGCATTTAAATGCATTTTTCTAAGTTGCATGTTACACACACACATGTCCTTTGGACATGTGTGTGCGCAACACCAATGTAGATTACATTTCAGGGGTGCTACAGGGTGTCCTTTGGACACCCCTGCACCCTTGAAATCGCATCCTTATTTGCGATTAGCTAATTGCTAATCGCAAATAAGGAATAACTCCCCATTCATTCCTATGGGCCTGTAGGCCCATAGGAATGCATGGGGAGTTATTCCTTATTAGCGATTAGCAATTAGCTAATCGCAAATAAGGAACATGTAGGAATCGCAATATTTATTGCAATTCCTACATGAATCCCGTTTTGCAAGTCCTTAATAGCGATTCGTTATGAATCGCTATTAGGGGCTCGCAAAACGGGAGATTGATGAATCAGGCTGTATGTGTTTTTGCGAGTAGGTATACCCAAATCTATTTTAAGTAACAATGGGACACAGTTTATGTCTAAAGTGTTTCAGGATTTCTTGGCAAGCAACTATATAAGTTAGAAGCATACTTCACTTTATCGCCCTGTTGTCAAGTTAGCTGTGGAATGCTTTAACAGGGTGCTTATGGGAAGTATTTACATGGCAATTAAAGTTTATATGAATTGGGAACTAGAAGTGAAAAAAAACTTGTTGTGGGCATATCGAACTTCCCCTACTGTAACAGGGTACAGACAATTTAGATTGCTAAGTGGAAGAAAGCCTTGCACAAAGACAATGTGGCTTGGATGTTGAGCAAAATGTTAAATAATTGGTCCCTTTAAGAGGTGAGAGAACATTAGGAAGGCTCAGTGTGAGAAACTGGGTTCTTGTTGCAGTTGCACCGCACTTTTTGCCTGGTTTTCGATGCAACTTTGACTGAGGTGTACTAGGTCCCTGCTAACCAGGTTTCCAGTACCAGTGTTCTTTCCCTAAAACTGTACCACAATTGCCACAACTTCAGCAAGCTCTGTAAGACCCTAGTAAGTGGGTCGCCTTTTTCCTAAGGCATTGATACTGAAGAGGGTCCATTGGGGCTACCGCACCATTTGTGCCACCCCAGAGACCCCTCAGCAAGACCATGCACCCTGCCATTGTAGGCTGCGCGTCTTGGCGTTGAGGAAACAGAAGAATAGATATGGCACTAACCCCTGTATGCCATGCCCATAGACACTGCATGAGATATAGGTAGGTAACCCATACTGCAGGTCTTAGAGCCCTATGGCACGGTGCACTATATGCCATCAGTGGACATATGTGCATGAGCAGATATGACCCTGAAATATGAAGTCCACCCATATATATTGTAAGTCCACAGGGAAGCCGTAGAGACTACATGGGCTGGATACTTGTCATTGTGACTTTCCTTACTCCACAATGGCTTCACTGTGCCCCAAGATGTTTGATACCAAACATCTCATCTTCATAAATCCTCACTGATGCCAGTGTTGGACTTAATAATAAATACACACAGGAGACCGTTCAATGGATCACCTGAAAACCTATCAAGCACTGGTGTGGTCTCTGACTAGTATTAGCCAGCCTACCACCGCCAGACATGTTTCTGACCTCATGGGGTGAGGGTAATCATGGTGTTCTGTCTTGTCCTGCAACTGTGAGACCTCCAAGAACCCCAGAGCTCTTCCATCGTTCTACAAATCATCTAATAGCTCCCTTGGAGTAGAGTAGAAGTCTGTATAGTCGACCTGCTCCTTCCTGGTGACTCCAACGCAGTACCCAAACCAAAAGTAGTACACCAGCTCTGGATGGTCAGATCTGTTCTCCCAACAAGTTTGGAGACAGCAAGATCTACCACAGCCGCGTACACCAATACCCAGGTTACCAGACTCTCTTCAGCATTTACCAAGATAAAGAGCCCAGTCCAGACTTTAACTACCCAGGAAGCAAGCACCCATCAAGGGATGTCAATACCTATGAGACCCACTTTGTGATTGGCCCAGCTGTCCCGTAATCACCTCTCTAAGCTGCCTATTCCTGACTGAGAGGACATCTCCATGCACATTGCCCGGCTCACTTCTCTGCTTTACACCTGGCCCGACCAGTTTTGGTAACAAGGATCCAGCTGTACTCCCATGGCCCTGAGGGCATTGTGACCTGTTCCCTTGAGTGGGAACCCTCCAACTTACCTTTGTGCAGTGTGTTTTTAAGAGGCCCCCTTCTTCGTAGCACACCAGCTACCAACAATCTCAGCACCCTGCTCCTGGTCGAATCCGGGATGCTCCCAAGAATCCGATGGCGGCATTGCTACTTGCTTAAATCCCGAAGCTGAACCTTGAGATCCAACTGTGGGATTTTATATGCATTTTCTCCCATTGTTTTCAATAGTGCCTACCTGCGCACAACAGTAATTCATTTTGTGAACTTGCTATCTTAAAAAGTACTTATTTTAGAATGAAGTTCTTGGTGTTAAAAATTCTATTAAAATTGGTGTTATTCTTGTAAATTGGTCTTGGATTTATTCTTGAGTGTGTGTCTTATTTATTGCCTCTGTGTGTATCAAAAATGATAAGCACTGCCCTCTGGTAAGCCTAACTGCTCACCCACACTACCACAAACAGAGCGTTAGTATTATCTACTTTTGCCTCTGCATACTAATCTGGGACTCATTGGACTCTGCACAGTGTACTTCATTTTAGTGCACTATATACAGAGCCAGCTTCCTACAGTTAGTTTATGGACAAAACAATTAGCATGGAGTGAAGAGGGTGAACTTTAAGGTAGGTGATTCAGTTAAGGTTAAGGAATAAAGAAGAAAAGTTAAAAGGCAGTTCCGTCATTAGAGGACTATCTCTGCGAAGTTGAGTAATTGAGAGGTATTGCATCTGCGTCAGCTAGCGAAAACTATGGGGGTTCGAAGGTTGGAACGAATTGTGACTCTTGTTTGAAGAATTCTAAAAGTTGGTTGATGCACGCAGGGGTGGCTGCTACGTAATGAGAGTGGCAGGGCAAGGGGATGAAAAAAGAATCACTTACCTGCAGGCCGGTCCTCTTCGGTCGTCAACTCCTGAAAGCAGGAAGCACACAGGTCCCCTAGTCAATCACGACACTGCTGTTACCAGCATGACAGCAGTGTCATGATTGGTCTGAGCACAATGGTTCAGTGCTCAGTGAGGGACTGTGAGCCTGTGCATGTTCACCACCTAGGCTGTGCAATACAGCCGGGGGGAGAACATGCTAGATGCGCATAACTGTTAGGCCGGCACAAGATGGCTGATAAAACTGTCATGAGCACTTCGAGAGTGCCCACCGAGTGCCCACCACTCCTCCCCCTGCTCTGGCCAGTCCAGCCCTGCCCAACACTGCCCCTAAGCCAATACAGAAAAAGAAATAATAATATAGCCTTATAGCCCGCCGTAGAGGGCTATACTGGCTATTAAAGGCCCTCTCCAGCGTTAAAGGGCCCGAGCCAGAGGCGAGGGACTTTAACAAGGGAGAGGGACTTTAATAGCAGGTACAGCCCAGCTACGAAGGGCTATAAGGCTATTAGAACATTCTGCCACTAGAGGGTAGAATGTTCTAACAAAAAAGAACAAAGCCTTATGGGAGCATGAGGGGATTGGAATCCCCTCAGGATTCTTGAAGCCTTTGTTCACAGCCAGAGCTGTGAACAAAGAAACATTGGAATGCTGGAGCTCCAGGCTTATACCAGCCATTATAAGCCCAGAGCACTCCATTGTTTTCAATGGATCTTCCAACATTCCAATGTTCTAATATTGCATTATTATCGTTTTATTTTTCCTATTTGAATAGCTCACAGAGCAGTGGAGCAAAGCTGCTCCTCTTTAGCTGAGACGCCGCCGCTGGATGGTCCTTGATGATGTTATGAAGCACAGGAGGGAGGAGAGGTGCTGCACCTTGGGAGATGTAGAGGCAAATGGTGTTCCCCTTTCTTCCAACATGTGTAGAAGCATTTGATGTAATATTTATGTTGTAGTTAGTTGATGGAAGAGAAGTGAATTTTTTTTTACCAATCTGGAAAGAAGTTATCAGCGTTTAGGCAGTACACTAACCTTGTTGTTGAAGTTGCATGTTATGAACTTTCTTTAGTTTACCCTGTTTTAGAAGCTACTTCATGCTGGGTATCCATGCTGTAATTGTGTAGCTATATTTCATATTTAATAAGTTAGTTTCCTTATGTTTGTCCTTCCTTGTTATTCTTATTTAGAAAAACATAAGATGTTTCAGTGTTAGAGTAAGTGATTGAATGTTTCTTTTCACCTTGCTATGAGGCCTTGTAATCTGAAGTTCTTTTTGTGTTTAATTGAAGGGGGAAGGTGTGTGGAGTTCGGAATGTTAGTCTTGTACTCCAAGTGCCTGGAATGTTTTATTGCGAAAGTTCCAGGATTCCAGAGATTTTGGGGTAGATCAATGAGGAGATGTGGAGTACCATGCTCTGCTTGATTGGGGTCACTGAATAAAGACAAACTTTTCATTTGAAAAGTGTATGGATTTCCATCTTTACACTGTGTAACATGCACGCACTCTTGCTCCATAGTGCGATAGTACCTTTCCAGTAAAAAATACTATGTATGGACATAGTTTAAAACTGTTCAGTATGGTACAGAAAAGCCCATATGCAAAATTGAAAAGTTTCGAGAAACTAAGGGACATATCTACAAGGAAATGGCGCAGCACTGTGGTGTGGGAAAATTTTGTCCTGACCAATTACAACGCTGTAAAGCCAGGGACTGGGCACGTTCTCCACGCAGGCTGTAATGCCTTTTGTCTGTCTGAGGTGGAGCGGAAGGGCGTTTCAGGCCTTGGCCACGAGGAAGGAGAAAGAGCAGCCTCCCGATCTGGTATTTGTGGTGCGTGAGATCACGGCGGAGGAGAGTTGGGCTGATCGTAGGGTCCTTTGGGGTGCGTGGAAATTGAGTTGGTGGTTCAGGTATGTTGGTCCGGTGCCGTGGAGGGCCTTGGGTGCGTGGGTGAGCATCTTGAAGGTGAATCTTGCCTCGAAGGGGAGCCAGTGGAAAGTGCGCAGGTGCTGGGAGATGTGGTCGTGTTTTGCCAGGTTGAGGACCAGTCTTGTGGCGGCATTCTGGATGTTCTGTAGCTTGCGGATGAGGTTTTTGTTTATTCCAGTATAGAGTGCGTTGCCGTAGTCGAATCTGCTGGTCACCAGGGCGTGAGTAAAGGTCTTTCTGTGTTTGAGGGGGATCCATTTGAAGGTCTTACGTAGGAGGTGGAGAGTGTTGAAGTAGGAGGACGAGACTGAGGTGATCTGGTGGTCCATTTTGAGCTCGAAGTACAGGATGATTCCCAGGTTGCATACATGGTCAATGGGGGTGGGCTGGTTTCTAATGGCGGGGGGCCACCAGGTGTCGTACCAGGCGTCGGGGTTTGGGCCCATGATGTGTACTTCCGTCTTGTTGGTGTTTAGTTGTAGGCAGCTGTTTTTTATCCATAAAATGATAATAGCAACGCTCCTCTGCCTTAGCGGGGTAGCCGCCACTGGTGAGGCCTCCATTGTGGCACAGTATGCCAGCCTATGGAACTTTCTGCCAGCTCCAATTAGACTCCATTCTAATCACCAGGAGTAGAGACGAGCTGGCTGTGCCCAGCTAAATGACACCAAGCACCAACAAGATTGCCATGTAACATGTCCCCACGGTAAACCACCACACAGTGCACTGATGCAGACCCCAACTGCAGAGGGTAAGCACTGACCAATGAGCCGTGTCTGCCTCACTATTCTGCATCGTGCTTAGGTCCTGAATTTGTGTGGGTGGGTAAAGGTTGAGAAATGTACAAGGAGGGAGCTGAACTTGCAGAATTTGACTCCGCAGGATTGCGTGGAGTTACATAAAGACTGCGAGATTCTAAAGAGTTCTGCTAATGGACAAAAAATATGCAGGTCACGTTGCTCGTGCTGCAATTTAACTCTGGTAGTGCGAGTTTTGCTGAAAAATCAGTGCGAACAGCACCAAGCAATTCGCAAGAGCGTACTTCCGTTTGAGCTGATTTTGCTGCCAAAATCTTTCTCGCATTTGTCAGCTTGCGTTCCTGGAGCCTGGCAGGGAAAAATTCCGCCATGCGGTGATTGCCAGAATTTGGCCAGAACTCCAAATTACAAGACAATGAAACATTTCACCCACCCCTAAACTTTACTGCACCTGATAAATACAAAAACAGCAGTTTGAGGTGGTTTATGGTGTGGTAAATAACTCACTATAAGTTTTCACTCCAAAACGGGATAGTTACGTGGGGAATTAATGTTTACCACACTGAATTCTGCACGGATCTTAGTTTTGCTCTAAAATTAAAAAGATTCTGATATCTGCTTCGCAAATTACTGTTCGTCTCAAGATTTGCAATTTAAATCCCCGTCAACTCTGGCCACCCACCCCACTTGGATTCAGGGCCTTTTTACTGTGGGACCCGATCTGCAGTTGCACATGACTTCGACATAGGTAGCACCATAAATGCACACTCACCAAACATGCACACGAGGCAAGGTTGCCACAAACCCAGCAAGAACCAGACAGCGCTTTGAAACCATATCAGTCGTTGGAAGGAACTATATGATTTGCCTGTACCTTTTCTGACAGTGCTTGTCTGACGTGTCGTGCCAGTGATCTTTTGGTGAATCGACCTCCATGCGTTACTAGAGAGAGACTGGAAAGTGTGGGGGGTGAGTGGGACAGTGGGCAGAGATTGTGCTGTGGGGAGAGAGGCAGGGCAGGCCTGCTTGTTTCTCATCAATGTTGTTGGTAAAAATAGCTGTAATGGCTTAAGTGGGCAGCGTGAGGAGGCGCTAATTACACTGATTCTGTTTGTACTAGCACAGTGTGTGATAATAGAGGACAGGCGAAGCCTGGGAGCGGGCCTGGGTGGGAGGAGGCGATGATGCTGAGTGACAGCTGACAGAGCACCGGGAGCGGCACGTGCACGGGGACTGGGGTGTTTGAGGACAGCCACCATGGCGCAGGCGCAGAGAGAATTAGGGGTACTGATAACTGACAGAATACGGGGAGCAGACATATGGATGGGAACTGTGGTGTGGAGGACAGTGAACAGGACTGGTAGAAAGGGAGCACCCCTGGATGTGAGGAAGTGGGGTTGTCCAAGAAGCAGCGGGTGCGGTGTGTCTGGGGGACACAGACCTGGTAGATAAGGGACAAGTCTGAATGTAACAAGGTAGGGGGGGCTTAATTAAAACTAAACAAGCATTTACAATGCAACGGTTTCGCCTTTGGAGAAGTTAGAGCTATTGGCATTGTAAATGACAACATTTGTATTTATGTGTTGGTTTTGATAACAGATAAATAAATGGCATTGTCATTTACATTGCCAATAGCTTAATATCTCGCAAATGTGAGAACTATTGTACCCTACGGACAAGCTCAGCAGACAGCAATTACTACCACACACACACCCAGACCCACACACCCAGAGCCATCCACACCCAGAGCCCCCCCCCCCCACACACACACACACTGGAGCAGTCACACACACACACACACTGGAGCAGTCACACACACACACACACTGGAGCAGTCACACACACACACACACTGGAGCAGTCACACACACACACACTGGAGCAGTCACACACACACACACACTGGAGCAGTCACACACACACACACACTGGAGCAGTCACACACACACACACACTGGAGCAGTCACACACACACACACACTGGCGCAGTCACACACACACACACACTGGAGCAGTCACACACACACACACACTGGAGCAGTCACATACACACACACACACTGGAGCAGTCACATATATACACAGAGGAGACAGAGTAGGGAATGTTGTCCTGTTGAGTGCACGGGTAATGTTGCCTAAACTGGCAATCCTTGCTACACATTTTCTTTTTCTTCTTTAAAGATTAATAACATTACTGATGCTATACCAGGGTACCAGCCCCTTAAAGCCTGTATATGGGTGTATAAGAGGACAGATTACATTCAATTCCTCCCAGCATATGAAAAGCACCAGTACAAAATGCATTCCCCCTTTGCCGTTTGAGTTGTAAAGCAAACACAAATTTACACAGGGATCATAATGTCCTTGGAATAAAAGCTAATTAACAATTTGTCCAGTTGCTACACGCCCCTCCTACACTAGAATTAGGTTGGAAGCTTAGCTTTTGGGAGGCCCTGGTTTCATGTCAGTGCCACAAACAGAGGATTAATACTGTTCCCTTGCACTTTTAACATATATTTTCTCTAGGCTCAAGAAGGTGCTCTAAGTGCTAGCTCCGCACATTTTATCTTACCTTAAACACCAGGGCCAGTCCTAGAGGTCTGGAAGATATATTGTTGTTTGAGACCTTTCAAATGAAAGAGGAACACATTGTACAGCCTATAGGGAGGCGAGCAAGCCCTCAACGAGCACACAAATGAGGACTAACGAACTGAAATTTGCACTGGGATAGCCTTATGACTATGCAGCCACACTGGCCAGAAAAACAGGATTACAACTTTGCTGACTTTGCTCTGTCCTATTGCAACCCTATACAATGTAAAACTTTGGGGGAAAAGCTTAACAGTGACTTTCCAGTCTGAGAAGGACTAACAGGATCCTCCTCCTGAACCAAGGTCTTAAGAGTAGAGAACAAATTGCCCTTCCTAACCCCCACTGTACTGAGCATTGAATCTGAGACCAATAGGCATAGGTGCTGGTTTAGCGTGACAAGTGTCCTGTTCCCCTAACCACAGAGTACTGGATCACTAGTGCTGCTTAAACTCTAGTTTGGGGAACTAGCTACTGGGAGCCTGATAGAAAAAAAAAAAATCTTCTGATAAAGTTTAGATCTCGGTTAGATTCAAATGGCGAGTTATCGGATAATTAATTATTGGCACCATTTCTCAGATTCTCAGTGGGTCTCACAACCATTAATTTGCCTCCTTTAGCCCGCAAAAAAGGATTAGGAATTAAGGCACATGGCAGAGATCAAGGTTCATATATCGTTCTATCCTGTGCGACACCTTGTTGTATTGACAGAACATTGTAAACACAGTCCACAGCAATACAATTGAAACTAGGGAGTTAATGAAACCAGATCAAGACTACCAAACCTTTATAAAAGAAGCTGTACACATACTTGTAATCGGAATTACAGCGCTTTATCATATAAGCAGAACATTTTTTGTTTAGGAATATGTGATAATTAAATTATCCTCCTTTCCAAAATGTGCATTTAAAAATGTCTTCTTTTTGAAAGCCACAGAGCTCCGCCAGGAAATTGTACCTATGTAGTGTAAATACTATGGCATGCAATATCATAGTTTCAAACCCTCTGCTGTGTACAGCCTTCTGGATGGAGTAAGTTAGCCTGCCTTCAGCACCGGTTATGAAATGTACAATGCAATAACACCAGAGGTTCTTGGGCACCGAGCACAGTTACCAAAGACCGCCCTATGTTTCAGTTAAAAAAAAGCAGCACAGTGCCACTTAAAACGAGCCGCTTACAAATTACGTTTCTACAATCACTCTGCTTTGAATATTAGGCAGCACAATGTTTACTTGGAGGCTTGTAGCTGGCGTGCCAACAATCGCGTGATGGTGGCTTGTGGTAAGGGTCAGGGCTCAGGGGGCGCCGTATCACGTACTTGATGCGAGGAAGCAGGCCGATCCGCAAGACGAGTACAACTTGGTTGCAGATGCGGTGGCTGAAACAAACAAGCCATTCTGCTTTAGAAGGCACTAAAATGACTAGAATTAAACCAAGCAGAAACAAACAAGCCATTCTGCTTTAGAAGGCACTATGGTGACTCGAATTAAACCAAGCAGAATACCCGTTCCCTGTACAGAGTAATTCAACAAATACGTTATTGACCAGGAGACCAGTCTACCAGATTGGATTGAATAACAGAGATTGCGAGGTCTGCTAAAGTTCCAAGCACAACACAGACTCAGCTGAGTCTGTACTTGGAAGGGTGATCGAGATCTGTGCTCCAGTGTGAATTCAACAGGAGGCCGCAGGTGTACAAGAGCCCAAGTGTGGCTAAAGATATCATCGGGAACCGAAACAAGTCAGGTCCCGGGCCGGCAGCCAATCACAGCGCGGCCCGGGAATGACGTCAGGGGTGTGTCCCGGGCCGGCCAGCCAATCACAGGGCGGCCCGGGGATGACGTCACGGGGGTGTCCCGGGCCGGCAGCCAATGACAGCGTGGCCCGGGACAAAGGGGCGGGACTTAAAAAAAGTCCCAGAAACGCCCCCGAATCGCGTTTTCTGGAGAAAGCGTGATTGGCAGCCTCTGTCTCCCAATGGCTAGCCTCCATTTATGGAGCTAGCCAATGGTAGACAGAGGCTGAACCAAAGTACATATGTAGAATCATGAGGTTTCGCCGTGGGCGGGGCAACTGCTACGCAGTTGCCAACGCCCAGGGCGAAACCTAATAAAAAACATGGGGAGCAGACGGATGAATTGGGACTGGGATGTGTGAGGGACAGCAAGCATAGAGACACAATACTGGTAATAAACAAGCATTTGCAATGCAATAGGTCTCGCATTTACGAGAGTTTGAGATATTGGCTTTTACAATGCCAATAGCTCAAACACTCGCAAATGAGAGACCTATTGCATTGCAAATATTTTTTTGTGTCAAATTAACCCATGCAGCGCCTTCACGTTAAGTGAAAGTTAATTAAAGTGAAACCACGTCATGGAAGCTTTGAAAAAAAAAGCATCTGTTGTCAACTTGACAAACAAATGCTTTATTTGTAAAAGCACCCCATGCTGCTCTTTCAGTTTAGTAGCTGCCGCGCACCTTTGTTTTGACGCGGCTTGTCTAAAGAAAGGGGCGCGGTCTCCAATAATGTGATAGCGCCGCATGGGCGCTAGTAAACAAACAAAAAATAATCAAATAAAGAAATAAGCGCGGCTTCTATACTTCAAGTGGACCACCATAGTAATTAAAATAAAAGCGGGTGGCATGCTGTGACGCAATGGGTGGAAGAGGGGCAAATTATTGAACAAAATAGTGCTCACAACCAAGATAAAGCAGACCGTGTAACAAGACAAGTAAAAGGTCCAGTCGTTATGGTAGGTGAAAAAATTCAGACAAGGCGGTACCAAGGATGGACTAAAAAGCCTATTCACAAATGAAAAGCAATGATTTTGCAAGGACAGTAACAGAAACCAATTGAAAAGACGTGGGCAGAGATTCAAGTGCCAACCTTAATACAGCATGCCTCGCAGAGCAGCGCATGTGTTGCCCAGGCTTGACCTAAAACGGAGCAATCCTGGAGAGGAAGTGGGGGTCCTGAGTGATAAGCAAAAGAACCTGGGGACACATTTCTGTGGCATGTGAGTGACAGTACCCAAGACAGAACACAGGAAGCAGCAGGGCCAGATTAAGGGGCCTATTTACAAGGGTATTGTGCCACCGGAACTTTTAGGATGCTCTGGTGGCACAATGCCCTGCTCCATATTTACAAAGCAGCATTAAGACACTTTGGATGGCTTAACTCCGCTTTGTAAATATCATAACCTTTCATTCAGTGTTCTGCATGAAAGGGGGGTGCAATGGGTGTTGCTGTGGGTGTTCCACCACAACACACATTGCTTTTTGATGCTGCCCCAGATTTACAATGATGTGTGAATCTGAGGCAGGGCCAAAAACTAAAGCCCCTGAAAAGCAGGAATAGATTAGCATGAGGAGAAAATGTTTTATTTCTCCTAATATTTTGCTCTTACTATGTGTGCTACATTCTGCAGCCCAGATAGAAAGAGCAAATCGCCTTTAAATTCACATAAACAATCATCTCTGCAACACAGGCACCGTTGTACCATGGCGCAAGGGCGACTGTGTTGCCGCTAGGCATCTTTATTTAGCACCAGTGCAAGGGAAAACAAGGGGGTGCGCCATATTCTTAATAAATTCAATGTATCCCTGCCTTTTTTTAAGCGATGCAGCGGGGCGCAGCTGAATTGCTTGCAGTGCCACGCTGCACCTTTCCTTGTAAATATACCCCTAAGTGCACAGAGGCACAAATTGGATAGCAGAGGAGCAAGGGGAAGGAAGACTAGAGTCAGAGCAGGGACAGCAGCAGGCATGGAGGCAGTGGTGGTTCCTCCTCTAAGGAGCATAACTGCTTTTCAGCAGTGGAAAAAAGGAAAAATAAAACTATAATAATGCCTTGTTATTATCATTTTACTTTTCCTTACTGAGGCATGTTTATGGGGGGCGGGCGAGGCTGAGATGTCTCACAGCCAGCAGGGGGAGGAGTGGTTCATGCACTTAAGTGCGCATGACGGTTTGGCCAGCCGTCTTGGGCCGGCCAAACAGTCATGCGCACTTAGCATGTTCTCCACCGGGCCGCAGTGCACAGTCCAGGTGGAGACCCAGCACAGGCTGTCAGTCCCGCTCTGAGCTCCGAGCCAATAGTGCTCAGACCAAACGTGATACTACTGTCAACCTGGTGACAGAAGCATCGTGATTGTTTTAGGGGAGCCTGTGTGCTTTCTGATAAAAGACGGAGATGGTGGCCCTGCAGAGGAGGTAAGTGGGATTTTTCTTTTTTTCTTCAATCTCCCACTATACCGCCCACCCCCATCACCCACCTTCCCTGTTCTGATCCAGATGCAGCTGCCGGGAGGTCCAACGTGGTTGCAGCTGGTAAAAAATCTGTGGGTACTAAAGGGCAGAGGAGACAAACAATGGAGGGGCCCCCCCTTGAGAGGGGACTCCAACTGTTTCAGTCAGCATGGGAAATGAACTGAAAGAATATTAGAAACTAGGAATCATAGCCCAGGACTTGAAGAACACATTTATGTCTATTTGTGTAGTGCGCTAGTCAACCATGGGGGTATCCAGGCGCATGTTCAGGGTGATAGCTCTAGAACGATATTTGTCAGCATCTTCAGACCACATGCCAGGGAATGAGGTAAGCTAACCTGAGCCATTGCTACCAGCCTTTAAGTAGCAGGGGTAAGTTTTATTTTTCCTAAAATGTTGCAACAGGCCTCAAAGGGCAGAGTCCATGGACAAACAAGGCAACCAAAGTGAGCTACAGTGTTCAGTAGATCCAATCAACTCTCTTGCTGGCAGTGGCAGGAGCCCATTTTCATAGATGCTGAGTCAGGATTTGTCTAGAATGGGAAATGACATGTGTCTGGCTATTATTGCCACTTGCTGGAGGTAAGAGTGGGCAGAAGGAAGGTGGAAAGGGATGAGACAGAGGAGATCAGAATAAAGGCTTACTTTCGTAGATATATAAAATCAGCATTCGTAAGGCTCCCGGATCAGAGAAGAGCTAGTTTAAGACAATACAATGGGACCTATAAAATAAGAGCCATGCTAGTGTCCAGCCAAAATGATGGAAGACCGGTAAGTGTCCTTTCGCCACATTCAATCGATTTCACTCTGAAATGTCATTCACTACTACATGGCAGGAGGATGTTTCATGATGTAAACTAGAAGAAGCAAGGGCCTCTAGGAACTAAGAAACATATTGTGCTCGTAAGGAGGAGTGAGGGTAGAAGAGTAACACAGGGCTAGCTGATTATCTATACTGTTAGGAGCCTGCAATGTGCTTCATCTCTCACCCTTGCAATTGTAGGTTGTCAAGGGTGGCTTGGGTTTGAGCCATGACCTGACTAGGGATCGCCTCAATGGTGGTTATCCACCTTTGGAATAATTTGGATGCACTGTAGAGGTTTTGGCATGAACTCTTGCTGAAATGTTTTGGCCTCCTTCAGCCTAGCAGGACTAGGTCAAATGTGGGGCTATGCAAATCGTGTAGTTTCAACTGAGGTTTCCAACCCTCATTGCTCTTTCACTTTGTTCCACACTCAACTCATGAGGTGTATTTTATATAGCAATAGAAAGTATTTCTTTAAATATCAGCATGGATACTGCTCATGTGGCCAACTACAAAACCTTTGTCATCTGACAGGCTTTCTGCATTGTGCATTCTGCCATATGGACCATTAGGCCTTCTCTGGTTAACCCCTTTTGTAGGTCCCTCCTACCAGACAAGAACATTGTCTTTTGGTGAAAATACCAATTCTCAGCTTACTGTGGGCTCCCAGAGCGACCACTGATTAGCGTTGATTTGCTTTATTGTCACTCTCATTAGCTTGCTTTTATTGTGTCAGCTTGTAGGCTTTACTTTCTCATCTTGTGAATTGGCCCTGCTCCAATAGCAACAGTCCAGCCAGAACTGCCAGCAAAGGTCCCCTCTAGATGGGAACACAACACAAGCAACCCCAAAATAGTTTGTCTGGAGTGGCATAATGTGCAAAATAATTGATGTACTGGAATGCGGCCCTGAGTAATCACCAGTGACCAAGATTAATTAAAGCATACCACACATCACTTTTCTGTTTTTTAAATTAAAAAAAGTAACATATTTTGCTCCAGTGGAGCCTCGACGCATTTTGTGTTTACTCTTCATGCCCTACTTTTTAGGTCTTGGCTAGACAGCGCATATGCTGTCTTGAAGAGACGTGTTGTATTCTGTCTATGGGCTTACAGGCCACCCATCTCCTACCACTGGTAAACTTCAGCATCGCTCTGATTTTCATTGATGCCATTTGTCATGGCATGCGGACATCATGCCCTTCTCTTGCGTTTGCCCCTCCCATAGTGCATGGGCCAGCTATATGCCTTCTTATACTCAGGGTCGGACTGGCCTTAGCAGGCACCGGGCAATCTCCTCAAACGCCGTACGGGTGGGGGTCGGTTTTGGGCCCCTGGGGGCCGTTTTTGTTACAGGGCCGCTATTGCAGCATAGCTGTAAAATCGGCCCTGTGCCAAAATCGGCTGAAAACCGGCCCGGCAAAGTGCTCAGCGGCCCCTCCAACCCCCTGAGTTGGGAGGGGAGCCAGCCGAGCACTTTGCTGGGGCCGGTTGTGGTTCCCAGTCCGGCCCTGCTTATACTACTCCCGGTTTGTAGAGCTATTTTGTTCTTTGTTTTCAAGAATTCCATAGGAGTACTTGTTTTTTCAAGCCTTCTCCCTTGTACACATACACAAAAACCACTAAAATGCATGCACAGAAATAAATGTATTTCTCAAAAAGCTGTTAAAACATAAACATTACGTGCTTAGTTTTTTCTGCACGATCCAATGGTATTGGAACACTCCCTCAGTTGTCTTTCTTGCCATAGTCTGAACAAAAGCCAGGAGCTGAAACTAACCTGACAGAACAAGCTTGTGAGAATGGTTCAATTGGTTGAGAAGAGGATACTCTATATTGGGTAGGAGTAGAGGTGACTCTACCAGCATGTGTAACATCTGGAACCATATTTGTGATGGCCAAAAGTGAGTTACTATTATTATGGTAATTGTTTCTCTTCCGACTTTAGACAGATATTGAGCAATCCTTAGAAAAGGAGGCAATGCACAAGAGAGGCCTTTGTTCCAAGGATGTAGGAACAGATCCAATGCGACCACTAATGGATCCTGTCTCCAACTGGAAAATTAAGTTAATTGGTTGTTTATTCTTGATGGAATTGGTTGACTGAAAATGTCCCCCAAAAAGAATAAGGGCCTCATTTACAAAAAAATGATGCAGTGCGGCGATGCAAGCCATTTAGCTGCACCATGCTGTGCATGGTCAGACTGGCCGTAGCAGGGACCAGCTGGTCGAGCTGATTGCCAGAACTGGTTTCTGTTGCCAGTCTGGCCATGGTGCTGTGTCATTTTAAAAAGCACAGGGGTCCATCGCATTAACAACAATATGATGCATCCCTGTGCTTTCTCCTGCACTGGCGCACAATTGGCTGCCATGTGCCAGAGCAGGGACCCTTGCTTCATTTTGGAAGGATGCTGCGCTGCAGAAATGATTGTTTTTGTGTAGGAATGGACACCTTCCTACACAAAAATAATCATGAATGTTATTTTCCTCTTTCTATTTGCGCTGCATAATACAGCATGGATAGAAAGAGGAAAAAAAGGAAAAATAAAAGTATTTCTCTTCGTTGTCCCACCCCTACACCGCTCCTGGGGAGGCATAGGAATTTGGAGCATTCCCAGTTTTACAAAATGTTATAAATCTGGGAATGCAACAAATTCCATGGACGTTGTGTGGAAACACCCACAGTAACACCCATGGGACACCCCTTCTACAGAGAGTAATCCTTGAAAAGGGCCCATATTTACAAGGCCGTGAAAAATTATGCAGGGTGACTTTGTGTGGCCTTGTAATATGGGTAAGCGCATTGCGTCATCAATTTGTCAAAAAAGGGACGCATCGGGGGTGCAATGGGCTAGTAAATAAGCCCCTCAATGTGTTGGGAGAATGGTTCATGAATCCTTCAATCGCTGTAATCTTTCAGATGGCGAGATTCCAATCTTTGATCTTGTTGAGATAACTGCAAAAGTATTTTGCAATACTGACATATGGTGACAAAGGCAATATTCCCACACTGTTTGACCAGAGAGGGTCTGATCTTTGATTAAGTGCTGTGAAGATATCCATAAGAATTACTGAACAGCTGGTGTTATTCTTTGTGAATCCCTGAATTGCAAATGAGCCCACAAGAAGATCTAAACAAGTGATGTGCATAGAACACTCCTGCGATGACCATGCCCCGCCAGTCAAAAATTGGCCACAGCAAGCTTGCCATCTTGATGAACTTTCGTCAGACTGCAATTGAAGATCAGGAGCAGAACTGAAGGTTGCTTTTCTGTTCTAGACTTTGAGATGTTCTAGCCACTAAACATCTTCTTCTTTTGACTCTTAATCCAAAGGATTCAGATCTGAATACCTGAGACCTTTGCCGAGATGATGCTTCTTTAATCTCTGGAGAGCTTGGTAATTAGGGGGCCCTGGAAAAACTTCATATATAGAAAACGACAGGAGACCCATAGCCAGCTCCTTTCTGATGGCTAGAATTGTTTGATTCTGGTTTCTGTAGAGTAGAGGAGGAAGAATTCACAACGAAACCCATACATTTTGTTGATTCTTCTGTACTAAAATTCTTTATTTCTTAAAAATCCCAAATACTCCAGTCGAGAAATGGTTGCTTGAAGATGAGAGATAGAACAGGTGGCATGACTTGTGCCATTATTAATATGTCATCTATGTAAATCTGAGTTCTGATTCTCTGAGAGAATAGATATTATGCGTTTTAGAAGCTTAATGAAACACTATGGAGCTAAAGAAAGACCAAATGGAAAGGCGGTATCTGATAAACGATGTCTCATCATATGAGTTATAGAAATTTCCTGTGAAAATGATCAATAGGAACTGAAAGGAATTGAAATAAGGAAGATTGATCACCGGTCTCAATTCCTTGTTTTTCTTTTTACCAAGATTTTGCTTATACAACCCTGAGGACCAAGACGAGATATTTCTAATGATCTCTAGGTCAGCAACTCTTGAAATTCTTGATGAATTAACATCAGATCCATTTGAGAGGTGAAAAGATTTTGGAAACACTGTTTGAATTTGTTGATTGAAACATTCCATTTGAAAAACTTTCACAGTTTGGGCAGTATGTCCAGATCAATGGCTTCAGTAAATACCTGAGGAGGTTGCTGTTCCTCTCAAGTCTTATAAAGCTCAGGCCAGCGTTTGGCCTGTAGTTAGTTTGTAGTGTAGTTCCTATATTCCCAATAGGCTCTGCGCATTGGAATAATATAAACAATAGTTTAGACGTAAGACTGAGGTCATCTAGGTCTCTACTGAGTATGTTAGACTTAATTAGGTATGCCAGCTAGTTCAGAGGTCACTAGAAACTTTCTCGAATGAACAGGAAGGAGTTAACTTTCCTGATTAGACAAGAAGGGATTAGCTTCTGACAACCGCATAAACATGACATCTTTGCTCCCTCCAGAACAAGGAGTATATCTCCAGAGTCGTGTGAAAACAATAGACAGTTATTTCACTCAGTCAATCGTGCATACTTAGTTTCACCAGGAGTGCAGAGAAATAGAGAGACGGGCATTTTCAATAAAAGATGTTATTTATTGAGCAGTCCTCTTTCTCGTGCAAGAGAAGTGAATTGCCACAAATGCAATACTTATCATGAAGTAAAGTGCGTACAGTAAAAGGAGTATTATGAAACAATTCTGTAAAAGCATTTATATGGTTTCTGAGCCATATGATACTTAAAAAGGGATAAAATATATACATACATAAAATCATTGACTAAACGTACTCAACTGGTTCTGCTAAGATACGCCTACCCCGGTGTACCTAACCTAAGCCTAATACGTGGGAAGGAGTAAGTGAGCTGCAGTTTAAGTTAAGTTAGTTTTTGCCAAGAATCTGAATCAAGAATTCTCTAAGGATCTAATCAGCTCCGTACCTTGGTTTTAGAATGAAGGAGGTCTTGTATCTCTTTCTCAGGACTCGATCTCCCAGCAACCCGCAAGGGTGACTGGAAACACTGGAGCTGGATTTCTCAGCAAGAGAAAAGACAGTGTCTCTCTCAGTGCGTCAATGGGAGGGTCGGCTTACTTCGGCTCAAGCATCAGCTGGGCTTTGGGCAAGTAGATAGCCGCTCTGCTCCAAACCACCGTGTGTTTGCTTATGGAAAACGTTGGTATATTTATACCTGGAAGGTGCCGAGTTTGACGTAAGGTTGGACATAAGACGTCACTAAGAACTTACTGTTCTTTCTGGACTCCAGGAGTTCTTGTTCAAATCAAAACAAAAGCAGGGGGAATTTCCGGGCTGCTGGAGGCTTGGTTTGTTTAAAGAACGCGTTGTACTTTCTAGGAGTCTATGGGAGTAGCCTTGCCATATTTGGACTGCATTGGCTATGACTAAATATAGATATGATTCTTATGCCTTTATGAGGATATGTTTTGTTATAACCACATAAGGGCATGAATCGGGAATATTTAAATAGGGTCCTAGATACATTCACAACACCCACTCCACGTATAATGTCCATCATTACTAAATACTAAGCAATACTAAACATATAACGATGCATGTGTTTTCCAACCCACCTCAAAATACATAAATTGCATTTGAATTGGTATATGGTATATACACGAAAATGAGAATTATACTGTACGTTTTTCAAGCAGTGGTATCATTCAGATAGTGCATACATAAATAGTTGCTGAATGAACTGCCAAAATTACATTTATGAAATGGCTCTTATTACAGAAAAGAAGGTCGAGACCATTTCATCACATATTTATAAAATACTGTACATGTGCTAGAGGCTAAATCAAAATATTGTCTCTAGAGTCTAAAAACAGAAGTTCTGTTCTCTAAGAATAGTTCTACTTTAAGCAGAGTACCATGTGCTAAAAAAAGGTAAATATTTTGGAAATGGAAAAAATTAATTTCACTTTCAGGGGAAAAAATTGTTCCAATTGTTTTCAGTAGTGTTGTTTATCAAAAACTGTAGGCCAAATTCAGAGTTCAGGGAACGCTGTGTGGTTGTTGTTTTAAAAGTTATTCTTGTTGTTAGGAGAGAACATCATATCAGACAGGCTTGCGAAAAATTGGTCTACAACAGCTGGTGAAAGTTAGACCAAGTTCGAAAAAGCTGCAATAGTGCATATGTGAGAATCATTGCCATCATCGATGTCGGGATCAGCAATGCTCACATAAGGTTGTACCTGTGTGCTACTGCTTTCATCTCGTACTTCACCGCCACCTAATCGTAATGGTGAAGTCTCAACGTAGCCGCTGGGGACAACACGATGCATGAGCCGTTACCGAACCAAGCAAAGTATCGATATCCATAGGTACTGCTGATGGTAGTGTAAGACAGATGTCAAACACGCATTCTTCTCCGCATAGCAGACATCGAAGCACAGGTAAGATGCAATCTTGCCAGATTGGTCTGAATGAAAGAAACCAGGTAGTACTCAGATCTCTTAGCCGGGCAAAGCTGAGGACTTTAGTGATCCGTTCTCGGTAACGTAGGGCCAGGATCGTTTTTTCCATCGTAGCCTGAGTTTTGTCTGTGGCTTGGCTTGCCATATCGGAGCAGAAGGATCAAAAATAAAATTCCTGCTACGAGTCCCAAAAGAAAAGGCAGGCCGCCGAATACAGAAGGCACAAGATTCGGGAAGATGCCAGAACTGTTTCAAAGGGTGCTAACAGTCCCGAAAAAATTGTCTTAAATACATGTGCAATGCCACTGGTATCAGACATGTTTAAGATTTGGCTTAACAATTCTACGAAATGCACGGGGCAATTTGTTGATAATAGAGTATGTATCTCTGCCGCTGTCCTTGCAACTTGCAGATCATTCGTCTCTTTGGACGAGGTTAAAGGCACAGTTGTCTGTAAAAGAATAGACTTCATTCTGCTTAAAGTATCAATTCGAATAGAAGAGATATTCAAAGAAGGCCATATTGCCGCCTACATGTCTGGATTGCTGTTTGGATACAGTACTTGCATACAACAAGTGACCATGGAAGTAACGCTCACGAGATAGGCTTTTCCTGGCAACATGCCTCAACAACTGCGGTCACTTATTAGAACGTAGCTGCCGTTGGAAAGCTGTCTGAAAAAAGGCTCTATCTGTGTTGCAGGAGTGCCATGCAGGTGACATGAAAGGTTGTTTGATGAACCTTCGCAGGCTCCATGCAAGTTAATACCTTGACACAGAAGTGTACCGCTTAGTGATTTTTTACAATTGTTACCACTAAGAAATACCTCTTTTTTCCCTTCACTATAACATTTATGTGTATAAGGTAAATTCCAGGTTGACTTGATGTATCCTTTACCCAACCTTTCATACTGGCCTGCTGGTATATACTTTTGGCAATACTGGAACTGAAAAGTTGTTATCGGAATTGTAATTGTACCATGTATTATCCATTCAATGACAGGTCTCTCTGACATTGTCAATGGTAATCTCTCAAGTTTTTCAATGCTCAGAATCGTATAGTCTGCTCCTTTTTGTGCCAAACTGATTTGTTTATCAGTAAGGTTGAAGTTAGAAAATAATGACGTTATGTTGATTAGACGCCATGGCATGTAGCCTGAACGCATATTTTGTAACGTCCAGCCTACCTGTACAATAGAACACAATTGGGACTGGCCATGTTGTAACATTAGCAAGTCCTGCTCTATTATATCAATAGCAGAGGATACAATGCTGTTCAGTCAATACATTCTGGAGGACAGAGTCGTTAACCCATTGTCCACTATAGAAAGTGATTTTTCCAAATTAATACGATCAATTTCTCGTATTTTTTCAGCAGTTTCAATTTGCATTACTTTCCAAGCTTCGTTGTAAGCAGCGTATATACCGGCGTATATGAAACATTTTTGACACTGTTTGCGAGGTCCCAATATGAAATCTCACAAGTCAGCACCCTCTTTAAGTAAAGTCAAGTGTTGCTTAATTTCAGCCAGTGTGGATTTTTGTAGCCATTCGAGGCATAGCTTTCCTACACTCTATGTTGTAACTATCCCTGGATGTTATCTCTGGGAGTATCGTGGGTCTGGCCTGTTCTGTTTGAACCCCTGTATTTTGTTCAGGAATCTATCTTGACAGTTATTAGTGTCTGTGGGCCAGATCAACCATTTTTTCCAATCAGGATTTGTTCTGTTTTGGTGTAAAATATGGGATACGTCTATCTCCACATCTGTAGTGCTATTACTATCAGGTATGGGCTTTGGAATAGACGATTTGTTTAAGTCTTTTATCTTGGCTAAACGAAGACTGGTTGTTTGTTGAATGGTGTCATTCAGGAGTATTATTTGTTCTGGGATAATGCAGGCTCTAAATAATGATTCTAAACCTTGGACCTGCCAGTCTTTTGTACCCCAGATAGTTTTTGTTTCAATGTTGTTTTTCCAAAATTCAAAACCAAATGTAGACATTTTTTCATAACATTTTTCAGAATAAATCAATTTAGTATTTGTCAACATCGTTTTCATTCCTGTCTTATTTAACATTTTAAAATAAAACGTTTCTGGATCAGTTGTGTTGAACCCTGAGAAGTATCGGAATTTCTCATAAAATGTTCTCGAGCTGCCTTTTGGCGGTATGGGACAATGTTCCCATTGGTTATAAGTAAAAACATTTCTAGGATTAGCAGATTTATGCAAATAGTGATGACCATAATGATTATAACAATACATTTCTTCATAATTTGATGAACCCTGTAAATAATCATGTGTGTTGAATTTTGCTGACATTTCTAAATCTGACATCATATTATTAATATTTTCAAAGTCCCAATCATCAGAGAAAGTACTTGGTTTTACAAAGTCACTTAAGGAAACCTTAAACTGGTGTGGATATTTCAAGAGCTCAATCGGGCCAAAGATTTCGTAATCCGTTTTGTCCCATCCTACCCCACCGGGTATTGGAATGGCTGTGATGTTCACTGATGACAGTTCTCTTTTCTCAATGTGAGATGATCTGTGTGGCTTTAGGACCAAGTTGATGTTCTGACTTGCTGTGTCCATTGTACTATATTTTCAATCAATAAATCTACCCAAACTTAAAACCAAGATGAGCCGAAGTAGGAGGAAAAGTACACCTAACACAATCCATAATTCAATCCATGTTGAAATCAGATATGTTTCTTTGAGTTGATGAAAGAGTTCAGTCATTTTTCTTTGAAAGTTTTTGTTGCTGGTATTTCTTCATGTTCACTTGGATCATCAGAAAAGTCATCGAAATTGATGAAGTAGCCAGATGCAGTTCTGTCAATTGTTGGAATTGTTTCCGGATTTTCTTTATTCTTTGAATCTTCTTTTGTCACGTTAGTATGGTCTGAAGCTACATCATTGTAGACAGGTCTTTCTTGACGAACTGTTGCAATTTGGGTTTCAAGAGGCACAAGTTCATGGCTTTGTTGCATGGTCCTTTTTTATTCACTGCAGGTTTATCAAAAGTGATTAGTCTCTCAGTTTGAACCTCTTGGATTGTAGCAAGGTTTGGTCTTCTGCTACTTCTTGGGAGTCCACTGGGCCTACTACTTATTATTGGCCACATGATTGTGGTTTTACCAGGTCGATTGATACAACTCTGTTCTCCTTTTTACCAGCAAGGGGCGGTAGTACTACTGATCTTGTTCCGCTGACAGGTAAGACAGGTACTGCTTTTCTGTAAGAAGGCCCAAATTCCTTCTTCACCGCGATCTTTTCTCTGACTAGATCCCCAATCTTTGGAATCCAGACAGGTCTGGCTGGGACAGGTGGTTTTTCTTCAGTGGCCGTTGGCTTTAGCTTTATGTTACTTAGACTTCTTCTTGTTTCATTTAAGTCCTGTAAAACAGCCAAACGATCTTTGATATCAAAGGACTTTTCCTTCACCACTGAAGTCTGACAATCTAAGTCCTGGATTATCATTCTAGTACCGAACAATAGTTCGTATGGAGTGATACCTCTTAGAGAATTTCTTGGCAGATTATTAAGACTACGGTCGACACTTGTTAGATGTTTGACCCACCCATCACCCGAACCTAATACCCTCGCCGTTATAGATTGCTTTATGTCACAGTTTTTTCTTTCTACTACCGCATTACCCTCAGGATGGAAGGGAGAAGAGTACCGCAATGCAATGCCCATGCTGGTCATGGCTTCCTTGTAAGCTCGAGAGCTAAACGCAGGACCCTGGTCAGAATGTAGCATGCCAATTGCGTATGTGCCGATTAAGACTCACAAATCTTGTATAACAGTTCTGGCGTCAGCCGAGCGCTAGGGTCTCATCTAAATGAATCTCGTCTTAATAATTATGGCATCGCATTTTTCCGTCTGGATGTTTGCGTATAGATAGCCTAATGCTTTCTAATACAGGTGTCTGGGCTGGTGTCTGGTCCGGTTCACAACTGCGATCTCTATTGCAGTTCTGACAATTCATTGCAAAGTTGTAAATTTGCACGCTCATCCCCGGCCACCAGTATTGTGATTGTAATTCTATGAGAGATTCAAGATCTCTTGGTGCCTCAGACCCAATCCCATGTGCGCTTCTTGAATCAAGTAAGGCCTCCGGTTCATGTTTGGAATTACTCTATCCCCCACTCCAGGGATTTGAGCAAAAGGAACGGAGTTCGCATCAAGTATGTATTTATTTCAGAGTGGATAATTTAGAGGTAACGCCGCATAGTTGCCTTTCATTGAGACTTTTACTGCTAGTAGCGTTTCACCGTCTATTTGTTTTTTAGTACGCTTTTTTGTAGCTACGGAAGCCGGTTGAACCGCTGCCGCTGTGGTTCTGTTAGCCAATGAATTCCCCGCAACGTGAACGCCATCACGTTGTTGACTCAGTGTATGTATCACGTGAGTCTTTTGTAGTTCTTTCTGTAAAAGAACTACTTGTTCCCAAAGTTTTTTATGCTTTATTGTAGCACCAGTCTCATCTTTGTAACCGTTTTTGATCCATGTCTGCATGTCATTATTGTAAGACTGGACGCAATAATGCGAATCGCACACTATCAGTGTGGGGAACTCGCGATCGGCATTTTCAAGCGCCATCTTTAAAGATCTTATTTCAGCTCGCTGAGCTGTACAGTTTCTGAGTGATTCAGTTTTGGTGATTATCGGTCTGAATTTACCTAAGCGCCAGCGACCTTTAACAATCATGCACGCTGCATTGTAAGATTTTTTATCCACAACGTAGTGTTGTGCAAATCTGTCTGTGTATATTACACAGGTGTACTGTTCTAGAGACAGAATTTCGATTGGCAGAGGATATTCATATTCGTATTCCATATTTTCTAATTTTTTCATTTTCGGATCAAATGCATGTTTCACGTCTTCTGCAGCAAGAGAACTTTCCCATTGTATCCATTTCGGATCTAATGCCACAGCATTCGGAATGCGTGGTCTTGTTACTGCCTCAAGGGCTGATACTGCTGTTAATACAGATATGCTCTTGCCTTGGGCTTTGCCTCTTTCTTTTGCTACAGTAGTTTGAACCGCGGTCAGAATTTTTTCAGTAGAACTGAATTTCATTTCAGCTTGTGTGTACAAGTGTGATTTATAAGCTATTGGTACCGTTTCTCCCTCTTTAGAGGTCAGGTACGTGAATCCGCATCTTCCTGGGATGACTCCGATTACAAGGTTGCGTTCGTTTGCGCGTGTTTGCAGTTTTGTTTTAGTTAACATGTCTGTTTGTAATGATCTTAAAATTTCTGTGTGTTTCTGAGTCCAATTGATTGGTTTGAAATCAGGTTTTATTAATTCGTAGAGAGGTTTAACCCTCTCTGCATAATTTAGAATGTATGTTCTTCCGAAATTCAGGAAACCTAGTATTGATTGTATGTTCTTCAGCGTTTTTCTGGTGCTTGGATTACTGCACACTTCTCTAAGAAGTTGTCTGCTAGGCTTTTGCCTTCACTTGATAATTCATATCCTAAAAACAGGACAGTTAGGTGAGCTATTTGTGACTTTTTAAAGTTGAATTTGTACCCTTCAGCTGTGAACCCAAGTATTATGGTGTTTACTCTTTTCAAGTGTGTCTCCAGGTCGTCGTCTGTAAGATAGATGTCATCGACATAGGATAATGCCTCATCATCGTACATCTGTAGTAACTCTGTTACTCTCGCTGAGAATAATCCTGGGCTATTCTTGAATTCCTGTGGGAGTCGACAGAATTGTTTTTGTGCCCCCATACAGGAGAAAGCAGTCAAATACCTGCTTTCAGGTGCAATGTTTTGACAAAAGAAGCCATTTGAGATATCTAACGTTGTTTTATATTTTTTGCGCACGATGTTATTTATTATTGCTGCACTGTGTGAGTTTTGTACTGCAAATGTTTTGCAGCATGAGTTTAGCTGTCTGTAGTCCAAAACTAGACGATATGAATCGTCTGGCTTGGATACAGGAAACAAAGGATTGGTTATTTGTGAGGTGCATGTTTCAATTACCCCTTGATATTCAAGTTGATCTAAGATCTCCCTGACTTGCTTTTTAGCTTCTTGCTTAACAGGATACTGCCTTTGGGCAGCCAGTTGATTTTTTAACTGGATTTTGTGTTGAGGAGAATCCTCATCCCATCCTACATGATTTTTATATAATGCAGGGGCTTGGGCCACTGCCCATTTTCTTGCAAATGTGTATTTTTTATGAATTGGAATTTGATTTGAGAAGGCAGGCATAATCATTTCTTCGCCATGAGGGCACTCCCTGACAAACTCTGGTGGCCAGTCTTTCTCAGCCAGAAGGATATCATAGCCTTTTGAAAGGTTATCCCAAAAGAGACCCTTTATTTTCCTAGTTTTGTCCCCCTCTATACGCAATGTTATTTCATATAATGTATGGGGTTTGCTAACTCTGGTGTCTGCAGTTTCCACTTGAATGTATTCATTCGTGTCCACTGTCTCCAGAAGATTCATGAGGATCTGGCGAGCTATGGTCACTTCTGCTGCACTGTCTAGCATTGTCTGGGCCCACTCTCCGTTTTTCAGTTGTGTTCTCAGAATCCTCGGCATGTTTTATTTTAATACTAGCTACCTTCTTTTTTGTAAATTGTAATTTTTTACTTTGATGAGCAGGTTCCTTGTCTTTGGACTTGACGTACTCTTCTTTGTGTTCTGACCGTCCTCTTCTTTCCGATTTCTTTGAGGAAGTCTGAAAATATCGTGAGGGACGTGTATCAATATCTTGATATCTGTCAGGTTTTCTCAATGTATCCCTATCTCTAAGGTTGCATCTTTTTTCAGAGGGCTCCCTGTGGGGAGACTTGCTTCCTCTTTCTGGAGATCTATCTCTCCATTGAGGAGACCCTCCTATGGACTGAAACTGTTTTTCTCTGGGAGTAGTTTGTTTGTTAACCTCCCACCTCTTTTTTGGAGTATTCAGATTATTTTTAATAAAAGTTTTTTCAGGATTTTCAGTTAGTTGTGGTTGCATTGGTTTCCCACCCAAACTATCTCTACCTAGTTCTTCATAGGATTTTTCTATGATTCTGGCAAGTCAAAAGGTTGTTCTGCTATATCTGTTTCTTTCAATTTCTGGCGGATCGCCACAGATGCTGCTTCTCCTTTTATGTTGGCTAGTAATATAGCCGAGACTTGCTTAAAGTCTTTCAGTAATTTCATACCTAGAGTTAGAGCAGGTTCTGGACCGTATTCATTTTGAATCTGTCTTAGTACGTCTGGTATAACCGCCATGGACGGAACACCATGTGTTTTTGTGTATATCGAAGCAAAGACTGTGCCCCAAGTGTCACAGTCCTCCACATGTGGTGCGATCCCCATTGGAAGACAGATAGTCAGAATTCTGTGTTTCTCATGAGGTGTAGTATCAGGAAATACTGCCTCTATTTGAGTGATTTTTTGAGCTAACCAGAATGGAATTTGTTCCCGTCTTGCGGGTATTTTGCCAATTGCTGATTGTATATTCTGTGGTGTGATTTTATTTGTGTTCCCCTGGTGAGGGGTGTGCTGTGGAATTTTTATTGCTGGTTGGACTGTTGAAGTCCGCATGACATATTGGACCAATTGCCTATGCATTTTAATTAGTTGTTTAAGCTGAGCTAAAAGTTCCCGGTCTGACATTTTTTCAATGTCGGGATGTAGTGTGTAGCTGGCTAGAACCGACCATGTGGCTCCTGGTCTACCTAGTGGACCGAGCCTGGTAATGTGATTTTGATGTTTTAGGGCGCCATTAAACCAGAGCAGGTGCTCTTGGTATGTTAGTGGAATTTCAACGTCCTCGAAAGGAGCGTATTCCTTTGTAGATTCCTCTATTTTGTAATAGTGGAAATCTTGTGTCACAGCTTGTGCTGCTGGAAAATGTATCCAGGAATAGAATACCTCTGTCTGCCGATATCCATGGGCCTCTACCACAAATATGACTGTACCACCTCTTGATGATAGTCCATTTTCTATAAGTTTAAGAGGTATAGTTCTTCTTACATTTACCGGAATGATTATAGCATTCGGGTCTTCATCTTGGAGACTTGTGTCATCCGCTATAAATTGAGCTGCCAAAGCATCTCTTTCTTCATCACCTTCCGGCATTTTACTGACAGAAGGTTTTTTTGTTACAGAGCAAGTTTCAAGGAAACAAAGATTAGGTGCACAATATTTTGGAACACTGTATCCTTCAACGTTGACTAAACCAAAAACTAATACATAGGATTCTCTTCCTACTAAGTTCTGGCGGATATTAACCTTTTACCCACTCCAGACGTCTATTGGAGTTTTTCCGGGCAAAAGGGGTCTGTGTGAAAAGCACGCCTGAGTTACTCTAGCATCTACCGTTAGATTATCGCCTTACCAAACGTTGGGCGCCATGTAGTGTAGTTCCTATATTCCTAATAGGCTCTGCGTATTGGAATAACATAAACAATAGTTTAAACATAGGACTGAGGTCATCTAGGTCTCTACTGAGTATGTTAGACTTAATTAGGTGTGCCAGCTAGCTCAGAGGTCACTAGAAACTTTGTCGAATGAACAGGAAGGAGTTAACTTTCCTGATTAGACAAGAAGGGATTAGCTTCTGACAACCGCATAAACATGACAACTTTGCTCCCTCCAGAACAAGGTGTATATCTCCAGAGTCATGTGAAAACAATAGACAGTTATTTCACTCAGTCAATCATGCATACTTAGTTTCACCAGGAGTGCAGAGAAATAGAGAGACGGGCGTTTTCAATAAAAGATGTTATTTATTGAGCAGTCCCCTTTCTCGTGCAAGAGAAGTGAATTGCCACAAATGCAATACTTATCATGAAGTAAAGTGCGTACAGTAAAAGGAGTATTATGAAATAATACTGTAAAAGCATTTATATGGTTTCTGAGCCATATGATACTTAAAACGGATAAAATATATACATACATAAAATCATTGACTAAACATACTCAACTGGTGCTTCTAAGATACGCCTACCCCGGTGTACCTAACCTAAGTCTAATACGTGGGAAGGAGTAAGTGAGCTGCAGTTTAAGTTAAGTTAGTTTTTGCCAAGAATCTGAATCAAGAATTCTCTAAGGATCTAATCAGCTCCGTACCTTGGTTTTAGAATGAAGGAGGTCTTGTATCTCTTTCTCAGGACTCGATCTCCCAGCAACCCGCAAGGGTGACTGGAAACACTGGAGCTGGATTTCTCAGCAAGTGAAAAGACAGCGTCTCTCTCAGTGCGTCAATGGGAGGGTCGGCTTCCTTCGGCTCTCGCATCAGCTGGGCTTCGGGCAAGTGGATAGCCGCTCTGCTCCAAACCACCGTGTGTTTGCTTATGGCAAACGTTGGTATATTTAAACCTGGAAGGTGCCGAGTTTGACGTAAGGTTGGACATAAGACGTCACTAAGTACTTACAGTTCTTTCTGGACTCCAGGAGTTCTTGTTCAAATCAAAACAAAAGCAGAGGGAATTCTCGGGCTGCTGGAGGCTTGGTTTGTTTAAAGAATGCGTTGTACTTTCTAGGAGTCTATGGGAGTAGCCTTGCCATATTTGGACTGCATTGGCTATGACTAAATATAGATATGATTCTTATGCCTTTATAAGGATATGTTTTGTTATAACCACATAAGGGCATGAATCGGGAATATATAAATAGGGTCCTAGATACATTCACAACAAGTTCCCATATTAAAAACCTATTTTCAGGTAAAATTATAGGCTGGTCCAGTAGGTTCCTCTGGCCTAACGTTAACTTGTCCTGCATCTTCTTAAGTATAGCCTGTCTGGGTAGCTCCTGCCATTGGGAGAACAGAGACTGTAAATGTGCAAACAACATTTATTCGCACCGGTGGGTATTGCTCTGCTCCAGTATCATCTCCCACTGAAAAGATATGTGTAGCCATTGCTTCCTGTTTGAGAAGCCAGCATCCTGTGGGATATATCTCCCTCACAGTAAAACCTTTGCCTTGTAAGTTTTGTTTAGAACAAATCCAGCTCCTGTATTTGGCTGAACAAGCCTGATCGGAGGGCCAAGACTTCTTGTGCAGGTGGAATGCCCAGCATGGCAGCAGATTCAATCCCAGCTACTTCTCGTTCTTTCGCATATCTATGTTTCCAGTATCTTACATCTCACCCTAGACATTTCGTATCTGCACACTACAACTTTCATTGCAACCTAGTTAAGACCCCCAGCCATGGCCCTATTGTCAGATGATAGAAGATATTAGTTAATTTCTTCTGTCACACTCTCTACAGTCAGCATCTATTATTGTGAATAGGGTACATCGGCACCTAGGTGTGCTTAGCCTAATTCTCAGGGACCTGTATTTTAAGAGTAGCAGGGATTTATGAGGTAGTAATCTGCCCAGAAAACACACATATGAGACATGCTGTATTTTTTATCTTGTGTTTTTAATTCATAATCCAATCTAGAGTGCATCCCGTGGGTATCAGTGTAACATGAAAAGGCTTTCCAGTCAAAAATCCGCTACATCTAGTTAACCACTCTATTATGTATGGTGTCCTTTGTTCTCTTCTTATATACAACCCTGGAGGCACGCTATGTAACTTCCCATTCAACACATAATAGAAAACTCAAAACCATAACACTGTGGACCTAAACAAAATGCTAGGGGGTTTATTTACAAGTCCCTTGTGCTGGCGTAACCTCCTGGCCCATATTTACAAGGCCACGTAAAGCCACCCTGCGTGGCTTTTGCTGTCCTTGCAAATATATCCCCTTCTCACACAAACTTTGCGTGAAAGGGGTGTGACATGAGTGTTGCTGTGTGTGTTCCCACGCAACACCGATGTATTCTGCCACATTTCCAGATTTACGAGAATTCATAAACCTGGAAATGCATCAGAATGCTACACAAGGCTCAATGAGCAGAAATGTTCACATTTCTCCTAATTTTTTCCTCTTTCTAGGAGTGCTGCATTCTGCAGCACACATAAGAAGAGGAAAACACTTCTTTAAGGTACCCCTTCCTGCACAGAAACAATCTCCCCACAACAAAGGCACCCTTGTACCATGGGGCAAGGGTGCCTGCTTGGCGCATGGGAGTTGATTGTGCGTCAACAGGGAAGCGTCATATTGTTGTAAATATGATGCATTCCTGTGCTTTGAAAGTGCTGCAGCATGGCGCAGCCAAAGAGCTGCCAGTGTCGCGCTGCAGCACTTTCTTGTAAATAAGGTCCATGGTGTGTAAAATATCCTGCATGATATAGCCGACCTTTCCACTTCCTAACAATCATATTTGCTTCCTACTTGATCCAATAAGTCACTTGCATGCCTGCCTGTGCAGATAAGTCCTTGTACCTTCTGTGCAGGTGCGCAACGCCCATTGGGCTCAAAGGCCTTCAGGCCCTTTCCACCCCCGTCTTGTGTGTCAGCCTGGGCTGAGACGGCTTCCCGGGCACACACACACCTGCACCTGAGTACTTAACAGGTCTTTAAAAGACCATTCACTTGCTAACGAGGCTTTGTTGTGTTTACATCCCTTCTCAGAGCCCCTGCATCTCCACGCTTCCTATCGCTGGAACAATCAGCCTGCCCCCCCTCCCACCCCCCCCCCCCCAAAATGTTTTGTAGCCCCCCCCCCCCGAAATGTGGCTCCGGTTGCTCCTCTGCTTTTGTGCATGTCCTTTATTGAGCCCTTTAAGTTCCATGCCAACAGAGAAATTTCCCAATTTATCATCTCCCTCTAGCACAGCACAGCAGTTTCCCTTTTGATCAGAGAATAGCTTATGTTTGCCACAAAACCAACACACAACAAATGTGACAAAAACATAGCCGGGTTACTATTACTATTCGACTCTGAGCAGGGAGACTGAAGTTGTATTCTATGATACACAGTAGATTCCTTTGCTACTCCTGCAACATACAGTAATCAAATCCCATATTATAAACTCTGAACAACCCCATATGTAATGTTTATTCTAATGTGCTTGTGCAGACCCAAGTCTGTTGTGGGGCAGCACTCGCCATCTAGAAAACTCTCTGTGGTAACTGACATTTGTAATCAGTGTGTTATCCCTGTTTATGTGGAATGTCAGACTTGAGCATTCCTTTGGAACCTCAACATGTTTATGTTCCATTGGAATGTATTGATATGAAAAAGAACTGGAGCCAAGAACTTGATGGATGGCTGAGACGTCTCTCCTGTGACATGAACTAAATAAACATCATAGTTGACGCCATTATACCGGCTCCTCATCTTTACTATAGTGAAGAATCCACTTTGTTACGCTCCCTTCACCTAGGTCTGGTGTGGTTTGGTGGTGGGATGTCGATGTCCAAGCCCATGAGCTATTACTCATTCGCTGCCCATAATTATTGAATTTATGAAGATGCTGATCAGCTCGGTCAGCTCAAGTATCCTGCTCTTCTCACATCACCCAGAAAATGTCCTTTCAGATCTCCTCATTTTAGTCAGTGTAGATTCAGGATAGATTTCCATCATTTTCTCAAGTGTCACTTAAGGTCCCCATTATGCTTGCTTGCATGCTTACTGGATCAATGGTATCTCTTTTATGTCTGACGTTTGATCTCCTGGCTGTTTTCTATCGTCATCTGCTTCCTGTCAGTCCTATGCTTCTTACATCATTTTTGCTGCACCTCATTCTTTACCATAACAAATAATCGTTGCAGTTTCTGCACCTGTTGTGTGTAGTCAGGTAATAGCATGATATTGGCTCCTGTGCACACACTGTAAACTGACATCCCTAGCATTCTAATTCAGGAGAGAGGAGATGACTATTCTGGGGAGAGCCCCTTAGAGAGCTACCTGTCGCAGGGACCTGTGCGCTCGATCCCCAGAGAAAGTGTTTGATATGCCCCTTGGTTATACTCGTTTCTTGATCCATTGCTCAAGAGAAGGTTCTGCTTAACCTACGTCTGCCCTTTCCTATAGACCTACCAGTTCGATGTTATTTGTGCAGGATTGGCCCTCCGCATTATCAATTCTAATTTGGGACAATTTTTGCACAGCTAGTTGTATCTATTTTTATTTTGTACAGCATGAAAATACCAAAAAAGTGTGCCTTTGTGCTAGAAGCCAAAACCAACGAGATTACAGGAGCAGATCTATGGAGGAAAAGCCAAGTTTTCAGTTGTTTCCTTAAAACTGGAAAATTGTCCAGATTCTTGCAAGAAAGAGGGACATTATTCCACAGTTTGCCTGCCACCACAGAAATGGCTTTATTACCTAGTCTTTCTTTCTATGCATCGGGGTCTTAACTGTTAATATAGAAATCGATGCATTTATTGATAAAAATGAAATCTTGTCCTTATTAACAAAATCGCCCCTGCTGAACTCCATATCAACCTCGACTTGCAAATATGTGGTCAAGCAGGCTCTGCGACCTAGGCCTGGGTTTGCAGATTGATATGTCACAGGTGGGAGGGTGCGTAGCTAGCATGCAAACATTAGGGCAAGAAACTCTTGATTAATCCCATAGGTAGGCACAGTGAAATTACACTGGTCAAAGGAGATTTCCCGATAAAGCACACATGCCAGGAGGGGGTACACGCCCTCCTAAAAACACCATAAAGTCAGATGCCACTTAAGTTAGGGACACATAGTCAATCAGGACCTATCAAACATTGTGATCACGCGCTCCCCATGCCAGACACCTGGACATGGTATCCACCGGCCACAATGTATCCATGCAAGGTCGAGACCCACCTGTAGTAGGCATTAGACCAATAAT